>NC_089838.1:59086292-59740792 GCF_035609145.1 Eleutherodactylus coqui | reverse complement strand
TTGACAAAATATGTTTTCTTAATTATCTCTAATACCCCATTCCAAAACTCTCATATATTTACACAGTCCCAGACTATGCGCATTAAATCTGCTCCATCCATATAACATTTCGAGTAATCTGAGTTTAATTTAACACCCATATTAAACAACTTTAATGAAATTTGATAAACTGTGCACTAAATATAATTGCAATGCCTGTTGACTTTCAGATGGAGATATCACTGAAATCATACGCAACACTACAGCCCATTTACTTATCGCTAATTTGGCTCAAGTCTTTTTTGCACTTTTCCTTTACCTTTATTTGGAATTGTTGTAAATAATAGGAAAGCATCTGACTATATAAATAAGATGTTACACCCTTCGTAACTCTAGAACATCCAAGAAAATTCACGAAGGGTGTTAGATAGTAAACACAGATAGTTGACCGGGCTTGAGCAGGAAGCGCATACCGTAGTTGACGGAACTGGAAAAACTAACTATGGGGAACATCCTAGAGCTCTCTAAATTGTTCAGAGCTACAAAAAAGACCCCCAGAATGTACCTTTTCCAAAAAGATTGCACCTTTCTTCTTCCACGGTGAAACCTCTCCAACCTAAAAAACGCTGGCACTTTAAGGTTTGTCCAAAGGGCAGTATATATAGTAAATCCATCTAGTTATAAAATCTGCTAAAATTTATTCCATATTTTAATCATTAAAGTTATTGTCAGATAGTCTTTTTTCCTCCTTTCATCTCTCTTTCTCTCTCGCATACCATTATAGGGGGACTAAAACCTGGAATTTTATAAACTAATCTGACATTCAACTCCACACCATTTCTATCTCCCTAATGCTTCAACTTTTGCAATCCAGACACCAAAAAATAAATAAAAACATTTAGAATTGCCAACCCACCAGATCACTTATCCCTTGGAAGGGCCTCCAATAAAATTCTAGTGAATTTCTTGTTCCACAATAATTCTAACGTACTCTGTATCTTTTCTTTAACTTCCGATATCCCCATAATCGGACTCCCATCAATGCTCTCCATTAGTGGATGTCCTGAGGGCCAGTGCATACAAAATTCATATCTGCACACCAGAATTGTGGACGTACTAGATCACCCTATACCAAGGGTGACTCTATTATGCCGGGTGAATCCATCCATTAAAATTTTTTTACATCTCCTGTGAGCGATTCTACTATTCCACCATTCCTTTGGGGCGTTCCCTATTAATCTGATATTCTTTGAATTTGTAAAGGATGACTCACATCTGAAAGGGATGTTTTTATGAATCAGTACACTTACTCTATGTGTGTAGCTTGAGTACACAGAATGAAAAGAATATTCCTATATGGAATAGTGGAACATTTGAACAGTATCTCTCTAATAAACAGACAATAGCTGGTTGAAATTGCTGAACTGATGAAGAAGCAGCACATTTTTTAGTTTTACGCAACAATTATATTAACCTTTTGAGCCATGATAAGTGATATTCCTTGCTATGTTATACACCTATTCATATAATTTGAGATGCTGGTTGCATTTTAATGATACATGTGGAGGAGAAGGAGAGAGAATGAAAAACAGATATACCCCATACACATATTGCCCATATCTCCCAGGGCTCTAATCACATAGGCGTACTGATAATGGTCAAAAAGAAAACTCAAAATCACAGTTTGATAACCATTAAATAAGAAGCATCACCCAGGAACCTTCTACCTATCCAGCAAAAAATGTCATTTTATGCATTTGATACTCCACCAGTATAAATGTTTCTTTCCACAGCAAAGAAAGATGACAAAATATCTTCCCCAATTACTAATTTCAGCCATCTCGGATAGGACCCTTCCACCTTTTCTGGAAGCCCCACAAGCTGCAAATTCTTTTGCCTTAGTCTTTTTTTTCCAGATCACTGAAGGCGGTTAATCCACAAGCATATCTACAACAACAGCAGGTTCAAATCAACAGGAGAAAGCTGCGGCTCAGCAGATGAGGTAAATCTTTTTTAGATTTTTTCCGACACAGATTGTGCATGTATGCACATACCTCTAGAGTCTGTCTCCAGCTTTCATAAATCCTTTTTAGAGCTTAGGCCTCCTTCACATGGGCGACAAAGTCACGCGATTTTGTAGTGTTACTACAATGCTACAAATCGCATGTATGAGAAGACCATGCTTTTCTATGGGTTACTTCACACACGTTATATTTTGTAGCACGTGACAATCCGAGACAAAAACCTTGCGGGTCTGCTGATATGTCCACGACTCATGGGGTTTGGTAGCCCATGTTTCCCTATGAAGCCTTCTTCTCTGTTGCATCGCATGAAAACACGGTTTTCGTGCGGTGCAACTTTGACAGTAGGAAATCCTACTGTCAAAGCCTTAAACGAAGTCCTGGCTGTAGGAAAAATAAGAAAAATACACATACATCACCGAGTCCTGGCACTGTTTCATCATCTTTTGGCCGGGGATTGAAAATTCCCCACCTTCTGGAAGTGCTAGCTGTGATTGGCTAAGCGGCAGCCAATCACAGCCAGCGCTTCCAGGAGGCGGGGATTTTTCAATCCCCGGCCAAAAGATGAAGAGAAATTGTGCCGGGGACCGAGAAGAAGCTGCAGTTGCACCCCGGACAGCGTGGGAGATGTGATGTATACTTATTTTTAAATTTTTTTTCTTTGGCTACGGCTTATTTTCAGGGTAGGGCATATATTTCAAGCCCCCCCTCCCTGCTTCGTCCCATTAAACGGCCATGATTATCACGGCCATACAAGGGGAGAAATTAATGCTCGTCCGAATCCATCTTTACGCTGTTTATGTCAAAACAGCACTCCATATTTGAGCAAATTTATTACATTGAAACCAGCCATATACTTACTGACTCAGGAGAGCAAACATGCACCACCTCAGCATGCAGGTAGCAAACTACCAAATGAGGGAGCTAATTACACCTGTGAGGGACACCTGATGAAAACTCTTAAGAGGTTGTGTGAGTGGCTGTTTTAGCAGGTGTCCTTTACAGGTGTAATTGGCTCCCTCATTTGGTAGTTTGCTACCTGCATGCTGAGGTTGTGCACGTTTGCCCTCCAGAGTCAGTAAGTATATGGCCATTTTCAGTGATTGTTTTTATATTTCTCCTTCAGTGACTAATTTATTACAGTGGATTTAAAAAATATCCACAGTTTTAGATGATTTTTTAGATTAAGCTGCTTTGTGCAGATGAGAAATAATACTATTTTGGTCCTGCATTTTTACCTAGTTTCTCTTTCTGCAGGCTGTATCTCAAGTTTAATATGGGTTGAGATAATGTCCACTCCAAAGTTCTTAAAGAAGTCCAATCTGTGACTTTTGCACCTCTAACTGATGTTTAACCAGTCCCTTCTAGCAAGTAATGTTCATAATGATTAGAGAATGACCGTTGTTTTCCCCAGCGATTAGAAGGGTAGTAGAGAAGAAGCCGGGAACTCTCTTGAAAAAGAGGTTATTTGACCACTTAAAAACCAACAAGATATTCGACCCTAGACAGCTTTACTGAAGGTGGATCATGTCAAATTAATCTAATAGATTTTTTTTAACTAACTGGATTTCAGAAAAGCCTTTGATACAGTGATAAGTCATTTATTAAGTTATTGAAAATTGAACTTAATTCTTTGATAGTCTGGTGGATTTGCAGTTGGTTAAATGATAGCTATCAGAGTAGGCTTTTCGTATGATTGCTGTCATACGATGTTTGCTGGAAGCAAATATAATCTTGTCAGAAATGTAAACTGTTTTGCACTGTTCATGCACTAAAAATAACTCAGTAACCAAATCCTATCGTAAGGATTTCCAATTTGCGCATGTGTCTCTTCCCCTACAAAACAACAAGCACAACCCATGCACTCAAAGTCAGCAGCTTCTGCCAAGTTGACCCATAGATGCAGGATAGTCCAATTTCAAAAAAGAAGGGCTGAGGTTGTAGTTCAAGAATAAACATTTTATTTTAAAACTTGCACGTCAGACAGAATATCAACAAGAAGAAAAAGCTGAGTATCAATCACTCCTTGTCAAGTCGTAACATAAGACATTGAGAGATATATACAATGATAAATAGTATATGCAGATGTGAAATAAAATATAAAAAATTGCAGCAAATACTGGGAGAGAAGTACTATAATTCCCCAAAATACTGCAATTTTGAAAATTGTTACAAATGAGGGAAGTAGTTTAAATCCTCAAAATACCACAATTTTCAGTTTTCTTCAGGGTTCTTTTTTCTTCTGTAACTTCCAAACAAGAACCAATCTCGCAGTTTCAATGCCATTTTCATGTTCAGCACCCAAAAATTGTCAGATTACTTAATCATGTCTCTGTTACAAAAATGTCCTAATTTTTGTAGAACAGTGTAATCAGCATAGATTCATGAAAGGTTGTGCCTAAACAAGATGGTTGGTTTCTATAAGGATGCAAGTCAAATTCTAGATATTGGTAATGCAGCTGATGAGATATTCCAGATTTTGAAAAGGCAACACACAACAGCCTTGTACTAAAGCTTCAAATGCAGGGACTATGGGATAATGTATACACATGGGTAAAGAATTGGGTGTGGGACAGTGTAAGGAGCTTCCCTAAAAGATTAAAAGTGTTAGCATTGTGATGGACTTGAAGATGCACCAGAAAGTGTGCCAAAATCACGGTGTGCACCGCAATTTGTGCCAAACTTTGAAGTGGTAGAACTAGACATGCTCAATAGGCACTCATTGGTTGAGACTGTGATAGAAAAGGACAATTTCTGCTGTGCAACAAAATGCATGGTGTTTTATGTTGAGGTGCTGCTGGAGAGCTTATGGGGACAACAGGGAGTAGCCATGGAGAGAGTGGAGAAACAGCAAGAGCATCGGGACTAAAGCCAATGGAATTGTTTGAGAGAGCACCATGAGTGCTATTCTATTGAACCAGAGACTGTGCAATAATGGGAGCCGCAATGAGAGAGTGAGAATTTGTGTTACAGCCTCCACCTAGCAAAACTATTGAGACTGTAACATGGACTCCAGGAAATGTGGTAGAGCTGCTCTTCTGACCCGGGGAAACCCTAGGATTGTAGTAGTAACAACTTCCATGCAATGAACTGTAAGTGAGACCAGCCTTAATTTAAATAGTAGGTGTGCACAATGTTAGGGACGCTAGTAGGTAGTCAACAGGCCTGTTGGAAGATCCAACTGCACTGAGGAGATTGTACTGTTGAACAAACTGCTATTGTGCATGCTATTGCATTTAAACTAAGATATTACAGAGGGTAGTGCATGATCTGAAAATTCAAGAGACGTTTTTCAAGTGAGTTTGAGTCCTGTGTTGCCAATATTCTATATAGAAAATTGCAGAATGTTAACCCTAAAACATACACGTCAGACATAAGGTCTGCAGGCTGAATACGGCCTGCCACATCATCCTATGTGCAGCAACCTAACAAGCATTTCACTTACCCAGCCTTCAGTTCTGGTCCAGCGTCGGTAGTGCAGAGTCTGTGACTGCTGACCTCTCCCCCTAGTGTCTGCGTGCGCAGTTCTGTATGCAGTGCCGATGCCAAGGGAACAGGTCAATGGTCACAGACTGAAAAGCAGCTGCTACCGCCTGACAGGAGCTGCAGGCTGGGTCAAGTGGAATGCCCATAGGGATGCTACCCAGCCAGAGGCAAATAGGGGGTCACTATTACTACTTGAACTACTATGGGGGTTATTTATTACTACTGGGGCCAATATAGGGGACACTATTACTACTGGAGCCACTATGAGCAGCATTGTAACTACTGGGGCCACCAATATAGGGGACAGTATTACTATTTTGGCCACTATGGGGGTCACTATTACTACTGATGCCACTATGAGCTTAACTATTACTACTGCATCCACTATAGGGGTTCACTATTACTATATAGTCTTACTATCACAATCGGCCCCTTGAAGGCAACCATCAGGCTGATGCGGTCCTTGGTGAAAATGAGTTTGACACCTCTGCCCTAAAAAGATGAAGTGTGTGTTACATTACGTGAACTGTATTTCTCCTCAACAGGGCTGATATTTGTACAGGCTTATTGACTTTGTTCTTCATGTTCTGTCTATTGCACATTGTGCATTGTTATTTCTAGCATCTAGATAGCCATAGCTAGCAACAAATTATTTAAAGGAACCAGTTTAATTGTCAAATTATCAACACAAACTTTTATTTACCTTTTATTCCTTTGTTGGAGAATAAATTTAATTTTGGTTACTCCATCCACTGCATCGTATCCTGAATTCTGCATCGCTATCCCACCACCTGCAACAACAGAAAGCAAACAATTGTTGCAAATGGAAGGTACTCAAAGTGGGCTAAAGTCAGCAGCAAGGTTCCACGGTGAACTTGTTAAGTTCAATTATTTTTTTTAATCTCTTTATTAAGGTGAACCTGTTAAAAGGTTCATGCCACCTGAACCATGGGTAGTGTGAACCCAGAACAGATCTGCACAGTGCCCCAATGTAAGCGTTATTCTGAAACGCCAAGGAGTTTCAGACTAAACACACTTTGAAATTGACTGGACAATGGAGCTCTTTAGTCAAAGAATTCGGCCATGCTGGGCTCTTCTTGCCTGCAGCATGAAGAATGTTAGCTTATTCCCTATACACAAGCAGGGAGAGTTGCTGACAGTCGACATGCTGCAGGCGCGGAGAGCCCTGTGCAGCCCACCTCTTTGACTCGAAAACTCCATTCTCAAGTCAAGTAGGCAAACTTCATAGTGCTTTTTATAATAAACTCTTACATGAGGACACTATGCGTGTCTCCCCCAGGTTCATGCTGCCAGAAGTTTGTAAAGCATGAACCTGCTGACAAGTTCTTTTTAATGACCCTCTAGATGGGGTTGAAATAAAAAAAATGTCTTTTTTTGCTGATGATACAAAACTTTTTTGGTATCTTAAAACTCAGGATAACTTTGAAACTAGGCAGAAAGGTCTGGATAAGCTTGTCAGCATGGGCAAGACATTGTCAGATACTTTTTAATGTTGATAAATGTAATGCACATAGAATCGGAGACAACAGAACAAGAGAAGAACTTGGGTGTTCCGGTTATAAATAAACTAAGCAGCTGTATCAATGTCCAGCAGCTGCTGCAAAAGAAAATAAGATTTTGTGATATATAAAAACCCATGATCCCAATGTAATATTAATTACTCCTCTATAGATCGCTTGTAAGATCACAGCTCGAGTATGATATTTAGTTTTGAGCTTCATACTCTAAAAATTATATAGGCAGACTGGAGAGAGTACAAATGTAGGCAACTAAATTATTAAATGGGATGGATGGTTTCTCTTATGAGAGGCAAGAAAGAAAACAGGCTTGTTCAGCTTGGTAAAAAGACATTTTATAGGTAATCGCATATGTCTGGTCAGTACAAAGAACTGGCACAGGATTTATTTTTCCCAATGACTGTACAAAGAGCATTCTTAGATTTTTTTTCCACGGGCGGAAAATCACAGTCACTGTCCGTTCGTGTGTGCGGATTCTATTGGTTTAAATTTGTGCGGAATGCCGTGGGTCGTCCATGCGGGAGACTATCGTGGATTCTGCAATTCAAAGTCGTTTGTGTACAGGTGACCCCAGGTTTACTTTCCTGTTTCCACCTTTGCTGATTTCATCTGGTTTTTACATAATTTATTTTTTCCTTATAGCTATTTAGTGTTGCCTTCTTGTTTTTGTAGTTTTAATGTTCTCTTTTTGCTGTTTACTACAACTTTATACCTTTATTGAGCCACATTGGATTTCTCCTAACCCTTTTATTCCTGTAAGGTATGAGCCTTTCAAAGTAGGTATTTAAGATGTTTATAAACATTTCCCATTTATTGTCTATGCTCTTATTTTTTAGGACATTGTCTTAAGAATATCAAGGGCATCTCTGAGCTGATCAAATTTTGCCTTCCTAAAGTTTAGCAAATCTGAGCTGGCCAGAACTGAGATCACATGACCATCTGAAGAAAAAGAGTCTGGGAGATTCCAGCAGAAAGAAATAACCAAGCAAGGGAACATTAGCTACTATATATATAGTGTGTATGTATGTGTGTGGTGTGTGTGTGGTGTGTGTGTAGCTGTATTATAAAGGAATACAAATAAAAATCACAGAAGTAGCCCTTTAAGTTATGAAATGCCCAACCCCAAGAGGTAGAAATGGCAGAGACAATAATAGCATTTAAAAAAGTGATACATTCTCAGCTAAGGGTATATAGGGTTGTAATTAATCTAAGAAGGTTGAACTTGATGGACCTGTGTTTTTTTGTAGCAGTTAATTCAGGAACTTTAGTTATAAAACTTATAAAGTATTTCTCAGAGCATAGCATCTCAGCATGTCTGTCAGTCTCTGAATAGCACTCATTGTGCTTTTCCTGTTTTTTCTCTTTGAGGCTGGTTTTAGACAAGCATATTGTAGCACATCCATAAAATAGATTCATATTCCGGACGTTTTACAGATGACATCACAACCTGCATGTCATCAGTATTTCAGCACAATTTGTTAAGTATTTGCCTCTGCATATTTCATTTTCTACTCGTCAAATATGGATTGCTCAATATAAAAGAATAGCAATAGGGAGGCAAATATGTAAAACGCAGGTCATGATGCTACGTTTAAGAAAAATGGCCATGTAAAATATGGCCATGTGAATAGTTACATAGATTTGCATTAGCTCTCCGCAAAGCACGGAGCAAATATAGAGCTAAAATATGCTTGTCTTTAAGCAGCCTGAGAGCTCAGTCAGATGAGCGTTGTTCTTTGCGCATCTATGTGCACGAAAAATTGCGCTCCACGGATGAGCAAAATGCGCATGACCGAAGCTCCATGCTACTGAAACAGCTGTGCTTGTAGAAGCGCAGTTACTCCATGAAAGTCCCCTCATCACTGAACACTGTGACAGCACTGTCACAGTGTTCAGTGATGATAGGGCTTCCCACGGGCATAAAAGAATCCCCTGCCACAGCTGTGGCAAAGGACCACAATGCCATCCCATTGCTTTCAATGGGGACGGCGCTGCTGCCATCCCATTGAAAGTAATGGGATAAAGGCAACCCCCTCGGCGATGATTTTTGGGGAAGGGCTTGAAATATAAGACCTTCCCTGAAAATCATCCCTAGCTGTAAAAAAAACCCAAAAAAACCAATAACTCACCTCGAAATGCTGTGCGGCTCTTCTTTCCATCTCCAGCAGTCTTCATCTGTCTTCTGGTGGCCAGAGATTGAAAAATCCCTGCCTCCAGAAATCTTTGACTCTGATAGGCTGAGCACTGTGACCAATCAGAGGCAGCGCTCAGCTATTGAATGACAGCTGAACGCTGCCTCTGATTGGTCACAGCGCTCAGCATTCATTAAATTCAATGAATGGCAGCACTCAGCCATTCATTGAAATCAATGAATGGCTGAGCACTGCCTCTGATGGGCTGAGCGCTGTGACCAATCAGAGGCAGCGCTTTCTGGAGGTGGAGATTTTTCAATCCCTGGCCACCAGAAGACAGATGAAGTCCTACTGGGATGGGGAGAAAGGTTGCAACAGCGTTTCTAGGTGAGTTAATGTTTTGTTTGTTTGTTTTTTTTTCTACAGCTAGGGATGATTTTTAGGGAAGGGCTTACATTTCAAGCCCTCCCCCAAAAATCATTACTGCAGGGGTTGCCTTCATCCCAGTGCTTTCAATGGGGCAGCAGCAGCACCGGCCCCATTGAAAGCAATAGGATGGCATTGTGCTCCTCTGACAGCTGTGGCAGAGGAGCGCATTTTCTCCCTATGTTTTCAATGGGGCCGGCGCTGCTGCCACCGGCCCCATTGACAATAAGGTGAAGCCCTGGATGTGACAGCATCCAGTGGTTTCACAGTAGTGCCGGCCCCATTGAAAGCAATTGGATGGCATTACGGTCCTCTGCTCCAGTTGTCACAGTGTGCCTGTAAAAAATTGACATGTGAACACTTCATAGGGAACCAATGGTTCTAACTGACACAATTTTTTTTGCACACATACGCACGCACAAAAAAAACCCCACTCGTCTGACCTTGGCCTGAGAGTGAATTTCTAAGCACAATTTTATTTATAACATAGCAACATTTCTATAGATAGACACTTGTGTATTTTTTTTTTAATATGCTCAATAATAAGCTTTATTCAGCAATGTTGCTGAACCACTCACCATAATCTTTGAAAATTCCTGGAGAACAGGAGAAGTCGCAGATGATTGGAAAAGGGCAAATGTTGTCCTTATCTTCAAAAAAGGGAAGAAGGTGGATCCATGAAACTACAGGCCTGTGAGCCTGACTTCTATACCGGGAAAGATCTTTGAACAAATTATTAAACAGCATGTATGCAAGTACTTGGATAAAACTGGAGTAATTAACCAGAGCCAGCACGGGTTTGTAAAAAACAAGTCATGCCAGATGAATCTAATTTCCTTCTAAAGCAGAATCACCAACTGGGTTGATCTGGAAAATGTGGTGGATATAGTATATCTTGACCTTAGTAAAGCATTTGACAAAGTATTTCATACCATACTTATGGAAAAAAATGACTAAATATGAAATTGACAAGGCAACTGTTAGGTGGATTCACAACTGGCTGAGTGATCGTACTCAAAGAGTGGTCATAAATGGCTGCACATCCAATTGGAAGAATAAATCAGGTGGGGTACCACAAGGCTCTGTCCTAGGCCCAGTGTTGGTCAACATTTTTATAAATGATCTGGAGGAGGGAATTGATGGGAAACTGATCAAATTTGCCGACGACACAAAGCTAGGAGGGATAGCTAACACTAGGGAAGAAAGAGAAAATATTCAAAAAGATCTAGAAAAGCTTGAACAGTGGGCAGCGACTAACAGAAGGGTATTTAACAAGGAGAAATGCAAAGTCCTGCATCTGGGCAAGAAAAATGACGAAAGCACATACAGAATGGGAGGAATTGAGCTAAGCAGCAGCACATGTGAATAAGACTTGGGTATACTAATAGATCATAGACTGAATATGAGTCAACAATGTGATGCAGCAGCCAAAAACGCAAACACAATTCTGGGATGTATTAAGAGAAGCATAGAGTCTAGATCACATGAGGTAATTATCCCCCTCCACTCTTCCTTAGTCAGGCCTCATCTGGAATAGTGTGTCCAGTTCTGGGCGCCCCACTTTAAAAAAGACATAAACAAACTGGAGCAAGTTCAGAGAAAAGTTACCAAGATGCTGGGTGGTCTGCAAATCATGTCCTATGAGGAACGGTTAAAGGATCTAGGAATGTTTAGCTTGCAAAAAAGAAGGCTGAGAGGAGACTTAATAGCGGTCTACAAATATCTGAAGGGTTATCACAGTTCAGAGGGATCAGCCCTATTCTGATTTGCACAAGGAAACACTAGAAGCAATGGGATGAAACTGAAAGGGAGGAGACACAAATTAGATATTAGAAAAATCTTTCTGACATTGAGGGTAAGCAATGAATGGAACAGGTTACCATGGGAGGTGGTGAGTTCTCCTTCAATGGAAGTGTTCAAAGGTTGGACAAATATCTGTTTGGGATGATTTAGTGAATCCTGCACTGAGCAGGGGGTTGGCCCAGATGACCCTGGAGGTTCCTTCGAACTCTACCATTCTATGATTCTATGACTCATAGAATTTTTATTTTGAAAGAAAAAAATACAACAAAATAAACCTGGGGAAAAGATGTAAAAAGTCTGTTTTGGTGCATAGTTTATAATAGGTTGTAGGTTTCAGATATGTAGAATCATTGTGAGCCTGGAGATCATCATAACTGAACTGTTCCATGCTGTAGACAGCCTTAAAGGGGCATTTCAGGAATTTTTTCTTTTGCGATTGATGGTCAATAAATGATCGGCGCTGTCCACAGCGCAGTGACTAGAATTGGTATTACATGTGCGGCTCTTGTCGAATTCAATGAGAGCTTCACCTGCATTACAAACCTGAGCTGCTGCACTATGGTCGTCGTTTTCTGCCTCGGAGTGGTGGATCCCTGACGATCAACTATTGCTGACCTATTGGTCATCAATAGAAAAAATAAAGGTCCCACTATAACCCTTTAATTTGGCTGGTCTACTTTCACACTGAGTATCCTGGTCAGCATCAGTATCTGTATGTGAAGCAGGTGTAAATCGTTCCATTATTCTATTTTTCTGTTTGTTCTATTCCTAATTTTGGCTTACAAATACTACTGCCTTGTAAAAAGACGTTGGTGATATTGACACTTCATGGTATGTAGTTGAATTGATGATCTAAATTATTTAAAAAGGCATGAAATAAACTTTTACAATTGCTATCTAATAAACATATGTTAATAAAGTAGATTAATCGACATGCACTTTTAAGCTGCTGGTGAATATAGAACAACTGCCACCATGACCTTTAACCCCCTGCTGCGCACCAGTAGCAGGTGTCAGCTGCTTTGAAATTACACTGATGTTTCTTAAAGTAGAGTGTTTTTCCCCCTCTTTGCTTTTTGACCAGCAGCTGACCTGAGAGCAATTGTTTCTTTGCTTGCCTGAAGGCTACATAAACCAGCAAGAGATAAAAAGCATGTATCTACCAGCTGCTTAGCCTGCAGACATAGTTGCTTTGTGGTGTTACCTTTAGCAATTTTTACTAAGACATTTGTATACATATATACATAGTCTACACATGTATATTATTCTGTCATATTTTTATATTTTACACAAGTATGTTATTTTATACATGGTTTCCAAATATACTGTTAACATGTTTTATTTATTCCATCAGTAAACAATAATCATTCAAAGCAGCAAAAAAATTATAAGAGATTTTCAAGACAAATACTCAGGATAGATCATCAATCAGCTGGGACTTAGCATTCCAGCCAATCAGCTGATTGGGTGGCCGCTGTCAACTCCACAACACAGGGTATGGAGCGGAAGCAGAAAACTCTAACCCCTATGTAGTGACAAGCTCTGATAGTTGCAGGCGCAGCTCCTTTAATCCTTTAAACCCCTTAAGGACATGTCCCCTTTTTTTCATTTTAGTTTTTTCCTCCTGACTTTCAAAAAAATCATAACTTTTTTATTTTTCCATTGACGTAGCTCTACATGACAGCTTGTTTTTTGCAGGACAAGTTGTATTTTTCAATATTACCATTTAATGGACTACATAATTTACTGAAAAACTTTAAACGGTTTCTAAGTGGAGTGAAATGGAAAGAAAGCAATTTCGACAGCTCTTGTTTCTACGGCATACATATTGCAGTAAAAGTGGCTTAACTTCATTCTATGGGACAGAATGATTCTGATGATACCAAACTTATTATTAGTTTATTATTATTAGCTTTATTATTATTATAATTATTCGTTTTACTTTTGCTGTGCTACTTTTAAAATATATGTTGTTTGGAAAAAAATGTAATTATTTTCTGTCGCCATCTTCTGACTACCATAACTTTTTTATTTTTCCGTCAATATAGTTGTGTGATGAGGTACATCTTGTAGTTTTTATTGGTACCATTTTGGAGTTCACACAAGTTTTTCATTGCTTTTTATAAATTTTTTTCTTGGAGACAGCGTGACCAAAAATGCTTAATTCTGGCAATGTGTATTTTTTTTTCTGACGACGTTCACTGTGCAAAATAAATAATGTGGTTCTTTGATAGATCAGATTTTTATGGATGCAGCGATACTAAACATATTATTTTTATTATTATTATTATGAAAAAAAGTTTTTTTCTTTAAACTTTTACTTTCTTTATTTTTTTCCAATAATTAAAAAAAACTTTTTTTTTTAAACTTATTTTTTATTAATTTTCATAGGGGACTTGAACTTTCAATCATTTGATTGCTCATAGAGAATAATTTAATATCACAGAATTACATTACACCCCACTTTCACAGGCAGTCTATGAAGGCATGCCACAGACACGCCTTCATAGGCATTTATTTATGGTAGCCCTAAGGGCCTTCAAAAGGTCCCTGTCTGCCATGGCAACCAAGCGCCACACCGTGATTGCATCACAGGGGAGAAAAGGGGGGTATTAGGGACCTCGAACAACTATCCGGGCATTTAAATGCCCCTGTCAGAATTGAAAGCAGCATTTACAGGGTTAACAGCTGCGATTAGCATTATTCACAGCTGTTGCAGGTAGGTGCATCCTATTACAGCCAGCCAGCCCCCAACTTATTTGGAGCAGGTTCGACTCAAGATCCAGCTCCATATAAACCACACACACCCTAGATGTAGATGTACACTCTGTGATGTTAAGGGGTTAAAATCAGTGAGAGCTTTGCCTGCAATTACCAGCTCCAGCCATTACACAAGGGGTCATAGCTTTCTGTTTCTGCTCTGTACCTTGTGTTGTGGTGCTGACAATAGATGCTCGATCAGCTGGGGTTCCAAGTGACCCTAGCCAGTCAACTATTGATGACCTGAGGTATTTGCCTGGAAAACCCCTACAAGAGTACTAGCAGAAAATGAATGAGGCCTAAATCAATGACACTAACCATATACATTATCTATATATACAGAGGGTCTTAAAAGTGTGGAAAACGCCTATACAGAATGGATACTGCTTTGCAGTCGGTGATCCAATTTTGCACGCAAGCTGCGGGGGAAAGAGGAAACCTGTTAGACCATGTCACCAAAATGATGGCCTTCTTGAATGCCACAATGTTGGATTCAACTTTCATTTTTTCAAAAGGGAAGTTAGGTATGTGATATATCAAACTGGCAGAGCATTTCACCAGAAAAACAATGGTGTGCTTCTTTCTAGCTTATCCCGCTACTTGTATGCAAAATTGGATAACCCTCTGCCAAACTGTTGTCATTCCATGTGGGTGTTCCATACTTTGGAACACTATATTAAAAAAAAGAAAGATAGTTAGGTGCAATCAAAATTCTTTGAAATTAGGTCCATATTTACTAATTTTCAGCTCTGTTTTTTTGCAAACAAGAACAATTTAAGTACAGCCAATATAACAAGTAGTTTCTCCACATTTAACACAAAATGACCTTTTTAATGAATACTGCAGTCTTTTCTGCCTATTAGTTCTCCAATAATTATTAATACCACCTTTTCTGTCCTCGTTATTAAAAATGCCGCTTTTTCTGCCCCATTATTAATAATGCCACTGAGTCTTCCCTCGTCCACATAGATATGTTGTATGTGCCAAGACATATGACCAGTGCTAGCGCTAGACTTTCCCTGGCCTCAGAGTAAGGGTACCGCTAGCGCTGGTCACCTGTCACGGTACGTACCATGCATCTGTGCTGACTCCAGAAGAAAGGAAGAGAAGACCTGTCCACAGCGGCTTTGGGGTGTGCTGTGCCAGAATTGAGTATACAGGCATTTTTGCCCCACTGAAGAGCAGGCAACTGGGAACCCCTTGGACATAGAAGATTGTGGGGTCTGGAGCCACTGCTCCATTGACACCATGGTTAATCTGGTCCTGGGGCACAGCTAGGGTTGCCACCTTTGTCACAAAAAAATACCGGCCATGGTTAGAAAAAAGGCGCGTGACTTGGGGCGTGGCTTATCGTTGCATTTTTTTCCTCCTTTATTCCCTGGATCCTGGAGCGGCTGTGTGCATGTGTGGGATCCAGGCCAGCGTGTTCTCGCGAGTAAATAATGTTTTGTGTGATTTACACGTCCTCTACTCACAAGTACACGCTGCAGACATTCGCATCGCATACAATCTACACATATATAATTATATACATGAGATACCCAGGTTACCCCAGCATGGTCCATATTGCTATATACAGGAGATATACCTCCCCAGTATATAGTGATGCTGATGTAAGGTAGATATGTCTTGTATGTAATTATATGTACAGCTGGTATAATGTATACCACCTAAACATACAAGAATATATGCAGTACATGGTACATACCTCGTATTGCATGTACTGCTCCTCTGCTCTCCTCCTTGGGTCCCAAAACTGTCACTGCAGGGCCGGCCAGACATCCATCCTGACCCCCACACATCGCATACAGACAGCTCCACTACATCCATCCTGATCCCCACACATCAAACACACAGCTCCACTACATCCATCCTGATCCCCACACATCATACACACAGCTCCGCTACATCCATCCATCCTGATCCCCACACATCACACACACAGCGCTCTACTACATCCATCCTGATCCCCAGACATCACACACACAGCTCCATTACATTCATCCTGATCCCCACACATCACACACACAGCTCCGCTACATCCATTCTGACCCACACACACATCACATATACAACTCCACTCACTCACTCAATCCATCCATCCAGAATCCCACAGCTCCAACGCACACACACACAGCTCCACTAGATCCATCCTTACCCCCACACATCAGACACAGCTCCGCTACACCCATCCTCACCCGCACACATCACACACACAGCTCTACTACATCGATCCTGACCCCCAGACATCACACACACAGCTGTACTACATCCATCCTTACCCCCCACACATCACACACACAGCTCCACTACATCCATCCAGAACCCACACACCACGCACACAGCTCTACTACATCCATCCTGACCCCCAGACACCACACACACAGCTCTACTACATCCATCCTCACCCCCACACATCACAAACAACTGTACTACATCCATCCTGATCCCCAGACATCACACACACACAGCTCCGCTACATCCTTCTTGATCCCCAGACATCACACACAGCTCTACTACATCCATCCTGATCCCCAGACATCACACACACAGCTCTGCTACATCCAACCTGACCCCCACTCATTACAGACAGCTCTACTACATCCATCTGGACCCCACACATCACACACACTGCTCCGCTGCATCCATCCTGATCCCCAGACATTCCACACAGCTCTACTCCATCCATCCCGACCCCCAAAGATCACACACACAGCTCCGCTACATCCAACCTGACCCCCACACATCACACACAGCTTTACTACATCCATCCTGATCCCCAGACATCACACACACAGCTCCACTACATCCATCCTGATCCCCAGACATCACACACAGCTCCGCTACATCCATCTGATCCCCAGAGATCACACAGCTTTACTCCATCCATCCCGACCCCCAAAGATCACACACACACAGCTCTGCTACATCCAACCTGACCCCCATACATCACACACAGATGTACTACATCCATCCAGATCCCCAGACATCACACAGCTCCACTACATCCATCCTGATCCCGAAGCATCACACACACAGCTCCACTACATCCATCCTGATCCCGAAACATCACACACACAGCTCTACTACATCCATCCATCCATATACATATACACACACACAGCTGCAGAGTCCTACATTTACCTAGCCCCCCCCGTGGTATCACATGACATAACTTAATCGAAGGCCCTGGAAGCTGTTGGCTCTGCAGGTCTGTGTTTCTCCTGATCTCAGGACTGATGGATGAGAGTTAACCGGCGCTAGGGGGTAGTGCAGGCTCTGAAAATATTGGCCTGTAATAGGGTCGTTAAAAAAAATACTGGCACCGGCCTGGCAGAAAAAATACTGGCCAGGCCGGTGGATTACCGGCCGGGCGGCAACCCTAGGCATAGCATGCAGTCATCTTGACTATTCAGTAAAGGTTGTATTGTAGTGAGCATTTCCCTTTAATTTTGAGGTCTGTGTTTTTTTTCTGTTTTTTTCTCACTCCTCGATTACGTTATGCCAGCTGACCAATTAGTGTGTCTCTCTAGCAGCCAATGAGTGTGATCAGTGCTACATGTAAATCTGCTCAACTTCTCATTCCCTACTAGTAATTATGGACTCTCGTTTGTAGTCCTCTTTCTTTCAGCTAGAAACCTGTTTATTCTGATTCTGTTCTGTTTGTCCTGCAGTACCTGATCCTGTATTTATACCTTTTCTATTGTGTTAGATTGCTATTATATGAGCACTGTTAATGCTCATGTAACAGCGATAATAGCTGGGCTGTATCTGTGCACACAGATGCAGCCCAGCAATTGTCAGGAAACTATTATCACAGATCTGACTTACCTGTATTCTGATCATGGCTAACTGTCTGACATTCCGTCTTGTACCTTGTGTTGCTCCTTGTTCTGATCCTGGTCTACACCTGACTCTATTCTTGTTGACGCTTTGACTTCTGAATACACTGATTTCCTGGTACTGACCTCTGTCACATGTTTGCACCACCAATCAGTGGAGACACTGATGATGCACCATAGGCATTCATAGCAGTTGCAGCCCACATTCCGTTTGGACAGTATTCAGCCTGCTAAGCAGTCCCATTACTCAATGATTCAAAGGACTTTAAATTGAGAAGTCCCATACTGCTCCCTTTGGCCCTGCACTGGATACATTTTAAGGGTATGTACACACGTAGTAGAAATGCTGCTAATATTTGCAGCGGAAAGTCTTGCAGCAAAATTCACATCCAAAACCCCGTCACAATCTTCACCATTGGTGCGGATTATGATTCTAAATCAACTGTGCACCCGCAGATGATTTCAACCTGCACTACACCCCTCTTATCTCACAATACTGCGCGCTGCTGTATGCAGAACGCAGTGCACCCTGGAATCTGCAGCTGAGCGTCGCCACAGGTTATGTAATGCGGAAGTAGTATCACATGACTATCACATCATATGGATGCTGGCTTTGGCGTTCAGTAGCAGTTGCCAATATGTGCTGCGTTATTGGCACAGTAGCACACAGTATTGGGAGGTGAGAGGAGTGTAGCGCATTCTGAAAATGCTTTGTGGATCAGCAATGGATTTCAAGTCTAAATCCACACCAATGGTTTTTAATATGGAAATGCTGCAAAAACATTCTGCAGTGGAAAATGCACAGCATTTCCGCTACATATGCATAAACCCTAAAACAGTTTTTCAGTATTAAAAAGAGTATTCCTTTAAGAAAACAATTGGGAGAAGCAACAATGTCAATGTAAAGGTGATAAAACACCCCAAAAAGTGAATATCTCTCAATGCTTATGTATTTCCTTAAAAGGGTTCTGTCATTAGAAAACAAAAATTCTATACTTACCTATGCCTCCCCCATCAGTCTTCTTACCGCATCTTCTACCCGCCGATCTTCTCCTGTCTTCTGCAATCCCCCAGGTCACCTCACCTCCAGTCGACTGGATCCTCTTCTTTTTGTCATGATGCGTCCATTCTCTGCAGTCTCCTTCCTGCAGGACAATGTATGCTACATCACTAGTGACGTAGCATTTATAGCCTAGCAGGGAATGCTGAGCTATTGCCAAGACTGTGCATGCACGCTATCTCTCTGCAATAGTATATGAACTTTCGTGAGAAGACAGCGCACATGCACAGTCTCGGCAATGGATCGACATTCTTTCCTAGGCAGTTACGTAATCTACACTGACCTGCTGGAAGAAGAATGCAGAGAATGGACGCATCATAACAAAAAGAGGAGGATCCGGCTGGCTGGAGGTGAGATGACCTGGGGGATAAGCAAAGAGAAGATGCGGTAGGAAGACTACCTGGGGATTGATTTTTTTTTTCAATGACAAAACCCCTTTAATGCAGACAGCCTGATGATTGCAATAGTCTTACCTAGGTATCGTACAAGTTTGTTACAAGCATCTAATCCCCATATTCCTTTGCATTTTAACAGCATATTCGCATGGAAATTTGCATGTTGCACCAAAGATTCTTTTGGGTGCAACTCACATCGGACAGCGCACGCAGAGGACGTTGCATGTCCTATTCTAGTCCATGATATGGTCCAGATTACAACATGCTGCGATTTTTTTTCTTTTTCCCATGGACTGTGTTTAAAAGCACTTGTGTGAATAACCTAATTGGTTATTGGTCTGTGTGCTGTCCGTGAGATACATCCGTGTGAATGAGTACTCCACACCTATGCATACACAAATACTGGGAAGTGACTCTTTCATACCGTTTTTTACGTATACCCTATTTAGTATAAGATGCCTGGACCATTATATAAAACACTTGTACCTTTTGCGACACCCTATCTTCTCGCGAGTAGGCCCCTCCCTCCTATTGTTTGAATTGTTGTTTAGTTTACTACTATATATAATAATGTTTCCACTGTCAGAAATAAAGTATTGTTACATGTAGCTTTATGTATTCCAATATATTGAAATCTGAATCAACTGCGATTATTTTCAGAGTTCAGGAGAGGAGAGAGGGGCTAGAAACCTAGATGTCAAAGATCTTGTCTAGTGAAACATTGACACCAAATGGTATTGAGCAGTTTGCAAAGTAGTGGAATACATGTAGGATGCTGAAGAAAACACATCAAAATTTTTTTTAGAACAACCAGTTGCAAAAAGTTTTTCTTTTTTTTTTTTTTAAACAATGAGATAGAAAAAATGCATTAAAAATTGATTCAAATGTGTCCATCGCCTCCAAGCACAGCTATTGATTAACATCCAGATTAACCTGTGATTTAATTCATGACAGTGATTCTAAATTGCATAATAAAATAACAATTTTATGTAATTTGGAGTGACTACTGTACTTTTTTCAGTTTGCAGTGCATAGGTGGACATATAGATTGTTATATAGCACACTTCGACTGGACCAGAAAGTGCTTATCTAATAGGTCTGTATTCACTTGTGCCTTTTTGTAGTAACTTTTTGCAAGAGAATTTAACAAGAAAATGCATAAAAATCACAGCAAAAGTTATGATCATATGAGAACCCAGCCTAAAGCTGATCAAACGCAAAATAAAAATTAAGACCCTTTTTAGAGCATATTGGTGTAAACTCATTCCTTTAACCCCTTAATGCTAAAGGGTGTACAAATATGGCCTCCGCCGGCGGAGTTTATATGGAGCAGATAAGGGTGCTGAGCTCGCTCCATACACGTCTTTGAGAGGTAATACTCCCCAGCAACAGACACGATTGGAGATAATTCTAATCACAGTTGTTAACTACTTAGATGCTGCTATCAAATCTGATAGCAGCATTTAAATGGCTCGTCGGAGGGAGCATGCTCCTTCTGTCTCCCAAATGGTCCCCCTCCGTGCACGTTGTTCTGTTCGGGTGTTATGGCAGTCCAGGGTCTTGTGAAGGTCAGGCATGCATCTATTTATTCCTATTAGGAGTGCTTTTACACTAGTGAAATTATTCCACCAGAACACGTTCCTGAGAAAAGTTTGCATTAAAGTACGCATTATTAACAAGTGCAATTTGACGCAGAAATAAAAAAGGCTAAGTCTGTTTGCAATTCTACATCAAAATCAGCATTTAGAAATGAAGATTTTGGTGCACTGAGTCTGCCTGTGTGAAAGAGCCCTAGGGGACCACTTACACGGGTCAGAGTTGTTCGCAGGAAGCAGTACAGATGTGGGTTTTTTCAATTAGTGCAGATTTTTTTGTAACATTTTTAACTGCAAAATACACATCATGATGCAGAAATATCCACACAGACTAATTCCGTCCTGTACCATATCTTAGTAGAATGCTTGCAGAAATACAATATACTGCAATATTATTAAGGTCGGCTTCAGATGACTGTATATCGGCTGGATTTTCATACACTGAGCTCCCGCCCCCTCTCCGCCCCTCACCACTATTTGCAATGGAAGGGGGCAGAATGGGGCGGAGCTATGTCCTGGGACTTAGCTCCACCCCCTCCCATTGGAAATAGTGCCGAGGGGCGGAGAGGGAGCAGAAGCTCAATGCACTGCTCCTGGCTCTTCCAGCCTCCTCCCTCTGCAGAGAGGGACACCGTATATCGGCCGTGCGTAAAAACCTGGCCGATATACAGTCATCTGAATAAGCACTTGGAGTAATATACTGCAATACTATATAATATACTGCAGTATTACAATATAGTATATCACCAATCAGATGACTGGAAGTTCAAGTTCCTTATGGGGACTAAAAAAAAGTGAAACTAAGTTGAATAAAGTTTTTATTCTTTCAATTATTACAAAAGTTTTAAAAAAACGTTTCCCATTTTTAACATAAAATAAACACAAAAATTACATGGTTATTCAAAAAGAGGGAGCAGATTTGGGGGTTTATTTACAAAAGACAGGTACACAAGCAACACTTCACTGGGAAGAGGAAGGTTCCAAGTTTCTTATGACATCAGTAAGTTCCATTTTCTGCCACATTGTAGTGCTGGGTATCTGCTTTACAGTTTTATGGTCCCTGAGATGCGTATGTATATGCAACCAAGTTCAACAAATTTCTATACCACTCGTAAATTTGCTTGCGTTAAGGCAGCTGTCTTTAGAACCAATGATGGAATTCACTTGAACAATGGATTCACACTTAGCAAACTCAAGCACCCAAATGATTTCTCCTGTGGTGTTGCCATTTTTCTAGAAACTGTAAATAACAGGAAATAGTGCTGTGGTATGGCAGAAAATGGTATGTCATAGAGATGAGCGAACGTACTCGTTACGAGTACATACGCACCCGAGCACCGCTATTTTCGAGTACAGCAGTACTCGTGCGTAAAGATTCGGGGGGCGCCGTGGCGGCACAGGGGGTAGCAGTGGGGAGTGGGGGGGAGAGGGAGAGAGAGAGGGCTCCCCCCTGTTCCCCGCTGCTACCCCCCGCACCGCCGCGCCTCTCCCCGCCCCACGGCGCCCCCCGAATCTTTACGCGCGAGTACTGAAGTACTCGAAAATGGCGGTACTCGGGTGCGTAAGTGCTCATTACGAGTACGTTCGCTCATCTCTAGTATGTCATAAAAAAAACTTTGAACCTTCCTCTTTTCAGTGATGTGAAGATTGTGTTCCTCTCTTTTGTAGTTTGTTTGTAATTAAGGCCACTTTCACATTTGCTTTTGAATGGGGTTATATACATGAGCGTGTTTTTTCTCCCTGTATCACAGTGTGGGAAAAAATTGGGGGATGTCCTATCTTTGGGGGTTACCTCGGATTGCCTCACCCATTATTTACAATGAGTCCAGAAAACACATTACATGATGTGTGATTTGCAAATGAGTGTGCTGCGAGGTTTCCCATTAAAAACAATGGGCGATGCATTCCGAAAGATAGGACATTCTGCGATTTTTTTCACACACCGCAATGCGGGAAAAAATGCTCATGTATATGACCACATTCAAAAGAATGGGGTTCACATTAATCGCAGAAATCTCGTGCGATTTGCTTGGCCGTGTAAAAGCGGTCTCATATGTAGCCAAAAATGGTGGCAAAATAAATTACTGGTTGTTCTGCAAAAAAAGCTATTCTTTACACAACTCTGTTATCAAAAAAATTAATTTATGGTGGTCAGAAGATGGTAACAGAAAACAATTTTTTAAGTAGTGAAACAAAAAAAGCTATATAAATTTGATATAATCGTACTAATCCATAGAATAAAGTTAACATGTCATTTTTGCTGCATGGTATATGCCATCAAAAAATTGTATACATTGTATGTGTGTTAGACATTAGATGGATGTTGTCATGTATCACGCAGTGGGCCTAGAATGGATAACTCTCTGCCTGTGCAACCAGTAAAATCACTCAGAACTTAAAGACCATAAACACACAGTAAAAATACTGTACAACTTAGGCCAGGCGTCTCACACGAACAGGTCGGATCAAGCATGCGGGAGCCCACAGCGGAATTGGTACTGACCGCTGCCGGCATCCGCGTGGAGATGTTTAAATCTGTAGGCGGATGATCTGGATGGCTTGCTGTCAGTCATGCACAGTACAGATTTTTTTGCAAATCTTTTATTTTCTTGCGCGGTTGCTAGGCAATGATGCAGAATCCACAACATGTCAATTGCAGAAGGACTGGAGGTCAGACGGTTTCCAGTGACCTCAATGGAAGCCGACCATGCCGGAATCTGCATAAAAATAGAGCATGCTATGATTTTATTTCTGCGAGCGGAAATCGCAATCACTGACTGCTCATGTTAGCGGACCTGCAAATGCTCTATTCTTGTTAATGGATGCAGAAAGTGAGACCGGCCTTACAGTTTTACGCAACTATGGCCTTGTTTGCTAAGTCTAATAGACTCTGTCAGAGTGTTGGCTTGGATTAATTGGACTGTAAAGGAGTCACCTAGAGGTAGAGTTAAATTACGAGGGAGATGGACTCTACAGGTGAGGCAAAAATTGTATCAAAATCACTGTGTATGCCAAAATTTGCACCAAATTTTGGCTGAGCAGAACTGAGCTTACTCAAATGATGCGTGCTGATTGGATGAGACTCTCTGCAACAAGATAGCAGTGACTATAAGAGAAGTGAGAGGTGCTGCTGCTTAAAAAACTGAGGAGAGAGGAGATGCCAGACAGGAGGACAAGAGGCTGCTGGTGGAGAGGACACTGGAGCCAGATTGCTTAGCCTGGGAGACCAGCAGACTGGACAAAGCATGAGATTTCCTTGGCAATGACATATAATTGAGGCGGCCTTCAGTAAAACTGCTTAGCTGTACATAACAAAGAAAGGGTAAAGGACAGTTCATGCCTTCTGTCATGCAACACATGATATAAAATGAGAGTCATGATTGACTTATTTATCTCTGGCTTTCTTTTGCTGCAAATTTCCAAAGTGGCAAAATAGTGGTGAGCTTCTTATACAAAAGATGGGCATGTTCCTCCCAATAGGCTGTGAAAACAAACCTGTGCAGAAAGTAGAAAGTTTAATTTTTTCCAATTAAAAAATACAACTAAAACAAACTCTCTGAGGCCTCGGTCAGACGGGCGTTTCTACGCGCGACTTGCGCTTGCGCATGCGATCCGCGCGTATATAGACCCAATGCTTCGCAATGGGATCGGTCACATGTCCACTTTTTATGCGGATGTGCGATAAATGATAGGACACGACGAATCACAGAACGCGCCTATCTGCGTTCTGCGATTCCTTGTGTTCTATATATGCGCTCAATGAATGACAGCTGAGAGCTGCCTCTGATTGGTCCCTGCACTCAGCCAATCAGAGGCACCACTCAGTCACCCATTCATGAATTCATGAATGGGTGAGTGAGAGCTGCCTCTGATTGGTGAGAGCTGTGACCAATCAGAGGCAGCCCATTCACAATACTACACAGAGCAGTTCAGGAGAACTGCTGGCCGGACGCGGCTGAACTCCGTCTGCAGGGAAAAGGTGAGTATACTTTTTTTTTTATTTTTACACATTTTAGGATGGTTTTCAGGGAAGGGCTTATATTTTTAGGCCCTTCCCGAAAATTCATCCCGCGCTTGCCGGCAGCCCATTGCTTTCAATGGAGCCGGCTGTATTGCCGGCTCCATTGAATTTAATGGGCGGACATTGTTCTCCTCTGTCACAGCTGTGCCACAGCTGTGGCAGAGGATAGCGGGCAGCGCTGGGCCATTTTGCCGGAAACGCTGCTAGCTGCAGATTTTTCGGCGAATCGTCGGCCCCGGTCACGCGATTTGTGGATGCGCATCCGTCATGCGATCCACAAATCGCGCGAAAAAACGCCCATCTGACTGAGGCCTAAGGCTGTATTCACATGGGAGATTTTCCCACGTGAGTTCTGACCAATTCCAAGATGGACAAACTCGCATGGGAAAACAATCCATTCATTTGAATGGGTTACTTGACATGAACGATTTTTCTCTTGGATCAATAGTTTGAGTTTGAAAAATTTCTACTGATCCTACTCTTGTTAAAGAGTTGCCTATTATTTTCTATGGGAGCTTTAAAAAAAAAAAAAAAAAAAGACATCGTAATTAGAGATGAGCGAGCACCAAAATGCTCGGGTGCTCGTTACTCGGGACGAAATTATCGCGATGCTCGAGGGTTCGTTTCGAATAACGAACCCCATTGAAGTCAATGGGCGACCCGAGCATTTTTGTATTTCGCCGATGCTCGCTAAGGTTTTCATGTGTGAAAATCTGGGCAATTCAAGAAAGTGATGGGAACGACACAGCAACGGATAGGGCAGGCGAGGGCCTACATGTTGGGCTGCATCTCAAGTTCACAGGTCCCACTATTAAGCCACAATACCGGCAAGAGTGGGCCCCCCCCCCTCCCAACAACTTTTACTTCTGAAAAGCCCTCATTAGCAATGGATACCTTAGCTAAGCACCACACTACCTCCAACAAAGCACAATCACTGCCTGCACGACACTCCGCTGCCACTTCTCCTGGGTTACATGCTGCCCAACCCCCCCTGCACGACCCTGTGTCCACAGCGCACACCAAATTGTCCCTGCGCAGCCTTCAGCTGCCCTCATGCCACGCCACACTCATGTCTATTTATAAGTGCGTCTGCCACAGGAAAAGCAGGCACACACTGCAGAGGGTTGGCACGGCTAGGCAGCGACCCTCTGTAAAAGGGGCGGGGCGGTAGCCCACAATGCTGTACAGAAGCAATGAGAAATATAATCCTGTGCCACCGCCATCAGGAGCTGCACACGTGGGCATAGCAATGGGGGGCCTATGTGCCACACACTATTCATTCTGTCAAGGTGTCTGCATGCCCCAGTCAGACCGCGGTTTTTAATTCATAGACACAGGCAGGTACAACTCCCTATTGTGAAGTCCCTGTGGACCCACAGCATGGGTGGGTGCCAGGAAGCCACCGGCGGTACATAAAAATATCCCATTGCATTGCCCAACACAGCTGAGGTAGTAATGTCGTGCTTAATGCAGGTGGGCTTCGGCCCACACTGCATGCCCCAGTCAGACTGGGGTTCTTTAGAAGTGGAAACAGATGCATTTACAATTCCCTGTGGACCCACAGCATGGGTGGCTCCCTGGAACCCACCGGCGGTACATAAAAATATCCCATTGCATTGCCCAACACAGCTGAGGTAGTAATGTTGTGCTTAATGCAGGTGGGCTTCGGCCCACACTGCATGCCCCAGTCTGACTGGGGTTCTTTAGAAGTGGAAACAGATGCATTTATAATTCTCTGTGGACCCACAGCATGGGTGGGTGCCAGGAAGCCACCGGCGGTACATAAAAATATCCCATTGCATTGCCCAACACAGCTGAGGTAGTAATGTTGTGCTTAATGCAGGTGGGCTTCGGCCCACACTGCATGCCCCAGTCTGACTGGGGTTCTTTAGATGTGGTTTCAGATGCATTTATAATTCTCTGTGGACCCACAGCGTGGGTGGGTGCCAGGAAGCCACCGGCGGTACATAAAAATATACCATTGCATTGCCCAACACAGCGGATGTAACGTCAGCTGTAATGCAGGTGGGCTAAAAATTCATTTGATTACACTGTAGGCGAGGGCCCACAAAAATTGCTGTATCAACAGTACTAATGTACATCTAAAAAATTGGCCATGGCCAACCAAGAGGGCAGGTGAAACCCATTAATCGCTTTGGTTAATGTGGCTTAAGTGGTAACTAGGCCTGGAGGCAGCCCAGTTAAAATAAAAATTGGTTGAAGTTAAAGTTTCAACGCTTTTAAGAGCATTGAAACGTATAAAAATTGTTTAGAAAAATTATATGACTGAGCCTTGTGGCCCTAAGAAAAATTGCCCGTTCGGCGTGATTACGTGAGGTTTCAGGAGGAGGAGCAGGAGGAGGAGGATGAATATTATACACAGATTGATGAAGCAGAAATGTCCCCGTTTTGGATGGTGAGAGAGAACGATGCTTCCATCCGCGGGTGCAGCCTACGTATCGCTTAGGTATCGCTGCTGTCCGCTGGTGGAGAAGAGAAGTCTGGGGAAATCCAGGCTTTGTTCATCTTGATGAGTGTAAGCCTGTCAGCACTGTCGGTTGACAGGTGGGTACGCTTATCCGTGATGATTCCCCCAGCCACACTAAACACACTCTCTGACAAGACGCTAGCCGCAGGACAAGCAAGCACCTCCAGGGCATACAGCGCGAGTTTAGGCCACGTGTCCAGCTTCGACACCCAGTAGTTGTAGGGGGCAGAGGCGTCACCGAGGACGGTGCTGCAATCGGCTACGTACTCCCTCACCATCCTTTTACAGTGCTCCCGCCAACTCAGCCTTGACTGGGGACCGGTGACATAGTCTTGCTGGGGAGCCATAAAGCTGGCAAAGACCTTGGAGAATGTTTCCCTGCCTGCGCTGTACATGCTGCCTGATCTCTGCGCCTCCCCTGCTACCTGGCCCTCGGAACTGCGCCTTCTGCCACTAGCGCTGTCGGATGGGAAGTTTACCATCAGTTTGTCCACCAGCGCCCTGTGGTATAGCATCATTCTCGAACCCCTTTCCTCTTCGGGAATGAGAGTGCAAAGGCTCTCCTTATACCGTGGATCGAGCAGTGTGTACACCCAGTAATCCGTAGTGGCCAGAATGCGTGTAACGCGAGGGTCACGAGAAAGGCATCCTAACATGAAGTCAGCCATGTCTGCCAGGGTACCTGTACGCAACACATGGCTGTCTTCACTAGGAAGATCACTTTCAGGATCCTCCTCCTCCTCCTCAGGCCATACACGCTGAAAGGATGACAGGCAAGCAGCATGGGTACCGTCAGTAGTGGGCCAAGCTGTCTCTTCCCCCTCCACCTCATCCTCCTCATGCTCCTCCTCCTCCTCCTGAACGCGCTGAGATATAGACAGGAGGGTGCTCTGACTATCCAGCAACATACTGTCTTCCCCCGGCTCTGTTTCCGAGCGCAAAGCGTCTGCCTTTATGCTTTGCAGGGAACTTCTCAAGATGCATAGCAGAGGAATGGTGACGCTAATGATTGCAGCATCGCCGATCACCATCTGGGTAGACTCCTCAAACTTTCCAAGGACCTGGCAGATGGCTGCCAACCAGGCCCACTCTTCTGTAAATAATTGAGGAGGCTGACTCCCACTGCGCCGCGCAAGTTGGAGTTGGTATTCCACTATAGCTCTACGCTGCTCATAGAGTCTGGCCAACATGTGGAGTGTAGAGTTCCACTGTGTGGGCACGTCGCACAGCAGTCGGTGCACTGGCAGATTAAACCGATGTTGCAGGGTCCGCAGGGTGGCAGCGTGCGTGTGTGATTTGCGGAAATGTGCGCAGAGCTGGCGCACCTTTCCGAGCAGGTATGACAAGTGGGGGTAGCTTTTCAGAAAGCGCTGAACCACCAAATTAAACACATGGGCCAGGCATGGCACGTGCGTGAGGCTGCCGAGCTGCAGAGCGGCCACCAGCTTACGGCTGTTGTCGCACATGACCATGCCCGGTTGAAGGCTCAGCGGCGCAAGCCAGCGGTTGGTCTGCTCTGTCAGACCCTGCAGCAGTTCGTGGGCCGTGTGCCTCTTATCTCCTAAGCTGAGTAGTTTCAGCACGGCCTGCTGACGCTTGCCCACCGCTGTGCTGCCACGCCGCGTGACACCGACTGCTGGCGACGTGCTGCTGCTGACACATCTTGATTGCGAGACAGAGGTTGCGTAGGAGGAGGAGGAGGGTGGTTTAGTGGAGAAAGCATACACCCCCGCAGATACCACCACCGAGCTTGGGCACGCAATTCGGGGGGTGGGTAGGATGTGAGCGGTCCCAGGCTCTGACTCTGTCCCAGCCTCCACTAAATTCACCCAATGTGCCGTCAGGGAGATATAGTGGCCCTGCCCGCCTGTGCTTGTCCACGTGTCTGTTGTTAAGTGGACCTTGGCAGTAACCGCGTTGGTGAGGGCGCGTACAATGTTGCTGGAGACGTGGTCGTGCAGGCCTGGGACGGCACATCGGGAAAAGTAGTGGCGACTGGGAACCGAGTAGCGCAGGGCCGCCGCCGCCATCATGCTTTTGAAAGCCTCCGTTTCCACAAGCCTATACGGCAGCATCTCTAGGCTGATCAATTTTGCAATGTGCACGTTTAACGCTTGAGCGTGCGTGGCGTCGTACTTGCGCTTGCGCTCAAACTGTGGCGCTAGCGACGTCTGGACGCTACGCTGAGAGACATTGCTGGATGGGGCCGAGGACAGCGGAGGTGAGGGTGTGGGTGCAGGCCAGGAGACGGTAGTGCCTGTGTCCTCAGAGGGGGGTTGGATCTCAGTGGCAGGTTGGGGCACAAGGGGAGAGGCAGTGGTGCAAACCGGAGGCGGTAAACGGGCATCGTCCCACCTTGTGGGGTGCTTGGCCATCATATGCCTGCGCATGCTGTTGGTGGTGCCTCCCCAGCTGATCTTGGCGCGACAAAGGTTGCACACCACTGTTCGTCGGTCGTCAGGCGTCTCTGTGAAAAACTGCCACACCGTAGAGCACCTTGACCTCTGCAGGGTGGCATGGCGCGAGGGGGCGCTTTGGGAAATAGTTGGTGGATTATTCAGTCTGGCCCTGCCTCTACCCCTGGACACCGCACTGGCTCGGCCTGTGCCCACACCCTGACTTGGGCCTCCGCGTCCTCGCCCGCGTCCACATCCTATAGGCCTACCCCTACCCCTCAGCATGGTGTATTACCAGTGATTTGATTTCCCAGGCAGGAAAGAAATTGGCGCAAGCCTGCTGCTAAACGTAGCTGGCTGCGTATGATTTCTGTTTACGTTCTGCACCCACCACACACGTACCCAGAACGCTGAGGACTGTCAGAGGCAGGACAAATAGAATGTTTCCCTTTTTTTGGTTAAAGAAAAGGCCCACTGACTATATTCAATTAATAATATATGTCTTCTGGCCCTGCAAATGTGTCACAGAACTGCAGGGTTGCAGAGTTATTAACTACAGCAGAGCGGTGATTTTTCCCAGGCAGGAAAGAAATTGGCGCAAGCCTGCTGTTAAACGTAGCTGGCTGCGTATGTTTTTTGTTAACGTTCTCCACCCACCACACACGTACCCAGAACGCTGAGGACTGTCAGAGGCAGGCCAAATAGAATGTTTCCCTTTTTTTGGTTAAAGAAAAGGCCCACTGACTATATTCAATCAATAATATATGTCTTCTGGCCCTGCAAATGTGTCACAGAACTGCAGGGTTGCAGAGTTATTAACTACAGCAGAGCGGTGATTTTTCCCAGGCAGGAAAGAAATTGGCGCAAGCCTGCTGTTAAACGTAGCTGGCTGCGTATGTTTTTTGTTAACGTTCTGCACCCACCACACACATACCCAGAACGCTGAGGACTGTCAGAGGCAGGCCAAATAGAATGTTTCCCTTTTTTTGGTTAAAGAAAAGGCCCACTGACTATATTTAATCAATAATATATGTCTTCTGGCCCTGCAAATGTGTCACAGAACTGCAGGGTTGCAGAGTTATTAACTACAGCAGAGCGGTGATTTTTCCCAGGCAGGAAAGAAATTGGCGCAAGCCTGCTGTTAAACGTAGCTGGCTGCGTATGATTTTTGTTAACGTTCTGCACCCACCACACACGTACCCAGAACGCTGAGGACTGTCAGAGGCAGGCCAAATAGAATGTTTCCCTTTTTTTGGTAAAGAAAAGGCCCACTGACTATATTCAATCAATAACATATGTCTTCTGGCCCTGCCTACACAATTCTGTCCCTGTAGTATTACTGCAGGGCGCAATGCTCTGCACAGCCGATTTAAAAAAAAAAAAATGCAACACTGCTAACAGCAGCCTGCACAGTACTGCACACGGTTAAATGTGGCCCTAAGAAGGACCGTTGGGGTTCTTGAAGCCTACACTCACTCCTAACACTCTCCCTGCCTAACCACCACTTCTGTCCCTGTAGTATTACTGCAGGGCGCAATGCTCTGCACAGCCGATTTTGAAAAAAAAAAAAAGGGCAACACTGCTAACAGCAGCCTCCACACGGATAGATGTGGCCCTAAGAAGGACCGTTGGGTTCTTGAAGCCTACACTAACTCCTAACGCTCTCCCTACAGCAGCTCTAACACAACAGCACTTTCCCTCAGCTAACTCACAAGGCATCTGAGGCGAGCCGCGGGAGGGGCCGACTTTTATACTCGGGTGACATCTGATCTCCCCAGCCACTCACAGCAGGGGGGTGGTATAGGGCTTGAACGTCACAGGGGGAAGTTGTAATGCCTTCCCTGTCTTTCAATTGGCCAGAAAAGCGCGCTAACGTCTCAGAGAGGAAACTGAAAGTAACCCGAACATCGCGTGGTACTCGTTAAGAGTAACGAGCATCCCGAACACGCTAATATTCGCCCGAGCATCAAGCTCGGACGAGTACGTTCGCTCATCTCTAATCGTAATTGCATGCCATGAGTGCAATGCATTTTTAATAGAGATGAGCGAGCACCAAAATGCTCGAGTGCTCATTACTCGAGTCGAATTTCCCATGATGCTCGAGGGTTCGTTTCGAGTAACGAACCCCATTAAAGTCAATGGGCGACTCGAGCATTTTTGTATATCGCCGATGCTCGCTAAGGTTTTCATTTGTGAAAATCTGGGAAATTCACGAAAGTGATAGGAATGACACAGAAACGGATAGGGCAGGCGAGGGGCTACATGTTGGGCTGCATCTCAAGTTCCCAGGTCCCACTATTAAGCCACAATAGCAGCAAGAGTGGGGCCCCCCCCCGCACTGTCAGCATAAAGATCGTTCTCCTCTGCCACAGCTGTAACAGCTGTGGCAGAGAAGAACGATGTTAGCCCATTGAATTCAATGGAGCCGGCAATACAGCTGGCTCCATTGAAAGCAATGGGCTGCCGGCGAGCGCGGGATGAATTTTCGGGGAGGGTTTAAAAATATAAGCTCTTACCTGAAAATCATTCTAAAATGTGTAAAAATAAAAAAAAAATGTATGAATTCATGAATGGGTGTGAGTAAGAGCTACCTCTGATTGGTGAGGTTGTGACCAATAAGAGGCAGCTCACTCAGCAGGCGGTGATTTTAAATCCCCACCTGCTGAATACTACAGAAAGCAGTTCAGGAGAACTGCCGGCCAGACGCGGCTGAACTCCGGCTGCAGCGGAAAGGTGAGTATACATTTTTTTTTTATTTTTACATATTTTAGGATGATTTTCAGGTAAGGGCTTACCTTTTTAAGCCCTTCCCGAAAATTCATCCGGCACCCGCCGGCAGCCCATTGCTTTCAATGGAGCCGGCTGTATTGCAGGCTCCATTGAATTCAATGGTCAGTGCTCGTTTAATCGAGACGAGTACCGCGTGGTGCTCGTCTCGAGTAACGAGCATCTCGAGCACCCTAATACTCGAATGAGCATCAAGCTCGGACGAGTATGCTTGCTCATCTCTAGTTTTTAATGCATGTTCCTATGGGGACCACATAAAAATATAAGAAGTGCAGAGGAGCATTCAAAGCACCATAGTAGTGTTTAGAGCATCATATGTCCCCAAATGATCCCTTTATTTGATAAACAGCAACTTTTTGCTCTGGTACGAGGCCAGTGAATCTTCTAAGACTTCAATTGCAAGCAGTAACATATTAAATGTTACAGGGATTTAACGTGGGAAAAGATTGTCAAAGACCTATCTGAAGAGCACTAGGAGTCTGCAAGACAGAGTGGCATGTAAAAGCGTACTTGAGTTTTCAACAAGTTTTCTAAAATATGACAGGTTCTCCTTACCACTAATGTTGCTGCTGTTTGCACTCTGTTTTATGTTTTTAGTTCTGATTTTCTGGTGGTCTTTCCCATACTTCTGCTGCCCTCCTGTTTGCAAGCCACTTTCAGGCAGGGGGTATGTTGCAAGCCCACCAGTCAGCCAGTAGTTCATTGTCCTGTACTTACCTTCCCTCTCTTCCCCCACTGTATTGTGCTGTCTCTGATCCAATCAACAAAGGCAGTATCTGAATGCCACCATTATGCTGTCCCAGGACAATTGTAGGAGTTGAGCATTCAGAAACATTCTGGCCAAATGATTATTAAAACCAAAGTAATGTGCACACACAAGTGCTGCAACAGTACGAGAGGCAAAGAATGTGAAGATTGTTTACACAGATCTGTCAGCTGGTGAAGACAGACCCTCCCCCACAGGTACGAAAACGTACCAGTTACTACAGAAACTCAATACCTAAAAGCAGACAGTGGAATGCAGAAGATCTGGAAAGGAGACCCCTAGTGGCTGCCATGATTTACAGTAATAAAATGAAAAATGTTTTTAATGAAAGTATATCACAGGATTGATCAGACACACACAGGCTATTAGATGAGCATAAGTATTCTGAAAGGTTAGTGCTGCTTTAAAAATGTATAAGTACCATGTGCTACCATTATATTTTAAATGCAATGTGGCCCTCATTCTCCCTGCGCTAGCATCATTTCTTTAAGCACAGTGTGACCCTCATTCTTCCTTTACTAGCTTATGTGTGTAATGTTAAAAAACCGTTCTTGTGGTATTAGAGAACTACTTGTAGCATCTAGTAGCGTAGAGGACTACTTGAATTTTTTCCAGAAAAAATCAAGTTAAAATCATTCTGATTTAAAAATGCGGTAAAATTGTTAAAATCTCCCTTTGGGCCTTCTCATATGAAAGTCAAATCATCTATGACCCGATTATATAATATAATACTGCTTGCCATTTGTGGTTGCTTTTTTCAGGAAACTACTCCACTGATTAAATCGAATTTTTAGACCTTTTATTAGACCACCAAAACAACAGGCTTGTGCCGAAAACCTTTTTTTTTACAATAATATTTATTGAGTTTTCAATTAAGCATGCATACAAGGGTACAGCAGTATGGAAAAATTTCCAGTTTTGATGTAAAAGAATAGTTACAAACCTTGTATCTTCCAAGTGGGAGTATCACAAGGTAATGGCAAACAATCGTTATTTTTAAATCACAACTGTCAATGCAAATTTCCAGAAAAACAATATGCAATAAGTAACAATGGCCTGGCCAGGGCCAAATAGTATGTCGGAAGGGGGGGGGGAGAGGGGAAGGGTGGGATGGTGGGGTGGGGGGGGATTCCCTCTCACTCAGGACTGACGCCCGTAGGGGCAAAGGCACCAAGAAATCATGCTTAGGTTAGTAGATTCATTCCCGCCGTAGGGAGGGCATAATTTATCCATGGGGTCCATATACTAAGAAATTTGTCATTTTTATCTTCTGCTATCGCAGTTAGCCTTTCGTTTGTCAAATACCAATTCATGCGGCGTTTAACTTCGGAGAAATCTAGTGAAGCTTTACACCAGGAATGAGTGATGGTTTGTTTTGTGGCTAAAAAGGGGAAAGATATCAATTTTCTGGAGTTTGGGGATATATTCTTGTTCTTTTCGTGTAACAGGGCCTCCCAAGGGTTTTTGCGCAGGTTACGAAACGTTACAGAATAAATCAGGGAATATGTTCGAATCCAAAGGCTTTTGACCGTAGGGCAGGACCACCATATATGGAGCATGTCTCCAGGGGAAGAACAACCTCTGAAACAATCTTTAGAGTAGCCAGGGACCGCATGTGCAATTCGTGTTGGGACCAGATACCAGTGAAGGAGGATTTTGTATGAAATTTCCAACATTAATATGTTACGGGCCCCTTGATTGGTAGAACTCCAAATCTGAGACCACTCCTCCTCACTTAGAACGTCCCCCAAGTCCCGCTCCCACTTGGCTACATAAGGTAATTGTGTGCGGTAAGTGGTATGAACAAGATTCAAATATATTTGAGAAATGAGGCCTTTTGCCTGCGGGTGTTTAAGACAGAAGGATTCGAAGGGGGTAAGGGTGTGTGGAGAGTCTGTATTTTTCAATAAGGAGGACAGCCAGTTTTTTAACTGTGGATAACTAGAGATGAACGAGCACCAAAATGCTCGGGTGCTCGTTACTCGAGACGAAATTTTCGCGATGCTCGAGGGTTCGTTTCGAGTAACGCACCCCATTGAAGTCAATGGGCGACTCGAGCATTTTTGTATATCGCCGATGCTCGCTAAGGTTTTCATTTGTGAAAATCTGGGCAATTCAAGAAAGTGATGGGAACGACACAGCAACGGATAGGGCAGGCGAGGGGCTACATGTTAGGCTGCATCTCAAGTTCCCAGGTCCCACTATTAAGCCACAATAGCGGCAAGAGTGGCCCCCCCACCCAACAATTTTAACTTCTGAAAAACCCTCATTAGCAAGGCATACCTTAGTTAAGCACCACACTACCTCCAACAAAGCACAATCACTGCCTGCATGACACTCCTCTGCCACTTCTCCTGGGTTACATGCTGCCCAACCCCCCCCCCCCCCCCCACGACCCAGTGTCCACAGCACACACCAAAGTGTCCCTGCGCAGCCTTCAGCTGCCCTCATGCCACACGCTGGCCTCATAGCCACACCACCCTCATGTCTATTTATAAGTGCGTCTACCATGAGGAGGAACCGCAGGCACACACTGCAGAGGGTTGGCACGGCCAGGCAGCGACCCTCTTTGAAAGGGGCGGGGAGATAGCCCATAATGCTGTACAGAAGCAATGAGAAATCCAATCCTGTGCCACCTCCATCAGGAGCTGCAAACGTGGGCATAGCAATGGGGAACCTATGTGCCACACACTATTCATTCTGTCAAGGTGTCTGCATGGCCCAGTCAGACCGGGGTTTTTTATAAATAGTCACAGGCAGGTACAACTCCGCAATGGGAATTCCGTGTGCACCCACAGCATGGGTGGCTCCCTGGAACCCACCGGCTGTACATAAATGTATCCCATTGCAGTGCCCAGCACAGCTGAGGTAACGTCAGGTTTAATGCAGGTGGGCTTCGGCCCACACTGCATGCCCCAGTCAGACTGGGGTTCTTTAGAAGTGGACACATGGAGTTACAACTCCGTGTGGACCGACAGCATGGGTGGGCCCCAGGAAGCCACTGGCGGTAAGTAAATATATCCCATTGCATTGCCCATCACAGCTGAGGTAACGTCTGATTAAATGCAAGTGGTCTTCGGCCCACACTGCATGCCCCAGTCTGACCGGGGTTTTTAATACATAGACACTGGCAGGTACAAATCCCTAATGTGAAGTCCCTGTGGACCCACAGCATGGGTGGCTCCCTGGAACCCACCGGTGGTACATAAATATATCCCATTGCAGTGCCCATCACAGCTGAGGTAACATCAGGTTTAATGCAGGTGGGCTTCGGCCCACACTGCATGCCCCAGTCAGACTGGGGTTCTTTAGAAGTGTACACATGCAGTTACAACTCCGTGTGGACCCACAGCATGGGTGGCTCCCTGGAACCCACCGGCGGTACATAAATATATCCCATTGCACAGCTGAGGTAACGTCAGCTTTAATGCAGGTGGGCTAAAAATTACTAGGATTGCAATGTAGGCGAGGGCCCAAAAAATTGGTGTACCAACAGTACAAATGTACTTCAGAAAAATTGCCCATGCCCAACCAAGAGGGCAGGTGAAACCCATTAATCGCTTTGGTTAATGTGGCTTAATTTGTAACTAGGCCTGTAGGCAGCCCAGTTAAAATAAAAACTGGTTCAGGTGCAAGTTTCAACGCTTTATTGAATTGAGAATTGAAAGGAGGAGGAGGAATATTATACACAGATTGATGAAGCAAAAAGGTCCCCGTTTTTGATGGTGATAGAGAACGATGCTTCCATCCGCGGGTGCAGCCTACGTATTGCTTAGGTATCGCTGCTGTCCGCTGGTGAAGAAGAGAAGTCTGGGGAAATCCAGGCTTTGTTCATCTTGATGAGGGTAAGCCTGTCGGCACTGTCGGTTGACAGGTGGGTACGCTTATCCGTGATGATTCCCCCAGCCACACTAAACACACTCTCTGACAAGATGCTAGCCGCAGGACAAGCAAGCACCTCCAGGGCATACAGCGTGAGTTCAGGCCACATGTCCAGCTTTGACACCCAGTAGTTGTAGGGGGCAGAGGCGTCACGGAGGACGGTCGTGCGATCGGCTATGTACTCTCTCACCATCCTTTTACAGTGCTCCCGCCAACTCAGCCTTGACTGGGGAGCGGTGACACAGTCTTGCTGGGGAGCCAGAAAGCTGGCAAAGGCCTTGGATAATGGTCCCCTGCCTGCGCTGTACATGCTGCCTGATCTCTGCACCTCCCCTGCTACCTGGGCCGCGGAAATGCGTCTTCGGCCACTAGCGCTGTCGGATGGGAAGTTTACCATCAGTTTGTCCACCAGCGCCCTGTGGTATAGCATCACTCTTGAACCCCTTTCCTCTTCGGGAATGAGAGTGGAAAGGCTCTCCTTATACCGTGGGTCGAGCAGTGTGTACACCCAGTAATATGTAGTGGCCAGAATGCGTGTAACGCGAGGGTCACGAGAAAGGCATCCTAACATGAAGTCAGCCATGTGTGCCAGGGTACCTGTACGCAACACATGGCTGTCCTCACTCGGAAGATCACTTTCAGGATCCTCCTCCTCCTCCTCAGGCCATACACGCTGAAAGGATGACAGGCAAGCAGCATGGGTACCCTCTGCAGTGGGCGCAGCTGTCTCTTCTCCCTCCTCCTCATGCTCCTCCCCCTTCTCCTCCTCAACGCGCTAAGATATAGACAGGAGGGTGCTCTGACTATCCAGCGACATACTGTCTTCCCCGCCTCCGTTTCCGAGCGCAAAGCGTCTGCCTTTATGCTTTGCAGGGAACTTCTCAAGAGGCATAGCAGAGGAATGGTGACGCTAATGATTGCAGCATCGCCGCTCACCATCTGGGTAGACTCCTCAAAGTTTCCAATGACCTGACAGATGTCTGCCAACCAGGCCCACTCTTCTGTAAAGAATTGAGGAGGCTGACTCCCACTACGCCGCCCATGTTGGAGTTGGTATTCCACTATAGCTCTACGCTGCTCATAGAGCCTGGCCAACATGTGGAGCGTAGAGTTCCACTGTGTGGGCACGTCGCACAGCAGTCGGTGCACTGGCAGATTAAACCGATGTAGCAGGGTGCGCAGGGTGGCAGCGTCCGTCTTGGACTTGCGGAAATGTGCGCTGAGCCGGTGCACCTTTCTGAGCAGGTCTGACAAGCGTGGGTAGCTTTTCAGAAAGCGCTGAACCACCAAATTAAAGACGTGGGCCAGGCATGGCACGTGCGTGAGGCTGCCGAGCTGCAGAGCCGCCACCAGGTTATGGCCGTTGTCACACACGACCATGCTCGGTTGGAGGCTCAGCGGCGCAAGCCAGCGGTCGGTCTGCTCTGTCAGACCCTGCAGCAGTTCGTGGGCCGTGGGCCTCTTCTCTCCTAAGCTGAGTAGTTTCAGCACGGCCTGCTGATGCTTGCCCACCGCTGTGCTGCCACGCCGAGCGACACCGACTGCTGGCGACGTGCTGCTGCTGACACATCTTGATTGCGAGACAGAGGTTGCGGAGGAGGAGGAGGAGGGTGGTTTAGTGGAGGAAGCATACACCACCGCAGATGCCACCACCGAGCTGGGGCCCGCAATTCTGGGGGTGGGTAGGACGTGAGCGGTCCCAGGCTCAGACTCTGTCCCAGCCTCCACTAAATTCACCCAATGTGCTGTCAGGGAGATATAGTGGCCCTGCCCGCCTGTGCTTGTCCACGTGTCTGTTGTTAAGTGGACCTTGGCAGTAACCGCGTTGGTGAGGGCACGTATAATGTTGCGGGAGACGTGGTCATGCAGGGCTGGGACGGCACATTGGGAAAAGTAGTGGCGACTGGGAACCGAGTAGCGCGGGGCCGCCACTGCCATCATGTTTCTGAAAGCATCCGTTTCCACAAGCCTATACGGCAGCATCTCCAGGCTGATCAATTTGGCTATGTGCACGTTTAACGCTTGAGCCTGCGGGTGCGTGGCTGCGTACTTGCGCTTGCGCTCAAACACTTGCGCTAGCGACGGCTGGACGGTGCACTGAGAGACATTGCTGGATGGGGCCGAGGACAGCGGAGGTGAGGGTGTGGGTGCAGGCCGGGAGACGGTAGTGCCTGTGTCCTGAGAGGGGGGTTGGATCTCAGTGGCAGGTTGGGGCACAGGGGGAGAGGCAGTGGTGTAAACCGGAGGTGGTGAACGGCCTTCGTCCCACCTTGTGGGGTGCTTGGCCATCATATGTCTGCGCATGCTGGTGGTGGTGAGGCTGGTGGTGTTGGCTCCACGGCTGATCTTGGCGCTACAAACCTTGCACACCACAGTGAAAAACTGCCACACCTTTGAGCACCTAGGCCTCTGCAGGGTGGCATGGCGCGAGGGGGCACTTTGGGAAACAGTTGGTGGATTATTTGGTCTGGCCCTTAGAGATGAACGAGCATACTCATCCGAGCTTGATGCTCGTTCGAGTATTAGGGTGCTCGAGATGCTCGTTACTCGAGACGAGCACCACACGGTACTCGTCTCGATTAAACGAGCACTGACCATTGAATTCAATGGAGCCGGCAATACAGCCGGCTCCATTGAAAGCAATGGCCTGCCGGCGAGCGCGGGATGAATTGTCGGGAAGGGCTTAAATATATAAGCCCTTCCCTGCAATTCATCCAGAAATGTGTAAAAAATAAAAAAATATATACTCACCTTGTCTCGGCAGAACCATGTTAGCCCATTGAATTCAATGGAGCCGGCAATACAGCCGGCTCCATTAAAAGCAATGGGCTGCCGGCGATCGCGGGATGAATTGTCGGGAAGGGGTTAAATATATAAGCCCTTCCCTGCAATTCATCCAGAAATGTGTAAAAATAAAAAATATATATATACTCACCTGTTCCCGGCAGACGGAGTTCAGCGCGGCCAGCGGCAGTCCTCCTGAACTGCTCTGAACAGCTGTGAGTAGTATTCAGCAGGCGGGGATTTTAAATCCCCGCCTGCTGAATGAGCTGCCTCTAATTGGTCACAGCCTGAGCAATCAGAGGCAGATTCCACTCACACACCCATTCATGAATTTATGAATGGGTGTGTGACTGCTGCCTCTGATTGGCTCAGCGGGACCAATCAGATGAGAGGGAAGAAATTCAAAGTGCAATGAAACAAAAGAATTGCTTGTTGCAAGGAACCTTTAAAGAAATGGAAAAAAAAGTCATTTGCAGAAAAAGCTCCAGCTCATGGAAACAGAAACAAATGGCATTCTTACTTCTGGGTCACAATCATATGTTTCTCAGCTGAAATGTACCTCCGCATATTGGTGTCCTGTAAGGTGAGTCTTCGCAGCAGCTCCTTAAGCAACTTGTCTTAACTGCTGATAGACAAGTGAAGGAAAAACTTCACCAATATTTTCCAATATCCTGTGACATTCTCTAAATCTTTGTGTCACTAGCCAGGTTAGTAGAATGGATTCTAAAGAAGAACTCATGTTATAAAAGTCTAAACTACCAGTGACAAGCACAGTGTTACATTTGTGCGGGTCTTATTCACCTTGCTGCATGATTGTAATATTTTTATAGCTAAGGAAAATGAGGGATATACACCCATGACCAGAAACCATTCACACCAAACATAATCCAAACGTGCAAGCAACAAAGGGAAAAATGGGACATCGGACCCTATTCAACACCAGGTAGCCAAATACTTGCCAAATGTACTAACACAAAAAGGTAGATGGAATATAAATAAATCTTGGTATTGGTTCATATTTTGTCCAAAATACCTTAGCTTACAAGCCCACGTCAAGGGTCCTCACCAACTTGTGAGTCCCCACACTAATAAGACAACTAAACCACAGAAAAGGGAACCCTGCCTACAATCAGCGTGATTATCTCAATAAGAATGGCCCCACACTGTAACCTAGGAAACACCTGTCTTGCTCCAGATAGGAATAGGCATAAACACCAGACAAAGACATAATACTCAACAGGCACAGGAGAAATCCAACACACAACATAACACACAGCAGATGACTGCACACCTACAGACATACACTGAACAAGACATTGTTCACACCAGGTGTCTGCGTATCAACAAACAGACACTGAATAAGACATTGTAGGTATGCAGACACCTGGTGTGAAGAAGCAGACATTGAGCATGACATTGCTCACACCAGGTGTCTGCACACCAACAGATGCTGAACAAGTCATTCTTCATACCAAGTGTCTGCAAACCTACAGACATACACTGAACAAGACATTGTTCACACCAGGTGTCTGCACACCAACAGATGCTGAACAAGTCATTCTTCACACCAAGTGTCTGAAAACCTACAGACATACACTGAACAAGACATTGTTCACACCAGGTGTCTCCACACCAACAAATACTGAACAAATCATAATTCCCACCAGGTGTCTGCACACCAACAGACACTGAACAAGTCATTGTTCACACCAGGTGTCTGCACACCTACAGGTACAGGGGAATCCCACCCAGAACATAATGCATGTATACATACACAGAAACAGACATAGTATAAAGGTCCACAGCCACACATAAGGAAGAAGGCGTCAGACATCACCCATCGGACAGTGTAAAGGACATCCGATGTCTGGAACCACATCTAACAGAAGGGTAAGGCAGTGGGGACCCGCAGAACATGTGAACAGGGAAATCAGGTGTCTAGACCATCTTGAAGGAGAATGTGGTCGACAACCTGCTTGACTCCAAGCACCAGAGTTCTGTGAGGGAATGATGAGATAGGTATGACCAGTACTCTCTAGCAAGAGGGGCTGGTATATACGTGCACAGACTCATAATGATAGGCTGGCTAGAGCAATACACACTCTCAGCTCGCCAAATCAACCACACCTGCAGCAGTGTGCTCCTGAAAGTACATAGTACTACAAATCCCAGGAGCACAACATGACACACAGCAAAAGCATATGAAAGTGCTGTATGCTGAGAAAAGCAATAAAAAGTGGTGTCCTTGTACATATAACTTTATGGGTGTTTTTTACTGTGGGTTGAGACTTTAATTACATCATTTGTGCCACCTTGCGATTTTTTTTAAAAAATTGATGAAAAATAGATACCAATCAGGCATGAAAACAAAATAACAAAACCGTATGAAAAACAGATTGATATTGCGTGTAAAACGGACAGTTTTTCACTGACCAAAATCGCAGTTAGCCGTGTGAATACAGCTAAGGTAGGGATGAGGGCTTAATGGATATTTTTTAAATGGTTGACAAAATCTCTTTAAGTAAAAGTAGTCAATATGGTTTACTTTTCCAAAGCTGTTAAGCAATTTGTTTGCCATTCATTTTAATAGGCTTTGGCATTACTTATCCTTCACAGATGTCTTGAAAGCTGAAACCTCTAGTTATAAAGAAGCAGCCTTGTTCATTATAGTGCCTGATAGACAAATCATCTACAAAAACAGCATTTAATGGGCAGCCAATGAATAATCAATGGTTCACTTTTCATCTGAGTGTGAAAACGAGAATAATTTAATACATTGTCCCTCTGGAAAGGACCGTGGCCTTGGGTTCCATTTCTATTCAGGGCTGATTTATAAGGTAACAGATACCTAATGTAAACATATGATCAATGAGCACCATCATTGTTGATAATAACCCCCCACCGATTTACTTCTGCAGTCTAAAATGTGATCCCCCAAGGCTATCAGCTATGGCCAACTAAGTCTTCATTTTATTTTTCTTCTCTGCTGCATTTACCCTGGCCATTCGTTCAGGCCAGCAGGTCTGCAAGTAATTTTATATGCAGCAGAGAGCGAGTGGAATTGATTTTTCACTCAGCACTCAGTTCCCATCTGAATAATTATCAATTTTACTGCCTCATAAAGGGAAGAGTCAAAATTTCAAATCAATTCAGAAGAGCTTTTGAAAGCACAGAAAATATACAGAAGAAAAAAAAAAGGTCAGAATTGTGAGTGACCTCGGGAGATGATGTCAGACACTACTATACTGAACAGCTGACATCAGAGGCCCTCAATGAATATCCTTAGTACTAATGCAAATCATATTTATGCTGACTACTAGAGAGACCATTCATTAATATTTAAAACAGTACCTAAAAGCCTGAATTCAAAATAAATACAATGTATTCCTTTGGTAATGAGTTTAATAAAGATATATCACTGCTTAGTCATAGCTGTAAAACTGAAGGATTACAAAGTATCAGTCATGATATAATAAAATAAAACATTTGCTATTAATATAAGTATCAACAGAAGTATAATAATAGCTGTAAAAATCTATTGCATATTTTTAAAAGAAATGCATGTAAATAAATAATCTGGCGCATAAAGCACATATAGTGAAATACTGTATATAAAATATGGAAAACTTGAGTACATTGTACATTGCAGTAGGGAGAATATGCAATTTCATTGGAATCTGACTATATTGCTTCATGAAATTAAAGCAACTATCTACTATTAAAGCATACTTGTACTTTTAGATGACTTTTGGGAATAAGCTGCTGTATGTATCTGAGAAATAACACAATCTGAATATTATTCAGCAATTTTCACCAGTTTTCTCTTTGCACACTGTATCTCTATTTTTCAGTCTTCTCTGAGTTGGGGGGTGGAGACTGCTGCTTTTATGTCTTTTATACAGTGCACATAGAGAAGCATATTCTATTCTTTCTTTATAGTACACACAAAGAAGTGACATCCTCATGCAGGACATTAGAGAAGTACTGAGTAGTGTAGATTTGATTTCAGTAGCTTTAAGAGAATAAATGCTAGTTAGTTGCAACAACTCGCTTGTTTGAGTCTCACTCTCCTCATAGATTTAATCACCCGCCTTCACTTCCTGTGTTCCATATTGTTATCTCTGTTACAGACTTTACAGGACAGTATGCAGTGGACAGCAAATTAGAGGGAAAGGAAACCCCCTAGTGGCTAGAATTTTAGAGTGTTTTTTTTAGCACAAAAACATAATTTTGGGTAAATAAAATGATTTGCACTTTTGCTTGTGTAACGCGCCAGGAAGACTGCAGTGGGCTGTAATGGCGGCAGTGGTGGCTCCGCTGCCTCCACCTCCCGAATCATGGCTGTAGGATGTTAACAGGAGTAAATGGTGTTCTAGTTTGGGCGTTCCTTTGCGGAACCGCTACCCAGTATGTCGGATACAGTTGGATACAGTTTTATGGTAAATTATTGCCAAGTTTGTGACACCAGTCTGTATACAGGCCGAAACCTATGCTGGACAAAATAATAAGTAAAAATGGGAAAACTTAAAATAATATGGGGAAAGTAGCCTTCCTCCCAGAGTGTGGTGTGCTATACTTCAGTGCAGATGTTACGGTGGTGGGAAGGAACCCAAGGAGTCAAAATTATCATTAAACAGTAAAACGCTTTATTTGAACCACTGTCTTCAATATCATGGATTCACTCTGAGGTAGATAGCTGTTGGCAAGTACTGGAACTCTGTCTTTATATTTGGGCTCAATAACACTTGCAAGTGTGGGGAAACATCATCTGTACACTGTGCTTTCCCCTTTTCTTCTCTCCTTCACTTATGCTTTAAATCCAAATTCTTTTCTCTATTTTACTTCTGTTGCCAAGCTATTTCCTTTACTTTTCTTTCTTTGTTTAGCAGTTTATCATTCGTTATCCTTCTTTCTGTAATCTTCTGTATATACAATCCTTGCCTTTATATCTTTCTTCTCCTAATAGAATTCTTCTTTCTATATCCTTCTTAGTTACTGTTATCTAAACTTAATCCTTTTTTTCTTCCTTTCTTTGTCTATCTTTGATTTAATCACTTTCTTGGATTCTCACATCTCTTCCTTCTCACCACACTGGCCTCTTGCTTTCTCTCTCTTCACTAGGTTTCTGACTCTTTTGACCTCTTCACTCCTTACTCACGAAATCCAAAACCTGAGTGTCACTGAGAGAGCTCTGATGAACCAGAAGCTGAAAATGATGCATCGTGTGGAAGAAGAGGAAGTCTATATTCCCATATGGAACTAAGTCCTGGAAGAAGCTGACAGGACCTTGCACCTGGATATAGATCAAGTTGTTAGACACATAAGACCTGTCTCTAAATGTTTACAAAGAGTGACTTTCACTCTGGAGGACCTGTCTTGCATTATTCAGAAGACCCATTGTTTTAAAATGAGCATATAGACTGTGTAATGCTTAATTTTCCTTATGGTGATACTGTAGGAAAAACCGAAAACTTTACAGCCAGGTTCCCCTGCACATTACAGTGAATCACTGGAGATATGTGAAGTGGGGCACTTTGTGATTAGCTTATTACCAAAGACTCATTCTTGAGTTAGTTTCATAGACATCATTTTTCAGAAAAACACTGCAGTTTATGTTACATTTTGTGATGTTGTTTTTTTAAGCCTAAGCCAGAAGTGAATTCAAAAGGAATAGGAAATATAAAGGAGCTGCTTATACTTCTCATTCTTCCTGGTCTAGTTTTTGCCTTGGCTGAAAGCACTACATAAAAAAACTGCAGTGGCTTTTTTGTGTGAAACCACCCTAAGGCCGGCTGCACACGGCCGTGATGGGCTCCACCGAGGAAATCCGCAGCGGAGCCCGTCACGGCGGCCCCCAGAGACCCCCAAACTTACCTGCAGATCCAGCGTCCTTGCTCCCGCACGACGCTACGGCGTGACGCGCCGCAGCGTCATGTGACACGCCGGCCACGTCACATGACATGCCCACCGCGTCACATGACGCGGCCGGCCGTGTCATATGATGCGCTGGCCGTGTCATATGACGCGATGGTGGTAGGTGGGGGAGCGGTTTCACGCTATCTTCTGCCGTGCTACAGCGGAAGATAGCATGACGGACGACTTCCATTGACTGCAATGGAAGCCATCCGCGCGTACACCCGCGGCAAATAGAGCATGCCGCGGGTGAGGATGGGTGATTTCACTATGCGGAATTCCGCGGTGGAATTCCGTACCGTGAGCCCTGAGCTATTAGGTTCAATAGAACCTAATAGCTGCGGGCAACGCAGCGGATTTCCGCCGCGAATTATGCGGCGGAAATCCGTCCGTGGGAAGGAGCCCTAACAGATATAGATTGTACAAAGCCAAAAACATTATTTAACACTTTAATCTTTGAGAGATGGGAAAATTGTAGCTCTATGTCAGATCTTTGGAAAAAAATGTGTTGCTGTTAAGAAGCTGTTGGTTTGGAATAGTGTTTCTCAACTACAGTCCTCAAATCATCCCAGCAGGTCATGTTTTCGGGATTTCCTTAGAATTGCACAGTTGAGATTGTTTTTTCAGTGCATCAGAAATTGCCACAGGTGTTTTAAACCATATCTACAACCATCAGTGAAGAATGATGGAAGATCAGTTCAAGTTTGAGGACATATAACAACCTCTATAGTTGGGTATTTCTTTTTGAATTAAAAGCATCATGAAAGTGATAACAGTTTTCAACATTACAATGCATTTTCAGATCTCTCTGAAAAATATATAATTGCAAAATTATAAATTTTTAAAGAAAAAATTACTTCAGAAAAACACCAGTGACGGTCAAAACATATGGAACAGCCTTCTGCGCTATTCGTTGGATTGGCTGCAGAAGACCAATTATTTTTCAATTAATGAACTAGAAACGAAAATGAATGAACAACAAACTCACCCTATTTTCTGCCTTTGCACTGGCTCTGCAGCCGCAAGCCTCTTCCCGTACCAGCCACACCGCCCAGTCATAGCGGCTCCTCTTGATAAGAAAATCAAAATAATGGGGAGCTGGAAACATTACAAAAGAGTGCTTGCTTTATACATACGTTTTTTTAAAAATTGCGAGTTTTTGTAGAAAGGTTTCTTGATTTGAATGAGATCATTGAGTGCATGCGCCCGTTTGACAACACAACCTGTTATTATATCCAAGATGACGTGAATCGTTTGGGGAAATTAAAAATAACCTAAAAATAACAGGGATAACTCTTGACAATACAGGAGACTAGAGATGAGCGAACGTACTCGTCCGAGCTTGATACTCGTTGGCGTATTAGCGTGTTCGAGATGCTCGTTACTCGTAACGAGCACCACGCGATGTTCGGGTTACTTTCACTTTCATCTCTGAGACGTTAGCGCGCTTTTCTGGCCAATAGAAAGACAGGGAAGGCATTACAACTTCCCCCTGCGACGTTCAAGCCCTATACCACCCCCCTGCAGTGAGTGGCTGGGGAGATCAGGTGTCACCCGAGTATATAAATCGGCCCCTCCCGCGGCTCGCCACAGATGCATTCTGACATAGTTCAGGGAAAGTGCTGTCTTGCTGGAGTTGCTATAGGGAGAGTGTTAGGAGTTATTTTAGGCTTCAAGAACCCCAACGGTCCTTCTTAGGGCCACATCTGACCGTGTGCAGTACTGTTGAGGCTGTTTTTTGCAGTGTTGCACTTTTTTTTTTTTGTATATCGGCCGTGCAGAGCATAGCGTCCTCAGTCTGCAGTAATTTTACATAGTATAGGGCCAGTAGTGCTGAGGCAGGGACAGTGAAAAAGGTGAAAGACATATACTGTCTATATAGGCAGTGGGCTTTTCCAAAAAAATTTGGGAAAAAACATTCTATTTGGGCTGCCTGTGATCGTCCTGAGTGTACTGCATCTCTGCTGGGGGTAGTAGTCCTAATTAAAACGCAGCCATCTAAGTGTTACAGCAGGTTTGCGCAAAATTCTTTCCTGGCTCTGCGTTGGCCGTTACATCACCGCTGTCATCCTGTCCAGAGGGAAACAGTCTGCAGTAATTTTACATAGTCCAGGGCCAGTAGTGGTGAGGCAGGGACAGTGAAATAGATATACTGTCTATATAGGCAGTGGGCTTTTCCCAAAAAATTTGGGAAAAAACATTCTATTTGGGCTGCCTGTGACCGTCCTGAGTGTACTGCGTCTCTGCTGGGGGTAGTAGTCCTAATTAATACGCAGCCAGCTAAGTGTTACAGCAGGCTTGCGCAAAATTCTTTCCTGGCTCTGCGTTGCCCGTTACATCACCGCTGTCATCCTGTCCAGAGGGAAACAGTCTGCAGTAATTTTACATAGTATAGGGCCAGTAGTGCTGAGGCAGGGACAGTGAAAAAGGTGAAAGACGTATACTGTCTATATAGGCAGTGGGTTTTTAAAAAAAAATTTGGGAAAAAACATTCTATTTGGGCTGCCTGTGATCGTCCTGAGTGTACTGCGTCTCTGCTGGGGGTAGTAGTCCTAATTAAAACGCAGCCATCTAAGTGTTACAGCAGGTTTGCGCAAAATTCTTTCCTGGCTCTGCGTTGGCCGTTACATCACCGCTGTCATCCTGTCCAGAGGGAAACAGTCTGCAGTAATTTTACATAGTCCAGGGCCAGTAGTGGTGAGGCAGGGACAGTGAAAGAGATATACTGTCTATATAGCCAGTGGGCTTTTCCAAAAAAATTTGGGAAAAAACTTTCTATTTGGGCTGCCTGTGATCGTCCTCAGTGTTCTGCGTCTGTGCTGGGGGTAGTAGTCCTAATTAATACGCAGCCAGCTAAGTGTTACAGCAGGCTTGCGCAAAATTCTTTCCTGGCTCTGCTGTGCGTTCCGTAAGCGAAGTCAGCCTCCAACCACAGGCCAATAAGCGGCACATTTAATTACAGAGTTCTGTTTCTGCACTACTGGTAATACACCATGCTGAGGGGTAGGGGTAGGCCTAGAGGACGTGGACGCGGGCGAGGACGCCCAAGTCAGGGTATGGGCACAGGCCGAGCTCCTGATCCAGGTTTATCGCAGCCGACTGCTGCGGGATTAGGAGAGGCACGTTTCTGGTGTCCGCACATTCATCTCACAATTAATGGGTCCACGCGGTAGACCTTTATTAGAAAATGAGCAGCGTGAGCAGGTCCTGTTGTGGATGGCAGAAAGTGCATCCAGCAATCTATCGACCACCCAGAGTTCTGCGCTGTCCACTGCTGCAACTCAGAATCCTCTGGCTGCTGCTCCTCCTTCCTCCCAGCCTCCTCACTCCATTACAATGACACATTCTGAGGAGCAGGCAGACTCCCAGGAACTGTTCTCGGGCCCCTGCCCAGAATGGGCAGCAATGGTTCCGAATCCTCTCCCACTGGAGGAGTTTGTCGTGACCGATGCCCAACCTTTGGAAAGTTCCCGGGGTCCAGGGGATGAGGCTGGGGACTTCTGGCAACTGTCTCAAGAGCTTTCAGTGGGTGAGGAGGACGATGACGATGAGACACAGTTGTCTATCACTCAGGTAGTAGTAATTGGAGTAAGTCCGAGGGAGGAGCGCACAGAGGATTCGGAGGAAGAGCAGCAGGACGATGAGGTGACTGACCCCACCTGGTTTGCTACGCCTACTGAGGACAGTTCTTCAGCGGGGGAGGCAAGTGCAGCAGCAGGGCAGGTTGGAAGAGGCAGTGCGGTGGCCAGGGGTAGAGGCAGGGCCAGACCGAATAATCCACCAACTGTTTCCCAAAGCGCCCCCTCGCGCCATGCCAACCTGCAGAGGCCGAGGTGCTCAAAGGTCTGGCAGTTTTTCACTGAGAGTGCAGACGACCGACGAACAGTGGTGTGCAACCTTTGTCGTGCCAAGATCAGCCGGGGAGCCACCACCACCAGCCTCACCACCATCAGCCTCACCACCACCAGCATGCGCAGACATATGATGGCCAAGCACCCCACAAGGTGGGACGAAGGCCGTTCACCACCTCCGGTTTGCACCGCTGCCTCTCCCCCTGTGCCCCAACCTGCCACTGAGATCCAACCCCACTCTCAGGACACAGGCACTACCATCTCCTGGCCTGCACCCACACCCTCACCTCCGCTGTCCTCGGCCCCATTCACCAATGTCTCTCAGCGCACCGTCCAGCCGTCGCTAGCGCAAGTGTTGGAGCGCAAGCGCAAGTACGCCGCCACGCAGCCGCACGTTTAAGCGTTAAACGTGCACATAGCCAAATTTATCAGCCTGGAGATGCTGCCGTATAGGGTTGTGGAAACGGAGGCTTTCAAAGGTATGATGGCGGCGGCGGCCCTGCGCTACTCAGTTCCAAGTCGCCACTACTTTTCCCGATGTGTCGTCCCAGCCCTGCACGACCACGTCTCCCGCAACATTGTACGCGCCCTCACCAACGCGGTTACTGCCAAGGTCCACTTAACAACGGACACGTGGACAAGCACAGGCGGGCAGGGCCACTATATCTCCCTGACGGCACATTGGGTGAATTTAGTGGAGGCTGGGACAGAGTCAGAGCCTGGGACCGCTCACGTCCTACCCACCCCCAGAATTGCGGGCCCCAGCTCAGTGGTGGTATCTGCGGCGGTGTATGCTTCCTCCACTAAACCACCCTCCTCCTCCTCCAACGCAACCTCTGTCTCGCAATCAAGATGTATCAGCAGCAGCACGTCGCCAGCAGTCGGTGTCGCGCGGCACGGCAGCACAGCGGTGGGCAAGCGTCAGCAGGCCGTGCTGAAACTACTCAGCTTAGGAGAGAAGAGGCACACGGCCCAGGAACTGCTGCAGGGTCTGACAGAGCAGACCGACCGCTGGCTTGCGCCGCTGAGCCTCCAACTGGGCATGGTCGTGTATGACAACGGCCATAACCTGGTGGTGGCTCTGCAGCTCGGCAGCCTCACGCACGTGCCATGCCTGGCCCACGTCTTTAATTTGGTGGTTCAGCGCTTTCTGAAAAGCTACCCACGCTTGTCAGACCTGCTCGAAAGGTGCGTCGGCTCTGCGCACATTTCCACAAGTCCCACATGGACGCTGCCACCCTGCGCACCCTGCAACATCGGTTTAATCTGCCAGTGCACCGACTGCTGTGCGACGTGCCCACACGGTGGAACTCTACACTCCACATGTTGGCCAGGCTCTATGAGCAGCGTAGAGCTATAGTGGAATACCAACTCCAACATGGGCGGAGCAGTGGGAGTCAGCCTCCTCAATTCTTTACAGAAGAGTGGGCCTGGTTGGCAGACATCTGCCAGGTCCTTGGAAACTTTGAGGAGTCTACCCAGATGGTGAGCGGCGATGCTGCAATCATTAGCGTCACCATTCCTCTGCTATGCATCTTGAGAAGTTCCCTGCAAAGCATAAAGGTAGACGCTTTGCGCTCGGAAACGGAGGCGGGGGAAGACAGTATGTCGCTGGATAGTCAGAGCACCCTCCTGTCTATATCTCAGCGCGTTGAGGAGGAGGAGGAGGAGCATGAGGAGGATGAGGAGGAGGGGGAAGAGACAGCTTGGCCCACTGCTGAGGGTACCCATGCTGCTTGCCTGTCATCCTTTCAGCGTGTATGGCCTGAGAAGGAGGAAGAGGAGGATCCTGAAAGTGATCTTCCTAGTGAGGACAGCCATGTGTTGCATACAGGTACCCTGGCACACATGGCTGACTTCATGTTAGGATGCCTTTCTCGTGTCCCTCGCGTTACACGCATTCTGGCCACTACGGATTACTGGGTGTACACACTGCTCGACCCACGGTATAAGGAGAACCTTTCCACTCTCATACCCGAAGAGAAAAGGGGTTCGAGAGTGATGCTATACCACAGGACCCTGGCGGACAGACTGATGGTAAAATTCCCATCCGACAGCGCTAGTGGCCGAAGGCGCAGTTCCGAGGGCCAGGTAGCAGGGGAGACGCGGAGATCAGGCAGCATGTACAGCACAGGCAGGGGAACACTCTCTAAGGCCTTTGACAGCTTTCTGGCTCCCCAGCAAGACTGTGTCACCGCTCCCCAGTCAAGGCTGAGTCAGCTGGAGCACTGTAAAAGGATGGTGAGGGAGTACGTAGCCGATCGCACGACCATCCTCCGTGACGCCTCTGCCCCCTACAACTACTGAGTGTCGAAGCTGGACACGTGGCCTGAACTCGCGCTGTATGCCCTGGAGGTGCTTGCTTGTCCTGCGGCTAGCGTCTTGTCAGAGAGGGTGTTTAGTGCGGCTGGGGGAATCATCACAGATAAGCGTACCCGCCTGTCAACCGACAGTGCCGACAGGCTTACACTCATCAAGATGAACAAAGCCTGGATTTCCCCAGACTTCTCTTCTCCAACAGCGGACAGCAGCGATACCTAAACAATACGTAGGCTGCACCCGCGGATGGAAGCATCGTTCTCTATCACCATCAAAAACGGGGACCTTTTAGCTTCATCAATCTGTGTATTCTATTCATCCTCCTCCTCCTGCTCCTCCTCCTGAAACCTCACGTAATCACGCCGAACAGGCAATTTTTCTTAGGCCCACAAGGCTCAGTCATATAATTCTTGTAAACAATTTTTATACGTTTGAATGCTCATTAAAGCATTGAAACTTGCACCTGAACCAATTTTTATTTTAACTGGGCTGCCTCCAGGCCTAGTTACAAATTAAGCCACATTAACCAAAGCGATTAATGGGTTTCACCTGCCCTCTTGGTTGGGCATGGGCAATTTTTCTGAGGTACATTAGTACTGTTGGTACACCAATTTTTTTGGGCCCTCGCCTACAGTGTAATCCAATTAATTTTTTGCCCACCTGCATTAAAGCTGACGTTATATCAGCAGTGCTGGGCACTGCAATGGGATATATTTATGTACCGCCGGTGGCTTCCTGGGACCCACCCATGCTGTCGGTCCACATGGACTTCCCATTAGGGAGATGTACGTGCCTGTGTAAACTTATAAAAAACTCGAGCCTAACTGGCGCATGCAGTTTGGGCCGAAGCCCACCTGTATTTAATCAGACGTTAGCTCTGCTGTCCAGGGCACTGCAATGGGATATATTTTTGTACCGCCAGTGGGTTCCAGGGAGCCACCCATGCTGTCGGACCACACGGATCTCACATTAGGGAGTTGTACCTGCCTGTGTCTATGTATTAAAAACCCCGGTCTGACTGGGGCATGGAGTGTGGGCCGAAGCCCACCTGTATTTTATCTGACGTTACCTCAGCTGTGCAGGGGAATGCAATGGGATATATTTATGTACCGCCGGTGGCTTCCTGGCACCCACCCATGCTGTCGGTCCACACGGAGTTGTAACTGCATGTGTCCACTTCTAAAGAACCCCAGTCTGACTGGGGCATGCATTGTGGGCCGAAGCCCACCTGCATTAAACATGACATTACCTCAGCTGTGATGGGCAATGCAATGGGATATATTTATGTACCGCCGCTGGGTTCCAGGGAGCCACCCATGCTGTGGGTGCACACGGAATTCCCATTGCGGAGTTGTACCTGCCTGTGACTATTTATAAAAAACCGCGGTCTGACTGGGGCATGCAGACACCTTGACAGAATGAATAGTGTGTGGCACATAGTTTCCCCATTGCTATGCCCACGTGTGCAGCACGTATGACATTGCTGCGATATTTTTTTTGTATGCTATGGTATTTTTGAAAAGTCAATAAAAACATATGAAACCAAGAAGTTGCAGATTGAATGGGCAAAGTTAAAGTTCACTGCACTTAGCATAGTGAATATCCAGATTTGCAAAAAAAAAGCTAACATAAACACCAGTGCCATATTTTTTTTGAGGAAGCACAAATTTTCTCGCATCATCAACAAATTTTCTCTTTTCTTAGTCCAAAGGCTTAAATTATTCAAAATGATAAAGGTCCACATTATGTGTAGTGGCAATTGAGGTGGTGGTGTAGTGTCCAGTTGAGTTTGTCTAGTACTAGTAGGGGTTATCCTTAACCCCTTAGTGACAAAGCCTGTTTGTGCCTAAATGACCAGGCCAAATTTTGGAAATCTAACATGTGTCACTTTAACATAGAATAACTCCGTAAGGGTTTTGCATATCCAAGGGATTCTGACATTGTTTTTTTTGTTTTTTAACCACATATTGTACTTCAATTAGGTGGTAAAAATAGATGGATAGAGTTTGTGTATATTTATTAAAAGCACCAAAATTGTGGAGAATTAAAAAAAGAATTCTGGAAGCACATTTGAAAAAAAAAATAAAAAATTTCTGAGCAATTTAGGAGACATACAAATTTAACATTAATTTTTAACATTTCGAGGAAAATTTTGTTTTTCTACACCAAGCCAAAATTGCAAAGGTATCAGAATGATAGATATCTCCACAAATTACCACATTTAAAAAACTACACCCCTTACACATCAGTATTTTGATGCCACAGTTTTTTTCAGGAGTTAATGCAATTCAACAGAGAAAAAAAGTCATATATTTGTGAATATGTCATTTTAAAGAGAGTTTTTTTGTATAGTGCACATGAAAATGAGGATTTGTACCCTAAAATGGGTACCCCTGTTTGTCCTGTGTTCAGAAACATACCCATTGTGGGCCTAATCTTATGTCTGGATGCATAACATGGCCCAAAAAAAGGAGCAGCCAGTGGCTCTTAGAACAGAAATTTTGCTTGCAGATGTTTTAGGCCCCATAGCACACTTGTAGAGCTCTTGAGCTGCCAAAACGATAGAGAACTCAAATAAATTACCCCATTTTGAAAACCTAACCTCTTAATGAATCCATCTATGGGGGTACTGCACAGTTTAACCTCACAGTTTTTGAGTAATCTAAGCAAAACAGAAGGAAAAAAATACGATTTTCATTTTTTTGGCAATTGTGCCATTTAAAAATTTTTTTTTTACAGCACACATATGAATGAAGACTTTCACCCTAAAATGAAAATGAAAACTCCTATTTGTCTTGTGTTCAGAAATATATCCATTGTGGCCCTAATCTTATGTTTGGATGCATAATAGGGTCCAAAATGAAAGGAGCCCCCAGTGGCTTACAGAACTAACTGTTACGGCACTCTGACCCCCCCCCGAGTGCCAGGTGGGGTGCCCTGAACTTCCCGCACCCCACTGTCCCTGCCTACTTGCCTCGACCCTGGCTAACCCCAGGCAGACAACTGGACGGCGGTCCCTATCCTGCCTAGAGACCTGGCGACTGCAAAGATGAAACTAACTGACGGGGGCCAGAGTACCGACAGAAAAGGCAGATGGAATGACCAAACAGGAAAAGACTGTGCTACAGGCAAACTGGAAAGGACGCTGACTAGCAAACTAGGACTGACTGAGACAGGCTGCAGACAGAACTGACTAGCAGCTGACAGAACCAATAACTGGCAGTGAGCTCGGGTCACTGCCAGCCTTATAACTACAAGACTCTGCCCGGGGGCAGAGAGTGGGAGGAGCCAACTCCCACACTGCTGCATAAGAAAGGTGGAGGAGTGCGGGCGTCACCCTACGGGCGGACACGTCGCCGGGAGAGCCCCGACCCCAGAGCCCCAGGATGCCGGAGCCGACGCCGGAGCGGCGCGCGCCGACCACGGGACCCTGCGCCGCTCTGCATGGTAACACTAACATTTTGCTTGTAAGTATTTTGGGCCAAATTGTAAATTTTTAGAGACCTCAATCTTCCAAAATGATGGAAAACCCTCATGCATAATACTATTTGGAAAACTAGATTCCTTAATGAATTCATCTAGGGATGAACTAAGCATTTTCACCCCACAGTTTTTTCCAGAAATTAATGTTAAACAGGTGAAAATAATAATAGTTTATTTGTAAATAAAATATGTACATTTTAAAGCTACCTAAAAAGACCCCTCCACTCCTCCTTTTTGTCATTCCAACTATTGTATAGTAGTTGTCCATATACACAAGGTACCCATTGTGCAAGAATGGCACCATTAGCTCCCACACAATTTTTTAAATTGATGCCAATATTGTCTGGGCAATCTGGGGGATTAAGGCGTTGGTCCCTGCCTTCATATATTTAAAAAAATTCCAGGCATATCCTGTTGTGTTTTTGCACACCTTATAAAATTTGATGCCACAGTGACATGTTTGGATAGGATGAACTGGCGGAAGGAAAGACGTCTATTTTAGCTTATCTGGGATTCATCAACTGACAGATTTTTATCAGGGGTATATACATTTTGAAAGGATTCTGTCACGTCTGTCTCCTGAGACCTGTGGTTCTCCTGCTCAGGTGTGTGGGATTGTGCTGGCTGGGCGTGTGTGTGTCTCCAGTCAGCCAATCATTCTAGGTCAGTAAACATAAAAGCTGTCTTCCCAGGTGTAGGTGTGTTTGGCTGTTCTCATTCTCTCTCTGTGTTGTGTGAGCAGGTTCTGTGTGTGGTTGCTGCAAGAAAGGTTTGTGTTTTCTTTGGTTGTAGTGCTGGATTCCTGGTTAGTGTAGGGACTAGCAGTATAGCCAGGAGCCGTGATGTGGCCCACTAGCTTCCATATTTTGGCCAAAATGTCAACTAATACCTGGCATTTATAGCATTGACATCAGCTACTAGTGTTTGTGTATTGGCTGTTGTATGGTGTGATTATGGCTCTGTGTGTCTTCTTATTCTGTCTGGTTGTCCCTGTCGGTGGTGGCATGTGTATGCATCTTAGCCTGGGTGCATGGGTTTCTAGGGGCAGCAAGTTACCAGATCTGAAGACCACTGGGCCGCCCCCTATTGGGGCGATGTCCCAACTTAGGTAGGTCATCTTCATAGAAGATAGGGAGAGGTGTTAATTGGTGGTTGTTTCACCTGTTGTTCCCTATCCTGGTAACATTGGGTTGGGCCCGATGCTCACTTGCCCACACAAACGTAGCAAATTATTTTAGCAGGAAGATTAGGGGCCTCAATTTATTTCTTAGACCATAGGCAGGGTCATCTCTTAGGGGGACTTGGGAATTATCAGTTAATGGAAGAAATGCATTAGCGTTTCAAAACGGTTTAGAGTATAACTGCCGCTGTGGGGATCCATAGTCTGGAATAGATGGAGTGGGGGTGCTCTGCAATAAATTGTCTAGCATATATGTTGGTCTGCTGGACAATTAATTCTACGACTTTATCACTGATAAATACATTTAAAAAATCAAAGGGGGTAAAATTAGTAACATCCGTATTTACACCCAGAGTCACTACAAATTGGGGTATTTGGGGGGGAAATGTATCTGCAGAACCCCACATTGTGCAAGGCATTGCACTACTCCGCCCTGACAACTCAAAAACTGCTTCAACCACCATAAAGTTAGTGGTAGAACTAGAGTTGTCACTGCTAGAATTCATTTCTGCTTCTGACGCAGTTTAAGTATTACTACCAGACTGCTGGAACAAAGTCCTGTGTAGGCCTGGTCTGCAGTATACCTCCTACATGCTCACTGCTCCAAACTCTCAGATACCTCCAGTAGCTGAAAGCAGGAAGCAACACTCCCCGACCCCGCAACTTTATTTTGACTCAGCACTGTAAAATGAAAGTGCATCAGAATAAAGCCCCTTACCGGCCGCTGCTAAAAGACATATGGGCAGTTGTTAACCCCTTAAAGGGGTTGTCCCTCGCCGAAACGGGTTTTTGTTTTTTTTTCAACCCCCCCCCCCGTTCGGCGCGAGACAACCCCGATGCAGGGGTTAAAAAAGAACACCGGAGAGTGCTTACCTGAATCCCCGCGCTCCGGTGACTTCTTACTTACCTGCTGAAGATGGCCGCCGGGATCTTCACCCTCGGTGGACCGCAGGGCTTCTGTGCGGTCCATTGCCGATTCCAGCCTCCTGATTGGCTGGAATCGGCACGTGACGGGGCGGAGCTACGCGGAGCCGGCATCCTGCACGAGCGGCCCCATTGAGAAAAGAAGAAGACCCGGACTGCGCAAGCGCGGCTAATTTGGCCATTAGACGCCGAAAATTAGTCGGCTTCATGGAAACGAGGACGCTAGCAACGGAACAGGTAAGTGAAAAACTAGTCACAAGCATCTTTTGCACCATAGACATCAATGTATACTTAGAAGTTTTTTTTTTAAGATTTGCTTTTGTGTCCAAGAACCATAACGTTTTTATTTATTTATTTTTTTAACAATAATTTTAATGAAAATTTTCCATTTTACAAAGGAATATAACATTGAGAAAATGTATGTAGGCGTACATGGCTGGCTGGGTTAGTGGTAGCAGTATAATTCTAATCCATTATAGCCAGATGCTTCTCAGTCTTTCATTGTTGTTTTTGTCATAGAAACTATTCAGAAACCTCAGTGGCCTGGCCAGGGCTAACTTGCAGAAGGGAAAAAGAAGGGAGGTAGGCAAGTATTGGGGTGGGGTTCTTCTCTCATGGGGCAGCAAGGTTAACTTTTGGGCTTTGTATGTATAGTGCAGTTGAGGTGCCAGCCTCCACTGTAGGTAGGGTGTAATCTATCAATGGGATCCAAATATTTAGAAATCTGTCGTACCTATCCTCTGATATTGATGTTAATTTCTCATTAATCAGAAATTCATTCGGCGTTTAACCTCAGAGAAGTCTAGTGATAGTTTGTTTTGTGGCTAGAAAGAAGAACGAAATCAGCTTTCTAGAGTTTGGAGATATATTTGTAATCCTTTTGTTCAGTAGGGCTTGCCATGGATTTTTATGCAGGTTATGATTAGTTACTATTTATATGAGGAAGTATACCCTAATCCAGAGTCTTTTGACTCGAGGACAGGGCCACCATACGGGGAACATATCTCCTGGGGAGGAGCATCCCCAGAAACAGTCTTTAGCGTGACCTGGAACCGCGTGAGCAATTCTTGTAGGGACTAAGTACCAGCATAATAGGATTTTATACGAGGTTTCTAACATCAGTGTATTGGGGGCAACACAATTGGTTGATCTCCAAATCTGGGACCATCCGTCGTTGTCTGGATTGTTGCCTATATCTCGCTCCCATTTTGCTACATATGGTAATGGTACGAGGCATGTACAAGGCCCGAATATATTTGTGAGATAATGCCTTTTGCTTGTGGATATTTGAGACAGAATGTTTCGAAGGGGGTTGTTTTTAATGGGGATTTTGTGTTTTTGAGAAGAGAGGACATGAAATTCTTGAGCTGTAAATAGCGGAATATTTCAGAAGATGGTAGGCCAAACTTCTCCTGAAGGGCAGGGAATGTAATTATACCATTTAACGAAAGTAAGTGGTGTGTTTGGATATGCCTTTGCTTGTCCAACTCTCAAAGGACAGTGGGGAGTCAAGACCTGGTGGGAATAAGGGGTTATGCAAAAATGGTATAAGGGGTAAGTGAGGGGAGATTAGTTTCCCAGAGTACTTAATGGAATCCCAGACTTTTAGGGAATGTTTTATTATGGGGTTAGAGATAGAGGATCTATGAGTCGGAGGAGTCCACAAAATCGAGTCCACTGTGAGAGGGTATACCTCCATGGCCTCTAGAGCAAGCCAAAGAGGGGCATACGTTTTTATTTTTACATGAAAGTAGCTGTTCTTTGCAGATAAGCTCTAGTCTTCATTATCCCATTTTTGGAAAGATATAACTAGTGATGAGTGATTATTGGAATAATCAAGTCAGGAGTGATTGACCCAATTTTCCAAAAATAACCTGGAATTGGGAAGATCTAATCCCGATTAACATTAAAGTCAAAAGTTAAACATTAAAGTAAAAATTGGGTTCACTAATTTAGCCTCCAAAAAGTCCCTAATGCAGCCAAATGCCCCCAAATCACATGAAAATATAGTCACTAGAGATGAGCGAGCACCAAAATGCTCGGGTGCTCGTTACTTGGGACAAAATTATCGCGATGCTCGAGGGTTCGTTTCGAGTAACGAACCCCATTGAAGTCAATGGGTGACCCGAGCATTTTTGTATATCGCCGATGCTCGCTAAGGTTTTCATTTGTGAAAATCGGGGCAATTCAAGAAAGTGATGGGAACGACACAGCAACGGATAGGGCAGGCGAGGGGCTACATGTTGGGCTGCATCTCAAGTTCCCAGGTCCCACTATTAAGCTACAATAGCGGCAAGAGTGGGCCCCCCCCTCCCAACAATTTTTACTTCTGAAAAACCCTCATTAGCAATGCATACCTTAGCTAAGCACCACACTACCTCCAACAAAGCACAATCACTGCCTGCATGACACTCCGCTGCCACTTCTCCTGGGTTACATGCTGCCCAACGCCCCCCCCCCCTGCACGACCCAGTGTCCACAGCGCACAACAAACTGTCCCTGCGCAGCCTTCAGCTGCCCTCATGCCACGCCACACTCATGTCTATTTATAAGTGCATCTGCCATGAGGAGGAACCGCAGGCACACACTGCAGAGGGTTGGCACGGCTAGGCAGCGACCCTCTTTAAAAGGGGTGGGGCGATAGCCCACAATGCTGTACAGAAGCAATGAGAAATCCAATCCTGTCCCACCTCCATCAGGAGCAGCACACGTGGGCATAGCAATGGGGAACCTATGTGCCACACACTATTCATTCTGTCAAGGTGTCTGCATGCCCCAGTCAGACCGCGGTTTTTTATAAATAGTCACAGCCAGGTACAACTCCGCAATGGGAATTCCGTGTGCACCCACAGCATGGGTGGCTTCCTGGAACCCAGCGGCGGTACATAAATATATCCCATTGCATTGCCCATCACAGCTGAGGTAATTTCGTGCTTACTGCAGGTGGGCTTCGGCCCACACTGCATGCCCCAGTCAGACTGGGGTTCTTTAGAAGTGGACACATGCAGTTACAACTCCGTGTGGACCCACGGCATGGGTGGCTCCCTGGAACCCACCGGCTGTACATAAATGTATCCCATTGCAGTGCCCAACACAGCTGATGTAACATCAGCTTTAATGCAGGTGGGCAAAAAATTAATTGGATTACACTGTAGGCGAGGGCCCCCAAAAATTGGTGTACCAACAGTACTAATGTACGTCAGAAAAATTGCCCATGCCCAACCAAGAGGGCAGGTGAAACCCATTAATCGCTTTGGTTAATGTGGCTTAATTTGTAACTAGGCCTGGAGGCAGCCCAGTTAAAATAAAAATTAGTTCAGGTGAAAGTTACAACGCTTTAATGAGCATTGAAACATATAAAAATTGTTTACAAAAATTATATGACTGAGCCTTGTGGGCCTAAGAAAAATTGCCTGTTCGGCGTGATTACGTGAGGTTTCAGGAGGAGGAGCAGGAGGAGGAGGATGAATATAATACACAGATTGATGAAGCTAAAAGGTCCACGTTTTTGATGGTGATAGAGAACAATGCTTCCATCCGCGGGTGCAGCCTACGTATTGTTTAGGTATCGCTGCTGTCCGCTGGTGGAGAAGAGAAGTCTGGGGAAATCCAGGCTTTGTTCATCTTTATGAGTGTAAGCCTGTCGGCACTGTCGGTTGACAGGCGGGTACGCTTATCCGTGATGATTCCCCCAGCCGCACTAAACACCCTCTCTGACAAGACGCTAGCCGCAGGACAAGCAAGCACCTCCAGGGCATACAGCGCGAGTTCAGGCCACGTGTCCAGCTTCGACACCCAGTAGTTGTAGGGGGCAGAGGCGTCACGGAGGATGGTCGTGCGATCGGCTACGTACTCCCTCACCATCCTTTTACAGTGCTCCCGCCGACTCAGCCTTGACTGGGGAGCGGTGACACAGTCTTGCTAGGGAGCCAGAAAGCTGTCAAAGGCCTTAGAGAGTGTTCCTCTGCCTGTGCTGTACATGCTGCCTGATCTCTGCGCCTCCCCTGCTACCTGGCCCTCGGAACTGCGCCTTTGGCCACTAGCGCTGTCGGATGGGAATTTTACCATCAGTTTGTCCACCAGGGTCCTGTGGTATAGCATCACTCTCGAACCCCTTTCCTCTTCGGGTATGAGAGTGGAAAGGTTCTCCTTATACCGTGGGTCGAGCAGTGTGTACACCCAGTAATCCGTAGTGGCCAGAATGCGTGTAACGCGAGGGTCACGAGAAAGGCATCCTAACATGAAGTCAGCCATGTGTGCCAGGGTACCTGTACGCAACACATGGCTGTCCTCACTAGGGAGATCACTTTCAGGATCCTCCTCTTCCTCCTCCTCCTCCTCAGGCCATACACGCTGAAAGGATGACAGGCAAGCAGCATGTGTACCCTCAGCAGTGGGCCAAGCTGTCTCTTCCCCCTCCTCCTCATCCTCCTCATGCTCCTCCTCCTCCTCCTCAACACGCTGAGATATAGACAGGAGGGTGCTCTGACTATCCAGCGACATACTGTCTTCCCCCGCCTCTGTTTCCGAGCGCAAAGCGTCTGCCTTTATGCTTTGCAGGGAACTTCTCAAGAGGCATAGCAGAGGAATGGTGACGCTAATGATTGCAGCATCGCCGCTCACCATCTGGGTAGACTCCTCAAAGTTTCTAAGGACCTGGCAGATGTCTGCCAACCAGGCCCACTCTTCTGTAAAGAATTGAGGAGGCTGACTCCCACTGCGCCGCCCATGTTGGAGTTGGTATTCCACTATAGCTCTACGCTGCTCATAGAGCCTGGCCAACATGTGGAGCGTAGAGTTCCACCGTGTGGGCACGTCGCACCGCAGTCGGTGCACTGGCAGATGAAACTGATGTTGCAGGGTACGCAGGGTGGCAGCGTCCGTGTGTGACTTGCGGAAATGTGCGCAGAGCCGGCGCACCTTTCTGAGCAGGTCTGACAAGCGTGGGTAGCTTTTCAGAAAGCGCTGAACCACCAAATTAAAGACGTGGGCCAGGCATGGCACGTGCGTGAGGCTGCCGAGCTGCAGAGCCGCCACCAGGCTACGGCTGTTGTCACACACGACCATGCCCGGTTGTAGGCTCAGCGGCGCAAGCCAGCGGTCGGTCTGCTCTGTCAGACCCTGCAGCAGTTCGTGGGCCATGTGCCTCTTATCTCCTAAGCTGAGTAGTTTCAGCACGGCCTGCTGACGCTTGCCCACCGCTGTGCTGCCATGCCGCGCGACACCGACTGCTGGCGACGTGCTGCTGCTGCTGACACATCTTGATTGCGAGACAGAGGTTGCGTAGGAGGAGGAGGGTGGTTTAGTGGAGGAAGCATACACCGCCGCAGATACCACCACTGAGCTGGGGCCCGCAATTCTGGGGGTGGGTAGGACGTGAGCGGTCCCAGGCTCTGACTCTGTCCCAGCCTCCACTAAATTCACCCAATGTGCCGTCAGGGAGATATAGTGGCCCTGCCCGCCTGTGCTTGTCCACGTGTCCGTTGTTAAGTGGATCTTGCCAGTAACCGCGTTGGTGAGGGCACGTACAATGTTGCGGGAGACGTGGTCATGCAGGGCTGGGACAGCACATTGGGAAAAGTAGTGGCGACTGGGAACTGAGTAGCGCGGGGCCGCCGCCATCATACTTTTGAAAGACTCCGTTTCCACAACCCTATACGGCAGCATCTCGAGGCTGATAAATTTGGCTATGTGCACGTTTAACGCTTGAGCGTGCGGGTGCGTGGCGGCGTACTTGCGCTTCCGCTCCAACACTTGCGCTAGCGACGGCTGGACGGTGCGCTGACAGACATTGGTGGATGGGGCCGAGGACAGCGGAGGTGAGGGTGTGGGTGCAGGCCAGGAGACGGTAGTGCCTGTGTCCTGAGAGGGGGGTTGGATCTCAGTGGCAGGTTGGTGCACAGGGGGAGAGGCAGCGGTGCAAACCGGAGGCGGTGAACGGCCTTCGTCCCACCTTGTGGGGTGCTTGGCCATCATATGTCTGCGCATGCTGGTGGTGGTGAGGCTGGTGGTGGTGGCTCCCCGGCTGATCTTGGCGCGACAAAGGTTGCACACCACTGTTCGTCGGTCGTCTGCACTCTCAGTGAAAAACTGCCAGACTTTTGAGCACCTCGGCCTCTGCAGGGTGGCATGGCACGAGGGTGCGCTTTGGGAAACAGTTGGTGGATTATTCGGTCTGGCCCTGCCTCTACCCCTGGACACCGCACTGCCTCTTGCAACCTGCCCTGCTGCTGCACTTGCCTCCCCCTCTGAAGACCTGTCCTCAGTAGGCGTAGCAAACCAGGTGGGGTCAGTCACCTCATCGTCCTGCTGCTCTTCCTCCGAATCCTCTGTGCGCTCCTCCATCGGACTTACTGCCCTTACTAGTACCTCACTGATAGACAACTGTGTCTCATCGTCATCAATCCTCCTCACCCACTAAAAGGTCTTGAGACAGTTGCCGGAAGTCCCCATCCTCATCCCCCGAACCCCGGGAACTTTCCAAAGGTTGGGCATCAGTCACGATAAACTCCTCTGGTGGGAGAGGAACCATTGCTGCCCAATCTGAGCAGGGGCCCGAGAACAGTTCCTGGGAGTCTGCCCGCTCCTCAGAATGTGTCATTATAATGGAGTGAGGAGGCTGGGAGGAAGGAGGAGCAGCAGCCAGAGGATTCAGAGTTGCAGCAGTGGACGGCGCAGAACTCTGGGTGGACGATAGATTGCTGGATGCACTTTCTGCCATCCACGACAGGACCTGCTCACACTGCTCATTTTCTAATAAAGGTCTACCGCGTGGACCCATTAATTGTGAGATGAATGTGGGGATGCCAGAAACTTGCCTCTCTCCTAATCCCGCAGCAGTCGGCTGCGATACACCTGGATCAGGAGCTTGGCCTGTGCCCACACCCTGACTTGGGCCTCCGCGTCCTCGCCCGCGTCCACGTCCTCTAGGCCTACCCCTACCCCTCAGCATGCTGTATTACCAGTAATGCAGAAACAGAACGCTGTAATTAAATGTGCCGCTTATTGGCCTGTGGTTGGAGGCTGACTTTGCTTATGCAACGCCAGGAAATAATTTTGCGCAAGACTGCTGTAACACTTAGCTGGCTGCGTATGAATTAGGAGGACAACTACACCCAGCACAGACCCAGTACACTGAGGACAGTCACAGGCAGCCCAAATAGATTTTTTTCCCCAAATGTTTTTGGAAAGGCCCACTGCCTATATACACTGTATATGTCTTCTCTCTCTGCGTCACCACTACTGGCCCTGGAGTATGTCAAATAACTACACTCTGTTGCACTGTGGACTGGAATACAGCGGTGATTTAACAGCCAACACAGAGCCAGGAAATAATTTTGCGCAAGCCTGCTGTAACACTTAGCTGGCTGCGTATGAATTAGGAGGACAACTACACCCAGCACAGACCCAGTACACTGAGGACAGTCACAGGCAGCCCAAATAGATTTTTTTCCCCAAATGTTTTTGGAAAGGCCCACTGCCTATATACACTGTATATGTCTTCTCTCTCTGCGTCACCACTACTGGCCCTGGAGTATGTCAAATAACTGCACTCTGTTGCACTGTGGACTGGAATACAGCGGTGATTTAACAGCCAACACAGAGCCAGGAAATAATTTTGCGCAAGCCTGCTGTAACACTTTTCTGGCTGCGTATGAATTAGGAGGACAACTACACCCAGCACAGACCCAGTACACTGAGGACAGTCACAGGCAGCCCAAATAGATTTTTTCCACAAATGTTTTTGGAAAGGCCCACTGCCTATATACACTGTATATGTCTTCTCTCTCTGCGTCACCACTACTGGCCCTGGAGTATGTCAAATAACTGCACTCTGTTGCACTGTGGACTGGAATACAGCGGTGATTTAACATCCAACACAGAGCCAGGAAATAATTTTGCGCAAGCCTGCTGTAACACTTAGCTGGCTGCATATGAATTAGGAGGACAACTACACCCAGCACAGACCCAGTACACTGAGGACAGTCACAGGCAGCCCAAATAGATTTTTTTCCCCAAATGTTTTTGCTAAGGCCCACTGCCTATATTCAATAAATATGTCTTCTGTCCCTGCCTCACAATATATGTCTTCTGTCCCTGCCTCACAATATATGTCTTCTGTCCCTGCCTAACCACCACTTCTGGCCCTTGAGTATGAATAATTACTGCAGGGCGCAATGCTCTGCATGGCCGATATACAAAAAAAAAAAAAAATGTGCAACACTGCAAAAAGCAGCCTCCACAGTACTGCACACAGTTAGATGTGGCCCTAAGAAGGACCGTTGGGGTTCTTGAAGCCTAAAATACTACTAACACTCTCCCTATAGCAGCTCCGGCACCAACAGCACTCTCCCTCTTCTATGTCAGAACAAATCTGTGGCGAGCCGCGGGAGGGGCCGATTTTTATACTCGGGTGACACCTGATCTCGCCAGCCACTCACTGCAGGGGGGTGGTATAGGGCTTGAACGTCGCAGGGGGAAGTTGTAATGCCTTCCCTGTCTTTCTATTGGCTAGAAAAGCGCGCTAACGTCTCAGAGATGAAAGTGAAAGTAACTCGAACATCGCGTAACGAGCATCTCGAACACGCTAATACTCGAACGAGTATCAAGCTCGGACGAGTACGTTCGCTCATCTCTAATAGTCACACATCTGAGGAATAGTATGCTCATCAAAAATTTGGTAAAAGTAGCGTATAATGGTGTGGTGGTCACTTGTAGCATAGGGGTGTCACTGAAAACAAAAAGAAAGATCCCATTAGGTCGAAGATGAGAATAAGTATTTGTGTTGCAATAACAGTCCTTCTAAAAATAAGGCTGTGCTCAACTTCAATAACAGAACTTGACAAAGTCCATATAAGAAATTGTGTAAGTCCTTTCGAAAATAACTCTGAACACAAATGCATGACGTATTCTCTTGCGTAGTCGCAGCATAGTTCAATGGTAGTAACTGCCCCATCTCTTCAACTCTTTGAGGATGCTGCCCTTTTTTTTTTTACATTTTCGATTTCTCCTTTCCTCCTTGTAAAAAATCATAACTCTTTTATTTATCCCTCGACGTAGATTTTTTGCTGGACGAGTTGTATTTTTCAATGTTACTATATAATGTACTGAAAAACTTTGGGTGCATCTTATTTCTATGACGTACACACTGCAACAAAAATAACACGATAACTTTATTCTATGGGTCAGTATGATTACTGCAATACTAAATTTACATAGCTTTTTTTCTGTACTACTTTTACTTTTTTAAAAGATATTTAATTTTTTTTAATGATTTTCTGCCGCTATCTTCTCACAGCTATAACCTTTTTTACTTTTCTGTTGACATAGTTGTGTGAGTGCTCATTGTTTTCTGGATGTCCTGTAGTTTCTATTGGAGAACCAATTACTATTTTGGAGAACATAGGACTCTTCAATCACTTGTTATTGCATTTTTTCCTGAAGACAGGGTGACCAAAAAAGTACAATTCTAGCGTTCTTTATTTATTTTTGACAAAGTTCACAATGCGGGGTAAATAATGTGTTACTTTGATACATCGGACTTTTATGGCCGCAGCAATACCAAATATGTTTTTTGGTTTTATTATTTAGATTCTTTTATTATAAATATGGCAAAAGGGGAGTTTTCAAAACTTTTATTTCCTTTTTTTTTTTTAAATAATAAGTAAAACTTTTTTAAGCTTTTTACTTTTTTAAAAATCCCTATAGAGAACAAAAACTTGCGATGCTTTGAACGCTCCTGCAGTATGATGTAATGCCATAGCATTACATCATACCACAATCTGACAGGCATTCTATCAAGCCATGCCACGGGCATGGCTTGATAGGCATAATGCAATGGCAGCCCTGGGACCATTTAGAAGGCCCCCGGCTGCGATGACAACCACACAGAAAACCCGTGATCTCATCGCGGGGGGCAATGCGGGTTTCCTGAACATTTAAATGCTGCTGTCAGAATTGATGGCATCATTTGAAGGGTTAACAGCTCCGATAAGCCACGCAGCTTATCGGAGCTGTTGTGGGCGGGTGTTGGCTGTAAGAAATAGCCAATATCTGCATTGTATGGTGCAAGGTTGACCCGTGATCCACTTTATACATTCCCTGAACGTGCAGGTCGTAATGCAGCTTGAGCAGAATATTACCCACAAGCAATCGCATCTCCATGGCTCATGGCAGAGGCACAGGAAGATGCCGCAGCAGCGCCGATGGTAGCACTGAAAGTCTAGAGGTGTGGCTTAGTTTTATCAGCCTATCGTAGCCTGCAATAACACAGGGTAAAACTCACAGTCACAGGCAGCATTTACCCATGATGGTCCAAGACAATGTCAGCTCCTGCATCCATGTACTCAGACATGGTGTTGGCCCCTTCGACTTCTGGGTGTCTAAGCTGCGTGATAACCGGAGCTTGCTCTACATGCATTAGGGCTAATGCCAACATACGGATTATTGCTGTGGAAATCGCGGCCAGACACGTGCTGCAAATTCCACAGCAATGTTCGTCCATAGACATGCTGTGTTCAATGATTCTCCCATGCCCACGAGCGGAAATCAACGGAAATCAACAAGGACAGCTTCCATTACAGTCAATGGAAGCCGTCTGTCCCCTGTTACTTCCACTGCGAGCACAGCGGAAGTATCACGGGAATTCGTGCTACCACCCAGCGCCAGACAGGACACTTTCCGTGGATCTGGACAGGTGAGTATAGGGTCTCTGGGGGGCACCGGGTCTGATTCCGCTGCGATATTTTGCAAGTGGAATCTGACCCGGCCATGGGCTTGAACCCTTACAGGTGCTTGCCTGCCCTGCTGCCAGTGAGCTATCAGAAAGGGTGTTCAGCACAGCAGGAAGGGTGATAGCTAACAAACACATCTGCCTGTTCAGAAACAGTGTGGATCACCTGAGCTTTATAAAAATGAACCAGGATTTCATATGATGTCTGCACCCTCATAGCAGATTTCACTGATAAGTTACAGAATCTGACACGCTTTAGTTACAGATAAGTGAGCAAAGATTTCTACAAAAAAGCACTGTCTGCCCTCAAGGTCGTCTTGGTGGTGTTGCTGTTGTTATTCTCCTACTTCCACCATGTTCCCTTTTCCTTCTTTCCCTTTCTTTGCTTTAAAATTAAAATATTTAAAAAGCACAAGAAAAGTTATGAAGAGTTAAATCTGTAATGTTTCTATGAAGAGCTTTCTCTGCCCTCAAGCTGGTGGTAGTGCTGATGCTTCTCCTGTCCTCCAACTTCTACCATGTTTCTTCTTCCTTCTCTTATTTAAGTAGCACAGGAGCTTTAGCTCTAATGTTTCTACGAGGAGCATCCTCTACCCTCAATAGGGTGGTCCTGCTACTGTCATTCTACTTCCACCATCTTTCTTCCTCCTACTTTCCTCGTACTCTAAATTATCCCCACACCACTGTACATTATTTTCACCAATTTTTTGATCAACACAGTGTTCTCAGATGTGTGGCTCTATTCCCGTGCAATAATGAATATCCCTATTCCATGAGTCTATCATTTAGGTGACTCGTGGGATGACTAGTTATACTGACACTGATCTATCATAGTGTCAGTGTTACGTCAGTACTATATTAGACACCAATATATGTTGTTCTATCATGAGAAGGGTGACTGGCTCATATGCTAATCCGTCCAGTATATCTTAGTATTGATGATGGATACTATTCAGGTATTTCTATCAGCTCCTGATGAACTACTCTTAACCGAGTAGGGAAACGCGTTGAACGGTTTTTTCCTTCAAGGAGTTTATGATTCATTTGTGAATCATTGAGTTACTATGAGCTGTTATGTCATAAGATAAACTGGCCGTCGGTACCTCTTTATAAAGGATCTGACATCCATAGTCTCTCTGTCCCCAGAACTACATCACATTGGGATAGACAGTACTGGAGGATCCTTGTAACTCATTTTGTGAGAATGTACCTGATGAGTTATAGGAGCATTTCTGTATTACTCATCACTAGAGATGAGCGAGCACCAAAATGCTCGGGTGCTCGTTACTCGAGACGAACGTTTCGAGTAACGAACCCCATTGAAGTCAATGGGCGACTCGAGCATTTTTGTATATCGCCGATGCTCGCTAAGGTTTCCATGTGTGAAAATCTGGGCAATTCAAGAAAGTGATGGGAACAACACAGCAACGGATAGGGCAGGCGAGGGGCTACATGTTGGGCTGCATCTCAAGTTCCCAGGTCCCACTATTAAGCCACAATAGCGGTAAGAGTGGCCCCCCCCCTCCCAACAATTTTTACTTCTGAAAAGCCCTCATTAGCAATGCATACCTTAGCTAAGCACCACACTACCTCCAACAAAGCACAATCACTGCCTGCATGACACTCCGCTGCCACTTCTCCTGGGTTACATGCTGCCCAACCCCCCCTGCACGACCCAGTGTCCACAGCGCACACCAAACTGTCCCTGCCCAGCCTTCAGCTGCCCTCATGCCACGCCACACTCATGTCTATTTATAAGTGCGTCTGCCACAGGAAAAGCAGGCACACACTGCAGAGGGTTGGCACGGCTAGGCAGCGACCCTCTTTAAAAGGGGCGGGGCGATAGCCCACAATGCTGTACAGAAGCAATGAGAAATCCAATCCTGTGCCACCTCCATCTGGAGCTGCAGACGTGGGCATAGCAATGGGGAACCTATGTGCCACACACTATTCATTCTGTCAAGGTGTCTGCATGCCCCAGTCAGACCGGGCTTTTTAATTCATAGACACAGGCAGGTACAACTCCCTATTGTGAAGTCCCTGTGGACCGACAGCATGGGTGGCTCCCTGGAACCCACCGGCGGTACATAAAAATATCCCATTGCAGTGCCCATCACAGCTGAGGTAGTAATGTCATGTTTAATGCAGGTGGGCTTCGGCCCACACTGCATGCCCCAGTCAGACTGGGGTTCTTTAGAAGTGGAAACAGATGCATTTATAATTCCCTGTGGACCCACAGCATGGGTGGGTGCCAGGAAGCCACCGGCGGTACATAAATATATCCCATTGCATTGCCCAACACAGCTGAGGTAGTAATGTCATGTTTAATGCAGGTGGGCTTCGGCCCACACTGCATGCCCCAGTCAGACTGGGGTTCTTTAGAAGTGGAAACAGATGCATTTATAATTCCCTGTGGACCCACAGCATGGGTGGGTGCCAGGAAGCCACCGGCGGTATATAAATATATCCCATTGCATTGCCCAACACAGCTGAGGTAGTAATGTCATGTTTAATGCAGGTGGGCTTCGGCCCACACTGCATGCCCCAGTCAGACTGGGGTCTTTAGAAGTGGAAACAGATGCATTTATAATTCCCTGTGGACCGACAGCATGGGTGGCTCCCTGGAACCCACCGGCAGTACATAAAAATATCCCATTGCAGTGCCCATCACAGCTGAGGTAGTAATGTCATGTTTAATGCAGGTGGGCTTCGGCCCACACTGCATGCCCCAGTCAGACTGGGGTTCTTTAGAAGTGGACACATGTAGTTACAACTCCCTGTGGACCCACAGCATGGGTGGGTGCCAGGAAGCCACCGGCGGTACATAAAAATATCCCATTCCATTGACCCACACAGCGGATGTAACGTCAGCTGTAATGCAGGTGGGCTAAAAATTCATTTGATTACACTGTAGGCGAGGGCCCACAAAAATTGCTATATCAACAGTACTAATGTACCTCAGAAAAATTGGCCATGGCCAACCAAGAGGGCAGGTGAAACCCATTAATCGCTTTGGTTAATGTGGCTTAATTGGTAACTAGGCCAGAAGGCAGCCCAGTTAATATAAAAAAAAATTGGTTCAGGTGAAAGTTTCAACGCTTTAATGAGCATTGAAACGTATAAAAATTGTTTAGAAAAATTATATGACTGAGCCTTGTGGGCCTAAGAAAAATTGCCCGGTCGGCGTGATTACGTCAGGTTTTAGGAGGAGGAGCAGGAGGAGGAGGAGGAATATTATACACAGATTTATGAAGCGAAAAGGTCCCCGTTTTTGATGGGGATACAGAACGATGCTTCCATCTGCGGGTGCAGCCTACCTATTGCTTAGGTATCGCTGCTGTCCGCTGGTGGAGAAGAGAAGTCTGGGGAAATCCAGGCTTTGTTCATCTTGATGAGTGTTAGCCTGTTGGCACTGTCGGTTGACAGGCAGGTACGCTTATCTGTGATGATTCCCCCAGCCGCACTAAACACCCTCTCTGACAAGACGCTAGCCGCAGGACAAGCAAGCACCTCCAGGGCATACAGCGCGAGTTCAGGCCACGTGTCCAGCTTCGACACCCAGTAGTTGTAGGGGGCAGAGGCGTCACGGAGGACGGTCGTGCGATCGGCTACGTACTCCCTCACCATCCTTTTACAGTGCTCCCGCCGACTCAGCCGTGACTGGGGAGCGGTGACACAGTCTTGCTGGGGAGCCATAAAGCTGTCAAGGGCCTTAAAGAGTGTTGGCCTGCCTTTGCTGTACATGCTGCCTGATCTCTGCGCCTCCCCTGCTACCTGGCCCTCGGAACTGCGCCTTCGGCCGCTAGCGCTGTCGGATGGGAATTTTACCATCAGTTTGTCCGCCAGGGTCCTGTGGTATAGCAACACTCTCGAACCCCTTTCCTCTTCGGGTATGAGAGTGGAAAGGTTCTCCTTATACCGTGGGTCGAGCAGTGTGTACACCCAGTAATCCGTAGTGGCCAGAATGCGTGTAACGCGGGGGTCACGAGAAAGGCATCCTAACATGAAGTCAGCCATGTGTGCCAGGGTACCTGTACGCAACACATGGCTGTCCTCACTAGGAAGATCACTTTCAGGATCCTCCTCCTCCTCCTCCTCCTCAGGCCATACACGCTGAAAGGATGACAGGCCAGCAGCATGTCTACCCTCACCAGTGGGCCAAGCTGTGTCTTCCCCCTCCTCCTCATCCTCCTCCTCCTCCTCACCGCGCTGAGATATAGACAGGAGGGTGCTCTGACCATCCAGCGACATACTGTCTTCCCCTGGCTCTGTTTCCGAGTGCAAAGTGTCTGCCTTTATGCTTTGCAGGGAACTTCTCAAGAGGCATAGCAGAGGAATGGTGACGCTAATGATTGCAGCATCGCCGCTCACCACCTGGGTAGACTCCTCAAAGTTTCGAAGGACCTGGCAGATGTCTGCCAACCAGGCCCACTTTTCTGAAAATAATTGAGGAGGCTGACTCCCACTGCGCCGCCCATGTTGGAGTTGGTATTCCACTATAGCTCTACGCTGCTCATAGAGCCTGGCCAACATGTGAAGCGTAGAGTTCCACCGTGTGGGTACGTCGCACAGTAGTCGGTGCACTGGCAGATTAAACCGATGTTGCAGGGTGCACAGGGTGGCAGCGTCCGTGTGGGACTTGCGGAAATGTGCGCAGAGCTAGCGCACCTTTCCGAGCAGGTCTGACAAGCGTGGGTAGCTTTTCAGAAAGCGCTGAACCACCAAATTAAAGACGTGGGCCAGGCATGGCACGTGCGTGAGGCTGCCGAGCTGCAGAGCTGCCACCAGGTTACGGCCGTTGTCACACACGACCATGCCCGGTTGTAGGCTCAGCGGCGCAAGCCAGCGGTCGGTCTGCTCTGTCAGACCCTGCAGCAGTTCGTGGGCCGTGTGCCTCTTATCTCCTAAGCTGAGTATTTTCAGCACGGCCTGCTGACGCTTGCCCACCGCTGTGCTGCCACGACGCGCGACACCGACTGCTGGCGACGTGCTGCTGCTGCTGACACATCTTGATTGCGAGACAGAGGTTGCGGAGGAGGAGGAGGAGGAGGGTGGTTTAGTGGAGGAAGCATACACCGCCGCAGATACCACCACCGAGCTGTGGCCCGCAATTCTGGGGGTGGGTAGGACGTGAGCGGTCCCAGGCTCTGACTCTGTCCCAGCCTTCACTAAATTCACCCAATGTGCCGTCAGGGAGATATAGTGGCCCTGCCCGCCTGTGCTTGTCCATGTGTCCGTTGTTAAGTGGACCTTGGCAGTAACCGCGTTGGTGAGGGCGCGTACAATGTTGCGGGAGACGTGGTCGTGCAGGGCTGGGACGGCACATCGGGAAAAGTATTGGCGACTGGGAACTGAGTAGCGCGGGGCCACCGCTGCTATCATACTTTTGAAGGACTCCGTTTCCACAAGCCTATACGGCAGCATCTCCAGGCTGATAAATTTGGCTATGTGCACGTTTAACGCTTGAGCGTGCGGGTGCGTGGCGGCGTACTTGCGCTTGTGCCCAAACACTTGCGCTAGCGACGGCTGGACGGTGCGCTGACAGACATTGGTGGATGGGGCCGAGGACAGCGGAGGTGAGGGTGTGGGTGCAGGCCAGGAGACGGTAGTGCCTGTGTCCTCAGAGGGGGGTTGGATCTCAGTGGCAGGTTGGTGCACAGGGGGAGAGGCAGCGGTGCAAACCGGAGGCGGTGAGCGGCCTTCGTCCCACCTTGTGGGGTGCTTGGCCATCATATGTCTGCGCATGCTGGTGGTGGTGAGGCTGGTGGTGGTGGCTCCCCGGCTGATCTTGGCGCGACAAAGGTTGCACACCACTGTTCGTCGGTCGTCTGCACTCTCAGTGAAAAACTGCCAGACCTTTGAGCACCTCGGCCTCTGCAGGGTGGCATGGCGCGAGGGGGCGCTTTGGGAAACAGTTGGTGGATTATTCGGTCTGGCCCTGCCTCTACCCCTGGACACCGCACTGCCTCTTGCAACCTGCCCTGCTGCTGCCCTTGCCTCCCCCTCTGAAGACCTGTCCTCAGTAGGCGTAGCAAACCAGGTGGGGTCAGTCACCTCATCGTCCTCCTGCTGCTCTTCGTCAGAATCCTCGGTGCTCTCCTCCCTCGGACTTAATGCCCTTACTACTACCTCACTGATAGACAACTGTGTCTCATCGTCATCGGCCTCCTCACCCACTGAAAGGTCTTGAGACAGTTGCCGGAAGTCCCCAGCCTCATCCCCCGGACCCCGGGAACTTTGCAATGGTTGGGCATCAGTCACGATAAACTCCTCTGGTGGGAGAGGAACCACTGCTGCCCAATCTGAGCAGGGGCCCGAGAACAGTTCCTGGGAGTCTGCCCGCTCCTCAGAATGTCTCATTTTCATGGAGTGAGGAGGCTGGGAGGAAGGAGGAGCAGCAGCCAGAGGATTCTGAGTTGCAGCAGTGGACGGCGCAGAACTCTGGGTGGACGATAGGTTGCTGGAAGCACTTTCTGCCATCCACGACAGGACCAGCTCACACTGCTCATTTTCTAATAAGGGTCTACCGCGTGGACCCAATAAATGTGCTATGAATGTGGGGACGCCAGAAACGTGCCTCTCTCCTAATCCCGCAGCAGTCGGCTGCGATACACCAGGATCAGGAGCTCGGCCTGTGCCCACACCCGGACTAGGGCCTCCGCGTCCTCGTCCGCGCCCACGTCCTCTAGGCCTACCCCTACCCCTCAGCATGCTGTATTACCAGGAATGCAGAAACACAACACTGTAATTAAATGTGCCGCTTATTGGCCTGTGGTTTGAGGCTGAGTTCGCTTACGGAACGCCAGGAAATAATTTGGCGCACGCCTGCAGTAACACTTAGCTGGCTGCGTATTTATTTGGAGAAATTTTACCCCCAGCACACACGGACCCACAACACTGAGCAGAGTGACAGGCAGGCCAAATAGATTTTTTTCAAATCTTTTTTTGCAAAAGGACCACTGCGTATATTCAATCTATAAGATGTCTTCTGGCCCTGCCTACACAATTCTGTCCCTGATGTGTGTGACGGAACTGCAGTGTTGCACTGTTATTAAGTGCAACAGAGCGGTGATTTCAGAGCCAGGAAATAATTTGGCGCACGCCTGCTGTAGCACTTAGCTGGCTGCGTATTTATTTGGAGAAATTTTACCCCCAGCACACACGGACCCACAACACTGAGCAGAGTGACAGGCAGGCCAAATAGATTTTTTTCAAATCTTTTTTTGCAAAAGGACCACTGCGTATATTCAATCTATAAGATGTCTTCTGGCCCTGCCTACACAATTCTGTCCCTGATGTGTGTGACGGAACTGCAGTGTTGCACTGTTATTAAGTGCAACAGAGCGGTGATTTCAGAGCCAGGAAATAATTTGGCGCACGCCTGCTGTAACACTTAGCTGGCTGCGTATTTATTTGGAGAAATTTTACCCCCAGCACACACGGACCCACAACACTGAGCAGAGTGACAGGCAGGCCAAATAGATTTTTTTCAAATCTTTTTTTGCAAAAGGACCACTGCGTATATTCAATCTATAAGATGTCTTCTGGCCCTGCCTACACAATTCTGTCCCTGGAGAGTGTGACGGAACTGCAGTGTTGCACTGTTATTAAGTGCAACAGAGCGGTGATTTCAGAGCCAGGAAATAATTTGGCGCACGCCTGCTGTAACACTTAGCTGGCTGCGTATGTATTTGGAGAAATTTTACCCCCAGCACACACGGACCCACAACACTGAGCAGAGTGACAGGCAGGCCAAATAGATTTTTTTCAAATCTTTTTTTGCAAAAGGACCACTGCGTATATTCAATCTATAAGATGTCTTCTGGCCCTGCCTGCACAATTCTGTCCCTGATGTGTGTGACGGAACTGCAGTGTTGCACTGTTATTAAGTGCAACAGAGCGGTGATTTCAGAGCCAGGAAATAATTTGGCGCACGCCTGCTGTAACACTTAGCTGGCTGCGTATTTATTTGGAGAAATTTTACCCCCAGCACACACGGACCCACAACACTGAGCAGAGTGACAGGCAGGCCAAATAGATTTTTTTCAAATCTTTTTTTGCAAATGGACCACTGCGTATATTCAATCTATAAGATGTCTTCTGGCCCTGCCTACACAATTCTGTCCCTGATGTGTGTGACGGAACTGCAGTGTTGCACTGTTATTAAGTGCAACAGAGCGGTGATTTCAGAGCCAGGAAATAATTTGGCGCACGCCTGCAGTAACACTTAGCTGGCTGCGTATTTATTTGGAGAAATTTTACCCCCAGCACACACGGACCCACAACACTGAGCAGAGTGACAGGCAGGCCAAATAGATTTTTTTCAAATCTTTTTTTGCAAAAGGACCACTGCGTATATTCAATCTATAAGATGTCTTCTGGCCCTGCCTACACAATTCTGTCCCTGGACAGTGTGACGGAACTGCAGTGTTGCACTGTTATTAAGTGCAACAGAGCGGTGATTTCAGAGCCAGGAAATAATTTGGCGCACGCCTGCTGTAACACTTAGCTGGCTGCGTATGTATTTGGAGAAATTTTACCCCCAGCACACACGGACCCAGAACACTGAGCAGAGTGACAGGCAGGCCAAATAGATTTTTTTCAAATCTTTTTTTGCAAAAGGACCCCTGCGTATATTCAATCTATAAGATGTCTTCTGGCCCTGCCTACACAATTCTGTCCCTGTAGTATTACTGCAGGGCGCAATGTTCTGCACGGCCGATATACCCAAAAAAAAAAAAAGCATCGGCGTTTTGGCTCTGCCCCCTTTTCGCGTCATCGCGTAGCTCCGCCCCATGACGTGTGCCGGTTCCAGCCTCCTGATTGGCTGGAATCGGCACGTGACGGGGGCGGAGCTACGCGATGACGCGAAAAGGGGACGGAGCCAAAACGCCGATGCTTCCAAGACCAGCCGAAGGGAGAAGATCCATCTGCGCAAGCGCGTCTAAAAAAGCAAGAAGACACCGAAGTTAGACGGAACCATGGCAACGGGGACGCTAGCAACGGAGCAGGTAAGTGAATAACTTCTGTATGGCTCATATTTAATGCACGATGTATATTACAAAGTGCATTAATATGGCCATACAGAAGTGTATAGACCCACTTGCTTTCGCGAGACAACCCCTTTAAGCTTACAGTTAACTACAATCCTCAAGTCCTTTTCCATGTCAATTTATACCATTTTTTTCTAGAGACAAGATGAACAAAATCTGCAATTCTGGCATGTTTTTATTCCCCAAACGTCTTTCACTGTGCTGTATAAATATAAATATTTTAAATTAATTCTGGGGATCAGTATGATTACTTTGATACCAAACTTATATAATATTTTTTTGCAACTTTTGTTTAAAAAAAAGATGTATTTTTTTCTATCACTGCATTCAGGGACCACCTGACAATTTTCCGTAAATGGTGCTTTATGAGGCTTTTTAAAAAACTTTTAAATGGTAGCATTTGGTGATGTATATAACTTTTCGTTCACTTTTAGAGTTGAGCAAACATACTCTGCCGAGCTTGATGCTCGTTCGAGTATTAGCGTACTCAATGGTGCTCGTTACTCGAAAGAGCATCAGGCCGCGTTCGACCCCGCCCCAGTTTTTGGCTCCTCCCCACTGTGACGTGCGAGTTTTGGACCCTCCCCGCCACGACGCAGCGCGCGTCAATGGCAAATTTTTTGTCTGGCAGGCAGGAGAGAGAGAGAGAGAGAGAGAGAGAGAGAAACCTAGAAAAAAAAAAGCTCGGCACCCGGCGTCCCACATGCAAAAATGCTCAAGTCTCCCATTGTAGTCAATGGGGTTCGTTACTCGAGTAGAGCTCTCGAATTTCACGAAAAGCTCGACTCGAATAACACGGACCTGAGCATTTGCGTGCTCACTCATCTCTATTCACTTTCTATTCTGTTTTTTTGTGAGGAAAGATATTTGCTATTTTCACTAGTTTTTTGTTATTTTTATTTCAAGGCACTGCACTGCATGGCTTAAATAATATTCCAATTTTTTAGGTGCGTCATTATGAACATGACAATACCAAATATATGGCGATATATATATTTTTTGTTAGATACTAAGGTAGCATTTACACGGCCGATTTTATTGCACAAGTTTTGTAAGATGCAGAAAATACAAGCACAATTCCAAAAAAGTTTGGACACTGTTTAAAATGTAAATAAATGTTAGGAAAAAAAGAATGCAATGATTTGGAAATCTCATATAACCATATTTTATTCACAGCATAACATAGAACACATATTAAAAGGTGAAAGTGAAACATTTTTCCATTTCATTTCAAAAAAATGTACTCAATTAGAAATTGATGACAGCATCACATATCAAAAAAAGTTTGGCAAAAAAATCAAGCACTTAGAAATCTCAGGCAGCTATGCAAATAAGTTCTGGCTTGATTATTTGGGTGGTCCTGCCACCTGTGGCCATAAAAGTGGTTCCACCCTTGACCTTTAAAAAGGCTCTCAGTGACTACTTGTGTGTAGTGACTAGAGTTGAGCGAACGTACTCTGTCGAGCTTGATGCTCGTTCAAGTATTAGCGTACTTGATGGTGCTCATTCCTCGAACGAGGATCACGCCATGTTCGACCCCGCCCCAGTTTTTGGCTCCTCCCCGCTGTGATGTGCCTGTTTTGGCCCCTCCCCACCGCGACGCAGCGCATGCGTCAATGGCAAATTTTTTGGGAGAGAGATAGAGAGGAAAAAAAAAAAAAAGAAAAGCTTGGGACCCGGCGTCCTACATACAAAAATGCTTGAGTCTCCCATTGTAGCCAATTGGGTTCGTTACTCGAGTAGAGCTCTTGAATTTTACGACAAGCTCGACTCGAATAACGTGGACCCGAGCATTTGGGTGCTCGCTCATCTGTAGTAGTGACCTCTTTTTCTGCTTGGGTAGAGTTTATTGATCACTACACTAATCTCTATAACACAATCAAAGAGATTTCGTCCAGTTAACAGAGTTTGAAAGAGGGTGCGTTATTGGAATACGAGAAGCTGGATGGTTGTATCAACAAATTTCCCACCACTTGGGCCATTCTGACCAGACTGTTAATAGATGTTGGGACCAGTGGATGCGTGAGAGCATGCACACGAGGCAACTGGGTTCAGGACACGCATGACAGGCCACAAATAGGAGGATCATCTGATTGTCTGACAAGCACAGGCAGCTCCAACTGTTTCATTTTTCGCCAGGTGGCGCTATCGTTACAGGTCCCTGTGTCTGTTAGAATCATTTCCAGGCCCTTGGCTGAAGGACATTTGGTCTTATAGTGCCCATTACATGTACTGCCTTTGACACCCACCCTCCGTCATCTGAGTTTGCAGTGGTATCGTGAATGACGAAACTGGACTGCTGTGAAGAGGAACCGGGTCCTCTTCAGTGACAAAAGCAGATTTAGTTTGGGCACTGATGATGGCCATATTCTTGTTTAAAGACCTGCAGGCCTGTACCCTTTTTTTCCACTCCTCCAACTTCTGAGGCTTGTCTATTGCTTGGTATGACATACAGCTTTATTAAAATGTTGGTGTAGGGTAGTGTGTATTTTTATGCTCTTGTACGACAAAATTAGTGTTGCTAGCCATGATTGGCTGGGCAATAAAATCGTATTGATTTTTGAAAAATCGTATCAGCTCATCCCAAAACTATTTATAGTAAATATCGAAAGAAAATCATTTTACTGATAAAAGGGGAAAAGGGGTGTGTATTCTTCAATTAATGTGCCTCAGTTGTTATCACTGTAGCCTTTCTGTGCTGTGGTCCTAGGTTCCAATCCCATCAAGCGTAAGATCCCACCCCCCTGCAGTGAGTGGCTGGTGAGATCAAGTGACCGCCCAGTATTTAAAGTGGTCCCGCCCGCGGCTCGCCTCAGACACACACTGAGAGATCAGGAAGAGATCTGACCGTGTGCATTACTGTTGTGGCTGCTGGGAGCACCAAAATTTTTTTTTTTCATCTCGGGCTGTGCAGGCTATTACAGCTATAGCGTTCTAAGTCTGCAGTCTGTAATACAGAGTACAGGGAAAGTGGTGCAGAGACAGGGACAGTGGTAGTGTAGGATCCTGTCTGCAAGAACCCTAACGGTCCTTCTTGGGGCTACCTCTGACCGTGCGCATTTTACACGTTGTCTGGTGGGACTTGTAGTGCTTCACTATTGCAGAGCCAGACCTTTTTGCAGCCTTCCAAATAATTTTTTTCTGGCTGCAGTTTGCGTTACATTACCGCTGTCAGCCTCCAACTGTACGCCAATAATTCCATAATTTTTTACATTGGTCTGTGTATGCTGTAAACTTCACGCACAGTGTATGGCCACAGCCACTGATAGAGGGAAAGTCATATACACGCTATATAGCCTGTATTCTTTTTCACAAAAATTCTTAAAAAATCTCCTTCTCACGGCTACCTCTGACCGTGTGCATTTTACAGGTTGTCTGGTGGGAGTTGTAGTGCATCCCTATTGCAGAGCCAGACCTTTTTGCAGCCTTCCAAATAATTTTTTTCTGGCTGCAGTTTGCGTTACATTACCGCTGTCAGCCTCCAACTGTACGCCAATAATTCCATAATTTTTTACACCGGTCTGTGTCTGCCGTGAACTTCACGCACAGCGTACGGCCACAGGCACTGATAGAGGGAAAGTCATATACACGCTATATAGCCTGTATTCTTTTAAAAAAATTTTTTTAAAAAAAAGCTCCTTCTTAGGGCTACCTCTGACTGTGTGCATTTTACAGGTTGTCTGGTGGGAGTTGTAGTGCATCACTATTGCAGAGCCAGACCTTTTTGCAGCCTTCCTTATAATTTTTTTCTGGCTGCAGTTTGCATTACATTACCGCTGTCAGCCTCCAACTGTACGCCAATAATTGCATAATTTTTTACACCGCTCTGTGTCTGCAGTGAACTTCACGCACAGCGTACGGCCACAGCCACTGATAGAGGGGAAGTCATATACACGCTATATAGCCTGTATTCTTTTTCAAAAAACTTAAAAAAAAAGCTCCTTCTTACGGCTACCTCTGACAGTCTGCATTTTACAGGTTGTCTTGTGGGAGTTATAGTGCATCACTATTCCACGGCTAGGCCTGTTTGCAGCCTTCCGTATTCTTTGTTTCTGCCTGGAGTTTGCATTACAATACCGCTGTCAGCCTCCAACTGTACGCAAATAATTCCATAATTATTTACACCGCTCTGTGTCTGCTCTATTCGTAATCTACCATGCTAAGGGGTAGGGGTAGGGGTAGGGCTCGAGGACGTGGACGTGGACGAGGGCGCGGAGCTCCAAGTGAGGGTACTGGCACAGGCCGAGTTCCTGGTCCAGGTAAATCGCAGCCGGCTGCTGCGGGATTAGGAGAGAGGCGAGTTTCTGGGGTCCCCAGCTTCATATCACAATTTATGGGTCCACGTGGTAGACCTTTATTACAAACAGAGCAGTGTGAGCAGGTCCTGTCGTAGATGGCAGAAAATGCATCCAGCAATGTATCGACCACGCAGTCTTCTACGCCGTCCACTGCTGCAAGTCTGAATCCTCTTGCTGCTGCTCCTCCTTCCTCCCAGCCTCCTCACTCCATGAAAATGACACATTCTGATGAGCAGGCAGACTCCCAGGAGTTTGGCCCCTGCCTTGATTCGGAAAAAATGGTTCCTCTCTCACCTGAGGAGTTTGTCGTGACCGATGCCCAACCTTTGGAAAGTTCCCGGGGTCCAGGTGATGAGGCTGGGGACTTCCGGCAACTGTCTCAAGAGCTTTCAGTGGGTGAGAAGGACGCTGATGATGAGACACAGTTGTCTATCAGTGAGGTAGTAGTAAGGGCAGTAAGTCCGAGGGAGGAGCGCACAGAGGATTCGGAGGAAGAGCCGCTGCTGGACGATGAGGTGACTGGCCCCACCTGGTTTGCTAAGCCAACTGAGGACAGGTCTTCAGAGGGGGAGGCAAGTGCAGCAGCAGGACAGGTTGTAAAAGGCAGTGGGGTGGCCAGGGGTAGAGGCAGGGCCAGAGCGAAGAATCCCCCAACTGTTTCCCAAAGCACCCCCTCACGCCAAGCCACTGTGCAGAGGCCTAGGTGTTCAAAGGTATGGTTGTTTTTCAGTGAGAGCGCGGACGACCGACGAACAGTGGTGTGCAACCTGGGTCGCGCCAAGATCAGCTGGGGAGCCACCACTACCAGCCTCATCACCACCGGCATGCGCTGGCATATGATGGCCAAGCACCCCACAAGGTGGGACGAAGGCCGTTCACTGCCTCCGGGTCGCACCACTGCCTCTCCCTCTGTGCCCCAACCTGCCACTCAGATCCAACCCCCCTCTCAGGACACAGGCACGAGTGCCTCCCGGCCTGCACCCACGCCCTCACCTCCGCTGTCCTCGACCCCATCCAGCAATGTCTCCCAGTGCAGCGTCCAGCTGTCGCTAGCGCAAGCTTTGGAGCGAAAGCGCAAATACGCCACCACTCACCCGCACACTCAAGCTTTAAACATGCACACTGCCAAATTGATCAGCCTGGAGATGCTGCCGTACATGCTTGTGGAAACGGAGGCTTTCAAAAACATGATGGCGGCGGCGGTCCCACGCTACTCGGTCCCCAGTCGCCACTATTTTTCCCGGTGTGCCGTCCCAGCCCTACACCAACATGTCTCCCGCAGCATCAATCGTGCCCTCACCAACACGGTTACTGGGAAGGTCCACTTAACCACGGACACGTGGACAAGAACTGGCGGGCAGGGCCACTATATCTCCCTGACAGCACATTGGGTGAATTTGGTGGAGGCTGGGACCGAGTCAGAGCCTGGGACCGCACACGTCCTACCCGCACCCAGAATAGTGGGTCCTTCCTCGGTTCTGGTATCTGCGGCGGTCTATGCCACCTCCTCTAAACCCTCCCCCTCCTCCTCCTCCGACGCAACCTCTACCTCTCAATTAAGAAATGTGAGCAGCACATCACCAGCAGTCGGTGTGGCGCGGCAGCACAGCAGTGGGCAAGCGTCAGCAGGCTGTGCTGAAACTACTCAGCCTAGGTGTCAAGAGGCACACGGCCCCCGAGCTGTTGCAGGGTCTGACAGAGCAGACCGACCGCTGGCTTTCGCCGCTGAGCCTCCAACCTGGCATGGTCGTGTGTGACAACAGCCGTAACCTGGTGGCGGCTCTGCAGCCCGGCAGCCTCACACACGTGCCATGCCTGGCCCACGTCTTCAATCTGGTGGTTCAGCGGTTTCTGAAAAACTACCCGCACTTGTCAGACCTCCTCGGCAAGGTGTGCCGTGTCTGCGCACATTTCCGCAAGTCTACCACGGACGCTGCCACCCTGCGCACCCTGCAACATTGGTTTAATCTGCCAGAGCACCGACTGCTGTGCGACGTGCCCATACGGTGGAATTCTACGCTGCACATGTTGGCCAGGCTCTATGAGCAGCGTAGAGCAATAGTGGAATACCAACTCCAACATGGACGGCGTAGTGGTAGTCAGCCTCCCCAATTCTTTACTGAGGAGTGGGCCTGGATGGCAGACATCTGCCAGGTCCTCGGAAACTTTGAGGAGTCTACCCAGATGGTGAGCGGTGACGTTGCAATCATTAGCGTAACCATCCCGATGCTATGCCTGCTGAGGAGTTCGCTGCAAGGCATAAAGGTCGACACTTTGCGGTTGGAACAGGAGACGGGGGATGACAATATGTCGCTTGATAGCCAGACCACCCTCATGTCTATATCTCAGCGCGTTTTGGAGGAGGAGGAGGGGGACGAGCAGGAGGAGGGGGAAGAGACAGCTGGGCACACTGCAGAGGGAGGAAGAGGAGGAGGCTGAAAGTTACCTTCCTAGTGAGGACAGCCATGTCTTGCGTTCTGGCACCCTGGCACACATGGCTGACTTCATGTTAGGCTGCCTTTCTCGTGACCCTCGCGTTAGACGCATTCTGGCCAACACGGATTACTGGGTGTACACCCCTCTTGACCCACAGTACAAGGAGAACCTTTCCACTCTCATTCCAGAAGAGGAAAGGGGTACGAGAGTGATGCAATACCACAGGGCCCTGGTGGACAAAGTGACGCTAAACTTCCCATCTGACAGCGCTAGCTGCAGAAGGCGCAGTTCCGAGGTCCCAGTAGCAGGGGAGGTGCGGAAATCAGGCAGCATGCTCAGCACAGGCAGGGGAACACTCTCCAAGGCCTTTGCCAGCTTTATGGCTCCCCAGCAAGACTGCGTCACCACTCCCTTGTCAAGGCTGAGTTGGAGGGAGCACTGTAAAAAGATGGTGAGGGAGTACGTAGCCGATCGCACGACCATCCTCCATGATGCCTCTGCTCCATACAACTATTGGGTGTCAAAGCTGGACACGTGGCACGAACTTGCGCTGTATGCCCTGGCGGTGCTGGCTTGCCCTGCCACTAGCGTCTTGTCAGAGAGGGTGTTTAGTGTAGCTGGGGGAATCATCATGGACAAGCATACCCTCCTGTCAACTGCCAGTGCCGACATGCTTACACTTATAAAGATGAACAAAGCCTTGATTTCCCCAGACTTCTCTTCTCCACCGGCAGAGAGCAGCAGAACCTAAAGATTCTTTTTGCTGCACCCGCAGATAAAAGCACTCTTCTCTATGACTGGAAAAACGGGGCATTTAGCTTTGTCAACCTGTCTCTGACATTAGTCCTCCTCCTGCTACTCCTCCTCCAGAAACGACATGTCATTGCGCCGAACCGCCAATTTTTCTGCGGCCCAAAAGGCTCATCTACCAATGTTTTTACAATTTTTCAAAGTTTTAAAAGTATTAATACTTTAACATGAACCAATTTTTTCAACAGGGCTACCTCCAGGCTCTGTTACAAATTAAGCAACAGTGAGCTGTATCTTTCAAAAAATATTTATGGGTTTCACCTGCCCTCTCGGTTGATAAATTTTTCAGAGGTACACTTGTACTCTTCGTACACCTTTTTTTCGGGCCCATGCCTACACTCTTATCCAACTAATTTTTCCGGCCTTCGCCTACGCTCATGGTACCCCAATGTCTCAGAGGGTGGCCTATACTATTACTACAGAAATTTTACTGGAGTCTGCCCGCCTATACTTCTGCTACAAGGATTTTACAGGGGTCTGCCTGTACTGCTGCCTCTTAAATGTTACAGGGGTCTGCCTATACTTCTGCTACAAGAATGTTACAGGGGTCTGCCTATACTTCTGCCACGTAAATGTTACAGAGGTCTGCCTATACTTCTGCCACTTAAATGTTACAGGGGTCTGCCTATACTGCTGCTACAAAAATGTTACAGGGGTCTGCCTATACTGCTGCTACAAGAATGTTACTGGAGTCTGCCTATACTGCTGCCACATAAATGTTACAGGGGTCTGCCTATACTGCTGCTACAAGAATGTTACTGGGGTCTGCTTATACCTTTTCTACTGGAATGTTACAGGGGTCTGTTTATGCTATGGGTGCACACAGACTTCCCATCGTGGTGTTTTACCTATCAGGCCCAAAAACACTCACTGACTAGGGCATGAATTGTGGGCCGAGGCCAATATGTATTTTTTCTCGTGTTACCAGAGTTATCTGTGAAACTCGTTTGGGCCACTGAAAAGCAGTGTTACTAGCTTAATGAGACATTCACAGCTGTACTAGCATCGGAGTCCGCTCTATGCCCGCGTTTGCTGTGTGTGCAGTGGCCTATGTCCTCGGCGGAGAGAAAGTCTGCCATGTTTGGGGACTGTAATTTCTTCATGTTTATTACTTTTTTGGGGTTCCTTCTGCTCGCCTATGCTGTGGGTGCACAAAGACTTCCCATTGCGATGTTTTACCTGTCGGGCACAAAGTCACTGACTGACTTGGGTAGGGTGCAGAGTGCAGATGGCTTTCCCCTTGCGGTGTCGATTGAGCTATCCGACACCAACACAGAATGAATAGTGTGAGGGGACCCGGATTGCCCATTGCTATGTAACTCGCAGCACCTTGGGTCACACAGTGTGTTTGCTGGGACCGAGCCTGACCAAGGGCCCACTCACATGCTTCCCACACAGGCTAAAGCAGGTCTTGGTCATGGTTTCTTGGCCTTGTAAGGCCACCTCCTCCTTCTGCTTGGGGTCAGGGGATCAGCATTGGGTATCATGTATTTGCTGTCGTGTTACCACAGTTGTCTACGATTGCTGAAGCTGTTGGCCGAGGCCTAGGTCCCGGGGGAACTTCAAGTACGCCAGGTTGGGCCTGTGGAACTTTTCTTGGCTAATCCAGTCATTGGAGCGGTGTAAGCAAACATAACTGATTTAATGAGCCCGTCGCAGATGAACTAGCATCGAAGTCTGCTTCATGCCTACGATTGCTGGAGCTGTTGGCTGAGGCCTAGGTCCTGGGGGAACTGGAACCATGCCAGGTTGGGCCTGTGGAACTTTTTCCTGGCTAATCCAGTCATTGGAGCGGTGAAAGAAAACGTAAGTGATTTACTGAGACCTTTGCAGCTGAACTAGCATCGAAGTCCGCTTCATGCCCTCTATTGCTGAGGGTTTGTGCAGAGGCCTATGTCCTCAGTGCAGTGAAAGTCTGCCATGCTTGGGCACTCTGATTTCTTCATGGTTCATGTCTTAGGTCGCCTAGGACCCACCTATGCTGTGAGTGCACACAGACCTCCCATTGCGGTGATTTACCTGTCTGGCACTGACTGACTTGGGTAGGGGGCAGAGTGCAGATGGCTTTCCCCTTGCAGTGTCGATTGAGCTATCCGACACCTAGACAGAATGAATACTGTGTGGGCACATGGATTCCCCATAGCTATGTAACTCATGCCCACGTTTGCAGCTCCTGACGGAGGTTGGCACTTTATTGGAATTAAGATCGAACGTCAAGTTCTCATTGATTCTCAACTGCATTGTGGGCTGTCGCCCCCCCTTTTACAGAAGGTCGCTACCTGGCCCTGTCAACCCTCTGCAGTGTGTACCTCCGGTTCCTCCTCATGGCAGACGCACTTGGAAATAGACAGGAGGGCAATGATTGTGCTTGGTTGGAGGTAATGTGGTGCTTAGCTAAGGTGTGCCTTGCTAATGAGGGTTTGTCCGAAGTAAAAATTGTTAGGGGGGGGGGGGGCACACTCTTGCCGCTATTGTGGCTTAATAGTGAGACCTGGGACCCTGAGATGCAGCCCTGCATGCTGCCCTTCCCATGCCCTATCCGTTTCCATCACTTTTGTAGGTTTTCCAGATTTTCACAAGTGAAAACCTAAGCGAGCATCGGTCATATACAAAAATGCTCGAGTCGCCCATTGACTTCAATGGGGTTCGTTACTCGAAACGAACTCTCGAGCATTACGAAAACGAGCACCCGAGCATTTTGGTGCTCGCTCATCTCTAATCGTGACTTATTATAATCCAATGCTAGACAATAAAGATCAAAGTATAAATTATACAGATGTTATGTTTCTTTCAACAAATATCCAAACCACACAATCCTTTTTGTTTTTTTAACCCCATCACGTCCCAGGGTCTACATTTACGTCCTGGGAATGCAGGGTTTGTATGGAGTGCAACCGGCAGCCAATACCACTCCATAGATGGTGGGTGCTGGCTGTCTTTGACAGCTGTCACACTAGCTCATAACAGCCACAATCAGCATGGATGCTTATCATGGCTGTTGTCCCTTTAAATGCCCCAAGCAGTGTTTGGGGCTTTTGAACGTCCCACCCTCTCCTAATAAGATTGCGACATGTCGTTTGTCTGGCATGGCAACCTGGGACCTTCTGAAGGCTGCCATGAATGAATGTCTATGGTATTTCATTATACTCTATGAGTGATCACATCATTAAATGTTCAAGTTCCCTATGTGGACTAAAAAAATGTAAAACTAAGTAAAAGATTTTTTTCATTAATTAATAGAAAAATAAGGGGTAATAATAGTGTAACAAAAAAACCCCACTGTTCCAATATGTATACTTATAAAATCAAAACAAAAACATATATTTGTTATCGCTGTAAAAGTCCAATAAATCATTGTAATGTTTTATTTATCCTGCATGGTGAATGTCGTCAGAAATAAAAAATATATAATGCCAGAATTTAGCTTTTTTGATTACCCAGTCGCTAAGAAATGTTTTCATAAAAAGCGATCGAAAAGTCATATGTGCCCTAAAATTAGCATCTACAGGACATCCTGCGGAAAACTAGCCGTCTCACAACTATATCTATGGAAAAATAAAAAAAATGATGGCTGTCAAAAGATTGCCGCAAAAGTTAATTTAAACTTTTTCCAACAATATTTGATTTTTTAAAATCAGTACAGCAAAAAAAAAAAAAAAAACTATATAAATTTTGTATCATCATAATTAGAGATGAGCTAGTGTACTCGTTAAGGCAAATTACTCGAGCGAGTATGGCCATTCTCGAGAACATGCCTGCTCATCCGAAAAGATTCGGGGGCTGGCGGGGGGGTGAGCGGTGAGTTGCGGGAGTGAGCAGAGAGGGGGCGGGGGGGAGAGAGAGATCTCCCCCCCGATTCCCCCCCGCCCCTCCCTGCCACCCCCCGCCAGCCCCCGAATCTTTTCGGGCAAGCAGGCATGTACTCGAAAATGGCCATACTCGCTCGAGTAATTTACCTGAGGCCTCAGTCACACGGGCGCATCGGCATCCGTACATCGGCGCCGATGCGCCCGTGTGACTGACAGTTAGAAGGTGGCTGTACCTGAAGACGGCCGTCTCTCTCCAGCGCTGATCATAGAACACATGACCGGCAATGGAGTCTGTCACATGTTCTTCCTCCCGGCGCTGCAGGGAGACGGCCGTCTTCAGGTATGTCCGTCTGCTGGTGTCAGTCACACGGGCGCATCGGTGCCGGTGTTCGGGTGCCGGTGCGCCCGTGTGACTGAGGCCTTAGCGAGTACGCTCGCTCATCTCTAATCATAATCATACTCACCCATAGAACAAAATTCTTTGGCACTGTACTCCGAGTGAGGGAACCGTGGGAAGGAGTGATGTAACGCTGTAAGATCTAGTACGCAGCAACAGACAGCAGTCCTAGTCCTGTATGTGTGCATAAGGTAGAGCATGTTAGCTATATGAACTGCTAGCGTTCCGGGGCAGAAGAGGGGGACCTGTATATGAAGATGGTGTAGACTGTACTAACAGCCCAGCTCTTAAGAGTGAGGGCTAAGCGGCCCTAAAACTCTACATGCCTCCCTGCCCCATGCCGAGCCTGCCCTTGGTCATAAGTAAGACAAGGTGGAGTTGTGGCCACGGGAACATGTAGTATGGATATTTTTGTGAGAAAGAGAAAAGTCATGTCCATGATGGTGGCTTCTGTTAGATGTGTGAAATATAGAGATGGGGCTTGGATATTGTTGAGAATAGCTAGTAGTGGGAAGCTGTGGGGTGAATAAACTGGGGTCACACTTGGAAAAAACATATTGCATTGCTTGTACCTGCAGTAATCAAGTTTTTTACATGCATTTTTAGAAGGCCAACTTTGGACTTCAGTGGTGGAAAATCATGAAAACAGTAATAGGACATATTTTGGTTTTAAGGAAAATCTGTTTACAATATTTTGCTGCAGGAACTTTAAAGGTCTAGATCAAGTTTTGCCTACAGTGAAACCCTTGATAAATTTAAATGCAGCTTTTCATCTGATCAAGTTTTATGCTCCTGAAATAAAAGATGGAAACATTTTTTTACCTTCTTAGCATTTAACTAATATTACTACTTCATCTTTTTTTATATAATGAAAATATGCAGTATCTTGGTATATTTAGAAAGTAATACATTTACAAATCAAGTCAGGTCAATTGTGTTACCAAACATGTAGAAAAGCATAGATATTTTTATATGTTTTCCAATCATTGCTAATTGGCTATTCATCATAGGAAGGTTAGACAGTTTATGTAGAGCCATAAGTGATGAAGTATAAAGCAGGATGCATTAAAAAGATTCCAGTTCTCTTAGTCAGCTGTGAATAAGCCAGGTAAACACTTTAGAAGAAACAGTTATTATATATACTATATAAATGGGCAAACATAGTACTTCCATTAAACCTAATTAACAGGAAGTGCTTTTAAAAGGTAAATAATATTTCTAAACATTGCCTTCTAAAATATATGAGGTTCCTTGAAGTAGAGTGTTTTATAAAAAAGAACATTAGTAAGCTTTGATGTAATACATTTTGAGTATGATTAATTAATTACTTAGAAACATTTCATATAATATTTTCACACATTTTTGCAATTTATTACATACAAAGACTAATAACATGGTTTGTAAGGCTGAAAAAACACATATGTCCATCTAGTTCAGCCTATTATCTTGCAATATTGATCCAGAGGAAGGCAAAAAAAAAACATGGGGTAGAAGCCAATTTTCCTCATTTAAGGGAAAGTAATTTCTTCCTGACTCCAATCTGGCAATCAGAAGAAATCATTGGATCTACGATCTATGTAATATTATTACACTCAAGAAAGGTGTCTAGGTCTGTTTTGAAATCTTTTAGTGAGTTCGCCATTACCGCGTCCTCAAGGCAGAGAGTTCCACAGTCTCCTTGCTCTTATAGTAAAGAACCTCCGTCTATGTTAGTGCAGAAATCTTCTTTCCTCTAGACATAGAGGATACCCCCTTATTACAGTCACAGTCCTGGGTATAGATTGTAACACAGTGTCTTAGGCTGAAGGGAGACAATGTCCATGTAGTTCAGCTTGTTTCTACCGCCCACTTGTTGATCCAGAGGAAGGCAAAAAACCCTCAATAAGGCAGAAGCCAATTAGCCCATTTGGGGGAAAAAAATCTTTCCCGACTCCATAGTGGCAGCCGGAATAATTCTTGGATCAACATTTCCTACCTGACTCCAAGATCCGGATCAACAACCACTCTGGTTATTAATGTCTATATCCTGTAATGTCATAGCACTCTAGAAAGGCATCTAGTCCCCTCAGGGGATGGGGGAGATCTCTGTCTTGTCTCTGATATATTTATACAAAGTTAATAGGTCACCCTTCAGCTGTCTTCTTTCTAAACTAGATAAGCCCAATAATTACCTCTCTGGGTGTTATAGTGCTCCAGTTCCATTTATTACTAGTTTTTCAAATTTGAACCAGCTCAAGCTCTAATATGTCCTTCTTGAGTACTAGTGCCCAAAACTGTACACAATATTCTATGTGTGATCAGGAACAAACACAAGTCTCACCAACCTAAAGTGAATTATACAACACTTTCTCATATATATATATATATTTTTTTTTTCTTTTCTTCTTCTTCTTCTTTCCCCCCAAATTTTCCTACTGTATATTTGACTTTTTGGTTGTGTGTTTTTAAATATAAAATATCTTGTAAGAATAGAAGTGTCAGTAAGTCAGACGATGCATTTTGTTATTTTATTTTTTTCTATGTTTTGTTGAGATATGTAATGCTTCAGCATATAATGTTTAGTCTGCGCTACCTAATAACAGACCATATCTATGTTGAATTTTTGAAACTGATATCAATAAAGAATTTTAAAAGCCAGTGCAGACACAACATTACACACTGAGTCCAAAGGGAACAAAGTAAACAGACACGTTACCCCCAAATTGGAGAAAAATTAGCCCCCTAGGAAATGTGCTTTGAAATGTGGTTATCCATTTACATTCAAGCTGCTCAAGGATGTGACGCATAATTCCACCTCATGCTGCAAGACTGATGTTATTAATCCTACTAAATTTGAGTAATCTGTAATTACCATCATAATTTTCTCTTGATGTCCTGCATGTGTTTCAAAATCCATTCAGGAGGGGTATAGTTTTTCCTTGTGGAAACCATATAAGTTTAGCAGAAACTATATAAATTGGGCATAAGTGGTGCCTTTATCTTTAAGGGGGCAGAAAAGGGGTGGCATTAATAATTACAGGGGCAGCAAAAGTTGCATTATTACCTACAGGGTAGAAATGTGGCATTATTAATCTGTGTGGTTTTCATTTCAAAAATTTCTTCAAAGTTGAAGTCCAACCATGCACATACCCAGTGGGTTGCATCAGCGTGGGCTGCTCAAGCTCATGGCTGTTAAATTCCACAATTTTATCTTTATCTAATGCTGCAGGGAGCTGGGCCTCCAACTCGGGTCCATCACACAAACTTTGAAAAAACAGCTGAAGTGTACTCACCTACAGCACTGCCAGCAGCTGGAAGCTGATTATTCCCATTGGCCCCGCTCTCTTGCTGACATCTTGATCAATGTACAAGCCGTGCAGTCAACGCACAAAGCAGCTACAGAACCTTGGCCTTCAAGGAGTCGGAAGGACGAAGGTAAGGAGAAACTATGCAAGCAGGAGCAGAAAAAAGAGATAAGTAGGATCCAGTGAAGTGCTAAGAGAGAACGTAAGTCTAGTAATCTTGTTTAGAGAGCAGCAGGAGGAATTCTATAGGAAGGGAAAGCAAAATGGAAACAAATCTGGAGGGCTGGCGGTGCAGAAAAGACGCTAGAAATGAGGAATTTGCCATGAGCTGTAGTACAACATAGACTCACACTGCTAAATGCCTGGCACTATTTAATATGTGAACTACCTTTTATCTGGCACTACAATGTGACTACTGATAGAAATCTAATGGTGCCATGCAGAGCCTTATTTGAAGCTTTTGGGCCCCAATGCAAAACCTGTAAGAGGGCCCCCAACTATAATGCTTTATTCATAGTACTGGGCTCCCTATATGGAGAAGAGAGGCCTTATGGGCCACCTAAGGCTCCTGGGCCCTGGTGCAACTGCATACCCTATAGTTACATCAATCGTGCCATGATTTTGTCCATCAGTAGCCACATTATACTACGTGCACAAATTAGTACACACTTCAAGGGGATCTTTCACTATCATAAACTAAGTTACAGACTTATTAGATAGGGAATATGGAGTCCAGGGATGTAAGTACTTACTCAGCTTCCGGTTCCCTTTCTGTCATCCCTGGAAGTTAGCACTCTGCCCGAGCTTGACTCTTTTCTTCAGTCAATGCATGCACACTCCTGTAAAAAAACGCATGTGTGACTGAAAAGAGTAACGCTGGTAGACGGAGCGTGGACTTCCAGGGGTGACAGCGTGGGAATGGGGAGACAGGTATATATAAAAAATACATCCCTGGACTTCTTAGAACCTGTCCTATGAGCATCTTAACTTAGTTTATGGTGCTTAGAGGACAGGACAGGTTCCCTTTAACACCTTCACGACCAGGGACGTAAGAGTACGTCCTGGAGCATCAGGGTATGTATGAAGAGAGGTCGTAGTGTGACCTCTCTTCATACAGTGTGGGCGTCCGCTGTTTATTACAGCTGACACCCATGGGCAATAGCTGGTATCGGCCGTTCGGCCAATCGCGGCTATAGCATGACGTAATACTGCAGGAGCAATCGCTGGTTGTAGTCCCCCAGGGGGACTTTAAAGTAAAGGGAAAAAAAATCAATAAAGTTTTATTAATTGTAAAAAAAAATGGATAAAAGTTTAAATCATCCCCCTTTTGCCATATCTATTAACAAAAAATCTAAATCATAAAATAAAAATACATATTTGGTATCGCCGCATCCGTAAAAGTCCGATCTATCAAAGTAGTGCATTATTTTTCCCACAGGATGAACGTCGTCCGGAAAAAAAAATTAAGAATGTCAGAAATGCACTTTTTCAGTTACCCTGTCTCCCAGAAAAAACGCAATAAAAAGCGATCAAAAAGTCGTATGTATTCCAAATTGGTACTATCGGAAACTACAGGACATCCCGCAAAAAATGAGCCGTCGACAGAAAAATAAAAAAGTCCAGCACTTTGAGGCATATGAGTGCTTTTATACTGCAGTGCTTGCAGAAGGACCGTCCAATAGCCCACATCAAAATATCAGATCAATACTGGGTGGCCCCCCTACTTGATCCCTGCTACAAGGCCCAAATGACAAATTTTATTCCAGCAGTGCAGCATTGTCAGGACAGACTATTAAGCAGATTGAGCACAGCATTTCTTCATGGCCGTGGAGATGCATCCGCAATGGATCACAGCTCTGTAGCTCATGGTGGACAAGCAACAGCACTGCAACTGTTGGCAGGGAAAGTCTAACACAGGTGTGGCATAGTTTTTTCAGCCCATCGGAGCCTGCAGCAAAACCACAGGGTAGGACTGATAGTCACAGCCAACACTTATTATCCATTATGCTCCAAGAGTATGTCAGCTCCCGAATGGATGTACTTAGGCATGGCATTGGCCTCTTTCCCTTCTGGGTGACGAAGTTGGATGAGAGGCCAGAGTTTGCACAACATGCTTTAGAGATGCTTGCCTGACATCCCTGATTTAAGCCACATACTTCTTAAATTCTCATTTAAACTGAAGGGCATGTAATGTGCACCTGCAGTAGCCTTCTTTTATGATCATTCTAGTAGCTTTGTACAGTACTTGAGAGATTCTTGTTAATTAAAATGTGTGTATCCACACCATTGCTTTCTGCCCTCTGACCCAAGTACTAGTCCCACCAGAGCTTCAGAATGCACCAAAAATTATAATTTAATTACAAAATTACAATTGGGGAGGGAATGTAGCCTTTTTTCCCCATGAAATAACCAACGTAATGGAATGTAGAAGAAATACAGTATGGCCAATATAAGTAAAGTGAGTCCTCTTCTATTTTTATACTCTATTTCCTCCCTTGGAAAGACCCACCAATATACCAATAGATTTTACTTATTTTTAATCATAAAAATAGGAACCTCCACCCTTAATAACAAATAAATGAAAGTGAAAAGCATTATCATATTAGCTAGGCAGAAGAAGTCCTAACTGTGTACTGCTGCCAGGGCTCCCCTGTCACTGGAGTCGTGATAGGTCCCTACTGTCCCCTGCAGGCCGCACGTTGTCCTCTTCCACACCCCTGCAAGTCTGCCGCCTCTTTGCATTCTGTCTGTAGGGTATATGTGCTCGTAAAGGCTAGTGTGTGCACCCCTATTGGACCCTCCGCCTTCCACCTGCTACTTTCTCCTATATTAGGCATCCTTTTCCTGTGGAGGAAGCCTAAGCAATTTAGCCTCTTGTAGCTTTTTGTGATAAAGCCCCCGTTTGTGTGCATTCTAGTTTTTGACTCTTATCTACTCTGACTTCTGTGCTCCCTGACCTTGGTTCTGATTATTGAACTACACTGTTGCTTGCTGCCTGGCCTTGTTTCTGCACCTATGCCATCTGCCCAGAACTCCACCAGTCTAACTGGTATGCTCCAGTGTACACCATCAGGCTCTGTGCAGCCACACCACTGGGACTATCTTTGTGAGTAATGGTTTTTGGACCCCACAGAAAAGATTGCAGCCACTTGGAGGGTCAAGGGTGAAAACTGTGTTCTTCCGGTACTACCACTGCAGATAGCCTAAAGGCAAACTGATGTGTAGAAAAAACGGGTTTGCAGCCCGCCTGCCTAACAATAGTACATCAGCTGAGACATTTGCAACTAGTCTGTTGACTACTGTGAAATTGTGTTGAGTGACATGCACACTTGCAGACATGGATAGTCTGGAATCTGAAAAAAGTAGTGGCATAGGGGGCACAAAGGTGTGGAGCTACGGAGCATTTCTCAGTCTAAATGACTGATGCAACCCTGTGAGTCGCATAAATTTAGTACATGCTTTGGCAGAGGTTAGCTTCTCAGGTATCCACAGCACCACAATAGGTATGGGCTAAGGGCCAACAGTTACTTTAGCGCAACCCGATTTCTTGGAACCTTAGTTGTGCTGTGAAGTCCCTGGCTCCGATGAAGGACCATTCAGAATTGCTTATGCCAGTGTTATCAAGCAAATTGGCAACACTCAGCTCCCACTTGATGGGAAGTATAAATATGTGCTTGTTGTTGATTTCTTTTCAGGTTGGAGACCTACTCTGTTGCCAAAGTAAATAAGCAGGTAACCGCACAGAAGCTCATGAATGAGGTAATCCGCAGATACGGGGTACCGGAAGTGATTGAGTCAAACAAAGGTACACACTTCACAGGTGAAATAATGCAAGAAATCATGTCTGCTTTGGGTATATCCAAGGCCTTTCACACACTCTACCATCCACAGAGTAGTGGGAAAGTAGATCCAAAAGGCAATGGAGGAAATGGGCAAATTTTGAATTGAGTGTCTTCTATTAGTTTTTCTTTTTCTCCGGAGGGTACATGCCACAGTGGCCGAGTTTGGGAAATGATTCTCTTGTTAACTTTGTCATAGGTCTCTCCAAGGAATTGTCAATAACGCATTCTGTAGTTTCTGCTTCTCTCTCAGGTCCTACAGATGAGTGTCACAATCTGAAACCAGGTGACAGGGTCTATGTGAAAAAATTTGAGAGAAAAGCCCGGTTTAAAGGTCCCTACCAGATGTTGTTCACCACCCCAACTGCAGTCAAGCTCGAAGGAAAACCCACTTGGATCCACACCTCGCACTGCAAAAAGGCCCTGGGTCCCGGAGCACAGAACTCATGATCCTGCATATCCTTTACATGCTATAATGTGGTACAATTCCTCTAACACACACCTTTAACTACTGTACACTAGTCCTCTGTTTCAGGGACCAGAACAAATTAATACAATCAAGTGTGCAATAAGACTACACTGAGGGTGAGAACCCAACACCGCAACGTGCTAAGAGAGAAATAGACGCTCCAGGTAGCAGTTTTGATCCACATGTATATATAGATGCAATAGGAGTGCCAAGGGGGGTGCCAGATGAGTTCAAGGCCAGACCCCAGGCAATGGCTATATGCCTATAATACAATAGAGCGATTTACCCCCATATGGAGCTGTCTCAGCAGAAGAAGTGGTGACCACTCTAGTCTCCCAGCCATTAGAATAGAGTAGCATGTGTGTTGTAGATCCCTTCTGTGTCTATTAGGTCTTCGCGTTTAGTTAGTTAGGATTAGTTGTCTGGGAAGGGATTAGCCCTTGGACAGCTGACCAACAATGATAGGTAGGGCATAGCTCATAAACTAGAGATAGGGAAAGCAAACCTTACCCCGCCCTGTAGAAGTTGTAAAGGTATTGTTTATTTAGAGACAGTTTCTAGGGGGGATTGAGAAGGTACAGGTCCATAATATGAAAGAATCTGTCTCAAAATGGCCGCTAGATACAAAATGGAGCATTATAAGATGTAAATAAGCTTGTGTGTAGTGAAACAATAATTCAAGCAGAAATAGCTTTAGAGCATGAGATACGGTACAATGTGTAATGATTTGTCTCTGTTCTTTTTTTATGAGAACCAAGTCTGGATGCAGTTGTTATCAGAGTAAGCCCTCCCACACCTCCATTCGGAGACTTGGACAAAGGAACTGACTGTACTACAGCCACCTGAATCACAAAGTGAATACAAGAGAGGACCAGGGAGGACCAAGATAACGCTGGGAGAAACAGACATTTGAAGAACATTACAGATATATTCTCACTACGCTGATTGCTGAACAATGCATGATTCTTAATGTTTTTCTAACCCAATGAGATTAACGCTGTGACTAATGACGCATTCCTTTCCTGTATTAGAACTATACCAAAGTCAATAAACGCTCAGTGTACGCGCGCCTTAAGCAGAGTGAGCTGTATATCTGCCGCGGCTCAACTCTACGTATCTGTGGGAACTGATAACTATCTTTGTATAGTTTTTGTCCTCCTTGATAGATCCAGGTACGAACTAATTTGGACCTCAAAACTTGAAAGGTTATGTGACTGTGTAGCGGTCCTTAACATTATCAAAGTAAAAGTTGCTTGTTCAACCAAAATTGTGTATCTCATTAGGAAGTGAGCAACTTTTACATGCATGTGGAGGATCGATGGAGTTTGGATGCCTTCTCATTCCCTTTCTCAGCAATGTTAACGTTGTTTGAAGTTCTACAGAAAGTCCCATTAGACCTAGCATTGTTTTTTTTCAGAGCTGCTGGGTTATTCTTTTACAACTTCCTACACTGGAAAGATTAACTCCACAGTATAGTTTAGGGCAAGCTCTGTTCATTCTTCAGGAAAAAAACTTTACAGTTTTGGATGAACAGAGTTCGTTCTACTTTAACCCTTTAATGACCAAGCATAGTAAATTTGTGACGCTTGGTTCTGGGCTTTAAAACTGGCCGATACCAAAAACACAGCACAAGATTAAAGCTCCTGCTCCTGCAATCAAGAGGGAGTAGGTCAGGTCCTCAGCTGTCAGACACAGCTAAGGCCCCGGAGGAGAAGGCAAAAGAGGTTTTTAACCGCTTTTGCCTTCTTCTTTCCAGGCTACATAGCACTCAATGAGCGCCATGTAGTGCAGAGAGAAGCGAGTGTTATTTCTGCTAATCAACTCGATGATTCCCAAGACCACTGGGTGTCCCCTGGCACAGTAGAGCTGCAGGGTCAAATCAGACTCTGATCATCTCTGTTAATGACTACTGTAACTACACAGGGATATTTTCCCCTGTAACTGGGGCTACTACGGATGCCCCAGCTACAGTGGAAGACTGTGAAATAAAAATTAAAAAGACAATGTGAGTAGCCCCCAGAGGTCTTATATGATGTCATGGGGGGCATAGATGTTAAAAAAACTGTTATAAAAAAATGACAGAATAAAATAAAAATAAATGCATAAAATAAAATAACTCGCCGCCAACATCAACCAAGACCATTGCCATATGCGTCCAGTAATCCAAAATTATACAAATTATATATCAAAATGTCCAAAACAAAATTAGGAACCCATTCCTGTACTTTATTTCAGAGTAAATATATTAATTAAAAAAAAATAAACAACTATAAAAAAATTCTAGCTTTTTACCACCAATAGAACTAAAAGAATTGAAAAAATAAAGAAGTGAAAAAAGATTTAAAAAAATAACCAGATATGTTATGGAAAAATAATTCTGGTAGCTGAAGAAAAAAAATAGGTCACTAAAACCACTACATGGAAATCCCTAAAATGTGTCTTTTTAGGACCAAAAAACCCTGGTCTTTAAGAGGTTAAATGGTTGTAACTATCATGCACTTGATGTGCTTTAAAAGCTAAAATTCTTGACTTAACCATGCATCAAAAGTATGTTGGTAGCACTTATAGAACCTGAGCTACAGCCATGTGAAGTGGGGTTAGGAATACTGAATTTATATCTGCGCCTTTTTAATCAGTGTGTTCTAAGCAGAGAAGAAGGGGAGGGGTACAGGCAGGCAGCAGAGGATGATGTGTGATTATCCAGTTTCTCCCCCTGTCTCAGGGATCGATGAAATGGACTTTACCCCCACTCAATTTTTTTCCCCTTACACGAGACCAAAATATCCATTTTCATCTTGCTTCCCCAAAACAGAAACAAAAAAAATAATTAAAAAGTCATAAATGCATCAAAATGTCAAGTTGTACCACAAAAAGACAGACCCTCATACTGGTCTGTCAACAGGAAAATAACAATGTTCTGTTGTTGGATTGTGATACCACACAGAAAGTCTTTGTAAACAAAAGAGTGTTCATATCGTGCAAAAGTAGTAAAAGTAGTAAAACAGAATAAAACTCCTATGAATTTGCTGTTGTCACAATTGTAATGACCAAAGAATAGGGTTAAAATAGAATTTATACCCCGTGGTGAATGCCATGCAAACACATCCCAAAAAATAATGTTGACACAGCATTTTTTTCCATTCCGCCCCCCCCCCAAAAATCAATATATTATATAAACCCTAAATTTGTTCCTATAAAAACTAGAACTCGTTCAGCAAAATACAAGATGTCATACAGCTACATTGACAAAAAAAAAATGTAAAATTTATGACTTCTGAAACACAAAAGGCAAAATGACTTCGGGTGGGGTCACACAAGCATGTTTTCGCGTATACATAGGTGCGCATCTACGTACGAGTAAAAACACACGTGTATGCAGCTGCCGGAACCCCTGCATTCTTTTTCAGGGAAGGGCTTTACATATAAGCCCTTCCCTAAAAAAGAAACATTTTAGTGTAAAAAAAACCCTAAAAAACGTACCTCTCCACCACTGCCATGACCCCCGCGGGCATGAAGAACACATCTGCCGCATGCAGCAGATGTTTCCTTCACCCCCGCTAGTTAAAAGAAGTCCCTGCTGCTACATCAGCCATATCTGTAGCAGATGCAGCAGAGGAATTCTTCAATTCTCAATCGCAGCTGTCACACATGACAACTGCGGTAGGGAGTCCTGCTGCCAGCATCCCCGTCAATGGCTTTTCAGGGAAGGGCTTCATAAGCCCCTTCCTGAAAATCTATTTAAATTAGTGTAAAAAAGAAATTCAATACTCACCTGCCGGGGCTCTGCCGCGACTTCTGCCGCTGTCCCCGGCTCTGTAGTTCTGAGCTATCAGCAGCCGGGGATTTAAAATCCCCGCCTGCTGGTAGTTCTGATTGTGATTGGCTGAGTGCTTCAGATGTGGCAGATGTAGCAGCAGGGAATTCTTTTAACTAGCGGGGGTGAAGGAAACATCTGCCGCATGCACAGCAGATGTGTTCTTCATGCCCCCGGGTGTCATGGCAGCGGTGGAGAGGTAAGTTTTTATTACACTAAAATGTTTATTTTTCAGGGAAGGGCTTATATGTAAAGCCCTTCCCTGAAAAAGAATGCAGGGGTGGCGGCAGAGCATTGTTTTCAATGGAGCCGCCGGCAGCAGCTGCGGCTCCGTTGAAAGCAATGCGTGCATGCCCAATGGTGCACGCATGTCCTATCTTTGCAGGCACGCACCTGCAAAGTATGGACATGTGCATGCACCATAGGGAATGCAATGTTGCAAATACAAGTGTGTTTTTGTGCGTGCATATGCACGCACAAAAACACGCTCGTGTGACCCCACCCTTACTGCTTCTAAAGACTAAAATCTGTTAAGTCACTATGGGGTTACAAATATACTTAAATGAGGTTTTTCGGGGTTTAGAAAACTTTAAAAGGCTAAAAATCAATAAAAATTGAATACTCACCTATCTCGGCTGCTTCGTGTTTAGCACTGCAGCCCCAATGTCCGCTGCATGGAACCTGCAAGAAGCGGTTGGTTCACGTGCCATTAATTTTGCTCAGCCACTTAAAATGACTCCTAGGCAACATTTTTTTTTAATATGAGTTCTTCTCTTTTTTTCTCTTCTTCATCCAGCTCAGACTGCTATTATGACTACTGATCATTGGTGTTCCACTACGGGTCACAACGGTGACCAGACCCCTGATGGGCCCTCTGCCAGATGCCCTCTCACTGCTGCGGCTCACCTATCAGATACAGCCTGACCGTCGCAGCCCACAGGCTGCAGACTTCCCAGGTATGCTCCTCCAACTTTGAGGCTGCAGTTGTGATTCGTCACAACTGCAGTCTATCAGTGCACTGCTGAATGTTTGATTGGTCCAGATGGTGATACACTGACCAATCACTCAGCAGTGTCAGGGAGCGTAGGAGACCGGAGGAAGCCAGAGGAGACCAGAGAAGGTGGTAAGTACTGTAATCTATCTATCCATCTAATATCTATCTATCTATCTATCTATCTATCTATCTATCTATCTATCTATCTATCTATCCGTCTAATATCTATCTATCTAATATCTGTCTCATATCTATCTATCTATCTATCTATGTTGCAGACTTAGGGATCCTCCACTTGAGAATAGTACCCATTGTTTTCAATGGGTTCATCCACACTTACGTGTGAGAAAAAAGACTGCGACATTCTCTATTTTTGTGCGCGCCTAAAGCGCCATAGGGTGCAATGAACTTCCTAATTTCATGTGGAAATCGATAACACCAGGGACTAATTAGGCTGCACAGTCTTTTTAAATCACAGCACAGCTCTGTTCAACGCTAATGTGAACGGTCTCCGCCTGCATAGAAAGCACAGTTAAAGGTGCCGATACTCACGTAATAGCATGATCTTTCACAACACAAAAAGTTGCGCTATCGCGAGCGTATCTGCGCCTGCACTTATGTGAAGGAGCCCTTAGTGTTAGGGCTTAAACAAACAACTGTGTTTTCATCATGCTTTGCAGGCGTGAAAATCACGCTCGCAATACGTGACAAAACAAAATTCAAAGGTATTGTTTTCACTAGCGTAATTCTTGTGTGATTACTATGTGCAAGAAAGATGGGGCAGGACCTAACTTTCAGCCTTTCTTTCTGTATTGCTTGCAAAAGTGCACAATGTAAACTGTAAAAAACAGGACTTTTCAGTAGTTCATGCACAATGCGCTCCGTTGCGGCGATTATATTTGCGCATGTGTCCATGTGTTTAAACCCTTAGGAAAAAACACATGGACATGTTTTTCCCCCCTTGTACAGCCATGATAATCACAGCCCTATATGTTGACAACACGAGACCACTGATCTCAGTAGGAGTTCACTGGTTTCGCTTTCACTGCTGGGATTTCTTGGCCATAGTTTTCATGCCCTATCTTCCCTGCACGTGGTGAATACATTGTGTGGGGAAGATGGTGCAGCACCTATCTTCCCACCTCTGGCCGGCAAGGGACAGAAAGGCGCAACGGAGGGTAGTACTGCTGAGCGTAGTTGCGCCCATGTCCATGTGGTTTTGCTCTTGTACAAATATTTTATCATTTAGTAATTATTAGCATACATTAAGGTCATACATCAGTACAAGCCAATAAGGCCATATTCAGACGTGCACATGTGTAAATATGGCGGTATGGCGTTTTGCGAGCGCAAAAAAATAGGACCTGCTCTATTTTGCTGTTTTTTGCGCAGCTAAACTGCCATAGCAGTATACAGCAGGGGTTAAATTACGCAAGAGGAAATATGTGCCATTGCGCAAAACACAGGAAAAGAAGACCAGTGTGAAAGGGCCCTCAACTAGTGCTCTGAAACTCATTACTCTCTTTATCACATGGCTGCGCTACATGGAAAACACCCAAAAAGTACAATTAGATTTAGCGGATAAGGAAACAGCGCCTTTCACAGGAAGGATAAGGTTCACATCCTACAACGTTGCAGGAAGAAAAATGTCTTTTTTACAGCGTAAGCCAAGGCAACAAGACTACATTTTTGTCGCCATTTGCAAATTCCTGGTCGCATTGGTGACTGTTTTTGTTGCCATCTGGAGCCTCATTGTGCCAAGCTGCCAATGTTTTGTGTTCTCAGCAGCCCAGAACAGGTGGCACAATGCTATTGCTGCATTGTGGCATATGCCCTAGGCCATACGCCTGTGGTTTACTATGGAGAATGGCATAATAGGGATCCAGGGTGGTAAAAGCTTCCTTAGTGTCCGAGGCAATGGCTTCAAAATGCATCTCTATAAGGTTAATATGATATAAGTTGAATAGATAACCATTCACATGACATCGCCTACATCCAAATGCAATAATAACATTCAGCTTAACACTGAATTCAGACCGAATACTGTAAAATACAGAACTGGAGTAACATGGCTACTGTATAAAACACCTAGAGTACATCAACTCCACAAACACAAAGCCACACACCTGCATACTCTCAACACACTAAGATATATATATATATATATATATATATATACACACTTCTCTACACACAACTCTGTATACCTACATTAGCTCCACACACTTGCATTAGCAAATATATGTAATCGATATATATATATATGTATATATATAAAAAATTCACACACCTGCACACCAATATAAACTGCACACACACACTCCACACAACTGCATGGACTCCATACACACATGCATCCACTGCACACACGTGTTCTGCACACCTATATATGTAATCCACACACAAGTTGCATAAACATCACACTCCCACCCATTGTTCCAGGAACACCCCCTCCATGTAACCCTCACACTTTTGTATCCAGCTCATCATTGTATCTATTGATTTCAGTAGTTTTGTTTTGTTGTGTTATGTGTCCATGATTGTCACAGCCACATAAGGGGACAAAACCACGTTTGTCTGAATCCGTCCTCATACTTTCAGAGTTTTTTTTGTGGAACGATGTTTTTATGCTCATGCATTGGCGTATTTCACTGTACTTTTTCAGCGCGCAAGGCGTATACTTTTGCACGTGGTAAAAAAATACTCACCTATTGAAAAGGCTATTTAGTCCAGTGAGTTCCAGATGTGTTCTTTTTGCTGCACAATTACGCTGTGTTTCACGTGTCTCATAGCGTATAGAGCCTAGAAAATAGAGCATGCTGCGTTTTTCTTTGTGTGACAGAAATACATGCATGTGAGTGCACCCATTGAAATCTTTTTCTGGGTATTGCGCATGCACATACGCCCCTGTGGTGCCGGTCTACCTCTGTCCAATTAATGGACTACATTATACATTCAATCTGGACAGAGACAAGGGACAGGCTTGCCCGCACATATATTTGGCTCATACACTTGTTTTCTTCTTAAATACAGTTAAAACTTTTCCAAAACAAATCTTCCAAAATATCTATATATAATGGAAACACAAAATGTAAATACAAATATAAAATAGATAGACATGTATAAACACAAACATGAAAGCACACATACAAACTTCAAAACTTGTAGAGAGGATACAGGTGCCTACAACAGAGCATAAATCCAGATCATTGTGATACGAGGACTCATACAAGTACCATTCTGTCCAACCATTGTCAGTTGTCAAATATAGGTACAGTATTTATTATTTCACCACCCCAATTGTAGTCTGGCATAACAATATAAAAAACAAAAATGTGCAGTTTAACAAAGTTTTATATAACTTCATATATCTGCAATGAACTTTTCCATCCATGCCATTCTATTAAATCGAAAAATATAAACATTCCCTAAAACCTAGGTCTTCCCCCTGGGATTTTTTTCCAGACTACCAGATACACTCCCTTAATGTACTTGTAATCAGGGTTGACAGTGTGACATGACAATAGTTCAAGAAGAATAAATGTTTCTCATATTTTGGTTTATCATTTACTTATTTATCATTCATTATGGGATATGAAGAATAAAACTTGTACTTTTCCACTTCGAAGAGTGTAAAACTATTTTGAAGGGTTTTAATAAAGCCTCATGCAACATAAAATGATAACATTTTAAACACATTTTACCATTTTACTATTATTGTAAATATTCACTTTTTATGCCTTGCCCAGAGGAAAACGATAAATCTTGTCTCAACTGAATGAACACCATTTATCATATTCATTTTCTTGTCAATACAATTATGAAAAGCCTTTGGCACTTTTCCAAGGAACCTGATTTGCTACGGAAACCCAATTAGGGTAAGCAAGCCTGCTACTAAACACTGCTGCAGACCATCTCTTGGAAATATAACACGGCTTAAAGCATAAATGACACCTCACCTCTGAACCCTGAGCCTAAGAAAATTGAATCTCTGAAAAGAAACTTGAACATCAGCATCAACTGTTAGCATCCCTCCTGTAGGTTCCTGCCATCTGCTGGACATTGCATATCATTTCACATATTTCTCTGCTTATGTGACATAAAAAAATAGATCTGTCTATGTCTGTCTATTTATCGCCAACATCCCTAACTCTATCCCTATTTTATCTATTAACTTTGTTTTGTCTACTATTTGTATATATTTTATCTATCTATCTATCCCATATATATCTATCCGTCTAATATCTATCTATCTATCTATCTATCTATCTATCTATCTATCTCATATCTATCTATCTATCTATCGCATATCTATCTATCTATGTTGCAGACTTAGGACTCCTTCACAGGAGTGCGTTTGAGTGCGCACTGCACAGAGAATAGTAGTTTTCAATGGGTTCATCCACACTTACGTGTAAAAAAAACAACTATCTATTTAACATTCCCAACTCTATCCATATTTTATCTATTTTCTATTTTGTCTACTATTTGTATATATTCTCTCATATCAATCTATCTATCTATATCCTATCTCAAATCTATCTGTGTGTCTGTCTATCGATGTAATAAACGTTACCATGACTGTTGCATTGTGATAACTCTATTTATAGCATTGTGTTATACTCCCCTCCTAATGGTCTACTGCCCTCCTACCGCCACCTCTCGGCTGGTCTCTGTTTAGACTGGCTGCAGTGGTGACAAGTTTATATATACATGTGACTACTGCAGCCAATGGACGCTTCAAATGAAATGTCATCAGTGTTGCCACATATACAGGGCTAGGAGAATCTGCTTCTAGCCCTGTTTAAGGGACATCACTGGGTCAGGAGATGCGGCGGTGATGTCACACGCTACGTGAAGCATCACTGGAATGATGAATTGGGGCAGTGGTGTTAATGAAAGTACATTACAGACTTGCTGTGGTCTCTGGGAGATGGAGGACATATTTTAAGAAAAAAAAAGGAACTTGGAAGACACCTCTAAATTATCATAGTGCATTAAATGTTGTTACTGTTTGCTATATCTCTATTTATCTGTCTTACTATCTATGTACGGATGTAGCAAACATTATCTTGACATGTAGGGTGTTAAATGCACAGATGCAAAAAACTTTAACTTGACTTCCTCAATGGCTTTGGTTGTGATTGTTGTGTAAGTACTATAGTAATGTTTAATGCCATTGTGTTAAGGTTTGCCAGATCTGCAGGAAAATTAAGAGAAAAGATGCAAATAAATCTACAAACAATTTTCATATATTTTTGTATTTAGCTTTATAGGACATATTGTCAGTGATAATCACTATCATTGGTTAATGAATATCATTTGATAATTCAATTTTATCATAAGGCTTAAAAGGGGTTGTGCCAGGATGTACAAACCCCTTGAGAATGCGGGGTTCCGAGTCCCACTGCCAGGGCAAGTCGTGGCCAGCCTGACACCCTTCCTGCAGCGACCACTGAAGCGGAAGTGTAATATTACAGGACAGCCATTCACTTGATAACAGAATAGCAGAAGGACCGCCAGGGTGGGAGTCGCTCCAAGGTCTTGTTTACACATGGTTTTAGTCCAGAATAGGTTCGTGAATAGATCCCATCTAATAGAACCAATGGTTTCCTATGGAAACATTCAGATGAAGGAATTTTAGATGCGCAAAAAACTCACACCTTACAAAGATAGGACATGCGTGTGCAAAGCTCGCATCTAAGGTCTGTGGTATGAGAAAAGATAGGACCAGACATATCTTTGGTGAGTGCCGTGCTGGAGTTTCCATAGACTTCTATGGGAGCTGGGACATATCTTTGGTGTGTGCTGCGCTGGAGTTTCCATAGACTTCTATGGGAACTGGATAACACACATCACGCAACTTCCAATCGTGTGAACGTTCAATTTCACTGCTAATTAAGCTCAAGACTTAAAGGGGTTGTCCCGCGCCGAAACAGGTTTTTTTTTTTTCAACCCCCCCCCCCGTTCGGCGCGAGACAACCCCGATGCAGGGACGTACAGACAGCTTACCGGAGCGCTTACCTTGATCCCCGCGCTCCGGTGACTTCTATACTTACCTGTGAAGATGGCCGCCGGGAACCTCTTGCTCCGTGGACCGCAGCTCTTCTGTGCGGTCCACTGCCGATTCCAGCCTCCTGATTGGCTGGAATCGGCACGTGACGGGGCGGAGCTACACGGAGCCGCTCTCTGGCACGAGCGGCTCCATAGAAGACAGCAAGAAGACCCGGACTGCGCAAGCGCGGCTAATTTGGCCATCGGAGGCCAAAAATTAGTCGGCACCATGGAGACGAGGACGCTAACAACGGAGCAGGTAAGTAAAAAACTTTTTATAACTTCTGTATGGCTCATAATTAATGCACAATGTATATTACAAAGTGCATTATTATGGTCATACAGAAGTGTATAGACCCACTTGCTGCCTCGGGACAACCCCTTTAATAGCTGGAGATTGCCTGTTCATGCTATTTTTATTGCATTTATAGCTATGATCTTTTCACACACCTATTCGGCGCTAAAATTACGCCTGTATGACCAAGGCCTTACTGAGCAACTTTTTTGACAGAGGGAGTCCCAAGTGGGAGACCCAGCTCTATGATGTTCATGTGCCCTAGTAGACCATAAGAACAGAGTGATGCCATCTTGGCACAACCCTTTTAAGAAAACCTTAACATAGTTTTCATGTCTTTTTTGGGTTGTAATAAATGCTATGATTTCCATATTTTTTTTTTAATGTGGAGTTTTAAAAAAATTCAGATATCTTTTACATGTATTTTTTCACAAGTTTTTTCCAGTGCTATAGAGAAGGCTATGGGAAAACATGAAAAAACAGCACACTTGAAGCATGCTATGTTTGTAAAAATGATAGTGATCCCAAAATGCACCAAAAGTGAAGAAAAACACCACAAAAAATGCATTGATGTTAGTTTATTTGATATTTCATTATTGATTTTAAGCTAACATCTGATAACCAGTGTTTGGGGGAAATATGCTGAAAAAAACATCAGGAAAAAGCCTGCAAAAATGCTGTGTTTTTGCTAAAAATGCTACCCTAACAGAAATCAAACATGTTCTGTATCCGATAAATATAAGTGATCTTAAATATTGTTTACAAGCATGAGTGTATCACATTCTATTGTAAACGTTGATATTATATGTATAAGCAATGACCCACTTTAGGGGTCATATTTGTCTACAATGGCTTGATTCAACAGAAAGTGACCTCCCAGCAGGAAACCACAAATGGTATCTTTGAGGTTAACTGCACTGCTGGCATCATGGGATAAGATTTAACTGATTGCACATTAGTTCATTTAGATTTGTTTCCTCTTTCCCATTGTGCTATGCTATTAACCTGAGGGTAGTGTCCTGGTGTTCCTTAGATTATGGCTTGCTACTGTCAGAGTGTAGCAAGGATACATCCAGTCAAACAGCATGGTGTCACTGGTGTTTGTTTTCAAAGCGAAAGCAATCCCATGTAGAGTTTTTGCCAGTCTGATCAACATACGCTGTCAGTGGGAAAGAGAGACAGTAATTGATTTTTATGCTACCACCAACCAGATGGGCTAATAGCTAGCCAATAATGACCATAATGTAAATCCAGTTTTAATTTGTTTCTATTAATCATTCTAATAAGTTCTAATACAAATACAATAACGCTGTGCTATAATGTTAATTAAAAAATAAAACAAAGGAAGAAAACCCCATCTTCATAAAAGAAGTATTTTATGATTTCTGTGTATTTTCAATTAGCCAAACTAGAACATAGCCTAGGAAATTCACTTCTAAAAACTTTCCTTCCACTGAGCCGTAGAAAGTATTATTCTATGATCTTTTAAATGAACACTTATAGAACATAACAAATGTTAGTGTTCTTTCTGGTCAGTCTCACACAGATATTATGTTCATATTTCTACTATATAATAACAGCAGAGGAAAAAAAGGTGAAGGGTCATTGTACTTTGTCTTTAGAATTAAGACGGTTGTCTTCATTCTGATAGCACACTCTTAATTCTGGAGACACATCTTAATAACTTCTAAATAGTTCCAACAAAAGAGCCATGTCAGAAGAATGAGCAGGCCCCAAGGTGTTTCAACTGGAGTGTTTTCATCTGCCTTTATTGCTCTATCCCTCTCCAGAATTAAGGCAATAACCTGTGATAAATTATTCAGGAATTGCTACAGGGATCAAAGTAAAATCATTCCATTTAAAGTGCTGTTTGCAACATTTGGCACTTAGTAAAGAAGAGAGAAAAAACAACTTTTAATGCTTAGATGCTGAAAATCATGGATTTTTAATAATTTAAATAGATGCAGTTTTTACGAACCAACTAAAGATAGTGAATGGCAACTTAACCATTGAGGAGTTGATAACTTCCTCCAAAACGCTATATTTTGTGATTCTATTTGACTATTTTTGTATCTCTAGCATTCATTTGGATTAAGAACAGCAGGTATCATTTGTATTTCTTTTGCCATTCTGCAGCATCTGAGACAAATTGTTAAAGAGGCTCTGCCAGATACTTTGAGCCCTATAAGCTAATGTTATGGACCCAAAGTAGCTGACCCGCTTAGTCTGGGGATATAAGTTTTATATTTACCTTCCACGCCGTTCCCCCACTGCCAGTGCTCAAACCACAGCTGAATGTATTGAGGTACACTAAGTAGTCCTCCCATTCTATGCATAGAAACAAGCTCTATTAACTAGTTTTATTTCCAGCATTACCGGAGGAAGGACAGCATTCCACCACAAACTAAGGTAAAGGAGGCCAAACCGGAGTTGCCTATCCATGTTGACCAAATATCTACATAATTCTTTGCCTCTCTTCTTCTTGGATAAGTATGTTTTTCATTCCCACAAACCAACTAATTTTGTTAATAAACTCTACTTGTTGGAGAGGAGACCTCGTGTTGAAGGAACAGATAAATTATAGACAGAATCAATCAATACCCTCCCAAAACCGTGTCAGTCTAGTACAAGTCTACATCATATGTAAGAGATCAGCAGAAAGGGCTTTACAACAATTGCAAAGAGAAGATTATGTTTTGTAGGAAGAGTGGGGTTTTGTATACTCTATGTATCAAATATAAATGTGAGATCCTATGAGCTTCACTAAGAGATCTGAGGGATTCTTTCCAGTATCTCCCACCACTGCTCTTCCACCAATGAGTCCAGATCTCTTTCTCATTTTGCATTAATCCCCAAACATGCTGGGCCATGGAACTCAGACAACAAAAATTGATATAATCTTGAAATGAGACCCGTTGATCTTTCTGCCTCCTCTACCACAGTTATAGTTGGGTGGTTAGTTACTGACAGAGATCTCTCAGCGTTAAGTCCATGATGAAGCTGTAAATATTTATAAAATTGGGTTTGTTATAAATTAAACACTTCCTGCAAAGGTGAGAATGGTTTAAGATGTTCTTCTGCCAGGATATGGGGTACACATCTTATGTCTTCAAATTTCCATCTATGAAAACCTTCCAGACTGGATAGTTTAGACAACTGTCAAAACAACCAAGGTATGTCCCAGATTGGTGTTACCTGAGAACAACCTTTGATATCAATCAGATCTCGTACTTTTCACCATATCCTATGTATCTTATATAGCGTAGGTAGCCTCATGGAGTGAATCTTATATTTATCTGCCTCTAAGGCTTCAAATAGCTGTTGTACCAACAGAAAATGTTCCAATATAGCTATTGAGGTGGCTGAGGAGGGTGGCTCCCATCCCAAAGATGTTGTAATCTTTGGGATGGGATTACCCAAAGTCCTGGACATCATTGCCCAAAACTTAAAGAGAACCCGTCACGTTGAAACGGCACCATAAACTAAGTTATGGTGCTGTTCCTAAAGGTGACGGGAAGTCAGTGATCTAATTTTTATACTCATTCACTCCCCGATTCCGCTCGTAAAACCGCCATGGGCACAAAGATATGTCTCTTCTCTGAGTCATATGGGTGTGTTCTTCCATAGACTTGTAAAAATGACACCCCCCAACTCCCTGTTACCTACAGGAACAGTACCATAACTTGGTTTATTGTATTGTTCCAACGTGACAGCTTTCCTTTAAGGTCGAGACAGCAGTCACTTAGGGTTGGAAAGACAACAGAATCCTGACACCAATAGTTGGATGAAAGATTTTTTGTCCATAAGCAATCTCTCCTTCAAAGAAAATCTCAGAAAGACTTTTCACTCAGTGCAATTAAACAAAGTTTGACAGTTTTAACACCTGTAATTATATCAATATGGACAAAATGTATATAGATGTGTCAATAAACAATTGTTCACAAGAAAAAGGTTTGTTCAATGGCAGCTTAAGCATCAATCTACCTTTATCAAATGTGTATGGCCACCTATAGGCTGTCTTCACACACATAGATATCTATGATGCTGCTAGTTCAGGTTATTGGACCTGCATTTACGTTGGAACTTGCCTGAATTGGGCTTAAGGGGGAACTCACATGCAGCAGATCTGTTGCAGAAATTTCTGAGAATATTTTATTCATGTGAATAGAGCTTGCAGAAATCCATATGATAGCTAACAAAACAACCCATATAGACGAATGCAACTGATTTTTCATCATAGAAATTTCTGCAACAAATCCGGACCATGTGAATATACCCTAAAGCTATAGTCAACTTGCACTTTTGGACTCGATTTAATATATACACTGAGAAAACTATAGTTCAATGGAGGCAATGATGGTGTTACGATCGTGTGGACAACCTAAGCTTGGAAGCCCACACGATCATACCCCAAAGGGGAATAGAATGGATGGGATGGACGCACACAGGTAGTACACAGTATTCACATGGGTTTCAAGCAAACTGACCCTGTGGTACACGGGAGGATGGCATGGCCCTACTTAAGCGGGGAATATTGCCCCAATAAGGGCAGCCCAGCGGTTTTCAGATCTGGGCCCTAGCTGATCCTAGGAGCCATACCACACGAACAGGACGCATTCACATGCCAAATGACAGAGACAGAACCACAGGATACACAGAGCCAGAATACACAGCATACAGCAGCCACAATGCAACCACCAGTACAAATGATAAGCTGAATGTAAATACCAGGTATTGGTTGCCATTTTGTACAAAACATGGAAGCTAACGGGCCACTTCACGGCTCCTGGTTATACCGCTAGTCCCTACACTAACCAGGAGTCCAGCAGAATCGGACAGAGTTCACACAGAATGCTGAAACAGGACAAGACACAGATAGCGTGTCACGCAGCAAGCTGACACAAAACTGACAGAATTTAAACGTACAAACGGACATGAACCAGCCAGACACAGATGGCACAACAAGCTTGCAATAGGACAGACAACCAGGGCACGGACTCTACCATATAGTGCAAATCACACAGACTCACTTGCAAACACAGATCAGAATGGGGACAAGCTGAACATGACTAATACAAGTTACAGACCACAGAAGTAACATGACTGCTCACCCTGGGGACCCAGCCAGACTGACCAGAGGCTGGGTTTATATGTGAGCACAGATCCAGGAGATTGGCTAGCAGGAAGTACCACACCCAGCCAGCTCAATTAACCCTTAACCACCTGTAGCTATGCTGCTAGGAGTACATAGTACAACAGATCCCAGCAGCACATCCTGACAGATCGCATCTGTCACCCATAATCTATAAGTGCATCCATTAAACATATATGTAATGAGCTTTTCAATAGTTTTTTCATGACATATCATATTAGTTAAGCAGATACCATAGCCTCCATTGGTATTTGTTCAACAGTTATGTCATAAAAAGCTATTGAAAAGCTTATGACGTACATTTAAGCAATTACCGTGACAAATACCATACATGGTAAATAAATGCATGTTTTTAACATATACTTTTTTTTACTGGACTCTGTGGGGTAAAATAGTGTAGTCTACTTTTTTTTCAGCAGCATACTGACATACTGTATGCCAGTCAGACTGATAAAAAGGGCCCTCTTTTCACCTCCATCTGGTAATGCAAGGCCATGGACACATTTAGCATGTACATTGGGAACTTTGCCCCATGTGTGTAGTAATGTAGAGTAAAAACACAGTACAAATCCAGGCTTAAGCAATTGCCAATAATATTATGAAATAATGTTAGAATAGCTCCACCTGCTGTTTCTAGTGAAGAGCTTCTCTGCGTTCAGTCCACTGCCCTAAATATTCCAAGGTTGACACACTAGGAACCCTGATGTGTCGGTCGGCCGCTCCTGAAGTTGTTGCATCTTCTGTGATGTCAGAAGAGTTGCTGCATACGTTATAAGAGGGTGAGACAGCATTATTGCAATTGCTCAGCATCTACTCCGAATAGTAAAGAAAATGCTGGAAACAGTTGATTCACCACACCAAAGATCCATTCACATACCCAAGAGAGAAGAGACTGAGCTGGTGTAACCACCTTGGTCATTTACTGAGGTGGATTGAGCACAGAAAGGCTTTCCAATGGAAACAGCAGGTGGCGATATTCTAGCATTAGTCCTGGAATATCTGGGGATATAAACATTTTTTAATGAGGATAAATACAAACTTTTTTTAGAATTATGGGCTGGATTTAACTATCAACAATATTTTTTGCGAGACAACCCCTTTAACTAACATTTGGTTGTAGCATTTTGGGGGAAAAAATGAGATTGAAAAAAATAAATTGAAAAAATATAAGATACCTGCCAATTTTGATACGGAAGTGAAAATGGCTTAAAAACTGCATGCAATTCCATATCAACATCTGCAGTTAAACCTCTGGATTTTGGTGTGGAATCCCACAGCTTCAGATTGTTGTGTAATTCTGTCCTGTATGAAAGCTCCTTTTGAAATAGGTAGATATTTCAAATTGCATGTTTTTAAACACTTACAAAATTACTATGAGTTTCAAATAGAGATGAGCGAACGTACTCGGTAAGGGCGATTTCGCAATCGAGCACCGCGATTTTCAAGTACTTCACTACTCAGGTGAAAAGTACTCGGGGGCGCTGTGTGGCCGGGGGTTGCAGGGGGGAGTGGGGGGTAGCAGCGGGGAACAGGGGGGAGCCCTCTCTCTCTCCCTCTCCCCCCCACTTCCCGCTGCAACCCCCCGCTCACCCACAGCGCACCCGAGTACTTTTCACCCGAGTAGTGAAGTACTCGAAAATCGCGGTGCTCGATTGCGAAATCGCCCTTACCGAGTACGTTCGCTCATCTCTAGTTTCAAGTCTTTTTCATAATGTTTTTTTTACAACCATTTGTTGGTGTTTGTTATTTTGCAATATTTAAAACTATACATTTTTTTCTGCTACTTTTAAAGTCCTGTAGAAAAAACTATGGGGAAAAAAATCACCCAAAAATGCCATGCAAAAAGTTTTATGCATTTTTAAAAAACCCACACGCCCCCAAAACAGCACAAAGTACCAATTTCCTAATCCTGGTTTTAACTTACAAACACTGATACAAAATATTGCCCTAAATGCTTCTGTGCGAAAGTGGTTTTATGGAAATTTGGTCAAGTTTTTAAACAACAATTGCCCTATCTATTTTATTGCTCCGAAGTTAGGATGAAGTACATTATGTTATTTATCAACAATCTAGAATACCTCATATATAATGTATTTAAGACAATAAAGTGTAGGGTGCATTTAGCAAATAAATCCATTTGTAGTTTAACAAAGAAAAAACAGCATAGCTCATCACAATCACTCAGCCTCCAGTATATAAATGTGTGCAATTTTCCTGTAACCGCTATAATTTGAATGAATTAGCCAGTCTCAAGTTATCTTGCTTCTGATATTCTGACAGATCCATTATCCCCTTGGACTAAGCTAAAAAAAACTGTTTATGTAAAAATATCACAAATTGCTTTTGTCTTTGTCACTTATTTAAAAACACTAAAACATCCACCTGAATATTAATTACCCGTCAAAAGCAAATGGCTTAGGCCATATTGCCTAAAACATGTTTAAAATAATTTAGTTGAAAAGTTTCTGTGGTGGTATAGGAAAGGGTTTAGTTATTTACTGGGTAGCTTAAAGCACAGCGTTAGCTTTATACAAATTAGACAGATGGTGCTTACAGTAGAATTTACTAAAGGTCTGTCACAACAAATGCAGCCAAGATGCATATTTAATCACGGCAGAACCTTGTCTACCTGCAGCTGCCAACTGCTAATCCAATTTCCCTGATAAATGTGGCAAGAGACACGATCAGCAATAAAGAGCATCTAACTCCATTTTCCTGGAGGGCGTCTTTTGATGAACATTTAGGACGGAAGAACGGAGAGCACTGTGTGGCCCAGGCTCGTGGCAGCTGTGTGCATATTGAAGGCTCAGGTCTCAGGTTACTCACTTAATTCTGCCACTATCATTATGTTGCTATTGATCTCCGTTGTTGCCTACACAGCATTACTCTAGCTGAAGCTGTATTAGGCAGTTATTATGCATCAAACTTGCTCAAAAGCCTTGAGATTTGCCTTTAATTACTTGTGATTTTATTTGTAAATACCATTAAAGTGTAATCAAGCAGTCACTTTTCAGGATCATTACAGACTTTCTAGTGAGAAATACATCACTGAGCTACATAAAGACTTTAAACGACTATTCTCCTCCACTCCCAATGTTAGTTTTGGAACGCAGATATAAAACTTATTGGGCAAGAAAAAGGAATTCAGTGTGTATGCGGTAGTTACAGGTTGATGATGGATTCTCCTTTAAAGAAATGATCACAAAGAACTTTTTTTCAGATACAAGTAGCACAAATTCATTACAGTTGCAAGCAGCTCTTAGACTTGGTGGTTATTACTTTGATAAGGCACAATATGCATGGTGGTTGCAGTTATACCGATTGGTTGCTGATTACATTTGGCGGCATGGAATACTTGAACATTCTGGAACTTAAAGGGGGTATTTGCCAAATCAAAGGTTATTTCCTGTCTAAACATAGAGGATTAATGTTATAAGCTGCTTTTGGTGCTCTATTTAATGTTATGAGTTTGGTTATGGTATCTATGCTTCTTTTTTATTTGTGTGCTAAGGTTCAATCTGGTGCTGTATTTACATTAAATAGATAAGAAAGTTAAAGATGGAAAGACATGGTGTGGTTGGCCTCACACATCCAGACTACAGAGATTGCAGCAGTCATATTTAGTTCTCCAGCAATTTTTTGGGGGTGGGGGCCTGATGCTTCTGCCCTTAGCCACGCTCTTTTATATAAGCCACACCCTCAAAAATACCACTCCCATTTTGTCACCACCTGCTCGAGAATCATCCTGTGAAGGACCATCCCATGTTCACATCTCTGCTAGTGTCAAAACCTCTACATATTATGAAACTGTCTAAGAAAAATAGATTTTTTAAATTGATCTGGAGGAGGAAATTGAGCGGAAACTGATCAAATTTGCAGATTACACAAAGCTAGTAGGGATAGCTAACACTAGACAAGGAAGAGAGAGGTTTCAAAAACATCTAGAAAAGCTTGAACAGTGGGCAGCAACTAACAAAATGGTATTTAACAAGGAAAAGGACATGTGAAAAGGACTTGGGTATACTAATAGATCACAGACTGAACATGAGTCAACAGTGTGATGCAGCAGCAAAAAAAGGCAAACACAATTTTGGGATGTATTAAGAGAAGCATAGAGTCTAGATCCCCCTCTACCCTTCCTTAGTTAGACCTCATCTGGAATACTGTATTCAATTCTGGGCACCCCAATTTAAAAAAGAAATTTTGAAAAACTGGAGAAAGTTCAGACAAGAGCTACCAGGATGGTGAGCAGTCTGCAAATAATGTCCTATGAAGAATGTTTAGCTTGCAAAAAAGAAGGCTGAGAGAAGACTTAATAGCTGTCTACAAATATCTGAAGGGCTGTCACAGTGCAGAGCGATCAGCCCTATTCTCATTTGTACAAGGAAAGACTAGAAGCAATGGTATGAAACTGAAAGACACAGATTAGATATTGGAAAAAACTTTTTGACAGTGAGGGTGATCAATGAGTGTAACAGGTTGCCACAGGAGGTGGTGAGTTCTCCTTCAATGGAAGTCTTCAAACAAAAGCTGAACAGACATCTGTCTGGGATGATTTAGTGATCCTGCATTGAGCAGGCGCTTGGACTCGATGAACCTGGAGGTTCCTTCAAACTCTACCATTCTATGATTCTATAAAAATTATCTTGATTGCCCATAGCAACCAATCACAGTACAACCTTCTTTGTATTAAACTAAAATCCAAAATACAAGCTGAGCTGTGATGATTTAGTTATCCTGCATTGAGCAGACGCTTGGACTCGATGAACCTGGAGGTTCCTTCAAACTCTACCATTCTATGATTCTATAAAAATTATCTTGATTGCCCATAGCAACCAATCACAGTACAACCTTCTTTGTATTAAACTAAAATCCAAAATACAAGCTGAGCTGTGATGATTTAGTTATCCTGCATTGAGCAGGCGCTTGGACTCGATGAACCTGGAGGTTCCTTCAAACTCTACCATTCTATGATTCTATAAAAATTATCTTGATTGCCCATAGCAACCAATCACAGTACAACCTTCTTTGTATCAAACTAAAATCCAAAATACAAGCTGAGCTGTGATTGGTTGCTATAGGCAACACAGATGTTTTTTTTCTTTGAGACAATTTCATAAGTCCCCACAATAGTACATGTGTGGTTTGACTGATAACCCTGTATTACAAGCGTATATTTTCCTATGTGTTCTTACCTATATTCAGGGTGCCAAATCCAAATACGACAACCTAAATTGTCTGCAAGATAATGAAGTTATAGGCATCATATTAAAGTAGGATATTCAATATTGCACCATTTTGTTACCATTAAAACCATGGTCCTCATTTATCAAAACTGTCTAATAGTACTTCCCAGAGAGATACTGTGGCTTATCAGATGAGCATGGTGAACAGCACATATGTGCAATTGAAAAACTGTATAACGGAAAGTGTATGCCTGCTATGCTGGCTGATTACTGCTGGAATATTCTAAGGGAGAACACTAGCGGACATAAAAGAAATACGGGACGCATACAAACATTAAAGCCTACTTCCCACATTTTCATGCTACTTATGGAAGTTCTTTGTTCTTATACATCTGCCTCCTGGTGATCTTATGTCCTGCTTGTATGTGACCTTATTCAGGATTTACTGTTTATAAGTATATAGGGTAATGGCTAGAGATGAGCGAGCACCAAAATGCTCGGGTGCTCGTTACTCGGGACGAACTTTTCGCGATGCTCGAGGGTTCGTTTCGAGTAACGAACCCCATTGAAGTCAATGGGCGACCCGAGCATTTTTGTATTTCGCCGATGCTCGCTAAGGTTTCCTTGTGTGAAAATCTGGGCAATTCAAGAAAGTGATGGGAACGACACAGCAACGGATAGGGCAGGCGAGGGGCTACATGTTGGGCTGCATCTCAAGTTCACAGGTCCCACTATTAAGCCACAATAGCGGCAAGAGTGGGCCCCCCCCCTCCCAAAAACTTTTACTTCTGAAAAGCCCTCATTAGCATGGCATACCTTAGCTAAGCACCACACTACCTCCAACAAAGCACAATCACTGCCTGCATGACACTCCACTGCCACTTCTCCTGGCTTACATGCTGCCCAACCGCCCCCCCTCCCCCCCACAGCGCACACCAAACTGTCCCTGCGCAGCCTTCAGCTGCCCTCATGCCACACCACCCTCATGTCTATTTAGAAGTGCGTCTGCCATGAGGAGGAACCGCAGGCACACACTGCAGAGGTTGGCATGGCTAGGCAGCGACCCTCTTTAAAAGGGGCGGGGCGATAGCCCACAATGCTGTACAGAAGCAATGAGAAATAGAATCCTGTGCCACCGCCATAAGGAGCTGCACACGTGGGCATAGCAATGGGGAACCTATGTGCCACACACTATTCATTCTGTCAAGGTGTCTCTGCATGCCCCAGTCAGACCGGGCTTTTTAATTCATAGACACAGGCAGGTACAACTCCCTATTGTGAAGTCCCTGTCGACCGACAGCATGGGTGGCTCCCTGGAACCCACCGGCGATACACAAAAATATCCCATTGCATTGCCCAACACAGCTGAGGTTGTAATGTCGTGCTTAATGCAGGTGGGCTTCGGCCCACACTGCATGCCCCAGTCAGACTGGGGTTCTTTACAAGTGGAAACAGATGCATTTATAATTCCCTGTGGACCCACAGCATGGGTGGGTGCCAGGAAGCCACCGGCGGTACATAGAAATATCCCATTGCATTGCCCAACACAGCTGAGGTAGTAATGTCGTGCTTAATGCAGGTGGGCTTCGGCCCACACTGCATGCCCCAGTCATACTGGGGTTCTTTACAAGTGGACACATGTAGGTTAAACTCCGTGTGCACCTACAGCATGGGTGGCTCCCTGGAACCCACCGGCGATACACAAAAATATCCCATTGCATTGCCCAACACAGCTGAGGTAGTAATGTCGTGCTTAATGCAGGTGGGCTTCGGCCCACACTGCATGCCCCAGTCAGACTGGGGTTCTTTACAAGTGGAAACAGATGCATTTATAATTCCCTGTGGACCCACAGCATGGGTGGGTGCCAGGAAGCCACCGGCGGTACATAGAAATATCCCATTGCATTGCCCAACACAGCTGAGGTAGTAATGTCGTGCTTAATGCAGGTGGGCTTCGGCCCACACTGCATGCCCCAGTCAGACTGGGGTTCTTTACAAGTGGACACATGTAGGTTAAACTCCGTGTGCACCTACAGCATGGGTGGCTCCCTGGAACCCACCGGCGGTACATAAAAATATCCCATTGCATTGCCCAACACAGCGGATGTAACGTCAGCTGTAATGCAGGTGGGCTAAAAATTCATTTGATTACACTGTAGGCGAGGGCCCACAAAAATTGCTGTATCAACAGTACTAATGTACATCCAAAAAATTGGCCATGGCCAACCAAGAGGGCAGGTGAAACCCATTAATCGCTTTGGTTAATGTGGCTTAAGTGGTAACTAGGCCTGGAGGCAGCCCAGTTTAACTAAAAATTGGTTCAAGTTAAAGTTTCAACGCTTTTAAGAGCATTGAAACATATAAAAATTGTTTAGAAAAATTAGATGAGTGAGCCTTGTGGCCCTAAGAAAAATTGCCCGTTCAGCGTGATTACGTGAGGTTTCAGGAGGAGGAGCAGGAGGAGGAGGAATATTAGACACAGATTGATGAAGCAGAAATGTCCCCGTTTTGGATGGTGAGAGAGAACGTAGCTTACGTATCGCTGCTGTCCGCTGGTGGAGAAGAGAAGTCTGGGGAAATCCAGGCTTTGTTCATCTTGATGAGTGTTAGCCTGTCGGCACTGTCGGTTGACAGGCGGGTACGCTTATCTGTGATGATTCCCCCAGCCGCATTAAACACCCTTTCCGACAAGACGCTAGCCGCAGGACAAGCAAGCACCTCCAGGGCATACAGCGCTAGTTCAGGCCACGTGTCCAGCTTCGACACCCAGTAGTTGTAGGGGGCAGAGGCGTCACGGAGGACGGTCGTGCGATCGGCTACGTACTCCCTCACCATCCTTTTACAGTGCTCCCGCCGACTCAGCCTTGACTGGGGAGCGGTGACACAGTCTTGCTGGGGAGCCATAAAGCTGTCCAGGCCCTTAAAGACTGTTGCACTGCCTGGGCTGTACATGCTGCTCGATCTACGCACCTCCCCTGCTACCTGGCGCTCGGAACTGCGCCTTCTGCCACTACCGCTGTCGGATGGGAATTTTACCATCAGCTTGTCCGCCAGGGTCCTGTGGTATAGCAACACTCTCGAACCCCTTTCCTCTTCGGGAATGAGAGTGGGAAGGTTCTCCTTATAGCGTGGGTCGAGCAGTGTGTACACCCAGTAATCCGTAGTGGCCAGAATGCGTGTAATGCGAGGGTCACGAGAAAGGCATCCTAACAGGAAGTCAGCCATGTCTGCCAGGGTACCTGTACGCAACACATGGCTGTCCGCACTAGGAAGATCACTTTCAGGATCCTCCTCCTCCTCCTCCTCCTCCTCCTCCTCCTCCTCCTCAGGCCATACACGCTGAAATGATGACAGGCAAGCAGCATAGGTACCGTCAGCAGTGGGCCAAGCTGTCTCTTCCCCCTCCTCCTCATCCTCCTCATGCTCCTCCTCCTCCTCCTGAACGCGCTGAGATATAGACAGGAGGGTGCTCTGACTATCCAGTGACATACTGTCTTCCCCCGCCTCCGTTTCCGAGCGCAAAGCGGCTGCCTTTATGGTTTGCAGGGAACTTCTCAAGATGCATAGCAGAGGAATGGTGACGCTAATGATTGCAGCATCGCCGCTCACCACCTGGGTAGACTGCTCAAAGTTTCGAAGGACCTGGCAGTCTACCCATGTCTGCCAACCAGGCCCACTCTTCTGAAAAGAATTGAGGAGGCTGACTCCCACTGCGCCGCCCATGTTGGAGTTGGTATTCCACTATAGCTCTACGCTGCTCATAGAGCCTAGCCAACATGTGGAGCGTAGAGTTCCACCGTGTGGGCACGTCGCACAGCAGTCGGTGCACTGGCAGATTAAACCGATGTTGCAGGGTGCGCAGGGTGGCAGCGTCCGTGTGGGACTTGCGGAAATGTGCGCAGAGCTGGCGCACCTTTACGAGCAGGTCTGACAAGCGTGGGTAGCTTTTCAGAAAGCGCTGAACCACCAAATTAAAGACGTAGGCCAGGCATGGCACGTGCGTGAGGCTGCCGAGCTGCAGAGCCGCCACCAGGTTACGCCCGTTGTCCAAAAAGGCCATGCCCGGTTGGAGGCTCAGCGGCGCAAGCCAACGGTCGGTCTGCTCTGTCAGACCCTGCAGCAGTTCGTGGGCCGTGTGCCTCCTATCTCCTAAGCTGAGTAGTTTCAGCACGGCCTGCTGACGCTTGCCCACCGCTGTGCTGCCACGCCGCGCGACACCGACTGCTGGCGACGTCCTGCTGCTGCTGACACATCTAGATTGCGAGACAGAGGTTGAGGAGGAGGAGGAGGGTGCTTTAGTGGAAGAAGCATACACCGCCGAACATACCACCACCGAGCTGGGGCCCGCAATTCTGGGGGTGGGTAGGACGTGAGCGGTCCCAGGCTCTGACTCTGTCCCAGCCTCCACTAAATTCACCCAATGTGCCGTCAGGGAGATGTAGTGGCCCTGCCCGCCTGTGCTTGTCCACGTGTCCGTAGTTAAGTGGACCTTGCCACTAACCGCATTGGTGAGGGCGCGTACAATGTTGCGGGAGACGTGGTCGTGCAGGGCTGGGACGGCACATTGGGAAAAGTAGTGGCGACTGGGAACTGAGTAGCGCGGGGCCGCCGCCGCCATCATAGCTTTGAAAGCCTCCGTTTCCACAACCCTATACGGCAGCATCTCAAGGCTGATAAATTTGGCTATGTGGACGGTTAACGATTGAGTGTGCGGGTGCGTGGCGGCGTACTTGCGCTTGCGCTCCAACACTTGCGCTAGCGACGGCTGGACTGTGCGGTGCGAGACATTGCTGGATGGGGCCGAGGACAGCGAAGGTGAGGGTGTGGGTGCAGGCCATGAGACGGTCGTGCCTGTGTCCTGAGTGGGGGGTTGGATCTCAGTGGCAGGTTGGGGCACAGGGGAAGAGGCAGCGGTGCAAACCGGAGGCGGTGAACGGCCTTCGTCCCACCTTGTGGGGTGCTTGGCCATCATATGTCTGCGCATGCTGGTGGTGGTCAGGCTGTTGGTGGTGGCTCCCCGGCTGATCTTGGTGCGACAAAGGTTGCACACCACTGTTCGTCGGTCGTCAGGCGTCTCGGTGAAAAACTGCCAGACCTTAGAGCACCTCGGCCTCTGCAGGTGGCATGGCGCGAGGGTGCGCTTTGGGAAACACTTGGTGGATTATTCGGTCTGGCCCTGCCTCTACCCCTGGCCACCGCACTGCCTCTTGCAACCTGCCCTGCTGCTGCCCGTGCCTCCCCCTCTGAAGACCTGTCCTGTGTAGGCGTTGCACACCAGGTGGGGTCAGTCACCTCATCGTCCTGCTGCTCTTCCTCCGAATCCTCTGTGCGCTCCTCCCTCGGACTTACTGCCCTTACTACTACCTCACTGCAAGACAACTGTGTCTCATCGTCATCGTCCTCCTCACCCACTGAAAGGTCTTGAGACAGTTGCCGGAAGTCCCCAGCCTCATCCCCCGGACCCCGGGAACTTTCCAATGGTTGTGCATCAGTGACGATAAACTCATCTGGTGGGAGAGGAACCACTGCTGCCCAATCTGAGCAGGGGCCCGAGAACAGTTCCTGGGAGTCTTCCCGCTCCTGAGCATGTGTCATTGTAGTGGAGTGAGGAGGCTGGGAGGAAGGAGGAGCAGCAGACAGAGGATTCGGATTTGCAGCAGTGGACGGCGCAGAACTGTGGCTGGACGATAGGTTGCTCGAAGCACTTTCTGCCATCCAGGACAGGACCTGCTCACACTGCTCATTTTCTAATAAAGGTCTCCCACGTGGACCCATTAATTGGGCGATGAATGTGGGGACGCCAGAAACGTGCCTCTCTCCTAATCGCGCAGCAGTCGGCTGTGACACACCTGGATCAGGAGCTCGGCCTGTGCCCACACCCTCACTTGGCCCTCCGCGTCCTCGGCCGCGTCCACGTCCTCTAGGCCTACCCCTACCCCTCAGCATGCTGTATTACCAGTGATTTGATTTCCCAGGCAGGAAAGAAATTGGCGCAAGGCTGCACTCAACCATAGCTGGTTGCGTCTGATTTTTTTACGTTCTCCACGCAGCACACACGTACCCAGAGCCCTTAGGACTGACAGAGGCAGGGCAAATATACTTTTTTCCCTTTTGTTTAAAAGGATAGGCCCACTGCGTCTATTCACTGAATAATAAGTTTAATAACTGACACTGTGTTGCGGCCCTGCAAAAGTGTCACAGAACTTTACTGTTGCAGAGTTATTAACTGTGGCAGAGCAGGTATTTCCCAGGCAGGAAAGAAATTGGCGCAAGGCTGCACTCAACCGTAGCTGGTTGCGTCTGATTTTTTTACGTTCTCCACGCAGCACACACGTACCCAGAGCCCTTAGGACTGACAGAGGCAGGGCAAATATACTTTTTTCCCTTTTGTTAAAAAAGAAAAGGCCCACTGCGTCTATTCAATGACTAATATAACTGTGTTGCGGCCCTGCAAAAGTGTCACAGAACTTTACTGTTGCAGAGTTATTAACTGTGGCAGAGCAGGTATTTCCCAGGCAGGAAAGAAATTGGCGCAAGGCTGCACTCAACCGTAGCTGGTTGCGTCTGATTTTTTTACGTTCTCCACGCAGCACACACGTACCCAGAGCCCTTAGGACTGACAGAGGCAGGGCAAATATACTTTTTTCCCTTTTGTTTAAAAGGATAGGCCCACTGCGTCTATTCACTGAATAATAAGTTTAATAACTGACACTGTGTTGCGGCCCTGCAAAAGTGTCACAGAACTTTACTGTTGCAGAGTTATTAACTGTGGCAGAGCAGGTATTTCCCAGGCAGGAAAGAAATTGGCGCAAGGCTGCACTCAACCGTAGCTGGTTGCGTCTGATTTTTTTACGTTCTCCACGCAGCACACACGTACCCAGAGCCCTTAGGACTGACAGAGGCAGGGCAAATATACTTTTTTCCCTTTTGTTAAAAAAAGAAAAGGCCCACTGCGTCTATTCAATGACTAATATAACTGTGTTGCGGCCCTGCAAAAGTGTCACAGAACTTTACTGTTGCAGAGTTATTAACTGTGGCAGAGCAGGTATTTCCCAGGCAGGAAAGAAATTGGCGCAAGGCTGCACTCAACCGTAGCTGGTTGCGTCTGATTTTTTTACGTTCTCCACGCAGCACACACGTACCCAGAGCCCTTAGGACTGACAGAGGCAGGGCAAATATACTTTTTTCCCTTTTGTTAAAAAAGAAAAGGCCCACTGCGTCTATTCAATGACTAATATAACTGTGTTGCGGCCCTGCAAAAGTGTCACAGAACTTTACTGTTGCAGAGTTATTAACTGTGGCAGAGCAGGTATTTCCCAGGCAGGAAAGAAATTGGCGCAAGGCTGCACTCAACCGTAGCTGGTTGCGTCTGATTTTTTTACGTTCTCCACGCAGCACACACGTACCCAGAGCCCTTAGGACTGACAGAGGCAGGGCAAATATACTTTTTTCCCTTTTGTTTAAAAGGATAGGCCCACTGCGTCTATTCACTGAATAATAAGTTTAATAACTGACACTGTGTTGCGGCCCTGCAAAAGTGTCACAGAACTTTACTGTTGCAGAGTTATTAACTGTGGCAGAGCAGGTATTTCCCAGGCAGGAAAGAAATTGGCGCAAGGCTGCACTCAACCGTAGCTGGTTGCGTCTGATTTTTTTTACGTTCTCCACGCAGCACACACGTACCCAGAGCCCTTAGGACTGACAGAGGCAGGGCAAATATACTTTTTTCCCTTTTGTTAAAAAAGAAAAGGCCCACTGCGTCTATTCAATGACTAATAACTGTGTTGCGGCCCTGCAAAAGTGTCACAGAACTTTACTGTTGCAGAGTTATTAACTGTGGCAGAGCAGGTATTTCCCAGGCAGGAAAGAAATTGGCGCAAGGCTGCACTCAACCGTAGCTGGTTGCGTCTGATTTTTTTACGTTCTCCACGCAGCACACACGTACCCAGAGCCCTTAGGACTGACAGAGGCAGGGCAAATATACTTTTTTCCCTTTTGTTAAAAAAGAAAAGGCCCACTGCGTCTATTCAATGACTAATATAACTGTGTTGCGGCCCTGCAAAAGTGTCACAGAACTTTACTGTTGCAGAGTTATTAACTGTGGCAGAGCAGGTATTTCCCAGGCAGGAAAGAAATTGGCGCAAAGCTGCACTCAACCGTAGCTGGTTGCGTCTGATTTTTTTACGTTCTCCACGCAGCACACACGTACCCAGAGCCCTTAGGACTGACAGAGGCAGGGCAAATATACTTTTTTCCCTTTTGTTAAAAAAGAAAAGGCCCACTGCGTCTATTCAATGACTAATAACTGTGTTGTGGCCCTGCCTACACAATTCTGTGCCTGTAGTATCAATGGAGGGTTCAATGCTCTGCACCGCCGATTTTGAGAAAAAAAAAAAAGCAACACAGCTAACAGCAGCCTGCACAGTACTCCACACAGTTAAATGTGGCCCTAGAAAGGACCGTTGAGGTTCTTGAAGGCTACACTCACTCCTAACACTCTCCCTGCCTAAGCACCACTTCTGTCCCTAATACCGGGTGCAATGCTCTGCACTGCCGATTTTGAGAAAAAAAAAAAAATTCTCCACTGCTAACAGCAGCCTGCACACACGTAGATGTGGCCCTAAGAAGGACCGTTGGGGTTCTTGAAGCCTACACTCACTACAAATACTCTCCCTACAGCAACTCCAATAGAACAGCACTTTCCCTCAGCTAACTCATAAGACATCTGAGGCGAGCTGCGGGAGGGGCCGACTTTTATACTCGGGTGACATCTGATCGCCCCAGCCACTCACAGCAGGGGGGTGGTATAGGGCTTGAACGTCACAGGGGGAAGTTGTAATGCCTTCCCTGTCTTTCAATTGGCCAGAAAAGCGCGCTAACGTCTCAGAGAGGAAACTGAAAGTAACCGGAACACCGCGTGGTACTCGTTACGAGTAACGAGCATCCCGAACACCGTAATATTCGCACGAATATCAAGCTCGGACGAGTACGTTCGCTCATCTCTAGTAATGGCTGTTTTCAGATTTAGAAATGTGTTATAATGGACTTGCCCAACACTACCCTGGTGAGGGTGAGTTGGTTCAGCCCTAAACCCCTGGACATTGGTAAGAAAACCCCAGAAGATTGAGTTGAAAGGTTGATATAAAAAGATGGGGGGTGGTGGTCTCCAGTACAGAGACTCTGCAGCATGTGGGGATCTAAGGGGAAACTGCCCCTTTCAGTTGGGCAGATATTCTCCTACAGGCAAGTGAGTTGTTTCATACTTGCAGGTAACCAAATAATTATTAGTTATCTGTAGCTTTTAGTCATCACCATCTTTACTCATCTCCAGACCTGCAGTGGATCGTCCTGTTATTCCTGAAGAATCCTGCATCTTCCACCAGCCACAGGGCCCCTGCATTAAGATCCATTTTACTTCTGACTTCTGAGGTATCATGCAGGGGACTAACTGCACACATATATATACCCGGGTATATAGGTACAGTTAATTGGTGCCATGTCTCCTATGGGTTATCGCCATGGACTGTTGGGGATGATTAATATTCATGCCCCCCAACCAGGGTTATAAGTACATTTATAAAACATATTTAATTACATTTATATCTACACTTCTCTATTCTACTACTAAGGTTATTGCCTGTAAATCTGTTCCTTGACAGTCAACATCTGAGCACAAATTCAGAATCAGCACTCAAAACTCTGTAAAAAAAAAAAAAATTTGGCCAGAAAAAAAATAATTTTTTTTTGTAACAGGGTTTTTAAAATAGAAGAACTACAGTGAGTTCTCATCATGTGCATCTATTCCTTTTTTTTCTTAATGTAATTTATTTTCTTTATAATCATACATGCGTTCAATTAAGATTGAACGTAGCTGTGAATAATCTACAGTACTAAATGATAAGTAGGGATTCATGAAAAACAGGTCATGGCTAACCAATATGCTAGATTTCAATGAAGAGGCACATGCAAATCTAGATGTTGGTCATGTAGAAGATGTAATATATCTAAGTTTTGCAAAAGCATTTAATACCGTACCACACATTCAACTTGAATGAAAATGTATGCACATGGTTAAGGAATTGGGGCAGAATTCTTGAAATAAAGCAGTTACAGTAGACTATAAGTCCTTAATAGACTGTAGTATCCTCATATGCGTGGGTTGTCCCTGCGAGCCCTATTCTCAGCATCTTCCAATTTATTTTGAAAAAAATTGTATTTCATTGTGTAGTTGCTCTACTTCTTTTCCATGTGATTCAAGTACTATGGTAACAGTGTCCATACATTGTTCGAGGGCTGATGTTCTCTGTCCAAATTTGCGAATTTCCATGGTGAGTTTGGCAGTTATGTCAGCTGAAGTCTTAGCTCTTTTTGTAATAGCATTTGTATTTGAAATAGGAGAGCATCTGGGTGAGAATTCGATGCAGTTTGTGATGGATTGGGACTTGTTAGGGTTAATTGTAAGGTAGGTGCAGGATCCCCATTAGATGAACGAGATGAGTTGTCTGCAGGAATTGGTTTGGGTAACGCTTTTGATGTGCGTTTAGTTGAAAAATAGGAGCTCTGAATATATTTTCCAGATTTTATTAGCGAGGGACTCATTGTTGGTATAATTATGGTTGTTCATCAAAAAGGTAGGGAAGATAGGCTAAAAGAATGGGTATCCTTTATTAGGCAATAGCTGTGGGCACAACTACATCAGGATTTTATGGGTTTTGAGGTAGTTTATTTTAAGCCTGCAGACTAGATATCAGATTACGTATCAGATTAATTAGGTGTTTTGAGGGCAGTGCGTCACACAATAAAGAGTAGGATTTTCTTTAAGTGCACTTATTCAATAAAGGAAATGAGTTGTATCATATTCAATCACTAGATGATAGTAGAGTGCATAAGGTGCTTAAAGGGGTTTTGTCATAAAAAAAATGGACGCATTACCTCCAAATTTACTGATTTTATACTCCCAAAATCTCCTGCATCTAAGTGATATCCCCTCATATTCATACAGGCTATGTGTGGTGAGACATCTGGTTAATGCAGCAAGGGCCTTTGTCCCAAAACTCTGGAAACAAACGGATTCTCCCTCTATTTCAATGTGGATTCATAAGATCTGTGAGATTATAGCAATGGAAGAACTCACAGCTTCCAACAAAGACACACAGGATAAGTTCTCAAAAATGTGGCACTATTGCATTGAGTTCCAAAACTCGGAGGAATATAAGAATCTATATAGTCAATGAGACCTAAAATACTCCCCATCATGGGTTCCAGTTCGGGTGACGAAATCCCTCATTCCCAGGTCCTTACCCTCCTTTGCTTCTTGTTTTTTTCCTTCTCTCTCTTTCTCTTCTCTCCCCTTCGTGTTCTCCATCATCCTTTTTCCCTACACCTACCCTTGTCACCCTCCCTTCCCCTAACCTACCCGCTCAACTCAGGGTTCATGAATGTGCAAAGTCCCACCAGCAGCACAGATGTAATTCCACTTCAGGGTCAGGCTGGTAAATGCAAACGCCAGACAGAAGTCCAAACCAGACGGGTTCCAAACGATTATCCAACAAAAGAAGTGACTGGCAGCATAGGCGGATGTAAATGACAAGAAGACATTTTATTGCCCCATCACAATAACAGCGACGTTTCGGCCGTAATGGCCTCAAGCTTAAGAAGGCCATTATGGCCGAAACGTTGCTGTTATTGTGATGGGGCAATAAAAAGTCTTCTTGTCAACTCAGGGTTCATGTGAGCCAATGGACAATCCCCATTTTAAGGGAATATGGAGGTCCAATAGTTTTCCAGCTTACAGGGTCTTTATTATGTCTAATTTCCACAATGACCTGTCACAGTTGATGGCTGGGGAGGAGGGGAAAACTTATGAAAATCTGCAAACATGTACCCAGTTATTGTTTTTGGACACTGTTACATTGTATTTCTACAATAAAAAAACAAATAAATAAAGAATTTGAAAAAAAAACCCTATACTCACCTATTCCTCGCCTGGCAGTCTTCTTACTGCATCTTCTACTCACCTATCTTCTCCTGGCTCCCCCAGTCCCCCGGGTCATTGCACCTCCAGCCATCCGGATTCTCTTCCTCCTGTTATGTAGCGTGTATTGCCGACATTCTGCTTCCTGCAGATCAACGTACACTATGTCACTAGTGACATAGCATTCACTGCCTAGTAGGGATTGCCGAATCTTCAGAAGCCTGCTTTAGCATGCAGGCGTGGGGTATCACCGCTAGTTTTCATATAGTATGTACAAAAATAGATTTGCCATTTTGTCTTGGTCGCTTTGATATATTATCTTGGATTAGAGGGTGGATATGGCGACGGTTTATGTTGGCATCGGTGGTGGGTCGTTTTCGTTTTACACATATATATATTTTTTATTCTCTAACTTTTTAAACTTATTTTTGTAACTTTTTTAACATTTATGTCCATCATAACACCATATAAGACCTATTGAGGACGTTCATACTGTGTTATTTTACACTTTTTCACTGTAACTGGAGCATGCAGAGGAGTCCCAGTTACTAGGAAAAACATCCCCCAGTGTGACAGTAGTCACAATCCGAGCTACTCAGGGGTCTGCAAAGACCTTGCAGCTCTAACATGTCGGGGGCCACCAGAGATCATATGATTGCCAAGTCCCATGCAGGAAACAGTAGTGTTGCTTCCTGCACTCTATACATATGCCCACTGTGTGCTATGTAGCCTGCACAATAAAAGGCAGAAGTAGTTATAAATTGCTATTGTCTTTTCCTTCTTGTCCTCTGCTGTGTCTGACACCTGAGAACCTGACCTGCTCCTACTTGATTGCAGGAGCTTTAATGCTGTGCCGCATTTTTACTATGATCTGGGATTAAAGCCTAGGACCAACCTTAATGGGTAAATTACACACATTGCCCACTCTCATCTGATTGTCATCCCATTGGTTGAAAATAATTTCACCTTCAAATTATCTGCTAATCTTGATGATTTACAACATTTTGCCACTCACAGATATGTGATATTGGAATATTTTTCTCATTAAATTACTTGGTCTAATAATTTTGAATCATTTGTTTGACTTGATTCTCTTTATCTACTTTTATGACTTATTTGAAAATCTTATATTTTTTTAGGTCAAATATAAGCAGTAATATTGAAAATTCTGAAATGTGCATAACCTTTCAAGCACCATTGTACACCCCATGATATTTGCCTTAGCAACAGCTACCTTAGACTAGCTGCTCCAGCTTACTATCAACTAATATCCTTAAGTCCTTTTTCTTTACCGGTTTTGTCCACTTTTTTCCATTTAGAATGAAATGCTAACAAGTATTTAATAGAGATGAGCGAACACCAAAATGCTCGGGTGCTCGTTACTCGGGACGAAATTATCGCGATGCTCGAGGGTCCGTTTCGAGTAACGAACCCCATTGAAGTCAATGGGCGACCCGAGCATTTTTGTATATCGCCGATGCTCGCTAAGGTTTTCATTTGTGAAAATCGGGGCAATTCAAGAAAGTGATGGGAACGACATAGCAACGGATAGGGCACGCGAGGGGCTACATGTTGGGCTGCATCTCAAGTTCCCAGGTCCCACTATTAAACCACAATAGCGGCAAGAGTGCCCCCCCCCCCGCACTGTCAGCATAAAGATCGTTCTCCTCTGCCACAGCAGTAACAGCTGTGGCAGAGAAGAACGATGTTAGCCCATTGAATTAAATGGAGCCGGCAATACAGCAGGTTCCACTGAAAGCAATGGGCTGCCGGCGTGCGCGGGATGAATTGTCGGGAAGGGCTTAAATATAGAAGCCCTTCCCTGCAATTCATCCAGAAATGTGTAAAAATAAAAAAAATATACCATATATACCGGCGTATAAGGCGACGGGGCGTATAAGACGACCCCCCCAACTGTCACCTTATACGCTGGGAATACAGCGGAGCAAAAAATAAAAATCATTACTCACTTCCCTCGGCGTTCTGCGGCGCTGCTGCAGGATGTCGCTCCCTCCTGGTCCCCGGCAGAGCATTGCTTTCTGGACGCAGGGCTTGAAATCCCCGCCTCCAGAAAACACACGTGCCTTCAGCCAATCACAGCCAATGACAATGATGTCATTGAATGGCTGTGATTGGCTGACGGCGTGTGTTAGCTAATCACAGTAGCTTTCTGGAGGTGGGGATTTCAAGCCCTGCGTCCAGAAAGCAATGCTCTGCCAGGGACCAGGAGGGAGCGACAGCCTGCAGCAGCGCCGCAGAACGCCGGGGGAGGTGAGTAATGAATTTTTTTTTTTGACACTTTCTTTTTTTTGTATTACCGGCGTATAAGACGACCCCCGACTTCAGAGCAGATTTTTCGGGGTTCAAAAGTCGTCTTATACGCCAGTATATACGGTATATACTTACCTTGTCCCGGCAGACGGAGTTCAGCGCGGCCGGCCTACAGTGGGTGTGAAGGGGGTGTGAGTCAGACCTGCCCCCTGATTGGCTCAGCGCTGAGTCTGACTCACACCCCCTTCACACCCACTGCCGGCCGCCGCGGCTGAACTCCGTCTGCCGGGACAAGGTAAGTATATATATATATATATATATATATATTTATTTATTTTAACACATTTCTGGATGAATTGCAGGGAAGGGCTTATATATTTAAGCCCTTCCCGACAATTCATCCCGCGATCGCCGGCAGCCCATTGCTTTCAGTGGAACCTGCTGTATTGCTGGCTCCATTGAATTCAACAGGAATCGCAGATCGCAGATAGGTGCGATCTCTATGGCCTAAGAAGGACCGTTGGGGTTCTTGAAGCCTAAAATCACTCCTAACGCTCTCCCTATAGCAGCTCCGGCATCAACAGCACTTTCCCTGAACTATGTCAGAATGCATCTGTGGCGAGCTGTGGGCGGGCAGATTTTAATACTCGGGTGACACCTGATCTCACCAGCCACTCACTGCAGGGGGGTGGTATAGGGCTTGAACGTCGCAGGGGGAAGTTGTAATGCCTTCCCTGTCTTTCTATTGGCCAGAAAAGCGCGCTAACGTCTCAGAGATGAAAGTGAAAGTAACTCGAACATCGCGTGGTACTCGTCTCGAGTAACGAGCATCTCGAACACCCTAATACTCGAACGAGTATCAAGCTCGGACGAGTACGCTTGCTCATCTCTAGTATTTAACCTTCCCATGTGCCTAACCCTTCATTTATTAGTAGACCTTTAAAATTGTGCAGGTTACAGTAGAAAAATCAATTTAATCTTTATTTTAATGTAGATAAAATATTTTTTAGTCCAAAGATATATAGATACAATTATCAATATTAAGATAACAGCTGTCAAAAAAAAAATGCAATTCTCAAAATACACTTCTCATGGACAGAATACATTATAAATTAATACAAAAGCAAATAAAAACACCACAATTGATCAAATGAATCAAAAGATCTTTGGGTGTGCTGGCTGAGCCTGCCTAAGGGCTTCTACCCACTAGTGTTTTTTTTAATGCTGCGATATCGCTGTGTTTTTTTAATGCAAATGTCAATAGGACTTTCTAATGTTAAAATCGTATCGCACAAAAATCGCAGAGGCACAAACTTGTGGTTTTTGTATGATGCGATTTTAACATTAGAAAGTCCCATTGACATTTGCATTAAAAAACCGCAGTGATATCGCAGCGTTAAAAAAATGCTAGTGGGTAGAAGTCCTCACTATGCACTCTTTGCACAGTTTTCAGCTGCACTTATTTCACTACTCACAACATTTTTTCTTCTGTACATGTATGTGTTTAGATTTATTTTTGCATTTATTTATGATGCACTTTGCTCCTGCAAAGTATTTATGATTTGTTTTTTAACAATAGGTTTTTATTGTAGTTAGAAAATCTTTAATAAGTATGAAACAAGATGAAAGTATGACATACGAATTATAAACTCGTAGCATCATGACTTAAACCATTACAAGCATAATACTATTTTTAAAAAGGTACATATAAACATAGATTAATCAGTATATGACTAGAGATGAGTGAGCATGCTCGGATAAGTCAGTTATTACAGCGAGCTTTGCTCTTCTGGAGTAACTGCATTCTTGTCCGAGCGTGCTCGAGGGGGCGGCGGGGTGTAGCCGGGGGGAGAGAGATCTCTCTCACTCTCTCCCCCGCTACTCCCCGCTATCCCCCGCTGACCCCCCAGAGCACGCTTGGACAAGAATGCAGTTACTCCAGAAGAGCGAGGCTTGCTCGAGTAACTGACTTAACCGAGCATGCTCGCTCATCTCTATATATGACATCTAAACAATAGTAAAGTAACAAAATAAAATAGGGCATGAGTAAATAAGTAGGCAGATAGAGTATTAAGTTGGGCAAGTAACAAAAAGAGTTTTGAATCCAGGCCGTCCAGTATCTTCTAAATTTTGCCTTTTTACTTAAAGCACTTGTGTGCATACTTTTAAACCAACGATTGCTACTAACTGATTTGATTATACCAGAAATAGAAGGAATGGAATTTATATTCCAGTGTTTTGCAATGTTAGTTCTACACGCAATCAAGATATGGAGAAGAGTGTGCAGAGTGGAGGGAAATTGCTCTGAATGAACAAAGCTAGAGCAGGATTGGGTTGAATTTGAATATTGCTAAAATATGCATTTCGTTGGAAGACCTGAATCCAAAGGTTAGAGACATATGGGCACTCCCACCACAGGTGTAAAAATGTAACATCTAATGAATCACATCTCTAACAACATTTGGAAAATCGAGGTGCCCATTTGTTGAAAACATAAGGAGTTAGGTGTCATCTATATAGTCTTTAATGGGAATTTTCAAAGTGATTGGCACATTTAGAGTTCAAGTTAATTGAAGAATAAGCCTCACTCCACTGATCATCTGAGATCGGAATTTTAAAGCTGTTTTCCCATTTTTTATTTAATTTTCCATGGGATCGATTAGCAGGTGATTTAATATGAGATAGCAAGTGGATATGCCCTTGTTAGAGCCTTGAAGCGTTGAGAGCCAGGCATCCAGTTTGGAGGGTAGACTGATTCTTTTGGGAGGAGGAATCAGCTTTAAAAAGTGACTAATATGGAAGCATTTGAGAAAGTCATGATTGAGCAATATTAAACGTGCTAATTAACCCTAAGGCCTTAGTCACATGGGCGTTTTTTCCCGCGATTTGCGGATCGCATGACGGATGCTGATGGATGCTGAATGACAGCTGAGAGCTGCCCCTGATTGGTCCCTGCGCTGAGCCAATCAGAGGCAGCACTCACTCACCCATTCATGAATTCATGAATGGGTAAGTGAGAGCTGCCTCTGATTGGTGAGGCTGTGACCAATCAGAGGCAGCTCATTCAGCAGGCGGGGATTTTAAATCCCCGGCTGCTGAATACTACTCAGAGCAGTTCAGAACTGCCGGCCGGCCGCGGCTGAACTCCGTCTGCCGGGACCAGGTGAGTATATATTTTTTTTTGTTTTTACACATTTCTGGATGAATTTCCGGGAAGGGCTTATATTTTTAAGCCCTTCCCGAAAATTCATCGTGCGATCGCCGGCAGCCCATTGCTTTCAATGGAGCCGGCTGTATTGCCGGCTCCACTGAATTCAATGGGCAAACATCATTCTTCTCTGCCACAGCTGCTACAGCTGTGGCAGAGGAGAATGCTTTGTCTACTATAAATTCTCAATGGGGTCGGCGCTGCTGCCGCCGGCCCCATTGAGCGCATATAGAGAAGAGAACAGGAATTGCAGATCGCAGATAGGAGGAGCGCATAAAAAGCGCTTATGTGTCCAATACCATTGCAAAGCAATGGTTTTATAAAATCGCCGGACGCATGCGCATGCGTAAATCGCGTAAAGAAACGCCCATCTGACAGAGCCCTAAGAAAGACAAAAAACCTTAACCTTCCCCAAATTTTTTAATGTGGGTTATATTGGCAACCTCTAAAAAAGTTATATTAGTTTTATGGATTGGAAAGGAAATTAATTTTATTTTTTTTGCCACTATGTTTCAGACATTAATAATGGCAAGAATAAAAGCTGAATTAAAAGGGAATTTAGAATTGAAAAAAAATTGAGCCAGTCAATAATATTTCAAATGGTGTTTTTTTAGTCTAAAATTTTTAATGAAACACGGTCTTTTGTGGGATCATTTCGCCACGAGAATCTAAGCTGGTCCAAATTAGTCGCTCTGTAGTAATGAATAACACTGGCCAACAAATGTTTTGCTGCATTTATATGAACACTTGTTTTAGTATAATTTGAGTATGCTGGTTTCAAATCTGAAGTTAGTTTTTTAACTGTAACCTCTAGTTTTTTTGCAATTTAGCATTTACATATTTCACTTTAAGGCATTTTCGACACAATTAAGTATATGGTACATAGGGAAATAAAAACCTTAGTTGATATGATGCAAATGTATTTATTATTAACAAAACGTGTTGGGTGATGAACAACAACTTTCTGACAGGCCATTACAGTCCGCACTAGTTCTAGTCCGATAGAAACAAAACATAAAAGCAAAAGCTATAAACGTAAATTTCTGTCGGACTAGAACTAGTTCAGGGCAATCGCGTTTTATGGACCAGCAGTAGTCTGCCATCATGTTCTTATCCCATTGTCCTTGATATCTTCCCTCCATTGTACGCAAGTCCTGGTGGAAGCATTCTCCCTGCTCATCACTAACATTCCCAAGGTTTTCTGGAAACTGATCGAGATGATTGTTAGAGGAATGCAGCTTTACACTCATGTTGCATCCAAGTTCACGAAAGGCCACTAACATTTTTTTCAACAAGTTCCTCATAATTCTCAGCTTTTTCATTACCAAGAAAATTTTTAGTAACTTCTACAAAAGACATCCATGCTGCCTGTTCCTTCCTATTCATCTTCTTGACAATTTTCTCATCACGTAAAAGAACGCGAATTTGAGGACCGTTGAACACTCCTTTAATTTTCTCAAAAGATAAAGCTGGAAGTGCAGAAACAATATAATGGAAACAATCGCCATATGTATCGAATGCTCTCACAAACTGCTTCATCAGGCCAAGCTTGGGGTGGAGTTGAGGGAAAATTATTCTGTCTCGACTGACGATAGGTTCGTTCACAATGTTTGTTTTTCCTACTTCTAAAGTTTCTCAGTATGGTCACTTCTTTTGTAACCAGTGTTTTTCTCGAGCTCTGCTATCCCACATACATATGTAGCACAGATACTTGGTAAAACCTTTTTGTTGCCCAAAAAGAAAGTTAACCATTTTCAGATCCACACAAATGATCCAGTTGTGCTCATGATATTTCAGTAGATCAATTACTGTCCTGACATCATTGTATTCACCTTGCAAATTCACAGAGTGTCCAACTGGAACTGAACCGCCGACGTTACCATTGTGCAAGAGAACGCATTTTAAGCTACACTTGGAGCTATCAAGAAACAATCGGCATTCTGTTGCACTGTACGGGTTTACCCCTAATTCATGGAGAAGGCCTGGAATATCGTGACAAAAAACAAAATCTTTTTCCTCTGAAAAGAATCTAAAAAAATCTTGCTCTCTCTTTTGGAAGTAAGAAACTGTTGCTGAGCAATGTAGCAATTTTTTCTCCTGAATTCTTGAGGCTAACAGCTCTGATGATTGCTTGGAGAGGCCCAAATCACGCACTAAGTCACTCAGTTCTTGTTTATTAAGTTTTTGAGGACATGAAGACTGTGCCATGTCATATGAGGATTCTTTTCTTTCTAGAACCATTTCATCCCCCATATCATAGTCTTCATCATCCTCACTATCTTCACCTCCTTCACTTGCAAAGCCTTTGAAAAGTGGAACCGGGAGATCTTCACCATGTTGTACAAGTCTTATTGCCGAAGGTATATTAGGGTACATGATTGCATGACGATTTTTCTTCCCTACACCTTTTATGCTGACAAGACAAAAATAGCAGTCAGTAATGTGGTCCTTGGGTTCTCGCCAAACCATGGGAACCCCAAAAGGTAGACCCTTTAATTTTCCTTTCGTCCAGTCACGAAGCATTTCTTCACAGCTATGGCACACAATGTGCAGAGCCCATTTCTTGTCCTGGTCACCAAGAGGAATTTTGAAGTAAGTTTTGTAAGCAAGTCTCACATAAGACGTTATATTCCGTCTCTCATGAGGAAGTGTGTAGCATCCACATATGTAGCAGAAGGCATCAGGTTTATTCACACGTCTGTCTCTACTTGATGAAGCCATATTACAAACTGTGAGATTGACATGTTCTTATTACCTTCTGGAGTTCAGCCTTTACTCTATTTAACCACCTTTACTTGACTGTAAACAAATCGCAATGTAGCATGTAGTCAGTGGAACCTGAAAGACAAAAAGAAATTAATGGGAAAGCATAGATTTTCCAACTAAAATAAAAAAAATCAAATTGCAAGAAAACTATAGTATCCACATGATGACAGATTTGAAATCAGCATTGAAAATGCGCCTAGAAACAGTTAAAAAATCTCATGCAACAGAAAATTAAAAAAAAATTATTGGCCTGTATAATAGAAGTGGTTCTAAGGCCTCCATTTTTTCCACTGTATGTAAAAGAATGCCCCTTTTTGACTCTGTTTCTTCTCCTAAATAAAAGCTAAAAGAGTGGTTTACATATTTTTGAGGCTAAAGATTGGTATGAAAATAGGGACATTGTGGAAAAAATAAAGTAACTTAGGAAGTATCATCATTTTGATAGCTGAAATTTTCCCCAGCCAAGAGATCCATATTTAATTGTTTTTGCTATAAGTATTGAATTATTTTATTTTCATTTTTTCAAATATTTCCTATTATACCTTTTTTGACATTTTACAAGCTTTTTGTTAGCAAAGATTTCTTTGTTTTGCATCTTATCTGTGCCATTAAAGCTCACTTTACAGTTACCCCATAGTAAGAGCCCCTGGGACTTATATTTGCAGGGATATTTTAAAAAACAACATTCTCTTCATCCTTACAAATTATTTAGTTATGCTTTTCTTTATGCTTCAGCCATTGCTCTTCTAACAATACCTGTTGAAAGTCAAGAGTTCGAATTTCTTTCCTGTCTTTGCCAAATTGGCTAGTATATGCTGACTCTGGCTCTGATGCTGACTCTGACACAGTAAATAATGCAGATCCAGATGCAATGGAAACTGTTGACACCCCCTAATTGCATTGTGGGGAGGCTGATGTGTTGAGGAAAGGGGAATCCAAACCCTTTAATTCACAGGTGTCAAACACAAGGCCCACGGGCCGAATCCACCCCACCATCTCATTTTAAGTTTCCTTACCTCCGTGCTGCTGTCAGTAGTCAATCCTTTATTGGCTTTTTCTGTCTAGTGCAGACAGTAGTAGAGGAGTGCCGATAGCACACTGACAACGGCCGCGGAGGAAGGGAGAAAACTGCAGAGAACATGAACTCTGCAGCAAGGAGAGCGGCGCTGAGGAGGAGCAGCTGCAGAGTGAGAGTCTGGTCAGTGCTGACCTCCTCTCACCGGCTCTAACTCTATTCATTGCTGCAGGCCTGGGGGGACATCAGGGGCCCAAGTATGCAGGAGGACCCTAAGAAGAGAGCAACCGGTATACTTGCCAGTGGGACCACATTGGATGCAGGTAAGTATAAAAATGTGTATATAGAAGTGTCCTTGTGTATATATGTATATATATAATGGGTGTGTCTGTGCGCATGTATATGTATAAAAGTGTGTATCTGTGCGGGTGTGTGCACATAATAGTGTGCATCTGTGCGTGTATGTGTATAATAGTGTACGTCTGTGCGCATGTGTGTATAAGGGCTTATTCAGACGACTGTATATCAGCCGCGTATTTACGCCGGCCGATATACGGTGTCCCTCTCTGCAGGGGGAGGAGGCTGGAAGAGCCGGGAGCAGTGCACCGAGCTCCCACCCCCTCTCTGCCAACTCTCCACACCCTCTCCGCCCCTATACACTATTTGCAATGAGGGGAGGTGGGGCGGAGCTAATTCCCAAAACTTAGCCATGCCCTGTCCCGCCTCCTCTCTTTGCAAATAGTGCAGAGGGTGGAGAGGAGGCAGAGAGGGGCAGGAGCTCACAGCACTGCTCCCAGCTCTTCCAGCCTCCTCCCCCGGCAGAGAGAGACGCCGTATATTGGCTGGCGTGAATACCCGGCCGATATACGGTCGTCTGAATAAGCCCTAATATTGTGCATCTGTGCATGTATGTGCCTAATAGTGTGCATCTGTGTGCATGCATGTGTATAATAGTGTGCGTATGTGTGCATGTATGTGTATAATAGTGTGCGTCTGTGCGTGTGTTTATAATAGTGTGCGTCTGTGCGTGTATGTGTATAATAGTGTGCGTGTGTGCCCATGTGTGAGTATTATAGTGTGCGTCTGTGCGTGTATGTGTATATTAGTGTGCGTCTGTGTGCATGTGTGTGTATAATAGTGTGCGTCTGTGCGCATGTATGTGTATAATAGTGTGCGTTTGTGTGCATGTGTGTATAATAGTGTGCATCTGTGCGTGTATGTGTTTAATAGTGTGCGTCTGTGCATATGTGTGTGTATAATAGTGTGCGCCTGTGCGCATGTATGTGTATAATAGTGTGCGCTTGTGTGTTTATAATAATGTGCGTCTGTGCGCAAGTATGTGTATAATAGTGTGCGTCTGTGCGCATGTACTGTATGTGTATAATAGTGTGCGTCTGTGCGCATGTACTGTATGTGTATAATAGTGTGCGTCTGTGCGCATGTGTGTATAATAATGTGCGCCTGTGCGCATGTGTGTGTGTAATAGTGTGCGTCAGTGCGCATATATGTGTATAATAGTGTGCGTCTGTGCATGTATGTGTATTAGGGCTCCCACCCACTTCCCTTTTTTCAGGCGTTATAGCTTGCTTTTTTTTCACGCGTTATAGCTTGCCTTTTTTCACGCGTTATAGCTTGCCTTTTTTTCATGTGTTATAGCTTGCCTTTTTTTCAAGCGATTGTCAATAGGACTTTCTAATGTTAAAAACGCTTTGCCAGTTGGTGCGTTTTTAACATGTTTTTAGCTATAACATGTGAAAAAAACGCAAGTTTGCAGGAGCCTATATGGCATGAAAAACAAGCAAGCTATAACGCGTGAAAAAAAGCTAAGTGGGTGGGAGCCCTAATAGTGTGCATCTGTGCGCATGTGTGTATAATGCTGTGCATCTGTGCGTGTATGTGTATAATCGTGTGCGTCTGTGCCCATGTGTGTGTATAATAGTGTGCGTCTGTGCGTGCATGTGTATATTAGTGTGTGTCTGTGCGCATGTGTGTGTATAATAATGTGCGTCTGTGCGCATGTATGTGTATAATAGTGTGCGTTTGTGCGCATGTGTGTATAATAGTGTGCGTCTGTGCGTGTATGTTTATAATAGTGTGCGTCTGTGGCCATATGTGCATATAATAGTGTGCGTCTGTGCGCATGTATGTGTAAAATAGTGTGCGTCTGTGTGCATGTATGTGTATAAAAGTGTGCGTCTGTGCGCGTATGTTTATAATAGTGTGCGTCTGTGCCCATGTGTGTGTATAATAGTGTGCGTCTGTGCGCATGTATGTGTATAGTAGTGTGCGTCTGTGCGCATGTATGTGTATAATAGTGTGCATCTTTGCGCATGTATGTGTATAATAGTGTGCGTCTGTGCGTGTATGTGTATAATAGTGTGCGTCTCTGCGCATGTATGTGTATAATACTGTGCGTCTCTGCGCATGTATGTGTATAATACTGTGCGTCTGTGTGCATGTATGTGTATAATAGTTTGCGTCTGTGTGCATGTATGTGTATAATAGTTTGCGTCTGTGTGTATAATAGTGTGCGTCTGTGCGCATGTATGTGTATAATTGTGTGCATATGTGTGTATAATAGTGTGCATCTACACGTGTATGTGTATATTAGTGTGCCTCTGTGCGCATGTGTGCGTATAATAATGTGCGCCTGTGCACATGTATGTGCATAATAGTGTGCGTTTTTGCGCATGTGTGTATAATAGTGTGTGGCTGTGCGCATGTATGTGTATAAAAGTATGAGTCTGTGCGCATGTATGTGTATAATAGTGTGCGTCTGTGCGCATGTGTGTGTATAATAGTGTGCGTCTGTGCGTGTATGTGTATAATAATGTGCATCTGTGTGCATGTATGTGTATAGTAGTGTGCGTTTTTGCGCATGTGTGTATAATAGTGTGCGTCTGTGCGTGTATGTGTATAATAGTGTGCGTCTGTGCCCATGTGTATGTATAATAGTGTGCGGCTGTGCGCATGTATGTGTATAAAAGTGTGAGTCTGTGCGCATGTATGTGTTTAATAGTGTGCGTCTGTGCGCATGTGTGTGTATAATAGTGTGCGTGTGTATATGTATAATAATGTGCGTCTGTGCGCATATATGTGTATAATAGTGTGCGTTTTTGTGCATATGTGTATAATACTGTGCGTCTGTGCGTGTATGTGTATAAAAGTGTGCGTCTGTCCCCATGTGTGTGTATAATAGTGTGCGTCTGTGCGCATGTGTGTGTATAATAGTGTGCGTCTGTGCGCATGTGTGTGTATAATAGTGTGCATTTGTTCGCATGTATGTGTATAATAGTGTGCTTCTGTGCGCATGTATTTGTATAATAGTGTGCGTCTGTGCGCACGTGTGCGTCTGTGCGTGTATGTGTATAATAGTGTGCGTTTGTGCACATGTGTGTGTATAATAGGGTGCGTCTGTGCGTGCATGTGTATAATAGTGTGCGTTTGTTCGCATGTGTGCGTCTGTGCGCATGTATGTGTAAAATAGTGTGCATCCGTGTGCATGTATGTGTATAAAAGTGTGCGTCTGTGCGCATGTATGTGTATAATAGTGTGCTTCTGTGCGCATGTATTTGTATAATAATGTGCGTCTGTGCGCATGTATGTGTATAATAGTGTGCGTCAGTGTGAATGTATGTGTATAATAGTGTGCGCCTGTGCGCATGTGTGTATAATAGTGCGCGACTGTGCGCATGTGTGTGTATAATAATGTGCGTCTGTGCGCATGTGTGTGTATAATAGTGTGCGTCTGTGTGCATGTATGTGTATAATAGTGTGAGTCTGTGCGAATGTATGTGTATAATAGTGTGCGTTTGTTCGCATGTGTGCGTATAATAGTGTGCGTCTGTGCGCATGTATGTGTAAAATAGTGTGCGTCTGTGTGCATGTATGTGTATAAAAGTGTGCGTCTGTGCACATGTATGTGTATTAGTGTGCGTCTGTGCGCAAGTGTGTGTATAATAGTGTGCGTCTGTGCGCATGTATATGTATAGTAGTGTGCGTCTGTACGCATGTGTGTGTATAATAGTGTGCGTCTTTGCGCATGTATGTGTTTAATAATGTGCGTCTGTGCTAATGCATGTCTATAATAGTGTGCGTCTGTGCGCATGTGTATTATAGCGTGCGTCTGTGCGTGTATGTGTATAATAGTGTGCGTCTGTGCCCATGTGTGTGTATAACAGTGTGCGTCTGTGCGCATGTGTGTGCATAATAGTGTGTGTCTGTGCGTGTATGTGTTTAATAGTGTACGCATGTATGTGTACAATAGTGTGCGTTTGTGCGCATGTTTGTGTACAATAGTGTGCGTTTGAGCGCATGTATGTGTATAATAGTGTACGCATGTATGTGTATAATAGTTTGCATTTGTGCGCATGTGTGTGTATAATAGTGTGCGTTTGTGCGCATGTGTGTATAATAGTGTGCGTCTTTGCGCATTTGTGTATAATAGTGTGCGTCTGTGTGCATGTGAGTATAATAGTGTGCGTCTGTGCGTGTATGTGTATAATAGTGTGCGTCTGTGCGTGTATGTGTATATTAGTGTGCGTCTGTGTCACTTTTACTATAATGTCTTACAATTAACAATTAGAACCTTAAATGACCCTGTTTTAAAAACTGCACCCCTCAAAGTATTAAAACAACATTTAGGAACTTTGCTTGAGGGACTAAATTAGAAGAAACACAACTCTTAGTACCTTGATTCCAAACTTTTTAGAAATGTCATATATTTGGACCTACTATTGTGTGCTACTTTACTCAAGCACATGGTTCAGAACTGAAGTAGCATGTCACAGATTTGGGGCCTCCATTAAATTAAAATGATTTCTTTGGGGAGCAGAGCCTCACCACGCTTGATGGCAGATGCATGAGCTGAGCTCTCTCACTGCCGAACTCCGGCAAATCCAGCTCACAATCACTTACTTGTAAAATGGTTAAGCCAAACCAAAGGGAAAGCACCCAGGATACTGCCCAAAAACAAGAAGTGAGCAGATTGCAGATGGAAATGGACAAATTCCTCAGTAAGCATTGTGCAGTCTCTCCCGCTTGGTGACCCAAGATGATACTGGGATCAAGAGAGGAACAGCGTGATGGGGAGGACTCCAATGCTGAGAGCAACTCAGATATACAAAGAGGTACTGACTCACTCTCTATCTTTTGGGGCTTCTTCAAAATGGCCCTGACCAAAGCATTAATGTTACGGCACTCTGCCCCGCCGAGCGCAGGTGGGGTGCCCTGATCTTCCCGCACCCCACTGTCCCTGCCTACTTGCCTCGGTCCTGGCTAACCCCAGGCGGACAACTGGGCGGCGGTCCCTGCTCTGGCTAGGGACCTGGCAACTACCCTGATGGAAACTCACTAACGGGGGACAGAGTGCCGACAGAAGAGGCAGGTGGAACAAACCAACAGAACTTACAAGTACAAGCAGGGCTGGAGATGGAGCTCACAGGCAGATAGACCGGACCTGAATAGCAACTAGTGCTGACTGGAACAGACCAAACTAGAGGCTAACAGGACCAACAGAAACAAGCTGAGAAAGGATAGCAGGGCTGACAGACAACTAGGGACTGGCTGAGGTAAACTGCAGACAGACTGACTAGATGAAAGCAGAACCAATAACTGGCAGTGAGCTCACATCACTGCCAGTCTTTTAACCACAAGGTTCCGCCCCGGGGCGGAGAGTGGGGGGAGGCAACTCCACCCACTGCTGTATAAGAAGAACGGAGGAGTGCGGGCGGCACCCTACGGGCGGACACGCCCACACCGCCGCCCACCGGCCGTCCCAAGCTGCTGGGATAACCTCGACACAGGGCTCCAGGCTGCTGGAGCCGACGCCGGAGCGACGCGCGCCGACAGCGGGACCCCGTGCCGCGCTGTATGGTAACAATTAACCTCTATAGCCAGTGAACTAGTTGATATTAAAGAGGACATTCACCACGTTAGGAACAAAGTGGAATTCCTGGAGCAAGTGTAGTGGCCCAGAGTAATGGCACCCCTCCATAAAAGTGTGCATGCATTTGTCTAATTGTATTGTCAGTGTCTTCTGTGTTGCATGATTGATGTATATGGCATATCTACAGCACTGTAAGAGTTAACTGTCTGGTATGTGAAATGTCTGTCTGGAAATGTATCTTTTGTTTGTCATGTGACCTTGTTATATATATATATATGTGGATGCAAGGTGCATGAGAGGAGAGTAGTCTTCTGGTCTGTGAGCTTGGAGCTTTTGCAAGGGAGTCACACAAAGGCCTTCAACTCTGTGTGGTATGGAATGGAAAAGGCTGAGAGGAATTCAATGCCTACCCTGGGCCTGTTTACCCAGGAGATTCCAGTGTTACCCTTTAACACTGAAAGAGAGAAAGAGAGAGAGAATGTGGAGCCGCCATGCAGTGCACCCCTTTCCAAATGTGACTGATGACCAGTAGAGAGTTGGAGAAAAGAAAAAGTATTGCCGGGACCAGGAACCACAGGTAACTGCTTTCTCCTGTCTACCTGTGAATCCTGCCTGTCACACCACTTTGAGTTTTGCCCTGTTTTCCCTGCTGGCATGTATTACTGAACTGTACCAAGTTATTGCAAGTAAACAAGCTTCACCGACTGTTCCCGGTTTGGCTCTGAAAGTTAAATCTCTGTGTGTGGACTCTTTATTGCTAACAACTGAATTCACCGCAGAGGATGGGACAGAGGCATCACCCGTGACAAAAAGGACTAAGGTAATCCACTACTGGGTTTCCCTATTTTCATAGCCTGCCCTCAGCCCCTTGGACATAGCCCTGGTTACCCTCCAGGTGGGAGGTGGTAGAGCCACCGTGACAAGGCCCAAACTCTACCCCGCTATCTCCTAGGCTGGGGCCAGCTCCCCAGACGCTGCACAAGCGCATCACGCAGTTATTAATTTTAGCCCCCGCATGAAAAGATCAAATGCTGCAGCAGCATAGCTTATTCAAGCACTCCTCCTTGTTGAAGATGGAGAAAAAAAGGAAAAAATATCAGAATTAGGGATCTCCACTTGCTGTATCCTTTTGGCCTTAATATCTTCCATAATGGCAAATGCTTTACTGTTTTCAAAATAATATCTCTCTCTCTTATTGTCCGGCCGATCACTACGAGCTACATTACCTTTCAGTAGTTTTATAAGATCCAAGACTCCCACCCTGGCTAGGGATAGGACATGGGGAATGCAATCTAACTTCATTACCATTTGTATGTAAGTTTCTGCTAAATTCATTTTGCTGAAAGTTTGCCACAAAAGAAGTTTGCAAATTAACCTCTGCTTTACATGTGTTACAGATTATCAATACATTTTGAAATATATTTGCTGAATCCGATGACAACTTTCCAAGTTCATTTTTAACTAATTATAATAATGAGGACACATCTTGTAAATTATTAATGGAATTAAAATTTAGCTTCACCTTCCTAAGTTAGTCTTGACCCAATGGGGCTGGTCCATTGCTTTCAACATTGTGCAATTCCAAATTGTGGTGATCTGCATTGATTCACTATAACCCCAAAAAGAATATTTTTGCCAATGTAAATGTTCTAATAAATGTGTGTAGTTTGAAGCACAATTTTAAAAGTGACATTGTGAGATGACTGACACCACAGAACCATGGAGGCATCTACTGTATACAGCTTATTTTATGTTATTTAAAGGGGTTGTCCGGCCACACAGGGTAAAATTTTTTTATAATGCTGCTGCTTCCCTTTCAGTAAGGATAGTAACACACAGCATACAGGGGCTCAAACCGACAGGCAGATCAGCTGCAATGTCAGTTTGTTACCTTAGAATCTGATCTTCACTGCAGCTTTCAAAGATGGCGCCTCTGTGCTGCCTTCCCACAATGCTCTGCGCTCTCCCTCTTCTGTGTGCGCGCTCCCGATGGCAGTAAGAGGCACGAAAAGGCAGGATTTCATGGCCTCCCTCAGCTCACGTCCTAGCCCCGCCCATGACACACCCACCTCTATTGAACTGCTCTACAGTCTCTCCCCGCCCAGGCCCTGCCCCCTGTTGCATACTATACTCAGATGGGGTGTGGCCAGGGGAGACTGCGTTATACACTCATGGTTCAGGATAAAATTCTGCCATGAGTGTAAACAGCAGCACTGTGTATAGTGAATGGAGAGGGGCGCGGGAGAGCCGAGAGAGAACTCTCCTGCAGCCCCCTACTGCAAGGCTACCTACTGCCCCCCCACCCTGCTAAAGTAAAGTAAAACAAACATTTCCCCACACACACATGCCCTCATAGTGCCCCTCCCATAGCGACCCCCCCCTCACAATGACCCCCCCCCACAGTGCCCCCCTAATGATCCCCCACAGTGCCACAAACAGTGCCCACCCCCCCGCGACTTCTATCAGCTGGGTCCCCGCACACCACTTGCACACATCCATCCATCCATCCTCCCCCCTCCTCTCCCCCCCCTGCGAGAGCCCGCCCCTCCACTCATTCTTACCTTGGAGATGAAGAGCCAGCAGCCACGCCTCCCCTGCAGGCAGAACTGAGCTTCCCAGCGGCTGAAGTTCTTCTGCACATGCGCAGAGCTGTGCTGGAGAAGCGCGTCCCCGTTGTCCCGACAAGAAGAGGACAAGAGACTTGTCGGAACCAATGGCAACCGAGGAGCAACACGGGGGGGGGCACCCCAAAAGGTAAGTGAATAACTTCTCTTTGCCTAATTTACAATGCACAATGTATATTACAAAGTGCATTGTATTGGGCAAACAGAAGTAATGACATATAATGTTTATGGCCGGACAACCCCTTTAACACTTTATAAACTTCATAAGAAGCCAAAATCTATCATACTATTATCATTTATTTATTATTCATGCTTCTTCTTCATTAGGTTAAAATGAATGGCATGATTTTGGGCATGTGTTTTCTGCTTACTCTCTGCATATGAACAGCTTTTTTGCATTTACTACATGAGGCTTCTTTACATCAGAAAGGTCAATGAATATTCCCTTCACAATATTAACAAAGTTAATTTTGCTTAGCACATAATGTCTCATCATTTGAGTAAGCTTACTAAGGCTCATCTTTTCTGCTGACTGCAACTCCATTGCTGTTAATTTCAATGCTGATGTAAGGGGCTGATTCTGTTCTTTTGCAGTGTCATTCATATTTTTTCCCTCAATACACTGTAAGTATGATGGTACACTGTTTAATATTGTCTGGTAGTTTTATATGCTTGCAATGCTATCTGTGGCTACTAGATGCCACTGTAGAACCAAAGGGCTGTCAATCTGTAACTTACAGAGAAGGCACTGTAACTGGAGAGGCTGTTTGGAGGCAAGGAGATCCAGCCCTGACAGTAAGTAGTTGGCAATGTGTTCCCAAGGAGACTGTTGTGTACAGAGCAGAAAGGGAGTGATCTAAGGTCTAAATCATGTGGCAGTGTGATCTGACTACTAATTGTCCCCTGCAGCATTCAGACAGATGTACCAGAGCTGTGTAACCTCAAAATGGCTGCCAATACCTAGAGTAGTGTGGGTCGGGAGTAGACAGCTGCAGCACAGAGCAACGTTGCATCAAGTGGGCCAGCCTGATATTGTAACCTTCAGAAGTGATCAGCACAAGTGTGAGCATATCACCAGAGTAAAGAAAAAGTATAGAGTATCCTAAAGTCATCTGTGATAAAGACAAGGGCACCTGGTGTATGTCACTAGTGATCCAGAGAGATAAAGAGGCTATTGAGAGACTTGAATTCCAGTCATATTTATTATTGTATATTGTACAGTAAAGAAATAATTGATTTCAACAAAGCATCTATGATGTTGTCACGCATCCATTTGCTCCTTATAACCTCTTAAGTGTTAAATCAGGCTCTGAAAAAAATCTTTTCTGCATGAATACTTTATTTTAAAATACCACACACTCAGTGATCACTCAGTGCATTTTTTAGTTCCCCTTCAAACTGGTACTGACGTTGCAGTAAATCTGCAAAACAGGTATATCTTGCTTGTGTCAAATTTGTTATAAAAAGATAGAAGCTGCTCTGGAAATCATGACACGTTACACTCAGTGTGATGTAATCAGAATGATCTCCAATTTATATTATCATACTGGACATCTTTATAGTTTTAAATCAAAGGGTGTGCATATCTACATAGCCAATAAAAAAGCAAGTGTACATTTTTTTTTACAAAAACATGTTTATAGAACATTATTTCTGCTTTGTCATTTTATTTTTGCTATTCAGGCACACTATGACGTCAGTCGATTCTTATCAAGGGTGTTTCTACTGGCTGTGTTATCTAGATAAATGTCTAAAGCAGTTATGCTAGACTACACCCATATCTAGAGATGAGCGAGCACCAAAATGCTCGGGTGCTCGTTACTCGGAACGAAAATTTCGCGATGCTCGAGGGTTCGTTTCTAGAGATGAGCGAACGTACTCGTTTCGAGTACTTACGCACCCGAGTACCGCCATTTTCGAGTACTTCAGTACTCGCGCGCAAAGATTCGGGGGGCGCCGGGGGGCGGGGAGAGGCGTGGCGGTGCGGGGGGTAGCAGCGGGGAACAGGGGGGAGCCCTCTCTCTCTCCCTCTCCCCCCCACTCCCCACTGCTACCCCCCGTGCCGCCACGGCGCCCCCCGAATCTTTTCACCCGAGTACTGATGTACTCGAAAATGGCAGTACTCGGGTGCGTAAGTACTCGATACGAGTACGTTCGCTCATCTCTATTCGTTTCGAATAACGAACCCCATTGAAGTCAATGGGCGAACCGAGCATTTTTGTATATCACCGATGCTCGCTAAGGTTTCCATTTGTGAAAATCTGGGCAATTCAAGAAAGTGATGGGAACGACACAGCAAAAGATAGGGCAGGCGAGGGGCTACATGTTGGGCTGAATCTCAAGTTCCCAGGTCCCACTATTAAGCCACAATAGCGGCAAGAGTGGGCCCCCCCCCCCCCCCAACAATTTCTACTTCTGAAAAGCCCTCATTAGCAATGCATACCTTAGCTAAGCACCACACTACCTCCAACAAAGCACAATCACTGCCTGCATGACACTCCGCTGCCACTTCTCCTGGGTTACATGCTGCCCAACCCCCCCCCCCCCCGCGCACGACCCAGTGTCCACAGCACACACCAAAGTGTCCCTGCGCAGCCTTCAGCTGCCCTCATGCCACGCCACACTCATGTCTATTTATAAGTGCGTCTGCCATGAGGAGGAACTGCAGGCACACACTGCAGAGGGTTGGCACGGCTAGGCAGCGAGCCTCTTTAAAAGGGGCAGGACGATAGCCCACAATCCTGTACAGAAGCAATGAGAAATATAATCCTGTGCCACCGCCATTAGGAGCTGCACACGTGGGCATAGCAATGGGGAACCTATGTGCCACACACTATTCATTCTGTCAAGGTGTCTGCATGCCCCAGTCAGACTGCGTTTTTTTATAAATAGTCACAGGCAGGTACAACTCCGCAATGGGAATTCCGTGTGCACCCACAGCATGGGTGGCTCCCTGGAACCCACCCGCTGTACATAAATGTATCCCATTGCAGTGCCCTGGACAGCAGAGCTAACGTCAGATTAAATGCAGGTGGGCTTCGGCCCAAACTGCATGCCCCAGTCAGGCTCGAGTTTTTTATAAGTATACACAGGCACGTACATCTCCCTAATGGGAAGTCCATGTGGACCGACAGCATGGGTGGGTCCCAGGAAGCCACCGACGGTACATAAATATATACCATTGCAGTGCCCAGCACAGCTGATGTAACGTCAGCTTTAATGCAGGTGGGCAAAAAATTAATTGGATTACACTGTAGGCGAGGGCCCAAAAAAATTGGTGTACCAACAGTACTAATGTACCTCAGAAAAATTGCCCATGCCCAACCAAGAGGGCAGGTGAAACCCATTAATCGCTTTGGTTAATGTGGCTTAATTAGTAACTAGGCCTGGAGGCAGCCCAGTTAAAATAAAAATTGGTTCAGGTGCAAGTTTCAACGCTTTAATGAGCATTGAAACGTATAAAAATTGTTTACAAAAATTATATGACTGAGCCTTGTGGGCCTAAGAAAAATTGCCCATTCGGCGTGATTACGTGAGGTTTCAGGAGGAGGAGCAGGAGGAGGAGGATGAATATTATACACAGATTGATGAAGCAAAAAGGTCCCCGTTTTTGATGGTGATAGAGAACGATGCTTCCATCCGCGGGTGCAGCCTACGTATTGCTTAGGTATCGCTGCTGTCCGCTGGTGGAGAAGAGAAGTCTGGGGAAATCTAGGCTTTGTTCATCTTGATGAGTGTAAGCCTGTCGGCACTGTCGGTTGACAGGCGGGTACGCTTATCCGTGATGATTCCCCCAGCCGCACTAAACACCCTCTCTGACAAGACGCTAGCCGCAGGACAAGCAAGCACCTCCAGGGCATACAGCGCGAGTTCAGGCCACGTGTCCAGCTTCGACACCCAGTAGTTGTAGGCGGCAGAGGCGTCACGGAGGACGGTCGTGCGATCGGCTACGTACTCCCTCACCATCCTTTTACAGTGCTCCCGCCAACTCAGCCTTGACTGGGGAGCGGTGACACAGTCTTGCTGGGGAGCCATAAAGCTGGCAAAGGCCTTGGAGAATGTTCCCCTGCCTGTGCTGTACATGCTGCCTGATCTCTGCGCCTCCCCTGCTACCTGGCCCTCGGAACTGCACCTTCTGCCACTAGCGCTGTCGGATAGGAATGTTACCATCAGTTTGTCCGCCAGGGTCCTGTGGTATAGCATCACTCTCGAAACCCTTTCCTCATCGGGTATGAGAGTGGAAAGGTTCTCCTTATACCGTGGGTTGAGCAGTGTGTACACCCAGTAATCCGTAGTGGCCAGAATGCGTGTAACGCAAGGGTCTCGAGAAAGGCATCCTAACATGAAGTCAGCCATGTGTGCCAGGGTACCTGTACGCAACACATGGCTGTCCTCAATAGGAAGATCACTTTCAGGATCCTCCTCCTCCTCCTCAGGCCATACACACTGAAAGGATGACAGGCAAGCAGCATGGGTACCCTCAGCAGTGGGCCAAGCTGTCTCTTCCCCCTCCTCCTCATGCTCCTCCCCCTCCTCCTCAACGCGCTGAGATATAGACATGAGGGTGCTCTGACTATCCAGCGACATACTGTCTTCCCCCGCCTCCGTTTCCGAGTGCAAAGCGTCTGCCTTTATGCTTTGCAGGAAACTTCTCAAGAGGCATAGCAGAGGAATAGTGATGCTAATGATTGCAGCATCCCCGCTCACCATCTGGGTAGTCTCCTCAAAGTTTCCAAGGACCTGGCAGATGGCTGCTAACCAGGCCCACTCTTCTGTAAAGAATTGAGGAGGCTGACTCCCACTGCGCCGCCCATGTTGGAGTTGGTATTCCACTATAGCTCTACGCTGCTCATAGAGTCTGGCCAACATGTGGAGCGTAGAGTTCCACCGTGTGGGCACGTCGCACAGCAGTCGGTGCACTGGCAGATTAAACTGATGTTGCAGGGTCCGCAGGGTGTCAGCGTCCGTCTTGGACTTGCGGAAATGTGCGCTGACCCGGCGCACCTTTTCGAGCAGGTATGACAAGTGTGGGTAGCTTTTCAGAAAGCGCTGAACCACCAAATTAAAGACATGGGCCAGGCATGGCACGTGCCTGAGGCTGCCGAGCTGCAGAGCCGCCACCAGGTTACGGCCGTTGTCACACACGACCATGCCCGGTTGGAGGCTCAGCGGCGCAAGCCAGCGGTCGGTCTGCTCTGTCAGACCCTGCAGCAGTTCGTGGGCCGTGTGCCTCTTCTCTCCTAAGCTGAGTAGTTTCAGCACGGCCTGCTGACGCTTGCCCACCGCAATTGCCCACAGAGTCAGAGCCTGGGACCGCTCACGTCCTACCCACCGCCAGAGTTGCGGGCCCCAGCTCGGTGCTGGTATCTGCGGCGGTGTATGCTTCCTCCACTAAACCACCCTCCTCCTCCAACGCAACCTCTGTCTCGCAATCAAGATGTGTCAGCAGCAGCAGCACGTCGCCAGCAGTCGGTGTCGCGAGGCGTCAGTAGAAATAGAAAAGTCCCGCAGCACACCTAACACATGCACTTCAGTGCAGAGGTTCCAGTCTGTATATGCCAAGCCACCTGTGGGGTCATGAACCCAACCCCAAATAAATGCAATGGTATCCAAGGAGGCGCAGGATCAACGGTGTAGAGATTGTAAAAAAAGGGGGTTTTATTGCTCCATAAAATGGCAACGTTTCGACTTAATCTAAGTCTTTTTCAAGCCTGTGAAAAATTCTTTCCTGGCTCTGCTGTGCGTTCCGTAAGCGAAGTCAGCCTCCAACCACAGGCCAATAAGCGGCACATTTAATTACAGCGTTCTGTTTCTGCACTACTGGTAATACAGCATGCTGAGGGGTAGGGGTAGGCCTAGAGGACGTAGATGCGGAGGCCCAAGTCAGGGTGTGGGCACAGGCCGAGCCAGTGCGGTGGCCAGGGGTAGAGGCAGGGCCAGACCGAATAATCCACCAACTGTTTCCCAAAGCGCCCCCTCGCGCCATGCCACCCTGCAGAGGCCAAGGTGCTCTAAGGTGTGGCAGTTTTTCACAGAGACGCCTGACGACCGACGAACAGTGGTGTGCAACCTTTGTCGCGCCAAGATCAGCTGGGGACCCACCACCACCAGCCTGCGCAGGCATATGATGGCCAAACACCCCACAAGGTGGGACGAAGGCCGTTCACCGCCTCCGGTTTGCACCACTGCCTCTCCTCCTGTGCCCCAACCTGCCACTGAGATCCAACCCCCCTCTGAGGACACAGGCACGAGTGCCTACCGGCCTGCACCCACACCCTCACCTCCGCTGTCCTCGGCCCCATCCAGCAATGTCTCTCAGCGCAGCGTCCAGACGTCGCTAGCGCAACCGTTTGAGCACAAGCGCAAGTACGCCGCCACGCACCCGCACGCTCAAGCGTTAAACGTGCACATAGCCAAATTGATCAGCTGCTGCCGTACAGGCTTGTGGAAACGGAGGCTTTCAAAAGCATGATGGCGGCGGCGGCCCCGCGCTACTCGGTTCCCAGTCGCCACTACTTTTCCCGATGTCCCGTCCCAGCCCTGCACGACCACATCTCCCGCAACATTGTACGCGCCCTCACCAACGCGGTTACTGCCAAGGTCCACTTAACAACGGACACGTGGACAAGCACAGGCGGGCAGGGCCACTATATCTCCCTGACGGCACATTGGGTGAATTTAGTGGAGGCTGGGACAGAGTCAGAGCCTGGGACCGCTCACGTCCTACCCACCGCCAGAGTTGCGGGCCCCAGCTCGGTGCTGGTATCTGCGGCGGTGTATGCTTCCTCCACTAAACCACCCTCCTCCTTCTCCTCCTCCTCCTACGCAACCTCTGTCTCGCAATCAAGATGTGTCAGCAGCAGCACGTCGCCAGCAGTCGGTGTCGCGCGGCACGGCAGCACAGCGGTGGGCAAGCGTCAGCAGGCCGTGCTGAAACTACTCAGCTTAGGAGAGAAGAGGCACACGGCCCACGAACTGCTGCAGGGTCTGACAGAGCAGACCGACCGCTGGCTTGCGCCGCTGAGCCTCCAACTGGGCATGGTCGTGTGTGACAACGGCCGTAACCTGGTGGCGGCTCTGCAGCTCGGCGGTCTCACGCACGTGCCATTCCTGGCCCACATCTTTAATTTGGTGGTTCAGCGCTTTCTGAAAAGCTACCCACGCTTGTCAGACCTGCTCGGAAAGGTGCGCCGGCCCTGCGCACATTTCCGCAAGTCCCACACGGACGCTGCCACCCTGCGCACCCTGCAACATCGGTTTCATCTACCAGTGCACCGACTGCTGTGCAACGTGCCCACACGGTGGAACTCTACGCTCCACATGTTGGCCAAGCTCTATGAGCAGCGTAGAGCTATAGTGGAATACCAACTCCAACATGGGCGGCGCAGTGGGAGTCAGCCTCCTCAATTCTTTACAGAAGAGTGGGCCTGGTTAGCAGCCATCTGCCAGGTCCTTGGAAACTTTGAGGAGTCTACCCAGATGGTGAGCGGCGATGCTGCAATCATTAGCGTCACCATTCCTCTGCTATGCCTCTTGAGAAGTTCCCTGCAAAGCATAAAGGCAGACGCTTTGCGCTCGGAAACAGAGGCGGGGGAAGACAGTATGTCGCTGGATAGTCAGAGCACCCTCCTGTCTATATCTCAGCGCGTTCAGGAGAAAGAGGAGGAGCATGAGGAGGATGAGGAGGAGGGGGAATAGACAGCTTGGCCCACTGCTGAGGGTACCCATGCGGCTTGCCTGTCATCCTTTCAGCGTGTATGACCTGAGGAGGAGGAGGAGGATGATCCTGAAAGTGATCTTCCTAGTGAGGACAGCCATGTGTTGCTGCCAGGTACCCTGGCACACATGGCTGACTTCATGTTAGGATGCCTTTCTCGTGACCCTCGCGTTATACGCATTCTGGCCACTACGGATTACTGGGTGTACACACTGCTCGACCCACGGTATAAGGAGAACCTTTCCACTCTCATACCCGAAGAGGAAAGGGGTTCGAGAGTGATGCTATACCACAGGACCCTGGCGGACAAATTGATGGTAAAATTCCCATCCGACAGCGCTAGTGGCCGAAGGAGCAGTTCCGAGGGCCAGGTAGCAGGGGAGGCGCGGAGATCAGGCAGCATGTACAGCACAGGCAGGGGAACACTCTCTAAGGCCTTTGACAGCTTTCTGGCTCCCCAGCAAGACTGTGTCACTGCTCCCTAGTCAAGGCTGAGTTGGCGTGAGCACTGTAAAAGGATGGTGAGGGAGTACGTAGCCGATCGCACGACCGTCCTCCGTGACGCCTCTGCCCCCTACAACTACTGGGTGTCGAAGCTGGACACGTGGCCTGAACTCGCACTGTATGCCCTGGAGGTGCTTGCTTGTCCTGCGGCTAGCGTCTTGTCAGAGAGGGTGTTTAGTGCGGCTGGGGGAATCATCACAGATAAGCGTACCCGCCTGTCAACCGACAGTGCCGACAGGCTTACACTCATCAAGATGAACAAAGCCTAGATTTCCCCAGACTTCTCTTCTCCACCAGCGGACAGCAGCGATACCTAAACAATACGTAGGCTGCACCCGCGTATGGAAGCATTGTTCTCTATCACCATCAAAAACGTGGACCTTTTAGCTTCATCAATCTGTGTATAATATTCATCCTCCTCCTCCTGCTCCTCCTCCTGAAATCTGACGTAATCACGCCGAACGGGCAATTTTTCTTAGGCCCACAAGGCTCAGTCATATAATTTTTGTATACAATTTTTATACGTTTCAATGCTCATTAAAGCGTTGAAACTTGCACCTGAACCAATTTTTATTTTAACTGGGCTGCCTCCAGGCCTAGTTACCAATTAAGCCACATTAACCAAAGCGATTAATGGGTTTCACCTGCCCTCTTGGTTGGGCATGGGCAATTTTTCTGAGGTACATTAGTACTGTTGGTACACCAATTTTTTTGGGCCCTCGCCTACAGTGTAATCCAATTAATTTTTTGCCCACCTGCATTAAAGCTGACGTTACATCAGCTGTGCTGGGTACTGCAATGGGATATATTTATGTACCGCCGGTGGCTTCCTGGCACCCACCCATGCTGTCGGTCCACACGGAGTTGTAACTGCATGTGTCCACTTCTAAAGAACCCCAGTCTGACTGGGGCATGCAGTGTGGGCCGAAGCCCACCTGCATTAAACATGACATTACCTCAGCTATGATGGGCAATGCAATGGGATATATTTATGTACCGTCGGTGTGTTCCAGGGAGCCACCCATGCTGTTGGTCCACACGGAGTTGTAACTGCATGTGTCCACTTCTAAAGAACCCCAGTCTGACTGGGGCATGCAGTGTGGGCCGAAGCCCACCTGCATTAAACATGACATTACCTCAGCTATGATGGGCAATGCAATGGGATATATTTATGTACCGCCGGTGGGTTCCAGGGAGCCACCCATGCTGTCGGTCCACACGGAGTTGTAACTGCATGTGTCCACTTCTAAAGAACCCCAGTCTGACTGGGGCATGCAGTGTGGGCCGAAGCCCACCTGCATTAAACATGACGTTACCTCAGCTGTGCTGGGCAATGCAATGGGATTTATTTATGTACCGCCTGTGGCTTCCTGGGACCCTCCCATGCTGTTGGTCCACACGGACTTCACAATAGGGAGTTGTACCTGCCTGTGTCTACTTGTAAAGAACCCCAGTCTGACTGGGGCATGCAGTGTGGGCCGAAGCCCACCTGCATTAAACATGACATTACCTCAGCTGTGATGGGCAATGCAATGGGATATATTTATGTACCGCCGGTGGCTTCCTGGCACCCACCCATGCTGTCGGTCCACAGGGACTTCACAATAGGGAGTTGTACCTGCCTGTGTCTATGAATTAAAAACCCCGGTCAGGTTGGGGCATGCAGTGTGGGCCGATGCCCACCTGCATTTAATCTGACTTTAGCTCTGCTGTCCAGGGCACTGCAATGGGATACATTTATGTACAGCCGGTGGGTTCCAGGGAGCCACCCATGCTGTAGGTGCACACGAAATTCCCATTGCGGAGTTGTACCTGCCTGTGACTATTTATAAAAAACCGCGGTCTGACTGGGGCATGCAGACACCTTGACAGAATGAATAGTGTATGGCACATAGGTTCCCCATTGCTATGCCCACGTGTGCAGCTCCTGATGGCGGTGGCACAGGATTATATTTCTCATTGCTTCTGTACAGCATTGTGGGCTATCGCCCCGCGTCTTTTAAAGAGGGTCGCTGCCTAGCCGTGCCAACCCTCTGCAGTGTGTGCCTGCGGTTCCTCCTCATGGCAGACGCACTTATAAATAGACATGAGGTTGGTATGGCATGAGGGAAGCTGAAGGCTGCGCAGGGACACTTTGATGTGCGCTGTGGACACTGGGTCGTGCGGGGGGGGGGGGGGGGTTGGGCAGCATGTAACCCAGGAGAAGTGGCAGCGGAGTGTCATGCAGGCAGTGACTGTGCTTTGTTGGAGGTAGTGTGGTGCTTAGCTAAGGTATGCATTGCTAATGAGGGCTTTTCAGAAGTAAAAATTGTTGGGAGGGGGGGGCCCACTCTTGCCGCTATTGTGGCTTAATAGTGGGACCTGGGAACTTGAGATGCAGCCCAACATGTAGCCCCTCGCCTGCCCTATCCGTTGCTGTGTCGTTCCCATCACTTTCTTGAATTGCCCAGATTTTCACAAATGGAAACCTTAGCGAGCATCGGCGATATACAAAAATGCTCGGGTCGCCCATTGACTTCAATGGGGTTCGTTACTCGAAACGAACCCTCGAGCATCGCGAAAATTTCGTCCCGAGTAACGAGCACCCGAGCATTTTGGTGCTCGCTCATCTCTAGTTTCGACATTTGTCAGGTGAGACAGGCACTGCGTAAATGCATAAAGAGATAGGGATGTGCGTTAAGCTTAAGGTCAACAGATTCTCTTGCCGGGGTAATATCCTATCCGACTGTGGCTTTCTGCAAAAAGAAAGCCAGGTATCTTGTGTGGTTAAGGAGTCATACCAGGGTCAGCACCTATTATTCAAGTTATACTAAACCCTTTGTGTCTCCTTTGGTCAGTACCCTTCCAATATCCAGGGTCGTCCCGTATCAACACAAACATCTCACTAAAACTGTTAGCTGAGAGAAATAAAGAAATAAAAATAAAATAAAAAAACTTGTTATAAAACAATTAGAGCTAGGTCTTCGATAGTGCCATTTAGATGGGGGGGGGGGGGTGTTCATTAGTGAATCATTATGGATTTCCGTGGTAAGTTTGTTTTGTTGGTTTATATGATTTGTTCCTTTATATATATGGTGACCAGATTTTAGGGAAAGAGGGTCTCGAGTCCGACTCTTAAGCAGCCAATTCCTCAAATTTATATGACTGTGAAACCTTATCTCTTCATTGTGACACTGTGGGTGTTTGTTTATCCCTCCGAAAAAGTAGTATCAGAAGTTTTGCTGCCGCTACCAAGATGGTAGGGAGGCATTTTTTGAGGTTTTAAACTGTTTTGAGGGCTTCCAGAGTATTACCTCCTCGGGAGAGAATGAGAAGGAGGGTCCACATATTTTATTATTTCTTCTGTGATATTTTGCCAGAGGTAATAATGTTAGGGCAGAACCACCAAATATGTAGTATGTCACTCCTAGCTGAGTCACGTCTCCAACATGCATAGGTCTGTGAAAATTTAATTTTACAAAGTGAGACTGGGGTTTTATACCATCGGGCAAGCAATTTATATGAATTTTCTTGAATTCGAACACATTTAGAGAAACCGTGGGAGCTGTTTAACACTCTCCTAGTGTCTTCTTTATTAAGTGTGATCCCTAATTCTTTTTCCCACACTCTGTGGAACCACAGTTTATCAGAGGAGGCATTCAGCAATAAGCCTCTATAGAGAAGTGTCATGAGCTTTCGTGGCCTCTCAGGAAGGGAGAGGTAGGTTTCAAACCACAATGGGTCCCCTAAACCAGCTCGGTATTTTACTTGAAATTTTTTGAGTGAATAGTAGGTTTGCATTGTTTCTAAAAAGCAGGTAGTAGGTATTTAATGTGTGAGGGAATTTCAATGTTGTCCCCTTTAACAATGTCATGGATTGTTAGGGAGCTGAGTTTTGTCCAGGGGCTCATCTCTTTCATTGGTTTGTTAGCTAAAATAGAGGGAATTAACGGGGCCGGTGCTATTGGTGATAGTTTGTGTTGGTTGCTAATTTATGCCTAAAGGAACTTACAACTTTGATTGTGCCTCTTGTTATTGGGCTATGTGCTTGTGCTCTATATGGACCAGAATTGTTACTGGTCCAAAGGATGTATTGACCTATTTGGTCTATCACTGTTCTCTCTAGGTTTAACCCCTTGAGTGGCGGGTTTCCTACCACCCTGTCGTGCCCACCAGGGCAGGTTTTTTAAAATGGTCTAATCATTGAATTTCAACTAATTTTGCAGTTGCGTCTCAAGAGCCATAACTTTTTCATTTTTCCATTGACATGGCCATATAAGGGCTTGTTTTTTGCGGGACAAATTGTGATTTTTTTAAACAGGGGGGAGGAAAAAAAGAAATGGAGAAAAAAGAAAAAAAGGGGCCATGTCATTAAGGGGTTAAATAATGTATTAACTTCCTTCTCTGGGTCATTACAACGCATGGATACCACATGTGTGATTATATTTTTGATTTTTTACAAAGTAAAGGGAGACAAGTGTTTTTATTTTTTTTAATAATTTTTTTTCTTTTGTCCCTTTAGGGGACTTCCACAGGGACCCATCAGGACCCCTGATCACATTCCGGGGGTCCCATGGTGACAGCCCTTTACATGCTGCAGTCACATAGACTGCAGCATGTAAAGGGTTAACACAGCAGAGATCGGAGGTTTTCTCTGATCTCTGCTGTAAGAGCAGGTACCTAGCTGTCCTCTGACAGCTAACAACCAGCTCTCCCTGCCACAGAGACCATCGGCTTGCTTCTGACAAGCCGATGGTCTCTATGGCAACCTGTAAACAAACCAGTGCAGGAGATTGCCGGCATGTCAGCAATATCTTCTGCTGGTTTTTCAAAGCCCTTGCTTTGTTCTCTGTGGGACTGTGCAGGCAGAGTACACTATCACAGCTTGTGGCATTGTGCTCTGCAGCTCCCATAGTGATACATAGCCCGGAAATCTTCCGGGCTATGTTGCTATGAGCAGTGGAGCTCCTCCCGCAAAATTTCCGGGCGTGCCACTCAAGGGGTTAATGAGGGTGATTCCAATCTGTGGTCGACTAAGAAAATCCATCTGAATATATGTATTGCTTTATTATATAAAAGTATGTTTGGAAAGCCAAAGCCTCCTTGTGGCTTCTTTTGTGTTAAGTAGGAAAATGCTAACCATGGCTTTTGTTTATGCCATATAAATTTCCTAAATAACTGATGCAGGCTGGTGAAGAAGTGGCCAGGGACTTCTATTAGGACTGTTTGTAAAGGCTATCAAATTTTTCCCAACCAAGATAAGAAGGGAGTATTTATGTGTTGTAATTGGTTTTGTACTTTTTGGCGATAGTTTGCTTTACAAAGGAGAAGGGAATCAGATGTCAATGTGGTCCCTAAATATTTGATGCTAGATGTAGGCCATTTAAAGGGGATTTTTTTTATACTGTTAACTATATTGATTTGGGCTGATATATTTAGTGCTTCTAATTTCTCATAGTTGACTTTAAAGTTTGAAATTTTCCCAAATTGTTCAAAGAGCTCCAAGATTGCAGGGAAGGCTTCTTTTGGATTGGTCATAAGTACTAGTAGGTCATCTGCGAATGCTGCTGTAGTATGTGTGAAATTTCCAATCTTTAGTCCCCGTATATTGGGGATGTTGTCTGATTCATTGTAGCAATGTCTCCATGACCAAAACAAAAAGAGTGGGGGAAAGTGGGCACCCCTGTCTAGTCCCATTGGAGATAAAGAAGGGGTCTGAGAGAGTAACATTTATATGGATTCTGGCAGAGGATTTGGAATGTAGAGTAAATATGGCTGTTATAAATTGAGAGGGAAAGTCAAACTTTAAAAGAGTGTTTTTCATAAAAACCCAGCTCACCCTGTCAAAAGCCTTTTTGGCATCTGTTCCCAGAAGGACCAGTAGTATTTTATTATATTTAACATATTGAATAGCATTAATAATGCGAGATGTGTTGAGCTTCCCTTTCCTTCCTGTTACAAATCCCATCTGGTCTGGGTGAATTAATTTGGTTAGCAGAGGTGATATGCATTGAGCTAGGATTTTGCCCAGATTTTAAGGTCTACGTTTAACAGAGAGATAGGTCTATAGTTGCTACACTATTCTAAGTCTTTCCCTTCTTTCGGAATTAAAGTGATAAATGCTTCGAGTGCTTGTCTGGGAAGATTCGCACCTGACGGGAGTGAGTTACAGAGATTAGTGAAAGCTGGTAGGAGTATTTTAGAGAAGGTGTTACGGTATACTACCCTTGATACGCCAACCCGGGTGCCCTAGATCTCACCCACAACCCCTGTCCCTGCCTACTTGCCTCCACTCCTGGCTAACCCAGGCAGACAACTGGGCGGCGGTCCCTTTTCTCACTAGGGACCGATAAAGGCCCACTGGCGTACCTGGATGGAAAGGGTAGAATACCGACAGAAAAGGCAGATGTAAATATCCAACACGAACAATACTAAGCAGAACTGAGGCAGATGGAAAAACCTGGCGGATAATGGCAAAGTATAGCAGACAAGATGACAGAAGCAGGAGACCAACAGAGGCAGACTAGCTAGCACACTGAGGGAAACCAATAACTGGCAGTTTTAAACAAAACCCTTTGCCCAGGGGCGGAGAGAGGGAGACAGCCAACTCCCAACAGAACACAACAATAGGAAGCTCGTGTACGGCAGCTGCACTCACAGGTGCGCCACCAGCACCACGCCGCCTAGGCACCCACACCCCCGGCAGCCGGACAACAAGCCGGGGGGTTGCGCCCTGACCACGGGACCCCGCACACCGCCGCCTCAGAAGGACCAGCAACCGCCGCATGATAACAGAAAGTTGTATAGTATAGGATTGGTAGACCATCTGGCCCCGGGCCATTGGTTGTAAAAATTAGAGGGGGGTTTGGGTATGTGTTCAAGTCTCCGTTGAGTCTTTTGTAGGAACGCCAATTCTGATTTTAGTTTTTTTAGAAGGGAAAAAATTTAGCTTCTTTTTTTGAGGAATATTCATCCCTCTTTCATTGAAGGACATATATCTAATATTAGCCATAGTGCATGTAAATTAAGCTTTTTATGGATGTACTTCCCACCCATATTTCTGATTTTGTTAGCTGAGTTTGTTGAACCAAAAAGTAACTATATACAGGTTTCGCCACTTCTTGTGGTGAAATAAACAGTGTAAGGGAACTCAAGTGGAAGGTGGGCCATTTTACATAAGAGAAATTCTTTGATACCTGGACTAGTTTGCATGGGCTGCGAGTTTGTCTAAGGCACCAGTCTCCACCTGTGTGTTTGAGGGGTGGTCGGACATGCTCCATGAGTTGAGGCAGGCCACCGAGACTTTTATATTCTATACTTATGTTACTATTGTAAACTTTGAAATATGTGAATTAACAGAAATTTCAACATTACCAAATGTTATCTAGAAAACAGATCAAAGACATACATCTTCTAAAACAGCTGTTTGTATCAGGGCCTGACATCCATTTCCAATGGCTCCAGCCCCCCTTAGCCAATTCCGTCTCACTGGTCAAGGGCTCCAGCCATCCCTCTCGTTTCAGAAGGAGAGTGTGTTAACCGTATCGGGGGCCCCAACTCAGCAGAAGAGTAGGCAATCGTAGGTCAGTGTCAGTGTAGGGAAGAGGATTAACTCACAAGTCTCTGAAAAATCTATTGAAGTCATTCACCACCTTTCCCCTCCTTCTTCTATAAGATTCCTTCCATCCATGTAGGGTATCTCTCAACCTGAAAATTGAAGAGAAAAGAGAAAGGACGGGGAAAAGGAGAGAAAGCAGCGACTCGAGAAATCCATCCTGATGAATGTCTTGACTGTTGAATTTAAAGGCATCAGGTTAGTTAGTTGTTAAGGTGTTGGTTGCTTCTGGATGTTTGAACTTAGAGCTGATTTTCCAGCCTTCTGGTTTTGTGAGCTGTGGGATCGGTTGATGATTTTGCACTGGTAGCAAAGACAGGATGTCAATTGGTGGGATGTCCATTTTTTCCAGGCCCCTTTTAGGTCTTCTAGGGTGCTAATAGTGATTTGTAGTCCTTCTTTAAATGTAGCAAGGCCAAAGGGGAATAACCATTTTACTGGAAGTCTTTTTGCCCTCATGGCATCTGTGAGAGGTTTCATTAGGCGCCTTTTAGCCAATGTGCTTGGAGCTATGTCTTGGAAGAGCATTATTTTGTTACTTTCAAATAGAATTTCTTGGACTTTGCGTGCTTTTTGTAGAATAGCTGTGGTATCCACGTAGCTGAGTAGCCCACATATAACATCTCGTGGTGGAGATGAGGTGGCGGGCTTGGGGCAAAAGGCTCTGTGTATATGTTCAATCACGATTTTACTCTCTCCTCTCCTAGCAGGGTTTGGAATATTTGTATGGCCACCAATTTAAGGGCTTCAGCTGCTGTAGATTCAGGAAGATCTCTAATTCTGATGTTTTTCCTCCTACTCCTATTTTCCTGATTCTCCATTAGAACGAGGGCTTGATTCAGGTGGTCTTGTTGGGTTTTCAAATTGTTCTGTATTGCTTTACTGTGCTAAAACAACTCTTGTTGAGAGTTTTCTAGTTCCTCCACTCTGCGGCCTATGTACTTGACATCCGTTTTAATATCAGCAAGTTCCTGCATAACTGAGAAGAGAGATTAAGAGAGAATTTTTTAATGAAAGAGCGAGAAACTGGGCCTTTTTCTTGGTCTTCATCCTGGTCAGAATTAACGGATGCGCATTCTTTGTCCGATTCGATCATATCTTGATTAGGTGGAGTTTCGTAAGTCGTTTTGGGCTTTTGTGCAGCAGGAGAATGGTGTTTTTTCTTTAGGTATTTGTCCATTTCTATTTTTGTTAAGTTTTGGTGTATCTGCTGTGTTTCTGCTCTTGTATCTGTTGGTTTTAACCATCTTGAATTTGTTCTGTATTTCAAGTTTGCTGAAGTCTCAGTGGTGTCTGTGCAATTGTTAGTTAAGCATAATTTTTATCTCGCAGCGTCCCTTTATGAGAAAAGGACATAGCAAGGATTTTAGGAATATAAAAATTGGTAATAAGGGCTATTCCACTGTTCCCGGACCCTTTTGTTTGCTGTGGTTATTCAGTGTGAAAGAGTCAGCTTAAGCTGCGCTGACGGCACCTGGAGTCTGGAGGCTAGTTTGGCAGACCTTAGTACAGTGTCTCTGTGTACACCTCCACTATAGTGTTCTGTTTATCAAGTCCAGATAGCGCAGGGGAGGAGGGGGGTCTCCACAAAGGGTTTAACAAGCTCTTTATAGATCAGTCAGTCCCTCTCTTAATGTCTCCTTCCTCCGCTGCTTCAAATTTTTCACCTTTTCCCTCTTAGCTGTGAGCTCCTCTGAAGTTTTCTTAGGGAGTGAGGTGCTGCAGCTCCCTTGCCCCCTGTCTCAAAATGGTGAAGATGGATGCCTCTATAGACACAGGGTGCTCTGTGCCCTTATCTGAACAGGCACTGGGGGGGTTATTATGTTTATGCTGGAGGAGTTAGGTGGGATACAGAGGTCTCCAGCGGCAGAGTGAGTGGCTGCTGCGTTCTGGAGTGCAGCACCGCTTCCTCAACCACCGCTGGCAAGTAAATGTAGAGACTGCCGCTAAGTATCATGGACTCACCGCGGCCCACTGTCAGCTGTGACCGAGTGGAGAAGTTGGTCATACGGCTCTCTCTCTCTCTCGAATCGCTCCGGGTGTAGAGAAGCGGCTCCAGGAAAGTCCCTCCTTCCCAGCCGCAGTCCAGGGTGCGCACCAGTCTGGAATCAGGGACCGGGTACAACCAGGCCACACCAGGCCGCAGAATCTTTACCTCTGGTATGTGGCCCGGAGGCACTTCTGACCGCTGTCCAGGCACTGCTTATAGTGTCTGACTATCAGGGAGAGGGGCTACTAGGTCGGCAGAGGTTTTGGTATGCAGATTTTTAACTTTTAAGACAAGCTTCTGTGGGAGCTTTGCAGAGCATGTCCTCACTGCTCATGAGCTAAGCCACGTCCCCCTTCTTCAAATCATTCTTAAAGGAGATGTCTCGAGGAAGCAGTTAATTTTTTTTTTTTGCCCAGTCCCCCCCATTAAACATACATTACTAATTACCCCTGTAAATGACATTTCTAGCTGGTTCGTACTTACCGTTCCAGCGTTTCAGCAAGTTATAAAAGTTTCCTCAAGATGGCCGCCGGCTCTTTCCCCGTCGCTCGCTGCAGCCCGACGTGCGCGCTCCCGAGACGCCGCCAGCTGTGTCTCCATGGCAACCGGACGCATCGCAGCCACCGACCAGACGCCCCGCAGCCGCCGACCAGACAGCAGGTAACCGGCGCTAGCCCCCGGCTCCCCAGCGCTAGACCCTCAGCCCAGGTGAAGGCCCCGGAGCCCAGCGCTAGGTTCCGGAGCCCAGCGCTAGTTCCCCCGGCGCAGCGGCAGCCCCCCCCGGCCTAGCGGCAGCCCCCCCATCGCAGCGACAGCCCCCCGGGCCTAGCGCTAGTTCCCCCGGCGCAGCGACAGCCCCCCCGGCGCAGCGACAGCCCCCCCGGCCTAGCGCTAGTTCCCCCGGCGCAGCGACAGCCCCCCCGGCGCAGCGACAGCCCCCCCGGCCTAGCGCTAGTTCCCCCGGCGCAGCGGCAGCCCCCCCCGGCCTAGCGGCAGCCCCCCCATCGCAGCGACAGCCCCCCCGGCCTAGCGCTAGTTCCCCCGGCGCAGCGACAGCCCCCCCGGCCTAGCGACAGCCCCCCCCATCGCAGCGACAGCCCCCCCGGCCTAGCGCTAGTTCCCCCGGCGCAGCGACAGCCCCCCCGGCCTAGCGCTAGTTCCCCCGGCGCAGCGACAGCCCCCCCGGCCTAGCGACAGCCCCCCCCATCACAGCGACAGCCCCCCCGGCGCAGCGGCAGCCCCCCCCCCGGCGCAGCCCGGCGCAGCGGCAGCCCCCCCCCGGCGCAGCCCGGCGCAGCGGCAGCCCCCCCCGACCCATCACTTACCTGGAAGGCTTCTCGGGGCGGCTGGGCTGGGCTGGGCTTCTCCGCTGGGCAGCTCCAGTTTCTGCACCTTCCTCTAACAGAGGATGGTGCAGAATGGCCGCTCCAGCGCGCTCCCGAGCAGTGACAGCTCGTCTGCGCATGCGCAGAAGAGCTGTAGCGGGGAGCACACTGAAGCGACTCGTGCTGAATGGAGAAGACCGGACTGCGCAAGCGCGTCTAAAAAAGCAAGCTGCCAGCGAATTTAGACGGAACCATGGAGACGAGGACGCTAGCAACGGAGCAGGTAAGTGGAATAACTTCTGTATGGCTCATATTTAATGCACAATGTACATTACAAAGTGCATTAATATGGCCATACGGAAGTGTATAACCCCACTTGGTTTCGCGAGACCACCCCTTTAACTAGAGATGAGCGAGCGTACTCGGATAAGCACTACTCGCTCGAGTAATTGGCTTTATCCGAGTATCGCTGTGCTCGGGTCTAAAGATTCGGGTGCCGCTGCGGCTGACAGGTGAGTCGCAGCGGGGAGCAGGGGAGAGCGGCCGGGAGAGAAGGAGAGAAAGATCTTACCTCCGTTCCTCCCCGCTCTCCCGTGCAGCTCCCCGCTCCGTGCCGGCACCCGAATCTTTAGACCCGAGCACAGCGATACTCGGATAAAGCCAATTACTCGAGCGAGTAGTGCTTATCCGAGTACGCTCGCTCATCTTTATTCTTAACCAAATCACCATTTTCATCCTGTAAGCACCTGTAAGCATCCAATAGCATCTTTGACTTTTGTTTTGCTTTCGATATACCCCCAAATCCTTTTTAATTGCATTTGGTCTCTGTTGCAAGCCTCAATTCATTATTAGCTTTAGCTTTCCTGACACTTGCCCTACAGTTTCTGCAGACTGCATTATATTCTTTAAATATTTCCCCCTCTTTCCACCTTTTTAACATGTGTGCAAGTTCTATGTTCATCCATCCTGGGCTCTTTAAATGCTTCCCATTCTTCCTTCAGAATTTACTATTCTTCCTTTACCGCAGAATTTATTCACAAAATCCCCGTACAGATTTTGGTGTGGATTTCCTCCATGATATGCCAACATACCTTTATAATATGGATCATTACAATTGCAGCTATACCAACTATGTGTAGTTTTTAAAATTTGTGATATTTTTGACATAATAAAGTAATTGGGGAAAAAATATGTAATGTTTTTGTGGTGTTTTTTAAAACTATTTTTCAACATTATATTTAACCATGTGATTGCTTGATCCCCAATATAATATACTGCAATACTTCTGTATTGCCATGTATTTATACCTCTAGCAAAGTTTAATTGCAGTATGGTAGATCTAGGCGCCTTCATTAGGCACTTGGCTGCCATGGAAAACCATAAACATCTTATAATTATGTTGCATGGGCACCAATTGGATAACAGAGAGAGTTCCTACCTCTATCTAACCGCTTAGATGCCATGGTCACTGTTGACTGTTGCATATGATATCTTAAATGGCAGGGATTTACATAGCATTAGTACTATGGAGTCTGTTTAGACCTGCCAAATTCTCGTTTGAGTGAGCAAACAATGTCACAGTTTGCTCCTTCACTCGGGCAGCCTGTTCATACAGGAGATACATTGTTGTTCAAATGACAAATTGTTCAGTCATTCACATTCACTGTATAAGTGAATAAGAACAACTAAACAATCGGTATTTAAACCGAACAATTAGTGAACGAGCCAATGATGATTTTTATGCCTGCATAAAATGATCGATGACCGAAAAGCAAATGATTTATCGTTTGATTTTGATTGTTGGTTGCGTTTACACTGAATGGTTTGTTCATTTTCGCTCATTTGAGCTTTTTTTGAATGATAATTGTTCCATGTAAAAAGGCCCTAAGTGTTGCAGTAAAACTTACACTTCTCTGGATTGTAGAGTAGATGAGTCTGGCAGAGCAGACAGATGAATGAGTCTTCCTCTGTGTTCTTCGTGTGTGAGCACGTTGGTGCTCTGATTTGTGTAGCAGCACAGCAGAGAGCAACCTGCTAATGATGCTCCACCAATCAGCCTGGCAGTTCAGGGGAAAGGGAGTAGCACTACTTATCTCCTTTCCCTTTCTCTGTTCTTTGGCTGGCCACTGTCTGTGCCCTCTGTGCCTTTCACCCTCCCTCAGAAATTAGGTAGTTTTGGCCATAATGTCTGACGGAACACCAGAAAAGTAGTTTGAAATAGGAAAAACTCCAAGTAGATGCCTTAAGCCAGTGTTCCCCAACTCCAGTCCCCAGGGACCGCCAACAGGTCATGTTTTCAGGATTTCCTTAGTATTGCACAGGTGATGTAATTATTGTCAGTGCCTCAGACATTGCCACAGGTGTTCTTAACATAGGATATCCTGAAAACATGACCTGTTGGTGGTCCCTGAGGACTGGAGTTGGGGACCCCTGCCTTAAGCCATGCACCTGCAGTGCCCACTGGCTATTACTGGCCTGCACCTGACAGATATTAGAAAACATAATGTTGTCATTAGAATCTTTCAGTAGTGTTGTCTCAGGCTTTGGGCCTTGACTTTGTACAAAAATGTAAAAGAATGGGCAGTAACCAAAAAGTTAATCTGTTATAGACAAAGTTTTGAAAATATGCTATAAGAAGCAAACAATTTCTTTAATGAAATATGTTCATAAATTGGGTTTTAAAGAGGCTTTCTGGGCAAAAATTATTGACAACCTATCTTCAGGATAGGTCATCAATAGTTAATTGCCAGGAACAGGTTGTCGCATAGGACCCTGGCTATCACCTGATCACTGGCCAGCTGTCAGTCGAGTGGGCCTGACATGTGTCATAGTAGATGACAATGGAAATGGTCTAGCTGACTTAATTCCTATTAAAATCAATGGGAGCTGAAGCCAGCTGTTGCACTTCTGGCACCTCTGCCTCTGATACAGGGGTTGGCTGTGAAAGTGTAATAGCTACTTCAGCTTCCATTGATTTGTCATCTACTATGATAGATGTCTGGCTCACTGCACTGATTGCTAGCAGGGCAATCAGGTGACATCGGGGGTCCTGTGCGATGGATTCCTAGCAATTAACTATGGATGACCTATTTGCTTGTACATAAATAAAATGCTTTATATTTAAAACTAAGCATAAAAACAATTTCTGTCCAAAAAAATATCATGTCATATACATTTTATTGAAAAGTGCATTATGGTATATAACTTTCCCACATGCAAGTCTAAGACAGTAATTAAATATATTTCACCAAAGCTGCCCTGCTATTCTATTTCAGCCATTTCCCATAGGGCTCACGTTTTGTAACTTCATTGTTAATTTCAAACATCTCATTTCATCCATCTATCTATATTCCCAAAGAAAGTTGTAACGAGCTTATCTTAGCATCTTGATGTTTCAAACTCTTGTTAAATTTTTAAGCAGTTGTTTCAAACAAACCTGAAATTGGTATTAAAATATGCTTACCCTTAGCATAGCAGTGTTTGGGAATATAGATTTGTGCTGTATAAATAAATACTGCAGTGAATAAATTATAGATGGGTTTTCTTTACATAAATATACAATGGACAGTTTTTAATTTACAGCTTATGCATTACGTTTAATTAACATAATGAAGTTCTAACATAGGTGTACAGTACCATTCTGTAAATACTGGTGGCTTGCAAATTACAGAATAACGCTAATACATCAGATAACAATCAACTTTGGGTATGAAATTGAAAATGCATAAAATTAATTAATATTGCATAAAAAAATCTTCACTTCCAAACATTTTATATAACTACCGGAAACTCAAAGAAGTTGCAAGTCAAGACCATTATGGCTAATTAATTTAATCTAACATTCATCGCAAATTTAGTTTTAATTTTGTCTAGGTTTAGAAAAATAGCTTACCTTAAAGGGGTATTCCCGTAGCAGTCAATCACAGCTGAGATCAGAACACATGTCTATAGTCTGTGGACAAATGTGGCTTGGTTTTACAGAAACAACCAAGCCGACTGTTTTATGTTGCTTCTAAAACTCCAATAGAAGCTTATTGGAGTTATATAAACATCGTAACACAATGAGCTACACTGTTTCCATAACTTCTTAGATGCGGAAACAGCATTGACTACTCTGCAAGAAATGATGAGTCTGACAGGGTCTAGGAGGGGCAGTTCTGGAGATAGATGTAGGCTCCAGAGGTAGCCTCTGCATCTATCATACATTGCTGGCATATTCAGCTCTGGCAAGAGAATAACATGTAAGTGAGAAGTTTTAAAAGGAAATGTATCATCAGAAATTGACCTAGATCATTTAACTCAAGTTTTTATCTTAAATACTGTTTTAAGAATTTTGGGTAATTTTTTTTTTTTTTATGTCACGATCTACATTATAAAAATTCTAATATCCTGCCTTTTTAATGCAGATCACTGAGCCTAATAATAATCTGATGCTTCCTGTTTTGTAGAGAAAACTTTCCAGTTGTTACCTCATTATCATAGAATCATAGAATGGTAGAGTTGGAAGGGACCTCCAGGGTCATCGGGTCCAACCCCCTGCTCAGTGCAGGATCACTAAATCATCCCAGACAGATATTTGTCCAGCCTTTGTTTGAACACTTTCATTGAAGGAGAACTCACCACCACCCATTTTTTCTAATATCTAATCTGTGTTTCCTCCCTTTCAGTTTCATCCCATTGCTTCTAGTGTTTCCTTGTGCAAATGAGAATAAGGCTGATCCCTCTGCACTGTGACAGCCCTTCAGATATTTGTAGACAGCTATTAGGTTTCCTCTCAGCCTTCTTTTTTGCAAGCTAAACATTCCCAGATCCTTTAACCGTTCCTCATAGGACATGATTTGCAGACCGCTCACCATCTTTGTAACCCTTCTCTGAATTTGTTCCAGTTTGTCTGTCTTTTTTGAAGTGGGGTGCCCAGAACTGAACACAGTATTCCAGGTCTGACTAAGGAAGAGTAGAGTGGGATGATTACCTCACGTGATCTAGACTCTATGCTTCTCTTAATACATCCCAGAATTATGTTTGCCTTTTTGGCTGCTGCATCACATTGTTGACTCATGTTCAGTCTATGATCTATTAGTATACCCAAGGCTTTTTCACATGCACTGCTGCTTAGCTCAATTCCTTCCATTCTGTATGTGCTTTTTTCATTTTCCTTGCCCAGATGTAGGACTTTGCATTTCTCCTTGTTAAATACCATTCTGTTAGTCACCGCCCACTGTTCAAGCTTTTCTAGATCTGTTTCAATAATCTCTCTCTTCCCTAGTGTTAGCTATCCCTCCTAGTTTTTTTGTAGTTGGCCAATTTGATCAGTTTCCCATCAATTCCCTCCTCCAGGCAGGATTAGAATGAAAAAAAAAAATCTTGCTATTTAAATAGCGCCAACTTATTCCAATTAGAATGAAAGATATCACCTATATATAGATAACACCAGTTCCACCATTTACAATAACTGATGGTCACAGCTTACACACTTCCTCTACCTGCACAATTACCAATGCATAAGCTGCAGAGCATGTATAGAGCACTCTCCTATAAAAGTCAATGGGTCCTCTACTGTGCCTTGTGTGATTTGCCTATGAGGCTACTGTAAGGGACAGATGAGCAAAATTTTCACGCATCTAAAGGCACGTTTAAAAATTGATCTATTAGAACCAATGCTTTCCAATAAAAGCGGTCCTATGTCCGTTATTTAGAAGCACTTAAAATTCTCACTTGCAAAAGATAGGAGATGTAAGTGTAAATGCACCGCATCACGCGATTTTTTCTACATGCGATGTGCAATTATTTTCCCACGCCTATAATGCGTGAACAATTTGCTCATCTGACTGAGCCCTTAAGCATATTTCTGCAAATTACAGCCCACATAGTCATGCACAAGCAATAGAATAAAACAATCTGCAATTGGAAAATAAAAATTGATTAGAAAAAATGGTAAATGTATTATCATCTAGTTTTAATTAATAAAAAAAACTATAGGTGATACATTCTCTTTAAGGAGACAAGAAAACACAAAATGTAATTTTAGGTGGATTCCCTTTCACTGAGTTAACATAATTTATCACTTCATATATAGATTGTATGAAATGAAATGTATCTATGCCAATTGTATGCTGCATGGTTCCTTATTATTTCAGCAATATTGCTTTGCAAAATTTGAGCCCTGGGTTCTAATTCCACCAAAGACACTATCTGCATGGAGTTTATATATTTACCACATGTTTCTCTTGGTTTCCTCCTAAATTCCAAAAACATAATGATGGGTCAATTCCATAAAATGACAATTAACATTAGTGTACATGTATATGTGACATGAAGTGATTGGATTTTGAGCCCCTTGGGGACAGGAAAAGATATAAAGGCTGACAATCTCTGCATAGCTCTTTGCAATATGTTGGCGCAATATGACAACGGGGAAAAAATACATGAGTATGCATTATAAATGACAGAATATTCAATGATTGTGTCACAATCCAGGTGTGTAACTGTCTTAAATAACTATTAAATTCTCCCATTATCGCCATTGCATGAGCCTGTGCAGCCCGCCTCAATTGTTTATACATCTAAGTTTATAGACTGCAACAAATATTACTTTTCATTTTTTACTTCCTCTTATAATACCACCCACAGTTTTTCCACTATTTTAGAATTCTCATTAATTGCTTTCATATTACTTTTAACACACAGATATATGCCACCACCTATCTAAAATGTCCTTTGTGGAAAACCAGGAGGATTGTATGCCCAGTCATGTAGATAGTTTAAGGATATTTTAGCAACACCAAATACATAAATGTGTTCTTCCTTTAGTAGTAAAAACTCTGGCCCCTTAAGCGCTAAGCTGATGTCTCCTGAAGTTGGTTGCACATGCAGCAGTGCTTAGTTAAAATTTTGTGAGATTTTGATTGCCTTGTTAGACTTCTTGCCCCTGAGCTGAGAAAGACCACTGTGAGGGGACTGTTTGTGTACAGCATGAAGACCTCTACTGCTATCTTACATAATCACTGCAATTTCATCATCTAGTGCTTATATGATAACTAGTTTTCTAATTAACAAAAGGGTATTTCATGTTATTTACCTAAAATGAGTTTTTTTTGTGCTGAAAAATCACTCTGGCCACTAGGTGTCTCACTTTCTTCTAATTTGTTGCCCGTCTTTCCCCGAAAATAAGACCTACCCTGATTTTTGGGGGAGGCTTGAAATACAAGCCCCCCCCAAAAAATAACCCCTAGCTACAGTACTTGAAAAAAAAAATACTCACCTAGCTGCCTGCGTCTGTGTCTTCGCGCTGGTCTACGACGCCGTAGCAGGTTGCTATATTTTTTTCATGCATTAGTAACATAGTATTTAGGCTGAAGGGAAACAATGTCCATCTAGTTCAGCCTGTTACCATTCCCCCTTGTTGATCCAGAGGAAGGCAAAAAATTCCAATGAGGCAGAAGCCGATTAGCCCATTTGGGGGAAAAAATTCTTTTCTGACTTCATAATGGCAGTCAGAAAAATCCCTGGATCACCGTTTGAAAGTTCCTACCTGACTCAAAGATTCGGATCAACAACCCCGCTGGTTATTTAATGTCTATAGTCTAGATGTAGAGGATGCCCTCTTGTTACCGTTGTAGTCCTGGGTATAAACAGATCATGGGAGAGATCCTTGTATTGTCCCCTAATGTATTTATATGTAGTTATTTGGTCGCCCCTTAGCTGTCTTTTTTTCAGGATAAAAATTTTCAATTTTGATAGCCCCTCTGGGTATTCCAGTCCTCTCATTCCATTTACTTATTTAGTTGCCCTTCTTTGAACCCCCTCAAGCACTGCAACATCTTTCCTGAGCACTGGTGTCCAGAATTGTACACAGTATTCCATGACAAGTGCCTTGTATAGTGTAAGAATAATGTTCTTGTCCTTCGCCCCTATGCCTCTTTTAATGTACCCCACGACTTTATTTGCTTTTTCAGCAGCTGACTGGCATTGATTGCTCCAGTTAAATCTACAGTCAACTAGTACCCCCAGGTCTTTTTCCATCTCACTTTTCCCTAGCAGTACCCCATTTAGTGCATATTGGTGACATCCGTTTCTCCTACCCATGTGCATAACCTTACATTTATCAATATTGTTCAATTATTTTTTATTGTAAGAATGTTGGTGCATACAAGAAAATTTGCAAATACATTTCAAAATTTAGTATTCTCAACATACGAATATATGCACTAGGATATGAAACTTGCTTACTAATAACATGTTATATTTGGAAATCTATAAGAGGGGTAAGGGGGGAGGGGAAAAGGATCAGTGCTGTGTAGCGCCATATTGATCAACACATTTCCTCATGCTTCTAAGTAATGTAATCTGCAAAAACAAGGTAAGTATAACTCTATTTTAGGGGTCTAATCTAATATTAGTGTGGTCTAGTTGAAAATGACTCGTCCATGGGGCCCACTCTTCTTTAAATCTAGCGACTCTGTCCTACCTAAAAGCGAAAATCCTTTCCATTGCTAAGTGTTCTGACAGTAGCTGGGTTATGTCTAACAGAGAAGGGGCGTACTGAGACTTCCAGTTTCTCGCAACCAATAGCTTTATGGTCAAAAGTCCATGAGCTATCCATTTTCTATGCCTTCGAGGGATGTTTTCTATACCTAACAATAAAATTTCTTTTATAAGGTCGAAAAATTCCTGCCAAGTGGATCTAATGTTTGGGCACCCCCAGAAAATGTGTAGTAGGGAGCCTCTTTTCCCACAGCCTCTCCAACATCTATCGGAGACTCCAGGGAAGAAGTCTGCCAGTCGGGTGAGGGTCTTGTAATGGACCTCTACCTGAGAGGCTCAAAATGATGCCTCGTTTGCCCATTTATGCACTTTAGACCATTGAGTTGACGAGAACGAGTTCCCCAGTTCTCTTTCCCAGTTGAGTAGGTGTGCCTTTTTTGGAGGGCTTTGTGTGGTGTTTCCACCACCGCAGAAAAGCTCGTATATGTCTTTCAGGGGGAGTTTGTAAGGGGAAGAGTTGAAAAGATATTTAACTAGAGGGGAGGGCAGGGAGACCTCTCCTGGAGCTACTATGGGCCAGCTACTTCTGATTTGGGAATACAAGAGGAAGTCTCCGCTCAGGAAACCATATTCTTCCTGTAGAGAGTGGAAGGGTTTTATTTTGGTTCCGTCGGCTAGGTCTGAGACCCACTTAATGCCTTTACTCCTCCAGTTTTTTGTGTTAAGATTGTTTATAAGGAATTCTGTTATTTCCAGTGTTATTTCTCCGTTTTAGGAGAAAAGTTTTTTGTGATATGTAGAAGGTGTTTCCATGTTTGGGTAATGATCTGGACTATTGGATTTTTCATTGGGCCTGTTTTTATGTTAATGCTTGTAGCCAGTAAAAGATTTCTGAGGGATTTGTTGTCCAAGGAGCTTTGTTCAATGTTGGGCCAGCTAACGCCTTCACGGGAAACTCCTCACGGTCTTAGTTGGGAGACGATGTTGGCTTCATAATAGGCCGTCAGGTTAGGGACACCCAATCCGCCGACCCTCTTGATCTGTATAGAATGGTTGCTGCTACTCTGGGTCTTTTATAGTTCCAAATAAAGGACATTAGTTGGTTTTGCAGAATTTTTAATGATTTGGGGTTGCATTTAAGAGCTAGTGTTCTAAAGATGTAAAGAATTTTAGGAAGGATCATCATTTTGTAGACCACAATTCTTCCCACCCATGAAAGTTCTATTTTATTAAAGTTGTTTAAGTCTTGTTGGATACTCCCTGTTAGCAGTTCTATGTTGTGATCTATAATACTATTTAGTGGCAATTTAATTGTGGTACCCAGGTATTGGATGCCCGAGGGATCCCAAACATACGAGAATTCTGCTTTAATCAGCTCTCGAAGCCTAGGATGTAAGTCAATTGGTAGTAGTTTTGATTTAGTTGGGTTGACTTTATAGTAAGAGATTGTCCCAAAGTGGGTCAGGAGATCTAAGCCGCTCTAAGCGAGTTCAAGGGGGCAGATAACAGTAATACAATATCATCTGTGAATAGACCAATTTTATGCTGTCAACTTGCCTCGGGAACCCCTTTAATCTCACTGCACATTCGTATTGCTTCAGCTAACGGTTCCATTGTGAGAATAAATAGCGAAGGAGACAGGGGGCATCCCTGTTTGGTCGCGTTAGTTATGTTAAATGGTTTGGAGATTACTCTGTTGATAAGGACCCGAGCTGAAGGTGCTCCGTATAAGGCTTGAATGGCCATTGCAATATTTCCTTTAAAGCCACATTTCTCAAGCACAGAGAAGGCATATCCCCAATGTATTCTGTCGAACACCTTCTCCGCGTCCAGGGTGAGGAGCAGAGAAGGCGTTCGAGAGTTCTCGACCTCGGCCAAAACGCCTAGTAGTCGTCTTGTTGCGTCTGATGCTTGTCTACCTTTGACGAAGCCAGCTTGGTCGCTGTGGATTAAATCCGGAATGACCTCCAATAGTCTTAAAGAGAGAATTTTTGCGTAGATTTTTGTATCATTATTTAACCCTTTCCAATCCAATTTGTATTCTGGCTTTCCTAGGGGGCTTAGTCTTTTTCTGCCGTTATACAACAGCGCTATCTGCTGGCTAAAGCCAGTACTGCATGAGGTGACACGTTGGATAGGCTCTGACTCAGAGAGGCTGGCAATATACAGTAAGAGAACTCCGACGGACGTCTTCCAACATTGGAGCTGTACAGCCTTAAATCATAATGTCTTCAGAGATCAGACAGTGGATTGGAAAGGGTTAAAAGTGATATAGGTCTGAAATTTGCAGGGGATGAGGGTTCCTTGCCTGGTTTGGGAATTGTTACAATATTTGCTTGAAGCATTTCAGGGAGTAATGAACCGTTCGACGTGGCCTTGTTAAATAGACTTCTCATGTGGGGAACAAGATTGTCTTTGTATAACTTGAAGTATTCGTATGAGAAGCCATCAGGGCCTGGGGCTTTGTCTCTTTTGGCTTTATTGATAACTTGCAGTATCTCTTGAGAGGAAATTGATGTATTTAATTTTTCTAGTTTGTAATCTGTCAATGTGGGAAGTTGTATGGATGAAAGGAAGTTTTTTATGGCAGCTTCTGTGGGTTGAGCGACGGTTGGGTCTTTGTTGAGGTTACAAAGTTCTTCATAAAATTTCCTAAATTCCTCAGCTATAGATAAGGGGTTAGATATTTTGTTGTTAGTTAGTGAGTCGTTTATGAAGGGAATCTTGGCCTTAATCCTTTTTTGTTTGACTCTATTTGCCATCCATTTTGTGTTTTTATTATTGGCAGTGTAGTAAGTTGTTTTGATAGATTTTAGGGTTTTTTTTGTGTTCATCTATCAAAATGTTGTGGACTTTAAGTCTAGCTGTTCTAAGTTCGCTAGATAAGGTTGGCGAGGGGTTGGATCTGATGAATTTTTCGAGAGACTCTAATTCCTCCAGAGTCTTTTTAAGGAGGCTATTTTTTTCTTTTTTGAAGATGGAGCCCTGCTGTATCATTATGACCCTCGCGACTGGTTTGTGGGCATTCCAGAGGGTGAATCGACATGTTTCTGGGGTATCGTTGAGTTGAAAATATTTCACAATCGTTTCTTTTGATATTTTGGGATTTTCATCAGGAAGGTGTTATTTCTTCAGTTGTTGGAGCGTGGGGCCTTAGGGCCTAGTCTTAATGTTAATGTAATCGGAGCATGGTCTGACCAAGAAGTAACCCCTATTTTTGCTTCTTGAATTCTGTTAAGAATTTGGAAGTCCACCAGAAACATGTTGATTCTTGAAAAAGACCTGTGTCTAAAAGAATAGAAGGTATATTTTCTGGAAATTTACATTTAGGGCTCTAAAGGCATCAAAGAGCTCAGTATTTTGTAGCCAGGAGGACAAGTCCACCCCTCTACTCTTCCTTGTGTTGCTCGAGTCTAATGCTTCATCACAAAATATCTCATACCTAACGCAGGAGGAGGTGCGGAAGCGTCTAAAGAAAACTAAAATTGATAAATCACCGGGCCCAGATGGATTACACCCAAGGATACTAAAGGAACTAAGTGACGAGATAGCTAGGCCGCTATACCTAATATTTTTAGACACTATTAAGACCGGTGTAGTACCATTGGACTGGCGCATTGCCAACGTGGTCCCAATTTACAAAAAAGGGAGCAAAAGTGAGCCTGGTAACTACAGGCCAGTAAGTCTCACTTCAGTAACGGGAAAAATTTTCGAGGGGATTCTGAGAGACGCAATCGATGAGTACCTCAAGGAGATTAAGGGAATAACTCCTCACCAACATGGATTCATGAAGGGTCGCTCATGTCAGACAAATCTGATCAGTTTCTACGATGAAGTAAGCTCTAAGCTGGACCAGGGAGAATCTATTGATCTTGTATATCTGGACTTCTCTAAAGCCTTTGACACCGTGCCTCATAATAGGCTAATATACAAAATGAGGCAGCTCGGACTGGGCGAAAACGTGTGTAAGTGGGTAAAAAATTGGCTCAACGATAGAAAGCAGAGGGTGGTAATAAATGGTTCGTACTCTGATTGGACCACAGTCGCTAGCGGGGTGCCACAGGGTTCAGTATTAGGCCCCACTCTGTTCAACATATTTATCAATGACCTGATAGAGGGGCTGCATAGCAAAATATCAATATTTGCAGATGACACAAAATTATACAATATAATTAATGCAACGGAGGACAATGTGCGGCTACAAACGGACCTGGATAAGCTGGGGGCTTGGGCAGAAAAATGGCAAATGAAGTTCAATATTGATAAATGTAAGACTATGCACATGGGCAGGAGGAACGGATGTCACCAATATTCACTTAATGGGGTATCACTAGGGAAAAGTGATATGGAAAAGGATCTGGGGGTACTAGTGGATAATAGACTAAACTGGAGTAACCAATGCAAGTCAGCCGCTGCAAAGGCAAATAAAGTCTTGGGGTGCATTAAAAGAGGTATAGGGGTGAAGGACGAGAACATTATCCTTCCATTATATAAGGCACTTGTCAGACCTCACATGGAATACTGCGTACAATTCTGGACACCGGTGCTCAGGAAAGATGTCACAGTGCTTGAGGGGGTTCAAAGAAGAGCGACTAAACTAATACATGGAATGACAGGACTGGAATACCCAGAGAGGCTGTCCAAATTGGGACTATTTACTCTAGAAAAAAGAAGGTTAAGAGGCGACCAAATAACCATGTATAAGTACATGAGGGGACAACATATGGATCTCTCCCGCGATCTGTTTACACCCAGGACCACGACGGTAACAAGAGGACATCCGCTACGATTAGAGGAAAGTAGGTTTCATCACCAACACAGAAAGGGGTTCTTTACTGTAAGAGCAGTTAGACTGTGGAACTCTCTACCGGAGGAAGTGGTGATGGCAAAATCCATAGAGAAGTTTAAAAGGGGACTTGATGTCTTTCTGGAGAAGGATATTACAGGATATAAATTTTAGTTTAAGTGTCAATCCTGGTATATAGGCAGGTAGGAACTATTAGGGGTTGATCCAGGGAACAGTCTGATTGCCATTAGGGAGTCGGGAAGGAATTTTTTCCCCAAAAGAGCCAATTGACTTCTGGCCTTGGGGTTTTTTGCCTTCCTCTGGATCAACACAGTAGGATAGACAGGCTGGACTAGATGGACAATGTCTTCATTCGGCCTTACATACTATGTTACTATGTTACTATGTTACTATCTACTATAGCGTTAAAGTCCCCACATACAATTAATGGACCTTGTTATATCTTCCTTATTTTCCTTGTCACTCTGCCCAAGAACCTCAGCTGTCTAGAGTTGGGAGCGTAAATATTGACCAGGGTGACAAGGAAGCCATTAATTTTGCATATCAATATTATAAATCTGCCATCCACGTCTCCGACTTCCTCTATAAGCTGAAAGTCCACTGAGTTCTTGAATGCGATAAGGATTTTTTTTTTGAAGCATTGGCAGTGAAGATTCTAGGGAACCTTGGGTGGGAGATCCTTGGCGGGTTGTGGTTGGATAGGTGGGTCTCCTGGGCGCAAAATATGTCCACCTCTGACGAGATAGCTTCTTTCCAGAGAGCTGCTCTTTTAAAGGGGTAATTCAGTCCCTTTACGTTAAGAGATACTAATTTCAGGTCCATGTGGAGGTTCGGGATATTGCACCAAGAGTAAACTAACCTTGTTTGTGGGCCTATGTTAGGAACTTTTCTATCCTTGTTTGATGGTACGGAGGTGTTCATCCATAAGCTTGTGTATGTGTCCTATTTAGGGGTGGAGATGGGGGAGAAGGGGGAAGGGAACAAGCAAGTATGGTCTTCTTACTCAGGTTGGGTATCATTGCTTGGTTGTAACTTAACAACTGTTGAAGAATAAAGAAAAAGGACCTTTCCAATTGTTGGGATTATGTCCTTGGTTGGGGTTAAACTGACATCAGCCTGTGTTTTAAGTGTTGAACGATTTAGCACGAGGTCAAATAGGTGGAACCTTAAGATCTTGAGTGGGGAGCTAGCGGTTAGGAGCCCGTCCTCTGCTAGGTTTGCCTGGTTGCTTCCGAGACCAGTCCTTCTGAATATAATTAGGACTGTGAGGATTGGTAACTGGGAGGTTCCACTTCTGAAGTAGGGCTAGGCCTTCTTCTTGGGTGATTATAGTGGTGATGGTTCCTTCTCTATTGATGTACAGCTTGGTGGGGAAGCCCCATCTATAGGAGATATTGTTTTCTCTCAGGGTTGTTGCTATGAGAGAGAGCTGTTTGTGCGCGGCCATCGTGGCCTGAGAGAAGTCAGAATATAACTTGATGTTACTGTAGGGGGGGAGGAAGGACTTTAAGATTTCTGGCTACCCTCATCAGATTTTCTTTGGTGTGGAAAAAGTGCACTCTTGCTATGACATCTCTAGGTACATTTTCGGGGACGTTTTTTGGTTTGGAGAGCCTATGGATTCTGTCCAGTATGTGTTCCTCTACTTTAGAGTCCGGCAGGAGGGCTTTAATGAGGTCTTGAGCATATTCGTTTAGTTCTTCTCTTTTGACCCATTCAGGTATTCCTCTAAATTTTATGTTGGTGTGGCGGTTACGGTCTTCAAGATCCGCCATTTTGTTTTTTAAAGATTCGAACTCCTCCTCCAGTTTATAGTAAGCATCAATAAATTTGTTATGTGAACTGGTGATCTCTCCGGTTTTGTTCTCGAGATGGTCTACTCTGTCGCCTATTTCTTCTATGGTGTTGTTTATTTTTGCGTTCATTTCAGCTATATCTCTTTTTAATGAGCCCTTTAAAGCTATGACCATTTCTCTGATGAAGAATTCAGAGGCTGTTTGGTTGGAGCACTGTATATTAAATAGAGGGTCTGGACAATCTTCTTCCCCTGGCCAATCTGATGTAGCTGTGACTATGGGGGGAGAGGGATTTTCCCTTCTGGGACGTCTTTTTTCAGGACTCTCTTTGGGTGAGCTTATGCTCCTCTTCTCCGTGCCTATATAAACTGCAGGGAAGAAGATGGCGCTATCTCCCCTGCACCTCCCCCTTCTCCTGAGGCGCTCTGGTGATCTGCCACCTCTCTGCCTTCTAGATGCTCCTCTACTGGGCTCTGGGACCGGGAATTAGGAGGAATGAGAGTGTTGGGGTGAGTGTGAAGCGGCGGTGGGGAGGTTGATGAGCTGCGCTTACCGCTGTTCTTATCTGCAGCGTCCGCCGGACCCTCCGCTTCTGTATCCCGCTCCCCCTCCACTCCGCATGAAGCCGCCTCCATCTTGCTTTCTTCTTCCTTCGGGCCGCGTGCTGAGTAAAAGTCTGTCAGGCGCTTCGGACCGGGCTTCCCCATTCTTCTCCTGGACATTATCAGGATGTAGTGAGTCTCCCCTGTCTTTTTGAGACGGTTTTAGTTACATCGGCTGGCTGTTAGTTGCTTTAGGCTGGTGTTTGTAGCGGAGCTATTCAGAACACGTCTGCCATTGGCTTCGTTCAAGCCACGCCCCCCCCCCCCCACATTTATCAATATTGAACTTCCTTTACCATTTTTCTACCCAAGCCCCCAACTTATCTAGGTCCATTTGCAGCCGTACATTGTCCTCCTCTGTATTAATTATCTTGTATCGTCTGCAAATATCAATATTTAACTGTGCAGTCACTCTATCAGGTCATTGATAAATATATTAAACAGAATGGGGCCTAATACTGAATCCTGTGGCACCCCACTAGCAATGGTGGCCCAATCAGACTACGAACCAATTACCAGCCTCTGCTTTCTATCTCCGAGACAGTTCTTTACCCAGATACACTTGTTTTCACCTAGACCGAGCTGTATCATTTTGTATATCAACCTATTATGTGGCACGGTGTCAAATGTTTTAGACTAATCCAACTTTACGAGATCAGTGTCACTAAATCACCTTTATTACAAGGTTTGTGCTATTTTGTTGAATTACTGAACCTACACTACTGCTTGGCTAGCCTCCTCGTCCTGTCCAATAGCTCACTAGTCCATAAGGTGGCTGTATATGAAGGGGAATTGACCAGAAATGTCACTCAGTGCCATGCAGAGTAACACACTGCACTCAGGACATAAGTGCAAGTGCAGTAGAGACTGAGTAGTGTTTCTATTCACATGGTCTCTTGCCATATATCTTGTGTTTAGCATGGTAGAGGCAGTATTACAGAGTCTATACATTATTTCTTATGTGCTTTTGGCATGTGTTATCTACAGTCCCATGTAAATGTATGTTTATTTGACACTAAAGAGTAGAGGAGTTGAAGGTCATATGAAGGAGAAAGAGAAGCAAATATCTGTAAAGACTAGAGATGAGCGAACGTACTCGTCCGAGCTTGATACTCGTTTGAGTATTAGCGTGTTCGAGATGCTCGTTACTCGTAACGAGTACCACACGATGTTCGAGTTACTTTCACTTTCATCTCTGAGACGTTAGCGCGCTTTTCTGGCCAATAGAAAGACAGGGAAGGCATTACAACTTCCCCCTGCGACGTTCAAGCCCTATACCACCCCCCTGCAGTGAGTGGCTGGCGAGTATATAAATCGTCCCCTCCCGCGGCTCGCCACAGATGCATTCTGACAGAGATCAGGGAAAGTGCTGCTGATGCCGGAGCTGCTATAGGGAGAGCGTTAGGGGTGATTTTAGGCTTCAAGAACCCCAACGGTCCTTCTTAGGGCCACATCTGACCGTGTGCAGTACTGTTGAGGCTGCTTTTTGCAGTGTTGCACATTTTTTTTTTTTTTTGTATATCGGCCGTGCAGAGCATTGCGTCCTCAGTCTGCAGTCATTGTACAGAGTATAGGGCCAGTACTGGTGAGGCAGGGAAAGAGATATTCAGGCTATATAGGCAGTGGGCTTTTTCCAAAAAATTGGGGAAAATACTATATTTGGGCTGCCTGTGACCGTCTTCAGTTTACTGCGTGTCTGCTGGGGGTAGTAGTCCTAATTAATACGCAGCTAAGCGTTACAGCAGGCTTGCGCAAAATTGTTTCCTGGATCTGCTGTCTGTTACATCAGCGCCGTCACCCCGCCAGAGGGAAACAGTATACATAATATTATACGCTGCCTACAGTATCTATCTGTTGGGGGTAGTAGTCCTAATTAAAACGCAGCTAAGCGTTACAGCAAGCTGGCGCAAAAATGTTTCCTGGATCTGCTGTCTCTGTTACATCAGCGCTGTCATCCCGCCAGAGGGAAACAGTATATATAATATTATACGCTGCCTACAGTATCTATCTGCTGGGGGTAGTAGTCCTAATTAATACACAGCTAAGCGTTACAGCAGGCTGGCGCAAAATTGTTTCCTGGATCTGCTGTCTCTGTTACATCAGCGCCGTCATCCTGCCAGAGGGAAACAGTATACATAATATTATACGCTGCCTACAGTATCTATCTGCTGTGGGTAGTAGTCCTAATTAATACGCAGCTAAGCGTTACAGCAGGCTTGCGCAAAATTGTTTCCTGGATCTGCTGTCTCTGTTACATCAGCGCCGTCATCCCTCCAGAGGGAAACAGTATACATAATATTATACGCTGCCTACAGTATCTATCTGCTGGGGGTAGTAGTCCTAATTAATACGCAGCTAAGCGTTACAGCAGGCTTGCGCAAAATTGTTTCCTGGATCTGCTGTCTCTGTTACATCAGCGCCGTCATCCCGCCAGAGGGAAACAGTATACATAATATTATACGCTGCCTACAGTATCTATCTGCTGGGGGTAGTAGTCCTAATTAATACGCAGCTAAGCGTTACAGCAGGCTGGCGCAAAATTGTTTCCTGGATCTGCTGTGCGTTCCGTAAGGGAAGTCAGCCTCCAACCACAGGCCAATAAGCGGCACATTTAATTACAGCGTTCTGTTTCTGCACTACTGGTAATACACCATGCTGAGGGGTAGGGGTAGGCCTAGAGGACGTGGACGCGGGCGAGGACGCAGAGGCCCAAGTCAGGGTGTGGGCACAGGCCGAGCTCCTGATCCAGGTGTATCGCAGCCGACTGCTGCGGGATTAGGAGAGAGGCACGTTTCTGGCGTCCCCACATTCATCTCACAATTAATGGGTCCACGCGGTAGACCTTTATTAGAAAATGAGCAGTGTGAGCAGGTCCTGTCGTGGATGGCAGAAAGTGCATCCAGCAATCTATCGACCAACCAGAATTCTGCGCTGTCCACTGCTGCAACTCTGAATCCTCTGGCTGCTGCTCCTCCTTCCTCCCAGCCTCCTCACTCCATTACAATGACACATTCTGAGGAGCAGGAAGACTCCCAGGAACTGTTCTCGGGCCCCTGCCCAGAATGGGCAGCAATGGTTCCGAATCCTCTCCCACTGGAGAAGTTTGTCGTGACCGATGCCCAAACTTTGGAAAGTTCCCGGGGTCCGGGGGATGAGGCTGGGGACTTCCGGCAACTGTCTCAAGAGCTTTCAGTGGGTGAGGAGGACGATGACGATGAGACACAGTTGTCTATCACTCAGGTAGTAGTAATTGGAGTAAGTCCGAGGGAGGAGCGCACAGAGGATTCAGAGGAAGAGCAGCAGGACGATGAGGTGACTGACCCCACCTGGTTTGCTACACCTACTGAGGACAGGTCTTCAGAGGGGGGGGCAAGTGCAGCAGTAGGGCAGGTTGGAAGAGGCAGTGCGGTGGCCAGGGGTAGAGGCAGGGCCAGACCGAATAATCCACCAACTGTTTCCCAAAGTGCCCCCTTGCGCCATGCCACCCTGCAGAGGCCGAGGTGCTCAAAGGTCTGGCAGTTTTTCACTGAGAGTGCAGACGACCGACGAACAGTGGTGTGCAACCTTTGTCGCGCCAAGATCAGCCGGGGAGCCACCACCACCAGCCTCACCACCACCAGCATGCGCAGACATATGATGGCCAAGCACCCCACAAGGTGGGACGAAGGCCGTTCACCGCCTCCGGTTTGCACCGCTGCCTCTCCCCCTGTGCCCCAACCTGCCACTGAGATCCAACCCCCCTCTCAGGACACAGGCACTACCGTCTCCGGGCCTGCACCCACACCCTCACCTCTGCTGTGCTCGGCCCCATCCACCAATGTCTCTCAGCGCAGCGTCCAGCTGTCGCTAGCGCAAGTGTTGGAGCGCAAGCGCAAGTATGCCGCCATGCACCCGCACGCTCAAGCGTTAAACGTGCACATAGACAAATTTATCAGCCTGGAGATGCTGCCGTATAGGGTTGTGGAAACGGAGGCTTTCAAAGGTATGATGGCGGCCACGGCCCCGCGCTACTCAGTTCCCAGTCGCCACTACTTTACCCGATGTGCCATCCCAGCCCTGCACGACCACGTCTCCCGCAACATCGTACGCACCCTCACCAACGCGGTTACTGGCAAGGTCCACTTAACAACGGACACGTGGACAAGCCCAGGCAGGCAGGGCCACTATATCTCCCTGACGGCACATTGGGTGAATTTAGTGGAGGCTGGGACAGAGTCAGAGCCTGGGACCGCTCACGTCCTACCCACCCCCAGAATTGCTGGCCCCAGCTCGGTGGTGGTATCTGCGGCGGTGTATGCTTCCTCCACTAAACCACCCTCCTCCTCCTCCTCCTACACAACCTCTGTCTCGCAATCAAGATGTGTCAGCAGCAGCACGTTGCCAGCAGTCGGTGTCGCACATCGTGGCAGCACAGCGGTGGGCAAGCATCAGCAGGCCGTGCTGAAACTACTCAGCTTAGGAGAGAAGAGGCACACGGCCCACGAACTGCTGCAGGGTCTGACAGAGCAGACCGACCGCTGGCTTGCGCCGCTGAGCCTCCAACCGGGCATGGTCGTGTATGACAACGGCCGTAACCTGGTGGCTGCTCTGCAGCTCGGCAGCCTCACGCACGTGCCATGCCTGGCCCACGTCTTTAATTTGGTGGTTCAGCGCTTTCTGAAAAGCTACCCACGCTTGTCAGACCTGCTCGGAAAGGTGTGCCGGCTCTGCGCACATTTCTGCAAGTCCCACACGGACGCTGCCACCCTGCGCACCCTGCAACATCGGTTTAATCTGCCAGTGCACCGACTGCTGTGCGACGTGCCCACACGGTGGAACTCTACGCTCCACATGTTGGCCAGGCTCTATGAGCAGCGTAGAGCTATAGTGGAATACCAACTCCAACATGGGCGGCGCAGTGGGAGTCAGCCTCCTCAATTCTTTACAGAAGAGTGGGCCTGGTTGGCAGCCATCTGCCAGGTCCTTGGAAACTTTGAGGAGTCTACCCAGATGGTGAGTGGCGATGCTGCAATCATTAGCATCACCATTCCTCTGCTATGCCTCTTGAGAAGTTCCCTGCAAAGCATAAAGGCAGACGCTTTGCGCTCGGAAACAGAGGCGGGGAAGACAGTATGTCGCTGGATAGTCAGAGCACCCTCCTGTCTATATCTCAGCGCATTGAGGAGGAGGAGGAGGAGCATGAGGAGGATGAGGAGGAGGGGGAAGAGACAGCTTGGCCCGCTGCTGAGGGTACCCATGCTGCTTGCCTGTCATCCTTTCAGCGTGTATGGCCTGAGGAGGAGGAGGAGGATCCTGAAAGTGATCTTCCTAGTGAGGACAGCCATGTGTTGCATACAGGTACCCTGGCACACATGGCTGACTTCATGTTAGGATGCCTTTCTCGTGACCCTCGCGTTACACGCATTCTGGCCACTACGGATTATTGGGTGTACACACTGCTCGACCCACGGTATAAGGAGAACCTTTCCACTCTCATATCCGAAGAGGAAAGGGGTTCGAGAGTGATGCTATACCACAGGACCCTGGCGGACAAACTGATGGTAAAATTCCCATCCGACAGCGCTAGTGGCCGAGGCGCAGTTCCGAGGGCCAGGTAGCAGGGGAGGCGCAGAGATCAGGCAGCATGTACAGCACAGGCAGGGGAACACTCTCTAAGGCCTTTGACAGCTTTCTGGCTCCCCAGCAAGACTGTGTCACCGGTCCCCAGTCAAGGCTGAGTCGGCGGGAGCATTGTAAAAGGATGGTGAGGGAGTACATAGCCGATCGCACGACCGTCCTCCGTGACGCCTCTGCCCCCTACAACTACTGGGTGTCGAAGCTGGACACGTGGCCTGAACTCGCGCTGTATGCCCTGGAGGTGCTTGCTTGTCCTGCGGCTAGTGTCTTGTCAGAGAGGGTGTTTAGTGCGGCTGGGGGAATCATCACAGATAAGCGTACCCGCCTATCAACCGACAGTGCCGACAGGATTACACTCATCAAGATGAACAAAGCCTGGATTTCCCCAGACTTCTCTTCTCCACCAGCGGACAGCAGCGATACCTAAACAATATGAAGGCTGCACCTGCGGATGGAAGCATTGTTCTCTATCACCATCAAAAACGTGGACCTTTTAGCTTCATCAATCTGTGTATAATATTCATCCTCCTCCTCCTGCTCCTCCTCCTGAAACCTGACGTAATCACGCCGAACGGGCAATTTTTCTTAGGCCCACAAGGCTCAGTCATATAATTTTTGTAAACAATTTTTTTACGTTTCAATGCTCATTAAAGCGTTGAACCTTGCACCTGAACCAATTTTTATTTTAACTGGGCCGCCTCCAGGCCTAGTTACAAATTAAGCCACATTAACCAAAGCGATTAATGGGTTTCACCTGCCCTCTTGGTTGGGCATGGGCAATTTTCCTGACGTACATTAGTACTGTTGGTACACCAATTTTTTGGGGCCCTCGCCTACAGTGTAATCCAATTAATTTTTTGCCCACCTGCATTAAAGCTGACGTTACATCAGCTGTCATGGGCACTGCAATGGGATACATTTATGTACAGCCTGTGGGTTCCAGGGAGCCACCCGTGCTGTCAGTCCACACGGAGTTGTAACTGCATGTGTCCACTTCTAAAGAACCCCAGTCTGACTGGGGCATGCAGTGTGGGCCGAAGCCCACCTGCATTGAATATGACATTACCTCAGCTGTGCAGGGGAATGCAATGGGATATATTTATGTACCGCCGGTGGCTTCCTGGCACCCACCCATGCTGTCGTTCCACACGGAGTTGTAACTGCATGTGTCCACTTCTAAAGAACCCCAGTCTGACTGGGGCATGCAGTGTGGGCCGAAGCCCACCTGCATTTAATCGGACGTTACCTCAGCTGTGATGGGCACTGCAATGGGATACATTTATGTACAGCCGGTGGGTTCCAGGGAGCCACCCATGCTGTCGGTCCACACGGAGTTGTAACTGCATGTGTCCACTTCTAAAGAACCCCAGTCTGACTGGGGCATGCAGTGTGGGCCGAAGCCCACCTGCATTAAACATGACATTACCTCAGCTGTGATGGGCAATGCAATGGGATATATTTATGTACCGCCGGTGGCTTCCTGGCACCCACCCATGCTGTCGGTCCACACGGAGTTGTAACTGCATGTGTCCACTTCTAAAGAACCCCAGTCTGACTGGGGCATGCAGTGTGGGCCGAAGCCCACCTGCATTTAATCGGACGTTACCTCAGCTGTGATGGGCACTGCAATGGGATACATTTATGTACAGCCGGTGGATTCCAGGGAGCCACCCATGCTGTGGGTGAACACGGAATTCCCATTGCGGAGTTGTACCTGCCTGTGACTATTTTTAAAAAAACGCAGTCTGACTGGGGCATGCAGACACTTTGACAGAATGAATAGTGTGTTGCACATAGGTTCCCCATTGCTATGCCCACATGTGCAGCTCCTGATGGAGGTGGCACAGGATTATATTTCTCATTGCTTCTGTACAGCATTGTGGGCTATCGCCCCGCCCCTTTTAAAGAGGGTCGCTGCCTAGCCGTGCCAACCCTCTGCAGTGTGTGCCTGCGGTTCCTCCTCATGGCAGACGCACTTATAAATAGACATGAGGGTGGCGTGGCATGAGGGCAGCTGAAGGCTGGGCACTGGGTTGTGTGGGGGGGGGTGGTTGGTCAGCATGTAACCCAGGAGAAGTGGCAGCGGAGTGTCATGCAGGCAGTGATTGTGCTTTGTTGGAGGCAGTGTGGTGCTTAGCTAAGGTATGCATTGCTAATGAGGGCTTTTCAGAAGTAAAAGTTGTTGGGGGGGGCACTCTTGCCGCTATTTTGGCTTAAAGGGGTTGTCCCGCGCCGAAACGGGTTTTTTTTCTTTTCAACCCCCCCCCCCCCGTTCGGCGCGAGACAACCCCGATGCAGGGAAGTAAAGAAAGCTTACCGGAGCGCTTACCTTAATCCCCGCGCTCCGGTGACTTCAATACTTACCGCTGAAGATGGCCGCCGGGATCCTCTGTCTCCGTGGACCGCAGCTCTTCTGTGCGGTCCATTGCCGATTCCAGCCTCCTGATTGGCTGGAATCGGCACGTGACGGGGCGGAGCTACACGGAGCCGCTCTCTGGCACGAGCGGCTCCATAGAAGACTGCAGAAGACCCGGACTGCGCAAGCGCGGCTAATTTGGCCATCGGAGGGCGAAAATTAGTCGGCTCCATGGGAACGAGGACGCTAGCAACGGAGCAGGTAAGTAAAAAACTTTTTATAACTTCTGTATGGCTCATAATTAATGCACAATGTATATTACAAAGTGCATTATTATGGCCATACAGAAGTGTATAGACCCACTTGCTGCCGCGGGACAACCCCTTTAATAGTGGGACCTGGGAACTTGAGATGCAGCCCAACATGTAGCCCCTCGCCTGCCCTATCCGTTGCTATGTCGTTCCCATCACTTTCTTGAATTGCCCAGATTTTCACACATGGAAACCTTAGCGAGCATCGGCGATATACAAAAATGCTCGGGTCGCCCATTGACTTCAATGGGGTTCGTTACTCGAAACGAACCCTCGAGCATCGCGAAAATTTCGTCCCGAGTAACGAGCACCCGAGCATTTTGGTGCTCGCTCATCTCTAGTAAAGACATAAACTGTGAATCTATGGATTTAGATATTCATTGTCCATTATGTCTACTGTATACTTTACCGAGTCTGCATTGTGATGATACTAAATAAACTAGTCATTCTATGGTAGTACTTGATTATTGTATGTCAGTATTATCCAGGCATTCCATGGCGGTATCATTCAGTTACTGTATGGTGGTAATAAGTCACTATGATAGTACAAGGCTTTAAAAATATGCCAGATAAGCTGGATATCTGTTGAAATAACAATTATTTACTTAACTACCAGCTCCCCCTGCTGATATCACATCTAGGCTTTAGTCTCTGTATAGAATCCTGCAGCTCACCTACATATGTAGCCACGATATTTAGTCTTTATTCTTTATAAGACTAAAATGTATATACTATGTATACTCTTTAGCTGAAGCTGAAACAGTCCATATACTGCAGTGTACTAACCCTTCTTTCTACAGATAACCAAATCTAAAGAATGGGGCAACTTTAACTTGATAACACTTAGAAGAGACTTACTATAGTAAGTAAAATTGTCTTTATTTTCTTAAACAGGAGGTAGAAGTTCCTGTTTCTCTTTTTCTTAATAAGCAGAGAAGCCTAAAATTTAAATAGCTCATAATGAAAGGAATATGTTTCCATAACCATCCTAAGTTAATTAGAAATAAATGTGTAAACATGCATAAAGCAGACTCCAGCATTGTTTCTTGTGAAGGAAATTAACTCATATGTGCTTACTTGGTATGCATTATTTACACAAAAAACGGAGGACATGTAAAACATAAAACTTATACAGGGATATTCAAATGGTTAATTAGAACTACTGCTGCAGATTATTTAAAAACACTCTTTCCGTCTTTAGAAAATAACCTTGGGCATATACACTCTAATTAAATTTATACAAGGAATGAAATAATGCTTGAACAATGCATTTAAAATGAAGAAAATGCATTTAAAAATAAAGATCAATTAATGTACCAGTAATTATCAATCCGAGTTCACAGAACATTGTTTATGTGAGCAGCATAGTGCAGACTGTAAAGATTATGTGCTGTAACACTAAGGATTGCCTTTTTCTTTTTTTTAATAGTTCTTTATTAAAATATTGTAATGGCTTGTTCACAGAGATAGCCAGATGAGTCTTTCTACAGCTCCAAGCACCGAACACCTAATCTATCTTAATCTAAATTCTGTGTGACGCATCCCTCTCCGACATCACCACCTTATTTCCCCTGCTACCAGAGCCTTTTTGGCTTGTTTAGCAGAACCCTTGAACAAGTGGCACCTACGGGCTACTGCATAGTCAAAGCCGTAGGTTACAGTTATGCTTTGACCCACAATAGTTCATTTGGACAGCAGGCTGCCGCCATTTGAACAGTAGAAGTTGATGCTGTGCCCAGCATCTCTTGGGCACTTCCTGACCACAGCAACAATCTTGAGGATGTCTGCTTCCTCAGTCATCAGAGATTTGGGAGCATTGTAGAAAAGGTACTGTTGTGTCAGCTTGAGCTTGACTGTGTATTTGGTCTACTTTGGCTCTGATGGGTATGTCAGCGGTTGGTGTGTGGTCTGTGTGGTTCCTTCAGCGACTCTTCAGATAAAGTCAGAGATTTATTACTGAGATTTATTCTTTGAGGTTTTAGTTAATTATTATGGTGTCATTTATCAGGGTTAGTGAGTGGCACATGCATGAGGGTGGATGCGTCCTTATCAGGGCAGGCAATCCACTGGTAGGCAGGGGTTGTCACCCTCTACTTCTCCTTAGGGAAAGTTTTCCTCCTTTGTTTATTTTTTCCTCGTACTGCGGGCTGTTCATGGCAGTATGGTGTGAACACTGTCAGAGAGAATATATTTTGGTTTGCAGTTATCGCACACATGAAGCAGATGTGATAGGTACGACTACAGGAAACTGCACCCTGTGTTGGGCGCAATGGGAGCTACTAGGGAGTATCCCTATTAAAGTGCAGGACCAGAAGCTGCACATTGTTTGGAAGCCGTTCAAAGTCAAGAAAGTGACTCAAATACACAAGTCAATTTTGATCATAACGATGTGATGTTACCTCAAAAATCCTAACTCCATTGTGCTCACCTAGTAATGAACTCTCTTCTGCTTAGGTGAAACAATACTGCATAAAGTGAATTCCAGCTTCTAATCCTGGATTTCCCTCTCTCAGGAGTCCAACAAAGTAGAGAGCCTATCATGACAGATGTCCAATGGGTGGCATTTAATAAGGCATGCATCATATGTAAGTTTTTTCCATGTTTGTTTAATACCTCATATACTACCTAGGATATGCCTGGTTTAGAGACAAGTGAAGGAAGGGAACATCTGTATGCTAACTTATTCTTGCAGAATCTAAAAGTGCCATGTCTAAATGATGGACAAATTAAATTGTTCAATTCTCCAATAACCCCATCTGAACATAACATGACTATTCGCTTCCTAAAACTACATAAAGCACCTGACACAAATAGGTTTGCAAATGAATACTTTAAATCAGTTGAATTAGAGTTAACATAATTTTTTATAGTCTGTATTTAATGAAGTAGGTACAACTATCCTTAAAATAATGCTCCAAGCGACAATTGTGACACTAGCAAAATCTGTCAAGGACTCATCAATTCCTCCCAACTTTAGACCAATTTCCTTTCTTAATGTAGATGTGAAATTATATCCAAAGATATTATTCCTGAGACTCAAAAAATGTTATCAATTCTTGTAAAGTTTGAACGTGTGGAATTTTGTCAAAGACAGACAAGCAGCACTTCTCACACATAACTACTAGATGGTTTGAGAGACAATAGAAGTCTTTTCTGCTTTTATCCCAGGATGTAGAGAAAGCATTCAACAGATTCTATTGGGAAACCAATTTAATAAATTCATGACATACTTGCAAAAGTCTTTACAGGATATAACACACATCAAAATCACTGGGTGATCACAATACACCCATATAAGAATATTACAAAATCATGTTTTCAAAAGTCAGTTATATCATGACACACATGCCAAGAAAAGAAAGGACTCATCTGTACTTTAGACCAAACTTGGTGGTGGGTCACCTAACCATTCAAAATTGGTAAGATATACAATCTCACGTCACCTCTGATTTAGCATTATGTGACAACCTTCATGTATCCGTCATCTTTCAAGGGCATCATTATCCTCGCCTTCACATTTCAATTTCCACATGGGTATCTTTTTTGAAACAAATTGGTAACCACTCACCAGTTAAAATGATTTATAGACCATTGTCTTGCCTTGAACTTACATTAACTGATTCTCCATTGATTTCTTGACAAAAAATGGTTTCTTATTCATAGATGGCTTTCATATAGGTAGCTCAATTCATTCATTTAAGTATGTTATTTAGTCAAACTTCCACAAATATATCCTCAAATATTCAACCTAGAATCCCTAAAAAGTACGCCCTAATATATAACCACGAGGAAGTATACGGGAACCCTTTAAGTATTAGGTTCACTTGGGCTTACCTAGTGCGCTTTCCTTTTCCCTTTTATTATTCCTATTCTGTTACATTATAGTCTGTAAAATGTAACACTCAAATGCAGTATAGCTTTGTAATGTCTTTTTAAAGAATATAGCCCATAAGTCAGGTTTCAACACTCGGCATTTGCACAAAATCCAGTATCCATGATAGCAGTTCTAACTCCTATAGCAGGTCTGCTAATTAACAACAACTGGGTACCTTTAAAGTATGCACCTCTAGCATGTGTGTTGAGGCTAGCCTTACTTACAATTCTGTGGGGATGGGAGTCATCACTACTACCTGCCTCTGTGATCTTTGTCACAGTCCTGTGGCTTCCACTGGTTACCTTTGTGGTATGCACCTCTAGCGTTTGTGTTGAGGCTGGCCTCACTTACAATAACGTGGGGGTGGGAGTCATCACTACTACCTGCCTCTGTGATCTTTGTCACAGTCCTGTGTATTCTACCAGGTTGGGGTGTAGTGTGCCCACTGTCTCAGTCTCTCTCTGCCAGTTCCAGGCAGAAAGCAATTATTTCCTCTCACAGCCCCTAGTCTCTACTCCACTGTAACAGGTAGCAGCTCCTCTGCAGACTATTGCACGCTCTCTAGCAGCACCTCGGCTCAGTGACACAATCCTGTGACACAGCAAAAATTGCTCTTTATATAGCCAGAGCTCTAGCCACAAGTTCCCATTGAGCATGCTCAGTTCAGTTTATAGTGGCTAAACGTTTAGTCCTTTAAAAGGAAGCAATAATCCTTTAGGTGTGAATTCCTTAAAAATGTCTAAACAAACAAGATTTCTCAAAGGTTTATATTAAAAAATATGCCAACAAAATCATAAGGTTATTAATATATACTGTATATCAAATAGGTGTGAGTAACAAATAATATTTGATTGAAGTGAATATCTGTCAACAAACGACGAACCAAGTTTATACCTTTGGTGAATGATTTATACATTCAATAGCCAGAGTAATATGTTCTAACTATAGCATATAGTTTTGACACCTAAATATATATATATATACCTTAGTATATATACTTACTTTTTTAGATGTCAATTCTTATTGAGTTAAATAATTAAAAAGTAATTGAGGAATAGGGAGAGAGACAATAAGTATGAGTCTATCTTGGTAAATGGGCATGTAGTTAGGTCCTTATAATGAGCTTAGAAATAGTGTTGCTCATCATGATTGGTTTGGTGATGAAATTGGACCAATTTTCACAAAATCAGACCAGTTCAGCCCGACCCGATTTTTTGTGTAAATCGCGAAAAAAATCTACTTTCCCATAATGCATGCTAAAAGCAGGTCAGTATGCAGGTAATAAGCAGGCAGGGCACCTTGATGATGTCACCTCCATGTTGCAGCACTTTCATCGGACACCTGTATCGCAGCCCAACCATATATTTTACAAGCTCAGCACAGCAGAGAGAAGTTGATGTATTGTGTGGAGGATACTGCAGCTGCTAAAAGTACTATGCTAACAGAAAAACTGTTCTGTAGAGTTGAGAAGACAGTCTGCTGAGTGTCTATTGCAGCTGGTGAAAAGGATATGCTAGCAGGTAGAAAAACTGAGTCTGGGGAATATTGCAGCTGCTGAAAGTGTATATGTCAGCAGACAGAAAACCTACTCTGTGGTGTAGAGAAGATAGTCCTGAGTCAAGCCTATTAAATTGTTAGGAATGTTACATACCTTCCTGTGGGTTTTTCTTAACCCCTTAGTGATGGAGCTTTTTTTGCTTTTTTCCATTTTTGTTTTTTCCTACTCCCATTTAAAAAATCGTAGCTCCTTAATTTATCCATCGACGTCGCTGTATGTGGGCTTGTTTTTTGCGGGATGAGTTGTATTTTTTAATGGCACTATTTATTGTACCATATAATTTACTGAAAAACTTTTTAAACATTCTTAGCGGAGAGAAATGGAAAAAAAACGACATTCCACCATTTTTCGGTGCGTCCTGTTTCTACAGCACACAAATTGCAACAAAAGCGACCTGATATTTTTATTCTATGGGTCAGTACGATTACTACGATACCAAACCTGTATAGTATTTTTTTTGCTGTACTACTTTTATTTATTTTTTTTAAGATATTTAATTTTTTTCAATTATTTTCTGCGGTCATTTTGTGCGCGCAATACCTTTTTTATTTTTCCGTCGACGTAGTTGAGCAAGGGCTCATTTTTTGCAGGATGTCCTGAAGTTTCTGATAGTATCAATTTGGAATACATACAACTTTTTGATCGCTTTTTATTGCGTTTTTTCTGGGAGACAGGGTAACTAAAAAAGTGTATTTCTGGCGTTCTTTATTTTTTTTTTCAGACGACGTTCACTGTGCGGGAAAAATAATGCACTACTTTGATAGAACGGACTTTTACAGAGGCGGCGATATCAAATACATATTTTTATTTTATGATTTTGATTTTTTAATAATGGATATGGCAAAAGGAGGGTGATTTAAACTTTTATAACTTTTTTTTTAACAATTAAAAAAACTTTAATGATTATTTTTTTTACATTACTTTGAAGTTCCCCTGGGGAACTTTAACATGCGATGCTTTGATCGCTCCTGCAGTATGACGTAATGCTATAGCAAGTGCAGCAGCAGGGCAGGTTGGAAGAGGCAGTGCGGTGGCCAGGGGTAGAGGCAGGGCCAGACCGAATAATCCACCAACTGTTTCCCAAAGCGCCCCCTCGCGCCATGCCACCCTGCAGAGGCCGAGGTGCTCAAAGGTCTGGCAGTTTTTCACTGAGAGTGCAGACGACCGACGAACAGTGGTGTGCAACCTTTGTCGCGCCAAGATCAGCCGGGGAGCCACCACCACCAGCCTCACCACCACCAGCATGCGCAGACATATGATGGCCAAGCACCCCACAAGGTGGGACGAAGGCCGTTCACCGCCTCCGGTTTGCACCGCTGCCTCTCCCCCTGTGCCCCAACCTGCCACTGAGATCCAACCCCCCTCTCAGGACACAGGCACTACCGTCTCCTGGCCTGCACCCACACCCTCACCTCCGCTGTGCTCGGCCCCATCCACCAATGTCTCTCAGCGCACCGTCCAGCCGTCACTAGCGCAAGTGTTGGAGCGCAAGCGCAAGTACGCCGCCACGCACCCGCACGCTCATGCGTTAAACGTACACATAGCCAAATTTATCAGCCTGGAGATGCTGCCGTATAGGATTGTGGAAACGGAGGCTTTCAAAGGTATGATGGCGGCGGCGGCCCCTCGCTACTCAGTTCCCAGTCGCCGCTACTTTTCCCGATGTGCCGTCCCAGCCCTGCACGACCACGTCTCCCGCAACATTGTACGCGCCCTCACCAACGCGGTTACTGCCAAGGTCCACTTAACAACGGATACGTGGACAAGCACAGGTGGGCAGGGCCACTATATCTCCCTGACGGCACATTGGGTGAATTTAGTGGAGGCTGGGACAGAGTCAGAGCCTGGGACCGCTCACGTCCTACCCACCCCCAGAATTGCGGGCCCCAGCTCGGTGGTGGTATCTGCGGCGGTGTATGCTTCCTCCACTAAACCACCCTCCTCCTCCTCCTACGCAACCTCTGTCTCGCAATCAAGATGTGTCAGCAGCAGAGAGAAGAGGCACATGGCCCACGAACTGCTGCAGGGTCTGACAGAGCAGACCGACCGCTGGCTTGCGCCGCTGAGCCTCCAATCGGGCATGGTCGTGTGTGACAACGGCCGTAACCTGGTGGCTGCTCTGCAGCTTGGCAGCCTCACGCACGTGCCATGCCTGGCCCACATCTTTAATTTGGTGGTTCAGCGCTTTCTGAAAAGCTACCCACGCTTGTCAGACCTGCTCGGAAAGGTGCGCCGGCTCTGCGCACATTTCCGCAAGTCCCACGCGGACGCTGCCACCCTGCGCACCCTGCAACATCGGTTTCATCTGCCAGTGCACCGACTGCTGTGCGACGTGCCCACACGGTGGAACTCTACGCTCCACATGTTGGCCAGGCTCTATGAACAGCGTAGAGCTATAGTGGAATACCAACTCCAACATGGGCGGCGCAGTGGGAGTCAGGCTCCTCAATTCTTTACAGAAGAGTGGGCCTGGTTTGCAGACATCTGCCAGGTCCTTGGAAACTTTGAGGAGTCTACCCAGATGGTGAGCGGCGATGCTGCAATCATTAGCGTCACCATTCCTCTGCTATGCCTCTTGAGAAGTTCCCTGCAAAGCATAAAGGCAGACGCTTTGCGCTCGGAAACAGGCGGGGGAAGACAGTATGTCGCTGGATAGTCAGAGCACCCTCCTGTCTATATCTCAGCGCGTTGAGGAGGAGGAGCATGAGGAGGATGAGGAGGAGGGGGAAGAGACAGCTTGGCCCACTGCTGAGGGTACCCATGCTGCTTGCCTGTCATCCTTTCAGCGTGTATGGCCTGAGGAGGAGGAGGATCCTGAAAGTGATCTTCCTAGTGAGGACAGCCATGTGTTGCGTACAGGTACCCTGGCACACATGGCTGACTTCATGTTAGGATGCCTTTCTCGTGACCCTCGCGTTACACGCATTCTGGCCACTACGGATTACTGGGTGTACACACTGCTCGACCCACGGTATAAGGAGAACCTTTCCACTCTCATACCCGAAGAGGAAAGGGGTTCGAGAGTGATGCTATACCACAGGACCCTGGCGGACAAACTGATGGTAAAATTCCCATCCGACAGCGCTAGTGGCCGAAGGCGCAGTTCCGAGGGCCAGGTAGCAGGGGAGGCGCAGAGATCAGGCAGCATGTACAGCACAGGCAGGGGAACACTCTCTAAGGCCTTTGACAGCTTTCTGGCTCCCCAGCAAGACTGTGTCACCGCTCCCCAGTCAAGGCTGAGCCGGCGGGAGCACGGTAAAAGGATGGTGAGGGAGTACGTAGCCGATCGCACGACCGTCCTCCGTGACGCCTCTGCCCCCTACAACTACTGGGTGTCAAAGCTGGACACGTGGCCTGAACTCGCGCTGTATGCCCTGGAGGTGCTTGCTTGTCCTGCGGCTAGCGTCTTGTCAGAGAGGGTGTTTAGTGCGGCTGGGGGAATCATCACGGATAAGCGTACCCACCTGTCAACCGACAGTGCCGACAGGCTTACACTCATCAAGATGAACAAAGACTGGATTTCCTCAGACTTCTCTTCTCCACCAGCGGACAGTAGCAATACCTAAACAATACGTAGGCTGCACCCGCGGATGGAAGCATTGTTCTCTATCACCATCAAAAACGTGGACCTTTTAGCTTCATCAATCTGTGCATAATATTCATCCTCCTCCTCCTGCTTCTCCTCCTGAAACCTGACGTAATCACGCCGAACGGGCAATTTTTCTTAGGCCCACAAGGCTTAGTCATATAATTTTTGTAAACAATTTTTATACGTTTCAATGCTCATTAAAGCGTTGAAACTTTCACCTGAACCAATTTTTATTTTAACTGGGCTGCCTCCAGGCCTAGTTACAAATTAAGCCACATTAACCAAAGCGATTAATGAGTTTCACCTGCCCTCTTGGTTGGGCATGGGCAATTTTTCTGAGGTACAGTAGTACTGTTGGTACACCAATTTTTTGGGGCCCTCGCCTACAGTGTAATCCAATTAATTTTTTGCCCACCTGCATTAAAGCTGACGTTACATCAGCTGTGTTGGGCACTGCAATGGGATATATTTATGTACCGCCGGTGGGTTCCAGGGAGCCACCCATGCTGTCGGTCCACAGGGAGTTGTAACTGCATGTGTCTACTTCTAAAGAACCCCAGTCTGACTGGGGCATGCAGTGTGGGCCGAAGCCCACCTGCATTAAACATGACATTACCTCAGCTGTGCTGGGCAATGCAATGGGATATATTTATGTACCGCCGGTGGCTTCCTGGCACCCACCCATGCTGTCGGTCCACACGGAGTTGTAACTGCATGTGTCTACTTCTAAAGAACCCCAGTCTGACTGGGGCATGCAGTGTGGGCCGAAGCCCACCTGCATTTAATCGGACGTTACCTCAGCTGTGATGGGCACTGCAATGGGATACATTTATGTACAGCCGGTGGGTTCCAGGGAGCCACCCATGCTATGGGTGCACACGGAATTCCCATTGCTGGGGATTCCCAGTTGTACCTGTCTGTGACTATTTATAAAAAACCGCGGTCTGACTGGGGCATGCAGACACCTTGACAGAATGAATAGTGTGTGGCACATAGGTTCCCCATTGCTATGCCCACGTGTGCAGCTCCTGATGGAGGTGGCACAGGATTGGATTTCTCATTGCTTCTATACAGCATTGTGGGCTATCGCCCCACCCCTTTTAAAGAGGGTCGCTGCCTAGCCGTGCCAACCCTCTGCAGTGTGTGCCTGCTGTTCCTCCTCATGGCAGACGCACTTATAAATAGACATGAGGGTGGCGTGGCATGAGTGCAGCTGAAGGCTGCGCAGGGACACTTTGGTGTGCGCTGTGGACACTGCGTCGTGCGGGCGGGGGGTTGGGCAGCATGTAACCCAGGAGAAGTGGCAGCGGAGTGTCATGCAGGCAGTGATTGTGCTTTGTTGGAGGTAGTGTGGTGCTTAGCTAAGGTATGCATTGCTAATGAGGGCTTTTCAGAAGTAAAAGTTGTTGGGAGGGTGGGGGGGGGGGCACTCTTCCCGCTATTGTGGCTTAATAGTGGGACCTGGAAACTTGAGATGCAGCCCAACATGTAGCCCCTCACCTGCCCTATTCGTTGCTGTGTCGTTCCCATCACTTTCTTGAATTGCCCAGATTTTCACAAATGAAAACCTTAGCGAGCATCGGCGATATACAAAAATGCTCGGGTCGCCCATTGACTTCAATGGGGTTCGCTACTCGAAACGAACCCTCGAGCATCGCGATAATTTCATCCCGAGTAACGAGCACCCGAGCATTTTGGTGCTCGCTCATCTCTAGTATTTAACTGTGGCTTTTTTTGAACTGTAAAAATCAAAGAGGGAAAAACCCAGAAGATATTACAAAAATTTTTTTTAAGAAAAGTGGAATAAATGTGTGGGTAATACAAGCAAGAATATATACAGTACAAATACGTGTAAAAATATAACCCTGATGCAGCAACTGAGTAATAGCTGCCACCTTGCAACTTGAAAAAATCTAATATACCAACAGATCAGTGAGCCAACAGGTGAAGAAAGTGAACAATGATAGTCAGTGAAATTATCAATCCAAAGCCAAAGAGATCGATCAGAATAGGAAAACCTCATCACTGAAAAAAATGTATCTGGCTTTATTAACATCATAAAATGTATCTAAATTGGGTTACACAGACATACAAATATGGAAAATAAGTATGTGAACAAGAAGTAGCCGCGATTGTCGGGAGATACAATGTGCACTATATCAACCATATATTAATACACATCGTAGCAGCACTGCAATGCCGCAAATCAAGAGTGTCCAGTTCCTAGTAAAATAATAGAAGCAGTAATCACAGCGCTAGCAGGAGAAATTGCCATTCAAAGTACTGGTAGAAACATTTATTCTCTCACTAATTAAACGGGTTGTCCCGCGGCGAAATCAAAAAATTTTTTTTCTACATACCCCCACATTGTGCCCCGTTAAAAACAATTCCTTTGTTATTTAAAAAAAAAAATCGCTTACCTGCATCCCCGTTCAGGCAGCTTCTTCTTTTCTTCTTTTAAAGATGGCCGCCGGTGCTTTCCCAAGGTGCACCGCGGTTTTCTCCCATGGTGCACCGCGGGTCTTCTCCCCTGGTGCACCGTGGATTATCTTCTCCTGTCTTGCGTTCCACTGCCAATTACAACCACCTAATTGGCTGATCTGCACCACGTGACGGAGGCGGAGCTACGATGACGCGTGAGAAGAGGGAGGAGCCAGGACGCCGCTCGTGAGCCCGGAGGTAGACAGAAGAGGAATCCTTTGCTGCGCAAGCACGACTGTTCGTGCGACTAAAGAAACAGCTTTAGTTGGCGCCATGGAGACAGGGACGCCAGCAACGGAGTGGGTAAGTGTATAACTTCTGTATGGCTCATATTTAATGCACGATGTATATTACAAAGTGCATTAATATGGCCATACAGAAGTGTATAACCCCACTTGCTTTCACGGGACAACCCCTGTAAGAAACGGATACCATACGAGACGCACTGTTCAAGCACAATGATACCCGCCACAAAATAATTGTCTCCAGGAGAGGATAATGAAAAAAGAAAAAACTCTTACAAAGGGTTGCCTGGATCAAAGTCAGCAGGGATGAAGCTGCGAAAGGTGCTCCGGTTGGTAGCATATAACTCACATCCCCACTGCAGAGGGCACTGCAGGAACCTGGAAGCAGGTAAGCATAAAAAATACAGCACCCCATTCCCTGTCACCTCGCCTAACGGTACCATAAGTTAGTTTATAGGCAGGTAACAAGTTCCCTTTAACCCCTTGAGTGGTGGGTTTCTTACCACCCTGTCAGACCCACCAGGGCAGGTTTTTTAAATGGGCCAATCATTTAATTTCAACTAATTTTCCAATCGCGTTCCAAGAGCCATAACTTTTTCATTTTTCCATTGACACGGCCATGTGAGGGCTTGTTTTTTGCGGGACAAGTTGTACTTTTTGATGGCATCATTTTTGGGTATATATAATGTATTGCATAACTTCTGTGAAAAAATTTGTAGGGAGATTGGGGGAAAAAAAAGAAATCCTGCCATTTGTTTTTTCGATTTCATTTTTACGGCGTTCAGTGTGCGGAATAAATCATGGGATAACATTATTCTCTGAGTCACATGATTCCGGCGATACCAAGTTTATACAGTTTTTTTATGTTTTGCTATTTTTGTACATTTAAAACATTTTTTTCTTAAAGGTTTGCTTTTGTGTCGCCACATTCCAAGAGCCGTATTAATTTTTTTTACCATTGCCAGAGCCCCAGAAGGCCTTGTTTTTTGCGAGATGAACTGTAGTCTTCAGTTATCTAATTTTTTGGAACATGTAAAATTTTGATCACTTTTTATTCCATTTTTTCTAGTGGCAAGATTAACAAAATCTGTAATTCTGGCATGTTTTTTATTTTTATTTTTCACTGCATTCTCTAAGCAGTATAAATAATATATTAAAGTAATTCTACAGGCCAGTATGATTATGCCAATACCTAATTGTAATAGTTTTTTTTTCTTTTTCATGACTTTTTCACAAAAAAAAAAGTAATAAGGGTTTAAATCAGCCTCCTTTTGCCATATCTATAATAAAAATCTAAATCATAAAAGAAAAATACATATTTGGTATTGCCGCGTCCTTAAATGTCTGATCTATCAAAGTAGTGCATTATTAACCCTGCACGTTGAACTTAGTCCAAAAAAAAAAAAAATAGAGAACGGCACAAATGCACTTTTTCAGTCACCCTGTCTCCCAGAAAAAAATGGAATAAAAAGCGTACAAAAAGTCTTATGTATTCCAAAATGGTACCAACGTTAACTACAGGACGTCCCGCAAAAGATGAGCCCTTGCTCAAGTACGTCGATGGAAAAATAAAAAAGTTATTGCACACAGAAGATGCAGCAGAAAATAATTTTAAAAAATTAAATGTCTTTGAAAAAAAATACAAGTGCTATAGTAAAAAAAGTAAAAACTATACACATTTGGTATCGTAGTAATCGTACCGACCCATAGAATAAAGTTATTGTGTCATTTTTGTTGCAGTTTTTGTGCCGTAGAAACAAAACGCACTGAAGTATGGTGGAATGTCATTTTTCTTTCATTTTACTCCACTTAGATTTTTGTAAAGGTTTTTCAGTACATTATATGGTACTTTAAATGGCACCATTGAAAAATACAACTAATCCCGCAAAAAACAAGCCCTCAGACAGTGATGTCGATGGAAAAATAAAGGGGTTATGATTTTTTAAACGTGGGGAGGAAAAAAAGAAATGGGGATAGAAGAAAAAAAGGGACCGTGTCATTAAGGGGTTAAATAATGTACTAACTTCCTTCTCTGGGTTATTATGACGCAGGGATACCACATGTGTAATTTTATTTTTAATTTTTTGCAAAGTAAAGGGAGACAAGGGTTTTTAATTTTATTTATTTAATTTTTTTAAATAATGTTTAACTTTTTTTTTCTTACTTTTTTTTAAACTTTTTTTTATTTTTGTCCCCTTAGGGGACTTTCACAGAGACCCATCAGGACTCCCTGATCACATTCTGGGGGGGTCCCATGGTGACAGCCCTTTACATGCTGCAGTCACATAGACTGCAGCATGTAAAGGGTTAACACAGCAGAGATCAGAGGTTTTCTCTGATCTCTGCTGTAAGAGCTGGTGTCTAGCTGTCCTCTGACAGCAAAGCATCAGCTCTCCCTGCAACTGAGACCATCGGCTTGTTTCTGACAAGCCATGGTCTCTATAGCAACCTGTAAACAAAGCAGGACATTAGAAGCAGGAGATTGCCGGCATATCGGCAATATCTTCCTGCTTCTCAATGTCCTGCTTTGTTCTCTGTGGGACAGTGCAGGCAGAGCACAATGCCACCGCTTGTGGCATTGTGCTCCGCAGCTCCCATAGTGAAACATAGCCCGGAAATCTTCCGGGCTATATCGCTATGAGCAGTGGAGCTCGTCCCGGAAAATTTCTGGGCATGCCACTCAAGGGTTAAGGAATGTCAAATATAATGACATATGCAGTAACCCAATAGCAGCAAGAGCAAAGCTGACAGAAAGGCTTTAAAATGTCCCACTGCATAATTTCGTAGAAATATTATGTAGCTTTATCCATGGTTTATAAGCTCACTCCAATAAAAGCAGGAGAGTCTATCAAGGAATAGGGTTGGTGAAATCTACTCTTGACCTCTGGGGCTGATGAACATCAACCGGACTCAATCAGTATGTGGATTTCTTGCTACATACCATAGACACTAGATAAAATATTCTTTTGCTTTTCCATATCTTACGGATATACTATATGTATATTCTGTTTGTATCTTTTGATCCTATATGTCATTTTTGATTATATCTTTCTTGATATCTTCTATGACTTTTGATATCTTGCATGTACGCACTGTTTATCACTTTATATAAACTTTATTAATATTTGGCCTGCATATACAAATGAGACAAATTTTATCTTGATTGTGATAGCACAGCTCAGAAGGTTATCTCATTTTAACTAGAGATGAGCGAGCATACTCGTCCGAGCTTGATGCTCGTCGAGTATTAGGGTGCTCGAGATGCTCGTTACTCAAGACGAGCACCACGCGGTACTCGTCTCGATTAAACGAGCACTGACCATTGAATTCCATGGAGCCGGCAATACAGCCGGCTCCATAGAAAGCAATGGCCTGCCGGCGATCGCGGGATGAATTGTCGGGAAGGGCTTAAATATATAAGCCCTTCCCTGCAATTCATCCAGAAATGTGTAAAAATTAAAAAAATATATATTCACCTTGTCCCGGCAGAACGATGTTAGCCCATTGAATTCAATGGAGCCGGCAATACAGCCTGCTCCATTGAAAGCAATGGGCTGCCGGCAATCACGGGATGAATTGTCGGGAAGGGCTTAAATATATAAGCCCTTCCTTGCAATCCATCCAGAAATGTGTAAAAATAAAAAAATATATATATACTCACCTGGTCCCGGCAGACGGAGTTCAGCGCGGCCGGCAGCAGTCCTCCTGAACTGCTCTGAACAGCTGTGAGTAGTATTCAGCAGCCGTGGATTTAAAATCCCCGCCTGCTGAATGAGCTGCCTCTGATTGGTCACAGCCTGACCAATCAGAGGCAGATCTCACTCACACCCATTCATGAATTCATGAATGGGTGAGTGAGTGCTGCCTCTGATTGGCTCAGGGGCAGCTCTCAGCTGAATAACTCTGAGCCAATCAGAGACAGCACTCAATAACATGCAGCTGAGAGCTGCCCCTGAGCCAATCAGAGGCAGCACTCACTCACCCATTCATGAATTCATGAATGAGTGTGAGTGAGATCTGCCTCTGATTGGTCAGGCTGTGACCAATCAGAGGCAGCTCATTCAGCAGGCGGGGATTTCCTATGGACTATAACTGCAGAAGAGTCAATATATGTACAAGTTGTTTTTGCTAGGATTAAGAAACCTTCAAAAGCCCCCCTGACTAGTTTTGTCATATACACAGCTTCATCAGTAGGTAGGGCTTATAAGTAGTGATGAGTGACTATTGGAATAATCGATTCTCATCGGTATACAGCCGGTTTCACGAAGATCATTGTGAATCGAGATGGCCAATTCTGACTCCCATTAAAGTCAATCGAAATAGAAATATGGTTCACTAATTTGCCCTCCAGGAGATCCCCAATGCAGCCAAAGCCCCCCAAATTACATGGAAATACAGCCACACATCTGTGCGTCTCCCAAACATTTGTCAAAATAGTGTACAGTGTTGTGGGGGTCAATCGTAGAACAGGGAGGTCACTAAAAATAAAAGAAGGCTCAGCTAGGATCCCCTAAATCAAAAATTTAGATGACACAAAGCAAGGAGGGATAGCAAACACTAGAGAAAGGAGAGAATATTCAAAAAGATCTAAAAAAGCTTGAACAGTGGGCAGCAACTAACAGAATGGTATTTAACAAGGAGAAATGCAAAGTCCTACATCTGGGCAAGAAAAATGAAAAAAGCACATACAGAATGGGAGGAATTAGGCTAAGCAGCACATGTGAAAAAAAAGACTTACTAATAGATCATAGACTGAACATGAATATAAAGTGATGCAGCAGCCAAAAAGGGAAACACAATTCTAGGATGTATCAAGAGAAGCATAAAGTGTCTAGATCACGTGAGGTAATTATCTCCCTCTACTCTTCCTTAGTCAGACCTCATCTGGAATACTGTGTCCAGTTCTGGGCACCCTACTTTAAAAAGACATCGACAAACTGGAGCAAGTTCAGAGAAAAGTTACCAAGACGGTGAGCCATCTGCAAATCATGTCCTATGAGGAACGGTTAAAAAATCTGGGAATGTTTAGCTTGCAAAAAAGAAGGCTAAGAGGAGAGATAATAGCTGTCTACTAATATCTGAAGGGCTGTCACAGTGCAGAGGGATCAGCCCTATTCTCATCTGCACAAGGAAAGACTAGAAGCAATGGGATAAAACTGGAAGGGAGGAAACACAAATTAGATATTAGAAAAAACTTTCTGACAGTGAGGGTGATCAATGAGTGGAACAGGTTACCATGGGAGGTGGTGAGTTATCCTTCAATGGAAGTGTTCAAACAAAGGCTGGAAAAATATCTCTCTGGGATGATTTGGTGAATCCTGCACTGAGTAGGGGGTTGGACCAGATGACCCTGGAGGTCCCTTCCAACTCTACCATTCTATGATTGTATGATTTAATTGTGCCAAGAAAGACAGCAAATGTTTTAAAAGCAATGTCATAAATTTTACAAGGGCAAATTCTGCCAGGTGAACAGAACACTAAAGCATGTAAAACCCGCACTAATTTACTTGGTAGAATGCAAATAGTAAAATTTTTGGGAAAAAGAGAGAAAAAAAGAAACAATGCCTGTGGTGTTGTACATTGCCGCAAGATTACAGAAAGAACGATAATGATTTATTTTTATCTCTATTGAGTAACCACGAGGGATAACCTCTCTGACTCAAGCGAGATGAAACAATTGCAAGTTCTCTTTCAAAATCTTCATGTCTACTGCAATTTCTACGGGTGTGTATAAACTCGCCCATTGGGATTGAATGAATTGTGTGTCTTGGATGCTTACTCAAAGCCCTGAGTATTATCAGAAATGGGTTTTCTATCAGTCCGAGACATTACAATTTTATCTAAAATTCAATGTAATTCATGATCCAAAAATCAAACATGTGCAGGCTCCGCAACAAGGAGAAAATTCTGGTATTTTGGGAAGGGATTCCATTTATGTATCTTCTGCACCGCTTGCCAAATAGATAATTGGAGTGATTTTAGTATTCAGGAACGCTAATATGAAGTCTAAGCGAGCCATGACTAAGAACACTTAAGTACATTTGAAACACATTGGCACTTTTCTTGTGTCCATGTGAACCTTACCATCCTTTTAGAAGAAATATTACAATCAAGAAGAATTTTATGAAATCATCACTGGAGCTGGTGTTTGAAGGTATGTCATTTCTTTACAGGACCTCAGCATGAACCAAAAAACCCAAGACTGAAGGCCATGCAGTGAATATTAGGTTTTGCTAATTATTATTGGCAGTTCATACCGCATATTTCCTCCTTGATTGCTCCATCATCTGCTATGGCCCTTCAAGGTGATAACCCCAAGAATTGGTCCCCTGAAGCTGAAGAGTCCTTTGCTAAACTTAAATCGATTTTGTCAGTGCATCCATTCTTCATCACTCAGACACATTGAAATCTTTCTACCCTCTATGTGGAAGTCGATGGGGTCCAGGGACCTTTTATATCAAAAGATTTCCAAGAACAAAAATATGATAGTGAGTTACTAGCCATAAAGTTTGTTCTGGAGGAATGGAGGCAGCTGTTGGAAGGTTCTGCTTGGCTCATTTGTTTGTGGTGCATATCTTCAAGCTGTAAACATTCCCACTCCACATTGCCCTGGATCATGGAGTAAAATTCACATCTAGATTCTGGAAAACACTATGTGAATTGATGGATGTCAAATTGTATTTCTTCTCAGTGTATCATCCACAGTTCAGTGGCCAGGTTGAACATACCAATCAATCTCTGGAATTATTCTCTTGTCATTTTATATCCTCCCAGCAGGACAAATGGTCAACTCTTCTACTCTGGGCTGAATTTTCTCACAATAACTATGTCAAACAATCCTCAGGAGCAATGTCATTCTATGTAGTTTATGCTCTGCATTCTCGAGTACCACTACCAGTTTCTCTTAACAGATATGCCAGTAGCAAATCAATGTCACCCTGAGTTCCAGAAAATCTGGGACCAGCAAAGAAGTCTCTCATGCTGCTAATCTTATCAAAAGTCTGCAGACACCAAGAAAAGGAGTCTTCCCATGAATTCTCCTGGGCATTGGGTGTTGTTGTCCTCTAAGAACATACACCAAAGATTGCCTTCATTCAAATTTTCCCCCACTTTCTAGGTCCCTTACAAATTTTTAAGACAAATTAACCCTGGCACTTGCAAGCTCCATCTGTCGTCTTCATAGAGAATCACAAATTATTTCCATATCTCTCTCCTAAAGCTTTTGATCCTCAACCATATTCTCAGTCTTCTGTATTTCCTTCACTTTCTGCTTTTGCTAAAGAAGAATATGAGGTCCAAGAAATTCTTGATGTAAAAAATGATAAGAAGCAAACTCTTTTCTTTGGTAGATTGGAAAGGTTATGGTCCCGAGGAGAGATTCTGTGAGCCACAATAGAACATTAACACTCCTGATTTCATCATAAAATTTTGTTATGCAAGAAGGAAGAGGCCTAGGGTGGAATTGCCATGATGTCCTGCCGCTTCCCTGTCTCACCTGTCTCCAGAGCAACAGTTGGGAGCCACCGTCTGTCAGTCACTGCATGACATACCATACGTCTTCTTCTGCTCACTCCAAGTCCTCTGCCTGTATGGTTCATGCGGGCTCATGCCCCTTTTTTAAAGGGACAATGCACTCCCCAATCTGATCCCTCTCTAATCACTGGCCTCCCTGTCCAATATTAGACATCACTCCCTCATGGAGAATGTCTAAACAATTGGTCTTATATGACCATTGTGATAAAGCCTCTGTTTGTATTTGTTTTGGTTCCAACTCCTGTTTAACTCCTGACCATGCTAACTTCAGTGCTCCCTGGCCTTGGTTCTATACTCTTGACTATGTCATTGTCTCCTGCCTGCCCTGACCTTCTACTTGGACCTTGTTATTGCTTCTGTGCTGCCAGTCCTGACTAAAGCTTGTTCTCTGGATAAGCAACTGTTCACACCATTAGGTACTGTGCCTAGGCCTTTTGCAGCATCAGTCGCCACACAGCAGGGAGAATCTATGTGAGTAATAGCTTGGGGATCTCATTGCAAAGACCATATTCCACATGGAGAAGTTAAAGATAAAAACTGGGATTCCCCATGTGCTGCCTCCTCAGATAGCCCAAAGTCAAACTGGTGTGTGGCAAGGACGATCTATATCCATCTGCCTGATGATAGTGTTCTAGGGCATCTACTCTATATGCAATATGCTGGATACACTATCTTCACTTCAGTGATTAATGAGTTAAAGTTTTCTTTAGTAGAAAGTAGTTGCATATAGGAGTGCCATGCTTTCATCTTGAGTGTGGTGTCATAGTCAGATAATGAGGATCTGAAGTAGAAAGAGATGGGAAGTAAAGGTACTTTTACACAGGGCATTTATTGCCTGAATTATCACTGGAAACAGTGAAATTCGGGCAGTTGTTGCTCCACGTACAAACGGCCTCTGACAGGGCACTAAGCGACAAATTGCTCACTTGTCGGAATCGCTAGGTTTTTAGTTCTGCTATCAGGCCGTGTAAACAAGGGTCACTGAATCTATGAACAACTCCTGTTTACAGTGAAAGGAGGTGGGTAGCCAGAAGAGATCTCTGGCTGCTCCACCTCCATTCACAGAACGACTATCACTCCTATGTAAAGCACAAGAACAATAGTTGGGTGATAGTTGATTGGATGGCAACCAACAGTCCAACTGTCTAAAGATACCATTAATGACAGTGAGAGCTCATTAATCTCTGTGTGGTACTATGTGGTTGGGACTACTTAGAGAAGCTCAGAGGCATGAGGATTTTACAAACATTTTGTGATAAGGGGTGTTTGTTTGCTGTTTCTCTGGCTTTTAGGAGGGAGTGTGTGAGCAGTAGAAGAAAATACCTGCAAGCCATATCAACTTGTGATGTGCATGCAAGTCTTTAGACTGTATTATTCCACCCTGAGACTCTAGGTGTGAGAGTAAGGGCTGATGACTGTCCCTGCAGGGCTGTGGAGGATTATACCTGCTCATTTTTCAGGGCGAATGCTGCTGTTTCACTTGGTATTGAGCCAGACTCTCTGTCTTGATTGCCCAAGGTGCTAGCTGGATGGGTCCATTGCAGGAAGAGGAGAAGAAACCCCTGCCAGCAATGTGCAAGAGGCTTTCCTGCAGTCAGCTGCACTGTAGAAGGAGCAATGTGCCTCACTGTCTACAGCACCATTAATGCTGGCTCATATAAAGCCTCAAGCTGGAGGAAGGCATCCAGGGATCACATAATGGAGGATTCGGACAAAGGTGCTCAGTTTCCAGTCTTGGAGTGCTAAAACTGTGTTTTCCTCATCATGTAGGTCAGCAGGCTGCCATCCAGGTAAATAGCCTCTGCAATTAAGCTGTGACTGAGGCTTTAATTCTACTTCATGAGCTTCTGGAAAAACACTGCCATCTAATTGGTTTGATAAAAGGCTTACCCAATCTGTCACCCATAAGGAGCCCATAAACACAATCAAGGCCACTGATGGCTTGCTATGACAGACTAATGTTTATCAAAGTCTTTCAGCCCTGTGTTCCAACATACCTACCTAATAGGCATGTCCTAATAGATTGCCTCTTAGTTTTACACTAAGGCATAGTGAGTAAGGAATTTTGATATTTCCTTTGTAACCTCTGCCCACATACATTATCACCAAGTAAATTAGCATTTACCTTCCACTGGCATTTTTTAGGTATTACCTCTAAGAAATCTAAGGATAAAAAGACTGACGCATGGTTTGAACATAGCATTGAACCAATTGAAGATGTGGGATGCCAGAAAAGCAGGTGGTGACTGACACATATATAATCCAGCCTGCTGGCAATATTATGTACTACTGCACTTACCTGCAGATTGAGGATTCACCAGACATCAATCTGGTGTTCATCAAATAATGTGCATTTAAGTGAGTTAAAGTGAGAACAAGGGATGGGAAACCTGCCTGCCGAGGCATCCAAAGCACTATTCGTAGTCTGATAGTTTTTCTTTCTGACTAGGAAGATAGAGATTGGCAAGATGTTTATTTTACTTTGAATAATCAATTTAAGAAAAAAAAATATTCATTGGAATTACACTGTTCTGCAACAATGCAGAGGGATTTATGTAATGCTGTACTTACCTCTTAGTACCTCGAGCCCAGTGTAGTATCTACAGGACCAGTCAAAAGTTTGGACACATCTTTCCATTCCATGTTTTTTCCCCCCTATATTGTAGATTTATATTGAAGACATAAAAACTATAAGGTAATGCATCTGGAAATAAGTAATAAAAGAAAAGAAGTGTTAAACAAATCAGAATATGTTTGGTTTGAACAAATTCAGACTGAACCAAACTTTTTGATGAAATTCGACAAAGCAGCCAAACCAAACTTTTTAAAGGTTTGCTCATCACCAGAGCTCAGCAATGTAGCTTGGCAATTACACCTTTGTCTGTGTTTTCTATTGTTCTAGGAGTTGCAGCAAAGTCTAATTTAGGTGCTTACAAGCACCATTTTCCTGTGTATGATAGGGGGTGATGCATGTTTTCTAGAGATGAGCGAGCGTACTCGGATAAGCACTACTCGCTCGAGTAATTGGCTTTATCCGAGTATCGCTGTGCTCGGGGCTAAAGATTCGGGTGCCGGCACGGAGCGGGGAGCTGCAAGGGAGAGCGGGGAGGAACGGAGGTAAGATCTTTCTCTCCCTCTCTCCCGCCCGCTCTCCCCTGCTCCCCGCTGCGACTCACCTGTCAGCCGCAGCGGCACCCGAATCTTTAGCCCCGAGCACAACGATACTCGGATAAAGCCAATTACTCGAGCGAGTAGTGCTTATCCGAGTACGCTCGCTCATCTCTAATGTTTTCCTAATCTGGTACAACCAGTAAAACTGTTCAGTCAATTTGTCCATTCTCTGATGGCAGTTGAGCGAAACTACCATATGGCAAGATGAATATCTTATGTACAGCTTGACTCTGATCTAGTCTTACATGAAAGTGGCTACAGCAAACTTGGTAAAATGATGTACAATGATAAGCAAGTACTTGTGATTTTGTAGTGATTCTTCTACCATCACATAATCTATCATCATCAACTATAAGAGACAGTTGGGTACTTTGATCTCCTTCAGCTCATCATTGGTGGGGCCTATAGGTGTTTCCATTGGATTGTGATTGTGGGTCAGCATTTCCACTACTATGCCCCGGTTAATACATTTTTGTATTTGAGATTTCTAAACCTGGTCATCCAATGTAGCTCCAGTGCCCCCCTTCCCCCCAAAGCAGTGTATGTGTGCACAAAGGGATTTTTGTCAGTCCATAATATGAATTATGCCCCCAACAAGAGGTTAGCAAACGTTTTAGTAACAGCCCATACAACTACCAACAGTTCTAACTTGAACAAACTGAAATTTAGTATGCATATTGGAGATAGTATGATGCCTCTAGGAAACTATCTATTTGAAGGCAATATTCCTGCAAGCCAATGTCTGACCTTTTAACAGGACTTCCAACATGACTAGCAAAATAAGCCAAAGCCAGAGTCTTGTCCTCAAGGAAAAACATAACTACATACAGAAAACTGTTTTGGAGATGTTGCCCTTCAACAGAGTTCAGTAGGTTACTGGCTGGTTGGAAAACAGGCCACTCACCCAGCAACCTACTTTGCACTGATAAGTGGCAAAACTCCTGAAACAGCTGTCTGTACATGGCTATCTTTTTCCTTCTGAAATAGACTCTGGCTTTTCCTAGTCATGGTAAAAGATCTGGTAAAAGGTCGGATGTTGACTCGTAGGAATTTGGGTTTCTAATAGGTGGCATATTTACATACTAAATTTCCCAGAGGAGCATGTGTGGCCTTATAAGTTTCCCCACACCTACTAGGTACTTTCCTCAAGGATAAACTATACCCTCCTGACCCACATCGTAGGCCTCTCACCCCAGCCAGCCAGCAACTTACTGTACAATAATGAGGGGCAAAAATCCTAAAACAGCTGTCTGTACATGGATATATTTTCCTTTGGGGGAAGTCTTTGGCTTGTATTCCCATTTGTACTTTCATACTTAAAGTCCTGTTAAAAGGTCAGGCATTGACTTGCAAGAATGCTATCTACTTATGTGTAGCTTCATATAGGCATTATACCATTGCTTATTTCCATACTAAGTTTCTCAGAGGAGCATGCAAGACCTTATACATTTTCTCTACACCTACTAGCTTTTGTTCACAAGGAGAAATAATTCCCCTCCTGATTTGGGGTGCTAGAGTTACACAGTGCTTAAATCTTCACTACTCTTAGCAGTACCTCTCCCAACTGAACAGTAAGCGGGGTTCAAGTCACAAATATTTTCTCAGTCTGTAATGCTAGTCTGTCAATGCTTTGGCATATTTTAATGCTTAGCTGGTTCCAACTGGCACTTCTAATATTTAAAAGGAGGTTCTCTTATACAACCTGTTCTACCAGACAGGACTAGCAATGCCTTCTGGACCTGGCACTGTTTCAATGTTCTCTGCAGTGTAAACTGGAGGAGTTTTAGATTTAAAAGATTCCTCCAGTAATTGTGCCCTAATTCACAGGCCATAAGTCCATCTAGCTCTTGCAACACATTAATTCTGAGTATCACTAGGACATCAAATTTCATTACTCTCTCCACTACTACTATTCATTTTATCTTCAGCTTTCTGCCTCAGATTGCAATGTTTACGTACATTACTCCTACGACTGCTATGGGGAGCATATTAGCTGCCTTAACATGTGCACAAGTCGTCTTCACATAGCAGTGAAGTTTGAAGAGAAAAAGAGAAGTCTGAAGACAGACTTGTCTCAACCGTAGACTTGTCTAGTTTAAATTTCTGTTACTGGTGGCCAGTGTTGGGCAAGATGTCGTTTTTTTACCATAATCTTGGCAACTCCTGTTTAGTTTGCCTCCCAGCAAATTGATGACCTTCCAGGCTTAACAAGTAAGCCACCACTTCTCTTTTAAATACCAACACTTCTTTCAATCCTTTTATCATGCCTTCCAGAGATGCCATTTAACCTTCCACACTTTTGTCTTTTTCTAACAGCAGCTCAGCTTGGTATACTGGAACCATCTCAATTTACTCCTCCTTTTCTAATGTGATTGCTTCCTTCAACATCTGCTATATAGTAAATTTAGGTTCTCACTTAAGCTTTTCCCGCAGAGTTCTTTGCAATGGCTAATTCCCGAACCCTACTACAAACTGATTCCGCGGCACAACTTCAGAATTCTTGAAAGACATGAGTGCTTCCTCTTCCTTCCACTGTAACATCATTAATTTGTGGTGGCCATTTGCAAACTGAGGCAGTGGCTCTTTCTTTTTCTACTGCCAGACGAAGAAGTTATTCCACAACATGGTTATAGACAACATACAGTATTGCCATACACATCCACCACAACATGCGAAATTTGTCCAAAAATCTGCCTAGCTATTGCTGGCTGTAATACTCTAGCACTGTTTTTGATGCCTCACCTTCCAATATTCTTAAGGCTTGCTGTACTTTCAGGTGTGGAGCTGCATCACATAGTCAGGCTCCCCCCTCAGCAATCTTCTAGCAGCAAATTGCATCCATTAAATCTTAAAAGAGGGTTAAACAAAGCTCCTACTGATACCATCGAATACACTGGGCTGGAAACCGATGTTGCTCCTTCTGTTGCCATAGCTGTGTCCATCCTGCCGACTATGCCAAAATATGTAAGAGAGTGCAGTTAGATAACAATAAGATTGCTTAAGTAAGGGTTTAATATAATACTTTTATTGAAACTTTAGCAGTAACAATAAAGGGATGCGAACAGAACCGCGGTGCAGCAAGCAAACTACTAGTAAGTACTGTAAATTTAGTTTTAAGATGGTCGACCTCCAAATCATTTGGGTAGGGATAATCTTCTCACATCTGACTGTCCCATTTGCTCTATTGTGCAGCTGCAGGCTGGGGGTTGTTTAAGTATCACATGCATTTATCGGTAGAGGGCATTTGATACTTCCAATAAAAAAGGAAGAAGTTGTGAAGAGCTGGGAGGAGTGGACATATGGCATTACCCCACTGTGGAGCAGGTAGCAGTATCCTCAGGAGTGGTGAGCTGCACAGTGGTGCAATCAATGGTTTTATTATGTGTAGCAAACTGCTATTTACCAGGGCATACAAACTGATCATAATGGACTTGCCCAACATCCCCCGAGTTTACATAGAGTTGGTTCCGTTCTTGCCCCTGTGGTGTTGTGTCAAAAACCCCAGGGGCTTGGTAAAAAAAGAATTTGCCTGCAGATCCAGGTGGACTATAGCACATATGACCCGAGAGGGAGCTGTTGTTATATTCTGATTAATGATTACCCAGAGAAGGCAAGTAAGCTTTCTAAAGTGTATAGCTAGAGAGAGAATAGTTAGCTGTATGCACCAGTGCCCATATAGCTGCCAATAGTGAGACTGTAGCTGAGTAGAGCAGATTTTGCTATTAGTCTCTCCTAAAATTTACTGGACAGAGGCATTAATCTAATCTCTGTTACATTTATGTAGTAGGGATCAGTGCATAGTTAGGGAAGTGGTAGGTTAGGCAACTGCTGGCCCATAGAGAGATAGAGGTCCAATCATATTGCAAGACTAGTTAGCTGTTCAGGACCTAGTGTTAGAGTAGTCAGGCCTGCATGATCTTCATCATCTGCATCCCTGTCTGCTGAGCTCAAGCTGGAGGAGTTCCCTGCAATGATCATCATCTCCGTATTTGCTGCTGGATGCCTTCTAAAGGAATCCAGCATCTTCCATCGTCCACAAGGGGCCCTTCATCTGGATCACCTGTTTCGATCTGGAAGTTTTGTGTATAGGACGTAAATATATATTGTGGCAGTACACATAATATCTATACAGTGAATCACATTCCGATACTTTCTAGTGTGCAGGATGCATACAATTTTTTTTAGTTAAATTTAGGTTACTGATTGCATGATTATTGTGTATATGGGACACTTGTAATACTTTTTATAATGTTTTAGGGATCTACTCACGTGAGTAATCTGAATTATTAAATTTGTATCATTTTATATATCAATATACTGTGTCTTTATTAATTGTGGGGGTGATTTGAGAGCTAGTGTTTTTGTATTTTAACATGTCTCGACTCTGGCTTTTACCTGATAGTCAGACACCAGTACACTCATCCCCTTGTTCCATTCTGGAGCAGTGAGCTGCTAAATTTTATTGGTCATATCTTCATGTGATGAAACCTTTTACTGAACACATTGGGAACTCTACTTCCATATCTGATATTTCGATGGGAGAAAGAGAACATTACATAGTTCTATTTGCAGTTAATCTTTTCATTGCTTTCACCCAACCTGAAAACTCTCTTCTTACATTTTTAGAAATGATGCAAGACTTCAGTGATGTACATTACTACAAATTCAATCTTTCAGAATCACAAATTCTAAATCTCGTTCTTTCCAAAAAAAGCCATTACCTAAAATTTAAATTCAAGTGCATCCAAAGAGTGTTACCTTATCTAGCTATTAATTTAACATATCTACCATCCAAATGCTATGAAATTACTTGCATCCCACTTGTGAAAGAAATAAAAAAATGACTTAAGTAATCTTAAATCCCACAGGATCTCCTGGATAGGGAAAATAGCAGAAACTGAAATGATTATTCTCTCTTGATTCTCCATTCTTTTTCTCAATTTTCCATAACATAACACATAACACATCATAAATACAGAAATTAATCTGCATCCTTAAGTGGCCTTAAAGGGGTTGTCCCGCGCCGAAACGGGTTTTTTTTTTTTCAACAGCCCCCCCGTTTGGCGCGAGACAAACCCGATGCAGGGACCTAAAAAAAAATCCGCACAGCGCTTACCTGAATCCCCGCGCTCCGGTGACTTCTTACTTACCGGTTGAAGATGGCGGCCGGGATCTTCTCCCTCCGTGGACCGCAGCTCTTCTGTGCGGTCCATTGCCGATTCCAGCCTCCTGATTGGCTGGAATCGGCACGTGACGGGGCGGAGCTACACGGAGCCGCTCTCCTGCACGAGCGGCCCCATTGAGAAAAGCAGAAGACCTGGACTGCGCAATCGCGTCTAATCTGGAGATTAGACGCCGAAAATTAGACGGCACCATGGAGACGAGGACGCTAGCAACGGAACAGGTAAGTGAATAACTTCTTATAACTTCTGTATGGCTCATAATTAATGCACAATGTACATTACAAAGTGCATTAATATGGCCATACAGAAGTGTATAGACCCACTTGCTGCCGCGGGACAACCCCTTTAATGTCTAGCTATTTTGCAATATGACAAATCATCTAAAGGCAGGCGCAGAGTGCAGAGGACCCTTATGCAAACAATTTGCAGGCCACCCACCACCATAGTTACCTAAACACATACAGGCATATAAAACAGATGAATTTCTAATTACTATAATCTATAATGTACATTTTATTACAAATAAGAATTGTAACCTGCCTAGACGATGACTATTGACAGCAATATCTAAGGGTTTAAACACCTGGGATAAGAGTTATCTCAGATTGAGCGCCATACATGAAAATCCTGGGGTACTATAGCAAAACTCAGAACTGGCCTGCCCAGGCTCCTGCCCCATCCCCCAAAACATTATATATAATGACCCAATATAGATGACACCTTTCTCACACCAAACTCTCAATCTTTCTGCAAACTTCTTTAAGTTGCTGGAACACTGATCACATAATGATACCTTATGGTGAAATTGTAAGAAAACATACCAGCTATGGAAACAAGTGTTCCAATTTCACTCTATCATATCTCATTCTACCTTATCATTACTCTTTATGGATATTATCACATTTCCATCATTTCTCCAAACCACAATTCAACACAAGTTTAATATAACTAGACAGAAAAATAACTGATGTTGAAAGAAAGCTTTCTACCTTTCATGTTAATTTATGGTTTTAATGATAATTGCTATCACAAAAGTATATGTCTTTGCTCATTAGGTGGCCATGCACATTAGATTGAAGTAGGGTTATGGTCGAACAACTGTTGAATGAACAGTCCCCTGGTGAGCAATCATTTTGTAGCTGCAGTCATACATATTTTAGACCATAATAGTCATTACAGTTGTTCAAACTGGCCATACATGTTCCCCGAGGACAAACAGATGATCTTTCTATCAATGTTTTTTCAAAAAAAAACAAACCTTTATTTCAAAGAAAGATCATACAGGGACTAAATATCTTTTCTGAGAAGGAAATATCGTTTCCTCAACTATCAGAGAAAAATTTCAAACATGGCCGACTTCTTTTCAGACAATGACGGTTTGTCATTGTTCAGCTAAAACGATAATTCATTTCACCTGATGAACAATTGTTTTTGGTTGAAATTGTCCATTTTTATCAATTTAATGTGTATGTGTGCCTTGCCTGGTTTACAGATTCAACTCTTCAACACCGTTGAAATAGTTAAACTACCAGTCTTCCTATGATGGTACCACTTTGCCCATCACCCTACAGCTGTTTAAAATGTCATTGTTATTATTTGTATTACCATTTTACCGGCATTTACCTAATGTTTCTCTATATGCTTGAATTTCAATGTCTACGCTATGTTCTCTTGTAGTACGTAATCTTAAAACTGTTTTTTAAAATATAAAAGCTAATGTTTAAAAAAGGAAATCATGACCTCAAATGCAATGTTCTGTTGAGAAGGCGAGGACAACTGTAATTATTAGAACTACTATGCAAAAATTTACAGACTAACTGCCTCAATGCGCAGACATACTATCTTCTATTATGCAAATAAATTCAAAGATATTTTGTGACTGATCAGCTAGAAGGGACATAATGATTTATAATTCAAATAACATAGCAATAAAATCACATTGAGCTAATATATTTCTAAATATGCAAACATGAAATAATTGTAAAATAATTTAAATCATTGTAGCTATACAAATCATGTACTGTATATGGTAATTTATCACTTTTTTCCTTTTATGTGGCATAGTTATGATAAAACACATTATTTTTTCAGTATGTTAAAAACACCTACATGTAAAAACATATCATGAATAGTTTTTTAATCACTAAACAAAATATTAGCAAACTAGCAATGAATAAGGGTTATCAATGTAAGCACTGTTCAATTTCAAAGTATGAATCGCTTTAAGCTATTTACAATCCTAGCAATAACCAATAATCTAAAGACTTAATATATTTAACTAATGCAGTGTGAAAATGGCATTTCTTTAAAAGACATATTTCATATATATTATAGTTAATAGTGTTTACTTAGCTATCCGTATAGCTATAACTATACAAACAAACTCATCTAAATATATATTTTTTTTGTCTCATATATATATATTAGTATGGATATATCAAAATATACATCATACGCATTACACCTTTAGGAATTATTGGAGGGAAGACAGCTTAATACAAAAATGCGTATCTGTGAGAAAAGCCACAATGACTATCAAAATTAGGTTGTGCATCATTTTACAGTGAAAAGGGAGAAGCTTTTCAGACAGGTGTAATTTATCATTTTTTCTGATTTAATATCAAGGAAATATATTAAAATAATAAAAAGAATCCTGAAATCCTCAAAATTTGGAGTGATAAATAGCACTCCCTGTCTTTATTGCATTATACCTACTAACAGAAATATTGCACAGTGGATTTTGCCAGACATGGACGATTATTTTCCAATAAAAAGTTGCATATTAAATTCCAGCACAAAAGTGGGTGTATAATAGTTTTGAAATCTTCCAAGGTTTGCCCAAGAACACAATTTTAAACTTAACTACTATAAAGCTTTGCTAGATAAAAGTAGCATTAATGCTTAGTCTCTTTGACTCCCCCAACTTAACAGTAAAGGTGATGGCTTCATATATTTCCAGTTTACAGTACCTTGAAGCATTTTCAGCATGTTGATTTTTCTCACATTTTTCATAGCTGTTTTTTTATACTAGTAGCTGAAAGGAATTCATTAAATCTAATCACCCTGCAATGCTAGAAAATGTAAGGCAATTGATGATTGCTCTGGCAGATGTAACTTAAACTACACTGCAAGGGTTTCACCAAAGAAACAGAAATAAATATGTATTAATCTTATGCAATTTCTTTGATTTTGTTTATGAATATTTCTTATCTCGCCTTATTTTAACACCAAAGTAGAGCAAGATCGTGGCATGAATGTGTGTAAACAGGAAATATTCTGTATTCTGGGCATCAGTTATTGGCATTAAATAATCCTTACTTCCCCCAACCACAACAGACTGATTTCTGGAGAAAGCTGCATCAATGACCAGGACAATGCTTAAAACGTGTCATTACTCTGCAGTCATATTGTGAAAATTAATGTAATTATAATTTATATGGCCCCTTTAGTATAGTATATATTTCAAAACTTTTTCTTGCTTTTCTTGTATAGCATCTTCGCCAGCGTTTTCATGAGAGATTCTGATTCTTTCTATGTACAGTAAGCCTTTGTAAGGGAACATTGAGGTAGATTTTTTAATGTTGTTGCAAAGCGTGACAGGATAAAATATACTAGACAAAATTATCACAATGGAGTACTTTGGGAGATATTTGTGAAAACTGTCCAACAGAATAAGTCTTTGTTATCCTTAGCAACAAATCATAGTATGTATAGCTTCCATTTCTTATAGTGCTCTTGAAAAATTCAAGCTACCTTGTGATTGGGTGCTTTGGGATAACTAAGACAACTTTTTTATTAGGCCATTATCATGAATATTGCCATTTGTTTGATACATTTGGTGCAACTTGCTACTCATGTTAGACATTTTTCTCTTCCTTACACCACCTCATGGCAGACAAAGTTTGCACCAAAAAAGGAACATGTTGTTAGTAAAATATATGCATATTACAGCTCCTCTTATAAACACTTTTCTGCCATGTCGCCACTTTTTTGCTGCAATTCGTCCCTGAATTCTGGCATATTTTGTTAGTGTATCTTCTTCAATATGATCATCTACTTCCTACTTGGCTTGTTCGATAGTAACTATGTGTGCCTATTTGGAGACAGCATATTTGACAGTTTTAAAACACACAAAGTCTTCATGATAATACTGCACCTGAGAGAAATTAAAACAAGAAATGTCATTATAATTTATCTGCAGGCTTTCAGTCTGAAGCTGTTTTTTGTTAAATTCTGAAGAAGGAATTTCATTCGGAAACACTAAGCTCTCTTCCTGGTGGGCTGCATCCTTATTATGGTCTTAAGAATTTAAATAAACACATAGTTTTAACTGGATTCTTTGTTGTGGTACTACATTCTATTTCTCTGTGTTTTTTTTTTTACTATCAACATAAGAATCTTGAAATATTCTAGTTTTCCCATTAGGCCGCCTGCAGACGGGCGGAAATTCCGCGGCGGGATAGCACTTCAAGTGAACCCCGCTATGAGAGAAGGCAGAGGCTGCTAGCAGGTAAAATATTTTATAATATAAAATATATCATACTATTAAGAGGTTTGTTATTGGGCTTGAAAAAGCTACTGTAATGATACCGAAATGCAGTGCCAGATGTATATAGATTTGTATGTGTGATAGAAATAAAGAAGAAATCTTCATTAAAGATGAGATCTTCCTGGTAAAAAGATCCTGATTGAACTACTGTGGCTTCTACCATCAGGAGAGGGTTATTTGTGTTTCATCCATTCCCCCCTCCTTTGAAGTAAGTTTTTTTTGTTCATTTTTTCTAAAATTCCTTTACAATTAAAAAAACTGCTACCTACATATGTGACCCTTTTACGAGCGCAGGGGATTTTTTTCAATTCTTTGAATTTATTTTGATCAAAAGGCACTTGGAAACCAGAGGAAACCAACAGGAAGAGGTCTGGCAGACCACAGGCAACTACAAAAATTAATGGCAAGTTTTTGAGATTCAGCAGTTTGCATGATTGATGCTTCACAGTACAAAATCTAACAATACGAGCTAGCACTTCCTTGTTTGTGATTCTCAAAGTCCATGAGATCCAAAGCATTGTTCTCCAGCACCATAATTTAAAAGCAATTGCAGCCATACTTATTTTAGTCCATAATATACATTACATTTCTTTAAACTAACCATACATGTTCACTGAGGATGGGCAGAGGATCTCAGAAAATCTTTATTTCAAAGGAAAATCGTACGTGGACAAAATTTACTTTTTAAGAAGGAAATACGAGTAGCTTTTGCTCAACTATGGGCCAAAAATTTTAAACATAGTTAATTTCTTTCCAGAAAATGACAGCCCGTCATTATTCAACTAAAATGATCATTCATTTCACCCGATGAACAATTTTTGCCTGAAATTATCCATTTTTATTAACTTTAATGTGTTGCCTGGTTTACGGATTCCACTCTTCAGCACCAGTGAAAATGACAAAATACCAGTCTTTCTATGATGGTACTACTCTGTAATATCCATACAGTTGTTCAAAAACCAAGAAAATCAAGGTGGCAGTTAGTACAGTTTCCTATACAATCCAAAGGCAATTGGAAACTGGAGGAAACTCTGACAGGAAGAGGTCTGGCAGTCTAAAGGCTGCTACAAATTCAGATGACAAGTTTTTGAGAGTCAACAGTTTGTGTGATCGCCATCTCATAGCACAAAATCTTGTATAACAGGTAGAGTATTAGTAAGAAAGCCACTGCTAAGATTGGAAAATAAAAAAAGACTTGTCTGGGCCACACAGACCCTCCAGCAGACTACTAAAGAGTGAAAGAAGGTGTTATGGACTAATTAATCAAAATTTGACATCTTTGGTACATTACATAGGGTGCTTGTACACCATTGAGTAAATGAAAGGATAGTTCTATGTGTGTGACACCAACTCTTAAACATGGATAAGGAAGCATGATGGTCTGGGGTTCTCTTGCTGGATCCAGACTTGGCAACTTGCACAGGGTGACTGACAAACTGGATGAAAAGGGCTACCACAGCATTTTAATACACAAAGCAATACCCTCTGGTGTGTGCCTAGTTGATCAGGGGTTCATATTACTGCTAGACAATGATCCAAAACCTACTAGGTTATGTTTTAACTACTTAAGAAGACAAGAAGAAGCACAATCTCCAGACTTAAGCCCCATTGAGCTTGCTTGGGGTGTACTGGATAGAAAGGTGAAAGCAAAGCAACCTACCTGTACAGCACATTTGTGGAAATGTCCGCAATGATGTTGGGAAGAATATCTGAATTCAATCGTAAAAAGAATGCCTCTATTGTGTAAAGCTGTTATATTAGCTAAAGGTGACTGCTTTGAAGAGTCAAAAATCTAGATTTAATTTGGTGAAACAAAGTTAATCCATTATTGCTATTCATCTTAACTTGTTTATTTGTTCTGTGCTATCATTTCAAAGTAAATTTGAGACATTAAACTGTGTAAATATCAATAAAAAATACAGACAATTTTCCATTGACTGTATTTCTGGATAGTAGTTCTAGGATATTTAATTCGCCTAGATGTGGCAAAACAGTTGAGATTGTTCTTGAAACCTTTAGATTATGAAATTCCTGATTCGGCAATCGATACTGCTCCTCTTTATCAAAGGCATTTAAAATTTTGTGTTCATGATGTTTGAAAATTGGAATGTTCCATTCCGAAGAAATTATTTTGCTTGGGGTGGAGACTCTCCCTACACAGGTGATGTCTGGGCTGTCTTACATTGGGTACAGCCAGAAAATCTGAAAGCACTTCAAAGGTTTATAGAGTTTGTTAATAATTACTGAAAATTTATACATGGATTTTCGGAGGTTAATTGACATGATCATGGTGCTTTTCCATTGAATAGGTCCCCTGAAGTGTTGAAAGCTTTTAGTACTCTGAAAATGGGTTTTCCACTGCTCCTATTCTTATACAGACAGATTCCGCTAAGCCATTTGTTGTGAAGGTGGATGCTTCTGAGGTGGGAGCGGGAGCATTTTAGTCTCACAATACTAGCGAGTTGATAAATCTTCATCCTTATGCTTTCTTTTCACAGAAGGTCTCCAATAATAATAACAACTAATCAATGGGCCTTTGAGGAATGGTGTCACCTCTTAGAGTGACAGTTTTTACCACAAAATTCTGGTGAATTTGGGGATTTGTAAAGAGACTCAAGCCAAGACAGGCAAGGTGGTCATTATTGTTTTCTTGCTTTGCTTTTGCTGTCACATATCGTCCTAGTGGCAACAATATTAAAGCTGAAGCTCTTTCTAGTAGTTTTGTTCTGGTTGTTCAGATGAACTTCCTGTGCCCATTCTGTCCAAAGTGATAGTTGTGTCATCTGTGACTCTGGATTTGGAGGAGCAAATTTGTAAGGCTCAGGATCTGGCTCCTTCGGGTCTTCCAGATGGAAAGCTCTTTGTTCCATTACACTTAAGATTTCTATTACGTTCTGAAATGTATAATTCTGTTCTGGCAGAACATCCAGGAATTAATAATAACAGGAGACTGATAGCGAGAACCAACTGGTGGACTTCTATGAAACGTGATGTTTATAGTTATGTGTCTTCTTGTGATATTTGTGCTACAATCAAATCCTCTTGGAATCTCCTGGCTTGGAGATTGTTGCCTTTGTCTTTACCAGAGAATCCTTGGACCCACTTGTCCATGGATTTACCCACCTCAGAGGGGAATACTGTTGTGTGGATGGTAGTGGACCAGTTCAGCAAGATGTGTCATTCAACAGCTCTGCCTAGTCTTCTGAATGCAAAATCTTTGGCTAAACTTTTTAAAACTCATATTGTCAGGTTGCATGGGTTGCCATTGAATAACGTCTCTGATTAAGATGTTCAGTTTGTGTCTAAATTCTGGCACCTTCATTGACGCCATTTGCGGATCCAGCTGTCCTTCCCCTCTGCATATCAACCATAGACAAATGGTCAAACAGAAAGATGTAACCAGAGCCTTGAACAATACAGTGTTTTGTTTCTGACAATGAGGAAGACAGGTTGTGGTATTTGCCTATGGCAGAGTTTGAATTGACCAATAGGTCCCTGGAGTCTACTAGCACCTCTCCTTTTTCTGTAATTATGGATAACATCTGTGTTTTGGTTCAATTTCCAAGTTTCTCTGAGGTACCTGATGAAAATTTATTTTCATCCTATACTCTGACAGTTTGGGAGAAAGTTCACAAAAATCTTAGAAAGTGAGTGAAAGATTTCAAGAGGGTGGCAGACAGAAGTTGGTCAGAGGGAGGTAATTTCTGAGTTGGAGATTTGGTTTGGTTTTCCACTAGTAACATTAAGCTTAAAGGGGTTGTCTCGCAGCAAACCTCAAAATTTTACCTTACCCCATTCCCCCTGTCACCCCCTGGCATAAAATAGCAAATTGAAGCGGTTTTTAAACCGCTTGCTACTCACCGATCCGATGAAATAAGGACTTTAAAAAATCTTCTCCCTAAGATGGCCGCCGGTCCTTTCCCAGAGATGCACTGCGGTTTTCTCCCATGGTGCACCGCGGGTCTTCTCCCATGGTGCACCATGGGCTCTGTGCGTTCCATTGCCGATTCCAGCCTCCTGATTGGCTGGAATTGGCACACGTGACAGGGCGGAGCTACGATGACGACGCGGTGACCAGCTCTCCGGCACGAGCGGCCCCATTCACCAGGCAGAAGACCGCACAGCGCAAGCGCGTCTAAAAAAGCAAGAAGACATCAGAATTAGACGGATCCATGGCGACGGGGACGCTAGCAACGGAGCAGGTAAGGGAATAACTTCTGTATGGCTCATATTTAATGCACGATGTACATTACAAAGTGCATTAATATGGCCATACAGAAGTGTATAACCCCACTTGCTTTTGCGAGACAAGCCCTTTAAACTGCAATCTTTTAAACTGAGTCCGCACTTCATCAGTTCATGCAAAATCAAAGAGGTAACTTACCCTGCCGCTTTCAGGTTAGAGATGCCCAGTTCCTTTAACCCCTTAGTGACCAGCCCATAGTGTTTTATTCCCTGAGGACGTAAAAACATGTGTCCTGCAGGGAATAAAGCCAAGTGGGCTATGGACGTGACAGCTCCATGCTGTCGGTGCCCGCAGATAGCCGACAGCATGGAGCTGTCATCCTGGGCAATACCATCGGCGCTAATCAATGGATAGCGCCGATTGCAATAAAGTGAAAAAAAAGTTTTAAAAAGTTAAAGATTCATCTGCCCTGATGGATCGGATCCATCAGGGCAGCTGAAATTACTCACCGCCTTCTCCGAGATGTTCTGCGGTGAGGGGGGTCCTCCGGAACCCATCGCCGCTCTTCTGTGCATGCGCGCCAGATGAATGACGTCACGCCCATGCGCAGAAGGCCGGGAGCCCAGGCAAATTCAAAATCCCCTGGCTCCCGGCTCCTGAAGGTAGCTGGGAACTAGGAGATGTTACTGGGGACCACGGTGAGCTGTCCCCAGGCCCATGATCACTGCTATCCAATGAATAGCAGCGATCACGAAAAAGTTTTAAAATTTTTTTTAAAGTTTTTAAAAAGTACAAGTTTCACCTCCCCTCATGGATCGGATCCATGAGGGGAGGTGAAAACACTCACCTGACGTCATACGTATTTTACAAGAAGCCCTGGGAACGCTCGTCTTGCTGCAGTTCCAGGAGCAGCTTGTTGAGCGCCTTCTGTGTGAGACCGCCGCACTTCAGCAGGCTTACGCAGACTCATGGAGCGCCACTTTTTACACCCTATACCCACCACTGAAGTGGAATGGAATAGAATACCCCCCAAAAAGCATGAGAGGAGGGGGAATACCCGGTTTTATTGCCACATGTACCCATCACAACCAGCCTGTCTTCGGAAATACCACACAGTTCACATTATTACTTTTATCTAAGATTTGGGGAATGCCAAAAAGGGCGCAGAGTGGGGGATATTTTTAGGGATTCAATTTTTATTCCGTACAAGTGAGCAATGGTGCCTGGAATTTATTCAGTTGTGCCCTGCAATCCAACGGGTGTTCCCTCCATTATAGGCCTTGCCATGGGTCCTGTAAGTAGATTAGGGCCACAATGGGTATGTTTCTGAACATGGGACAATTGGGGGTATCCATTTTGGGGTGAATGTCTTCATTTCTATGTACACTGTACAAAAAAATTGTTTTTAAATTGACAAAATTGCCAAAAAAATTAAAATCGTAATTTTTTCCTTCTGCTTTCCTTAGATTCATTCAAATATTGTGGGGTCTAACTATATAGTACATTGCTAGAGGAATTCACTAAGGGGTCTAGTTTTCAAAATGGGGTCATTTGAGGGGGTTCCTTATCATTTTGGCCACTCAATGGCTCTATAAGGGGGCAATGGGGCCTTGCATTTATTCAGTTGTACCTGAAATCCAACGGGTGCTATTTCCATTAAAGGCCTTGCAATGTGTCCTGTAAGTAGATTAGGGCCACAATGGGTATGTTTCTGAACACGGGACAAACAGGGGTATCCATTTTGGGGTGAAAGTCTTTATTTATATGTGTGCTGTACAAAAAAAAACAGTTTTTAAATTGACACAATTGCCCAAAAAATTAAAATCATAATTTTTTCCTACTGCTTTGCTTAGATCTATTCAAAAATTGTAGGGTTAAAATACACAGTACACCCCTAGATGAACGCGTTAAGGGGTCTAGTTTTCATAATGGGCGTCATTTGTGGGGGATCTTTATAGTTTTGGCCACTCAAGAACTCTACAAGTGTGGTATGGGGAATAAAATTTATGTTCTAAAAACCACCACTACTCCTTTCATTTTGGGCCATGTTGTGCATCCAGACATAAGATTAGGGCCACAATGGGTATACTTCTGAAAACAGGACAAACATGGGTATCCATTTGGGGGTGCAAATCTTCATTCATGTGTGTGCTGTACAAAAAAAGCTGTTTTTAAAATGACAGAATTGCCCAAAAAATGAACATCACAATTTTTTCCTTTTGGTTTGCTTGAATTCATTCAAAAACTGTGGAGTCAAAATAGGTAGTACACCCCTAGATAAATCCGTTAAGGAGTCTAGTTTTCAAAATGGGCCCATTTGTGGGGTTTCTCTATGGTTTGGGCCACTCAAGAACTCTACAAGTGTGCTATGGGGCCTAAAAGGTCTTCAAGCAAAATCTATATTCTGAAAGCCACCGATTACTACTTTCATTTTGGGCCCGGTTGTGCATCCTGATATAAGATTAGGGCAACAAAGGGTATATTTCTGAAAACAGCACAAACAGGGGTATTCATTTTGGGGTGCAAGTCTTCATTAATATGTGTGCTGTACAAAAAAGCTGTTTTTAAATGACAGAATTGCCAAAAAAAACGAAAATCACAATTTTTGCCTTTTGCTTTGCTTGAATTCATTCAAAAACCGTGGGATCCAAATACGCAGTACACCCCTAGATAAATTTGTTAAGTAGACTAGTTCTCAAAATGGGGTCATTTGTGGGGGGTTTTCTATGCTTTGGGCACTTAAGAACTCTACGAGTGTGCTATGGGGCCTAAAAGGTCTTTAAGCAAAATCTATGTTCTGAAAGCCACCGTTACTCCTTTCATTTTGGGCCCCGTTGTGCATCCAGATATAAGATTAGGGCCACAATGGGTATATTTCTGAACACAGGACAAACAGAGGAATCCATTTTGGGGTGTAAATCCTCATTTTCATGTAAACTATAGGAAAAGAAATGTCTTTAAAATTACATATTTGCAAAAATATGAAATTTTACTTTTTCTCCTCTAAATTGAATTAATTCCTGAAAAAAAAACTGTGGGGTCAAAATACTCATGATCATCCTCAGTGAATAAATTAACGGGTGTGGTTTTTAAAATAGGGTCATTTGTGGGGGTATCTATCATTCTGACACCTATGACCCTTTGCAATCTTGGCTTGGTGTAGGAAAACAAAGTGTTCCTCAAAATGCTAAAAAGTAATGTTAAATTTGTATGTCTCCTAAATGGTTAAAAAAAAATTAAAGTTTTTCAAATGTCCGCCAGAATAAAGTAAACAGATGGAAATATATATCTTAGCAAAAGTTTGCACAGTATGTTTGATATATTACAATTGAAAATGTGAAAAAACGATAATTTTTTCAAAGTTTTCTCAATATTGGCACTTAATATATATACACAAATTATATCGGACTATTTCCCCTATCTAAATGAAGTACAATATGTGGCAAAAAAACAATGTCAGAATCAGTTGGATATGCAAAACCTTTACGGAGCCATTCAATGTTAAAGTGACACATGTCAGATTTCCAAAATTTAGCCTGATCATTAAGGCGCAAACAGGCTTGGTCACTAAGGGGTTAAGATTGGTGATGTCTTTCACAAACATTTAATCAAGAAGTGTTTTAACCTGTGAATGGGGAATCTCCTCCAGTTGTTTTGGATGGGAGTCTTCAGTTTGAGGTCAGCCATATAATTGATTCACATCGTGTTAGGAATTCATTGCAATATTTGGTACATTGGTGAGGGTTTTTTTTCCTGTAGAGAGAACTTGGGTTTCAGCCACAGATGTCAATGCTCACAATCTTATTAAGAGTTTCCACAGGTTGAATCCTGCTAAGCCATGTCCTGAGTGTCCTGGGGCCCCTCTTCAGAGCGGAGGTAGTGTCACGGCCCGACAGCCGTGACAGGTCTGTCGTATACTGGCCACGATGCGGAAATGGACTGGAGGTACAAGGTAAGTCCGAGCCACGTTATGACACTTTTGTGGTTGTATATTTGTTATCCCCTTGCCTTTCCCTATCATTAATAAAGGTTACTTGGAGTCATATGTTGAAATTACCATAGGTGGTTTGTGTTTTCCTTGGCTGGCAAATCTAGGTGAGAGGGGGTTTATATATTTCTACCTCTGCCCTTAGAAGTTGCTGATTATTAGAGATGAGCGAGCGTACTCGGATAAGCACTACTCGCGCGAGTAATTGGCTTTATCCGAGTATCGCTGTGCTCGGGTCTAAAGATTCGGGTGCCGGCACGGAGCGGGGAGCTGCAGGGGAGAGCGGGGAGGAACGGAGGTAAGATCTTTCTCTCCTTCTGTCCCGCCCGCTCTCCCCTACTCCCCGGTGCGACTCACCTGTCAGCCGCAGCGGCACCCGAATCTTTAGACCCGAGCACAGCGATACTCGGATAAAGCCAATTACTCAAGCGAGTAGTGCTTATCCGAGTACGCTCGCTCATCTCTACTGATTATTCATCTCTTGTGAGTGAAGTTGATCTAGTCCTTTTTCCTTATGTGCTGCCATCTAGATTAAGCCAAGTAGTTGGTGTATTCATTTTTATCTTATTGTTGTTCCTGCCCTTGCTCCTGCTGCCATTAGTTGTTACCACCTGCTTAGTGACATTTCCTGCCTCTACCTAACATCAGTATAGATAGTCTAGGTTTGAGATGTGGTGTCATACTAGTCAGGACGATCACCCCACTTTAGATAGGAATATTTTTTCACCTCCGGCTGGTAGGGACAGATTCTCCCATCTTTTGCCACAGTGAGCCCAAAAATAGTTAATAAACCACACTTCCCCCACAATAATTAATAAGCCGTATTGTCTCCATATTCCAGATGAGGTATGACTAAGTAAGAGTAGATGAGGATAATTGCCTCACTTACTCTATACTTCTCTTAATAGATCCCAGAATTCTGTTTGCCTTTTTGCTGCTAAATCACACTATTGACTCATGTTCAGTCTGTGATCTATTAGTATACCAAAGTCTTTTTCACATGTGCTGCTTAGCTCAGTTCCTCCCATTCTGTATGTGTTTTTTTATTTTTCTTGCTCACATGTGGTACTTCAGATTTCCTCTTGTTAAATACCATTCTGTTAGTTGCCACCCACTGTTCAAGCTTTTTTAGATATTATTAGAATCTTTTCTCTCTTCTCTAGTACTTGCTCTCCCTCCTAGCTTTGTGTCGTTAGCAAATTTGATTAGTTTCCCCTCAATTCCCTCCTCTAGATCATTTATAAAAATGTTGAACAACAGTGGGCCCAGTACAGAGCCTTGGGGTACCCCACTTGAGACATTCTTCTTGGATATGCAGCCGTTTGGGACCACTCTTTGAGCACAATCAGTCAGCTAGTTATGAATCCACCTAACAGTTGACTTGTCAATCCCATATTTGGTCATTTTTTCAATAAGTAAGGTATGAGATACTTTGTCAAATGCTTTACTAAATTAAAGATATATTATATCTACAATATTTTCCCAGTTGGTGATTCTGTCATAGAAGCAAATTAGATTAGTCTGGCATGACGTTTTTGTTACATACCCATGCTGGCTCTGGTTAATTACTCCATTCTCATCCAAGTACTTGCATGTATGCTGTTTAATAATTTGATCAAAGAACTTTCCTGGTATAGAAGTCAGGCTCACAGGCCTGTCGTTTGCTTGGTCCACCTTCTTCCCTTTAATTAGCCCTTGGGTTGTCCAATTGTAAACTATTTATGGCCTATTCTCAGGACAGGTCATCAATAGTGGATCAAAGTGAGTCTGTTGCTCAGGACCCCCTCTGAGTGTTTGCGGAGGCTTGCCTGTTCGTATATTGAGCTGATTTCTGCAGGAAGCAGATAGCTCTGTTCTTAAGGCCCATTTACACTGGACGATTATCGCTAAAAATTTGCTAATCAGCGATTGTTTTAGCAATAATCGGTGCGTGTAAATGGGCTCTCAAAATAAAGCTCACCTAAAAATCATCACTCACTTTTATCAGTTATTCTCCACGGGGGAAGTGCTGATAGCATTGTTTTCCCCATCTGAGCCTTGGGCTATTAGCCTGTGTTCAGTGAAGGCTTCATTTGCATACATAATTGGTATTTAAGTAGTTGTGTAGCTACTTAAATACCAATTATTTTTTATGCAAAATAATCGCTTAAAGCGATCTTTGAGATAAAAAAACCCTAATAAAAGTTGATTTAAAAAATAAATAAAAAATGCATCTTTGAGCGACTATTTGCTCATGTAAATCGGCCTTTACTGCAGTGCCAAGGCTTGATATTGCAGATAAAGTTCCTGTTCCTTTCAACGGGAACTTTGAGTAAGAATGTGGCTGTCTGCTTCCTGCAGAAATTGGCTCAATACATGAGTACATCAGCCCGGCAAACAGCTGATCCTGGGCGGCCGACCCGTGTTAATCTACTATTGATGGTCTGTCCTGAGGAAAGGCCATAAATGGGCAACCTCTTTAATAAATCACATAAGATAATAAGCCGCACTTGTACAACCCGATAATAATTAATAAATAGAGATGAGCGAGCACCAAAATGCTCGGGTGCTCGTTACTCGAGACGAACTTTTCGCGATGCTCGAGGGTTCGTTTCGAGTAACGAACCCCATTGAAGTCAATGGGCGACTCGAGCACTTTTGTATATCGCAGATGCTCGCTAAGGTTTTCATTTGTGAAAATCGGGGCAATTCAAGAAAGTGATGGGAACGACACAGAAACGGATAGGGCAGGCGAGGGGCTACATGTTGGGCTGCATCTCAAGTTCCCAGGTCCCACTATTAAGCCACAATAGCAGCAAGAGTGGCCCCCCCCCCAACAACTTTTACATCTGAAAAGCCCTCATTAGCAATGCATACCTTAGCTAAGCACCACACTACCTCCAACAAAGCACAATCACTGCCTGCATGACACTCCGCTGCCACTTCTCCTGGGTTACATGCTGCCAAATCCCCCCCCCCACGACCCAGTGTCCACAGCGCACACCAAACTGTCCCTGCCCAGCCTTCAGCTGCCCTCATGCCACGCCACCCTCATGTCTATTTATAAGTGCGTCTGCCACAGGAAAAGCAGGCACACACTGCAGAGGGTTGGCACAGCTAGGCAGCGACCCTCTTTAAAAGGGGCGGGGCGATAGCCCACAATGCTGTACAGAAGCAATGAGAAATCCAATCCTGTGCCACCTCCATCTGGAGCTGCACACGTGGGCATAGCAATGGGGAATCTATGTGCCACACACTATTCATTCTGTCAAGGTGTCTGCATGCCCCAGTCAGACCGCGTTTTTTTATAAATAGTCACAGGCAGGTACAACTCCGCAATGGGAATTCTGTGTGCACCCACAGCATGGGTGGCTCCCTGGAACCCACCGGCGGTACATAAATATATCCCATTGCAGTGCCCATCACAGCTGATGTAATGTCGTGCTTAATGCAGGTGGGCTCCGGCCCACACTGCATGCCCCAGTCAGACTGGGGTTCTTTAGAAGTGGAAACAGATGCATTTACAACTCCCTGTGGACCCACAGCATGGGTGGGTGCCAGGAAGCCATCGGCGGTACATAAATATATCCCATTGCATTGCCCAACATAGCTGAGGTAGTAATGTCATGTTTAATGCAGGTGGGCTTCGGCCCACACTGCATGCCCCAGTCAGACTGGGGTTCTTTAGAAGTGGACACATGTAGTTACAACTCCCTGTGGACCCACAGCATGGGTGGCTCCCTGGAACCCATCGGCGGTACATAAATATATCCCATTGCAGTGCCCATCACAGCTGATGTAATGTCGTGCTTAATGCAGGTGGGCTTCGGCCCACACTGCATGCCCCAGTCAGACTGGGGTTCTTTAGAAGTGGAAACAGATGCATTTACAACTCCCTGTGAACCCACAGCATGGGTGGGTGCCAGGAAGCCACCGGCGGTACATAAATATATCCCATTGCATTGCCCAACACAGCTGAGGTAGTAATGTCATGTTAAATGCAGGTGGGCTTCGGCCCACACTGCATGCCCCAGTCAGACTGGGGTTCTTTAGAAGTGGAAACAGATGCATTTACAACTCCCTGTGGACCCACAGCATGGGTGGCTCCCTGGAACCCACCGGCGGTACATAAAAATATACCATTGCATTGCCCATCACAGCTGAGGTAGTATTGTCATGTTTAATGCAGGTGGGCTTCGGCCCACACTGCATGCCCCGGTCAGACTGGGGTTCTTTAGAAGTGGAAACAGATGCATTTACAACTCCCTGTGGACCCACAGCATGGGTGGGTGCCAGGAAGCCACCGGCGGTACATAAATATATCCCATTGCATTGACCAACACAGCTGAGGTAGTAATGTCATGTTTAATGCAGGTGGGCTTCAGCCCACACTGCATGCCCCAGTCAGACTGGGGTTCTTTAGAAGTGGACACATGTAGTTACAACTCCCTGTGGACCCACAGCATGGGTGGCTCCCTGGAACCCACCGGCGGTACATAAATATATCCCATTGCAGTGCCCATCACAGCTGATGTAATGTGGTGCTTAATGCAGGTGGACTTCGGCCCACACTGCATGCCCCAGTCAGACTGGGGTTCTTTAGAAGTGGAAACAGATGCATTTACAACTCCCTGTGGACCCACAGCATGGGTGGGTGCCAGGAAGCCACCGGCGGTACATTAATATATCCCATTGCATTGACCAACACAGCTGAGGTAGTAATGTCATGTTTAATGCAGGTGGGCTTCGGCCCACACTGCATGCCCCAGTCAGACTGGGGTTCTTTAGAAGTGGAAACAGATGCATTTACAACTCCCTGTGGACCCACAGCATGGGTGGCTCCCTGGAACCCATCGGCGGTACATAAATATATCCCATTGCATTGCCCATCACAGCTGAGGTAGTATTGTCATGTTTAATGCAGGTGGGCTTCGGCCCACACTGCATGCCCCAATCAGACTGGGGTTCTTTAGAAGTGGAAACAGATGCATTTACAACTCCCTGTGGACCCACAGCATGGGTGGGTGCCAGGAAGCCACCGGCGGTACATAACAATATCCCATTGCATTGCCCATCACACCTGAGGTAGTATTGTCATGTTTAATGCAGGTAGGCTTCGGCCCACACTGCATGCCCCAGTCAGACTGGGGTTCTTTAGAAGTGGAAACAGATGCATTTACAACTCCCTGTGGACCCACAGCATGGGTGGGTGCCTGGAACCCACCGGCGGTACATAACAATATCCCATTGCATTACCCATCACAGCTGAGGTAGTAATGTCATGTTTAATGCAGGTGGGCTTCGGCCCACACTGCATGCCCCAGTCAGACTGGGGTTCTTTAGAAGTGGACACACGTAGTTACAACTCCCTGTGGACCCACAGCATGCGTGGCTCCCTGGAACCCACCGGAGGTACATAAATATATCCCATTGCATTGCCCATCACAGCTAATGTTATGTCAGCTGTAATGCAGGTGGGCCAAAAATTTATTGGATTAAACTGTAGGCGAGGGCCCACAAAAATTGGTGTACCAACAGTAGTAATGTACCTGAGAAAAATTGCCCATGCCCAACCGAGAGGGCAGGTGAAACCCATTAATGGCTTTGGTTAATGTGGCTTAATTGGTAACTAGGCCTGGAGGCAGCCCAGTTAAAATAAAAATTGGTTGAGGTGAAAGTTTCAACGCTTTAATGAGCATTGAAACGTATAAAAATTGTTTAGAAAAATTATATGACTGAGCCTTGTGGGCCTAAGAAAAATTGCACGTTCGGCGTGATTACGTGAGGTTTCAGGAGGAGGAGCAGGAGGAGGAGGATGAATATTATACACAGATTGATGAAGCAAAAAGGTCCCCGTTTTGGATGGTGATAGAGAACGATGCTTCCATCCGCGGGTGCAGCCTACGTATTGCTTAGGTATCGCTGCTGTCCGCTGGTGGAGAAGAGAAGTCTGGTGAAATCCAGGCTTTGTTCATCTTGATGAGTGTAAGCCTGTCGGCACTGTCGGTTGACAGGTGGGTACGCTTATCCGTGATGATTCCCCCAGCCACACTAAACACACTCTCTGACAAGACGCTAGCCACAGGACAAGCAAGCACCTCCAGGGCATACAGCGCGAGTTCAGGCCACGTGTCCAGCTTCAACACCCAGTAGTTGTAGGGGGCAGAGGCGTCACCGAGGACGGTGCTGCAATCGGCTACGTACTCCCTCACCATCCTTTTACAGTGCTCCCGCCAACTCAGCCTTGACTGGGGACCGGTGACACAGTCTTGCTGGTGAGCCAGAAAGCTGTCAAAGGCCTTAGAGAGTGTTTCCCTGCCTGCGCTGTACATGCTGCCTGATCTCTGCGCCTCCCCTGCTACCTGGGCCGCGGAAATGCGCCTTCGGCCACTAGCGCTGTTGGATGGGAAGTTTACCATCAGTTTGTCCACCAGCGCCCTGTGGTATAGCATCATTCTCGAACCCCTTTCCTCTTCGGGAATGAGAGTGCAAAGGCTCTCCTTATACCGTGGATCAAGCAGTGTGTACACCCAGTAATCCGTAGTGGCCAGAATGCGTGTAACGCGAGGGTCACGAGAAAGGCATCCTAACATGAAGTCAGCCATGTGTGCCAGGGTACCTGTACGCAACACATGGCTGTCCTCACTCGGAAGATCACTTTCAGGATCCTCCTCCTCCTCCTCCTCCTCCTCTGGCCATACACGCTGAAAGGATGACAGGCAAGCTGCATCTGTACCCTCAGCAGTGGGCCAAGCTGTCTCTTCCCCCTCCTCCTCATGCTCCTCCCCCTCCTCCTCCTACTCTGGCCATACACGCTGAAAGGATGACAGGCAAGCAGCATCTGTCCCCTCAGCAGTGGGACAAGCTGTCTCTTCCCCCTCCTCCTCATGCTCCTCCCCCTCCTCCTCAACGCGCTGAGATATAGACATGAGGTTGGTCTGACTATCCAGCGACATACTGTCTTCCCCCGCCTCCGTTTCCGAGCGCAAAGCGTCTGCCTTTATGCTTTGCAGGGAACTTCTCAAGAGGCATAGCAGAGGAATGGTGACGCTAATGATTGCAGCATCCTCGCTCACCATCTCGGTAGACTCCTCAAATTTTCCAAGGACCTGGCAGATGGCTGCCAACCAGGCCCACTCTTCTGTAAATAATTGAGGAGTTGGTATTCCACTATAGCTCTAGGCTGCTCATAGAGTCTGACCAACATGTGGAGCGTAGAGTTCCACTGTGTGGGCACGTCGCACAGCAGTCGGTGCACTGGCAGATTAAACCGATGTTGCAGGGTCCGCAGGGTGGCAGCGTGCGTGTGGAATTTGCGGAAATGTGCGCAGAGCTGGCGCACCTTTCCGAGCAGGTATGACAAGTGGGGGTAGCTTTTCAGAAAGCGCTGAACCACCAAATTAAAGACATGGGCCAGGCATTGCACGTGCGTGAGGCTGCCGAGCTGCAGAGCTGCCACCAGGTTATGGCCGTTGTCACACACGACCATGCCCGGTTGGAGGCTCAGCGGCGCAGGCCAGCGGTCGGTCTGCTCTGTCAGACCCTGCAGCAGTTCGTGGGCCGTGTGGCTCTTCTCTCCTAAGCTGAGTAGTTTCAGCAGGGCCTGCTGACGCTTGCCCACCGCTGTGCTGCCACGCCGCGTGACACCGACTGCTGGCGACGTGCTGCTGCTGCTGACACATCTTGATTGCGAGACAGAGGTTGCATAGGAGGAGGAGGAGGGTGGTTTAGTGGAGGAAGCATACACCCCCGCAGATACCACCACCGAGCTGGGGCACGCAATTCGGGGGGTGGGTAGGACGCGAGCGGTCCCAGGCTCTGACTTTGTCCCAGCCTCCACTAAATTCACCCAATGTGCCGTCAGGGAGATATAGTGGCCCTGCCCGCCTGTGCTTGTCCACGTGTCTGTTGTTAAGTGGACCTTGGCAGTAACCGCGTTGGTGAGGGCGCGTACAATGTTGCGGGAGACGTGGTCGTGCAGGGCTGGGACGGCACATCGGGAAAAGTAGTGGCGACTGGGAACCGAGCAGCGCGGGGCCGCCGCCGCCATCATGCTTTTGAAAGCCTCCGTTTCCACAAGCCTATACGGCAGCATCTCTAGGCTGATCAATTTTGCAATGTGCACGTTTAACGCTTGAGCGTGCAGGTGCGTGGCGTCGTACTTGCGCTTGCGCTCAAACTGTGGCGCTAGCGACGTCTGGACGCTACGCTGAGAGACATTGCTGGATGGGGCCGAGGACAGCGGAGGTGAGGGTGTGGGTGCAGGCCAGGAGACGGTACTGCCTGTGTCCTCAGAGGGGGGTTGGAACTCAGTGGCAGGTTGGGGCACAGGGGGAGAGGCAGTGGTGCAAACCGGAGGCGGTGAACGGGCATCGTCCCACCTTGTGGGGTGCTTGGCCATTATATGCCTGCGCATGCTGGTGGTGGTGCCTCCCCAGCTGATCTTGGCGCGACAAAGGTTGCACACCACTGTTCGTCGGTCGTCAGACGTCTCTGTGAAAAACTGCCAGACCGTAGAGCACCTTGACCTCTGCAGGGTGGCATGGCGCGAGGGGGCGCTTTGGGAACCAGTTGGTGGATTATTCGGTCTGGCCCTGCCTCTACCCCTGGCCACCGCACTGGCTCGGCCTGTGCCCACACCCTGACTTGGGCCTCCGCGTCCTCGCCCGCGTCCACGTCCTATAGGCCTACCCCTACCCCTCAGCATGGTGTATTAGCAGTAGTGCAGAAACAGAATGCTGTAATTAAATGTGCCGCTTATTGGCCTGTGGTTGGAGGCTGACTTCGTTTACGGAACCCCAGGAAATAATTTGGCGCACGCCTGCTGTAACACTTAGCTGGCTGCGTATTTATTTGGAGAACTACTACCCCCAGCAGACACGGACCCAGAACACTGAGCACAGTGACAGGCAGGCCAAATAGATTTTTTTTCAATATTTTTTTCAAAAGGACCACTGCGTATATTCAATCAATAATATATGTCTTCTGTCCCTGGACTGTGTCACGGAACTGCAGTGTTGCACTGTTATTAACTGCAACAGACCGGTGATTTCAGAGCCAGGAAATAATTTGGCGCAAGCCTGCTGTAACACTTAGCTGGCTGCGTATTTATTTGGAGAACTACTACCCCCAGCAGACACGGACCCAGAACACTGAGCACAGTGACAGGCAGGCCAAATAGATTTTTTTTCAATATTTTTTTCAAAAGGACCACTGCGTATATTCAATCAATAATATATGTCTTCTGTCCCTGGACTGTGTCACGGAACTGCAGTGTTGCACTGTTATTAACTGCAACAGACCGGTGATTTCAGAGCCAGGAAATAATTTGGCGCAAGCCTGCTGTAACACTTAGCTGGCTGCGTATTTATTTGGAGAACTACTACCCCCAGCAGACACGGACCCAGAACACTGAGCACAGTGACAGGCAGGCCAAATAGATTTTTTTTCAATATTTTTTTCAAAAGGACCACTGCGTATATTCAATCAATAATATATGTCTTCTGTCCCTGGACTGTGTCACGGATCTGCAGTGTTGCACTGATATTAACTGCAACAGACCGGTGATTTTAGAGCCAGGAAATAATTTGGCGCAAGCCTGCTGTAACACTTAGCTGGCTGCGTATTTATTTGGAGAACTAATACCCCCAGCAGACACGGACCCAGAACACTGAGCACAGTGACAGGCAGGCCAAATAGATTTTTTTTCAATATTTTTTTCAAAAGGACCACTGCGTATATTCAATCAATAATATATGTCTTCTGTCCCTGCCTACACAATTCTGTCCCTAGACTGTGTCACGGAACTGCAGTGTTGCACTGTTATTAACTGCAACAGACCGGTGATTTCAGAGCCAGGAAATAATTTGGCGCAAGCCTGCTGTAACACTTAGCTGGCTGCGTATTTATTTGGAGAACTACTACCCCCAGCAGACACGGACCCAGAACACTGAGCACAGTGACAGGCAGGGCAAATAGATTTTTTTTCAATATTTTTTTCAAAAGGACCACTGCGTATATTCAATCAATAATATATGTCTTCTGTCCCTGCCTACACAATTCTGTCCCTGGAGTATTACTGCAGGGCGCAATGCTCTGCACGGCCGATATACCAAAAAACAAAAAAAGTGCAACACTGCTAAAAGCAGCCTCCACACTACTGCGCACGGTTAGATGTGGCCCTAAGAAGGACCGTTGGGGTTCTTGAAGCCTACACTCACTCCTAACACTCTCCCTGCCTCCACACTTCTGTCCCTGGACTATTACTGCAGGGCGCAATGCTCTGCACGGCCGATATACCAAAAAGAAAAAATGTGCAGCACTGCTAAAAGCAGCCTCCAGAGTACTGCACACGGTTAGATGTGGCCCTAAGAAGGACCGTTGGGGTTCTTGAAGCCTACACTAACTCCTAACACTCTCCCTATAGCAGCTCTGGCACCAACAGCACTGTCCCTCAGCTATCTCACAACGCATCTGAGGCGAGCCGCGGGAGGGGCCGATTTTTATACTCGGGTGACACCTGATCTCCCCAGCCACTCACTGCAGGGGGGTGGTATAGGGCTTGAACATCGCAGGGGGAAGTTGTAATGCCTTCCCTGTCTTTCAATTGGCCAGAAAAGCGCGCTAACGTCTCAGAGATGAAAGTGAAAGTAACCCGAACATCGCGTGGTGCTCGTTACGAGTAACGAGCATCTCGAACACGCTAATACTCGAACGAGTATCAAGCTCGGACGAGTACGTTCGCTCATCTCTATTAATAAACCAAAATACTAAAATTTGACTAAAAATATCATCAAATGTACATACCTATAAGACGGCTACACAACAAGATAAACACCAAACAAAAAACATGTATCATTTCAAAATATAAATAAAAATATCTCTATTGTAATTACAATAACTAGTAAGAAAGGACAAAGCCATGATGAAATGAATCTAAAGTTTACCCTCCCTCAATGCCATCATGGGATCATGCATTGAGAGTAATCTTTGTGATTTGTTTCATCATAGCTTTGTCTTTTTTACTAGTTTTTAATAACAATAAAAATATTTTAATTCATATTTTGGCTTGATACATGTTTTCTAGAGATGAGCGAGCACCAAAATGCTCAGGTGTTCATTGCTCGAGTCGAACTTTTCGCAATGCTCGAGAGCATAGGTCATGACTGGAAAACATCAGAAAGTCATGGAAACACCACAGAAACGGATAGGGAAGGGCAGGGGCAGCATGCATGGTTGCATCTGAGGCTCCCAGGTCCCACTACTAAGCCAAAGTGGGGGCAAGAGTCTGGCGTCACCCCCCTAACAATTTTTACTTCGGACAAACCCATATTAGCGAAGCACATCTTAGCTAAGCACCACACTAGCTGCAACCAAGGACAATCACTGCCTGCGGGTGACACCGCTGCCTCTTCTCCTGGGTTACATGCTGGCATTGCTATCCAACCCCCCTGCATGATCCTGCGTCCACAGCACACCCAAAAGTTTCCCTGTGCAGCGTTCAGCTGCCCTCATGCCACACGCTTGTTTCATAGCCACAACACTCTCATGTCTATTTATAAGCGCATACTGGATGAGGAGGAACAAGAGGCACACACTGCAGAGGGTTTGCAGGGCCAGGCAGCGACCCTCTTTGAAAGTGTGGGCAATAGCCCGCGATGCTGTTGAGAATTGATAATAGATTGACGTACGATCATTCCAATCCCGTGCCACCTCCGTAACAAAATTGTCAGGAGCCGCAAACGTGGGCATAAAGTGGACTCAGGTGCCAGAACTTCTACACATCTTCACAATGCAGCAATACTCTGTGTGGGAAGCACGTGAGCGGGCCCAGGGTCAGGCTCGGTTCCAGCCTCCACCTTGTGTGACCCAAGGTGCCACGAGTTACATAGCAATGGGAAATCCATGTGTCCACTCACTATTCATTCTGTGTAGGTGTTAGATAGCTCAACACTGCAATAGAAAGTCTTTGAGTTCCTTGGGCTTGCCTATGCTGTCGGTGCACAAAGATGGTATTACACAAGAAGAAATCAGAGTGCCTAAACATGGCAGAGTTTCAGCCCGCCAAGGATCACGGCTCACATTTCTAGTCAGTCAGTGTATTTGTTCCCGACAGGTAAAGCAACGCAATGGAAAGTCTTTGTGCACTCACAATATAGGCGAGCCCAAGGAACTCAAGCATGGTATTACACATGAGGAAATCAGAGTGCCCAAACATAGCAGAGTTTCACCTTGCTAAGGGCCTCGGCCTACATTGTGCCCTAGTCAGTCAGTGTGTTTGTGCCAGACAGGTAAAACAACGCAATGGGAAGTCTTTGTGCATTCACAGCATAGGCGAGCCCAAGGAACTCAAGCATGGTATTACACATGAGGAAATCAGACTGCCCAAACATGGCAGAGTTTCACCCTGCTAAGGGCCTCGGCCTACTTTTCTGCCCTAGTCAGACAGTGTATTTGTGTTAGACAGGTAAAACACTGCTATGGGAAGTCTTTGTGCCAAAGGAACCCAAGGAAAGTATTAAACATGAAGTAATTAAAGTGCCCAAACATGGCAGAATTTCACTCCGCTGAGGACCTCGGCCTCTGACCACACCCTCATCAATCGTGGGCATAAAGCAGACTGTGATGCTAGTACAGCTGTGAAGGTCTCATTAAATCAGTTACGGTTGCTTTCACCGCTCCAAAGACTGGATTAACCAGGAAGAAGTTCCACGGGCCAAACCTGGTGCAGTTGCATTTCCCCCGGGACATAGGCCTCTGCCCACACCCTCATCAATCATGGGCATAAAGCGGACTCTTATGCTAGTACAGCTGTGAAGGTCTCATTAAATCAGTTACGGTTGCTTTCATTGCTCCAAAGACAGGATTAACCAGGAAGAAGTTCCACGGGCCAAACCAGACGCAGTTGCATTTCCCCCAGGACATAGGCCTCTGCCCACACCCTCATCAATCGTGGGCATAAAGCTGACTCCGATGCTAGTACAGCTGTGAAGGTCTCATTAAATCAGTTACGGTTGCTTTCATCACTCCAAAGACTGGATTAACCAGAAAGAAGTTCCACGGACCAAACCTGGTGCAGTTGCATTTTCCCCAGGACATAGGCCTCTGCCCACACCCCCATCAATCGAGGGCATAAAGCGGACTCCGATGCTAGTACAGCTGTGAAGGTCTCATTAAATCAGTTACGGTTGCTTTCATCGCTCCAAAAACTGGATTAACCATGAAGAAGTTCCATGGGCCAAACCAGACGCAGTTGCATTTTCCCCAGGACATAGGCCTCTGCCCACACCCTCATCAATCGTGGGCATAAAGCGGACTGTGATGCTAGTACAGCTGTGAAGGTCTCATTAAATCAGTTACGGTTGCTTTCACTGCTCCAAAAACTGCATTAACCAGTGTCTCAGATAACTGTGGTAACACAAGAGAAAATACATGTTGCCCAGTGTAGGTCCCCTGACCCCAACCAGGAGGGGGAGGTGGCATTACAAGGCCAAGAAACCAGGACCCGCTATAGTCTGTGTAGGAAGTATGTGAGCAGGCCCTCAGTCAGGCTCGGTCCCAGCCTCCACCTTGTGTGACCCAAGGTGCCCTGAGTTACATAGCAATGGGAAATTCATGTGCCCCACACAATTCATTCTGTGTAGGTGTCAGATAGCTCAATCAACACTGCAAGGGGAAAGCCATCTGCACTCTGCACCCTACCTAAGTCAGTCAGTGTATTTGTGCCAGACAGGTAAAACACCCCTATGGAAAGTCTTTGTGCACCCACAGCATAGGCGAGCCGAAGGAACCCAAGGAAAGTATTAAACATGAAACAGTTACAGTGCCCAAACATGGCAGACTTTCACTCCGCCGAGGACCTCAGCCTCTGCCCACACCCTCAGCAATCGTGGGCATAAAGCGGACTCCGATGCTAGTACAGCAGTGAACGTCTCATTAATGCAGTAATGCTCCTTTTGTTTGGCCTAAACCAGTGTCTCAGATAACTGTGGTAACACGAGAGAAAATACATGTTGCCAAGTGCTGGTCCCCTGACCCAAAGCAGGAGGAGGAGGTGGCATTACAAGGCCAAGAAACCATGACCAGGACCCGCTATATTCTGTGTGGGAAGTATGTGAGCGGGCCCTGGGTCAGGCTCGGTCCCAGCCTCCACCTTGTGTGACCCAAGGTGCCCTGAGTAACATAGCAATGGGAAATTCATGTGCCCCACACAATTCATTCTGTGTAGGTGTCAGATAGCTCAATCAACACTGCAAGGGGAAAGCCATCTGCACTCTGCACCCTACCTAAGTCAGTCAGTGTATTTGTGCCAGACAGGTAAAACACCCCTATGGAAAGTCTTTGTGCACCCACTGCATAGGCGAGCCGAAGAAACCCAAGGAAAGTATTAAACATGAAACAGTTACAGTGCCCAAACATGGCAGACTTTCACTCCGCCGAGGACCTCAGCCTCTGCCCACACCCTCAGCAATCGTGGGCATAAAGCGGACTCCGATGCTAGTACAGCAGTGAACGTCTCATTAATGCAGTAATGCTCCTTTTGTTTGGCCTAAACCAGTGTCTCAGATAACTGTGGTAACACGAGAGAAAATACATGTTGCCAAGTGCTGGTCCCCTGACCCAAAGCAGGAGGAGGAGGTGGCATTACAAGGCCAAGAAACCATGACCAGGACCCGCTATATTCTGTGTGGGAAGTATGTGAGCGGGCCCTGGGTCAGGCTCGGTCCCAGCCTTCACCCTGTGTGACCCAAAGTGCCATGAGTAACATAGCAATGGGAAATCCATGTGTCCCCACACAGATAGCTCAACACCGCAAAGGGAAGTCTTTGAGTTCCTTTGGCTTGCCTATGCTGTCAGTGCAAGATGGTATTACACAGGAAGAAATCGGAGTGCCCAAACATTGGAGAGTTTCACCCCACCAAGGACCTTGGCCTTGGCCCACATTTCTGCCCTAGTCAGTCAGTGTATTTGTTCCAGATAGGTAAAACACCGTGATGGGAAGTCTTTGTGCACCCATAGTATAGGCAGACCCCAGTAACATTCCTGTAGCAAAGGTATAGGCAGACCCCAGTAACATTTCTGTAGCAAAGGTATAGGCAGACCCCAGTAACATTTCTGTAGCAAAGGTATAGGCAGACCCCTGTAGCATTTCTGTAGCAAAGATATAGGCAGACCCCTGTAGCATTTCTGTAGCAGAAGTAAAAGCAGACCCCAGTTACATTTTTGTAGTAAAAGTATAGGCGGACCCCAGTAACATTTCTGTAGCAAGAGTATAGGCGGACCCCAGAAACATTTCTGTAGCAAAGGTATAGGCGGACCCCAGTAACATTTCTGTAGCAAAGGTATAGGCAGACCCCAGTAACATTTCTGTAGCAAAGGTATAGGCGGACCCCAGTAACATTTCTGTAGCAAAGGTATAGGCAGACCCCAGTAACATTTCTGTAGCAAAGGTATAGGCGGACCCGAGTAACATTTCTGTAGCAAAGGTATAGGCAGACCCCGGTAACATTTCTGTAGCAAAAGTATAGGCAGACTCCTGTAACATTCCTGTAGTAAAAGTATAGGCGGAGCCCAGTAACATTTCTGTAGCAAAAGTATAGGCAGACCCCTGTAACATTCCTGTAGCAAAGGTATAGGCAGACCCCAGTAACATTTCTGTAGTAAAAGTATAGGCGGACCCCAGTAACATTTCTGTAGCAAGAGTATAGGCAGACCCCAGAAACATTTCTGTAGCAAAGGTATAGGCAGACCCCAGTAACATTTCTGTAGCAAAGGTATAGGCAGACCCCAGTAACATTTCTGTAGCAAAGGTATAGGCGGACCCCAGTAACATTTCTGTAGCAAAGGTATAGGCAGACCCCAGTAACATTTCTGTAGCAAAAGTATAGGCGAACCGCAGTAGCATCTCTGTAGCAGAAGTATAGGCGGACCCCAGTAACATCTCTGTAGTAAAAGTATAGGCGGACCCCAGTAACATTTCTGTAGTAAAAGTATAGGCGGACCCGAGTAACATTTCTGTAGTAAAAGTAAAGGCAGACCCCAGTAACATTTCTGTAGTAAAAGTATAGGCAGACCCCAGTAACATTTCTGTAGCAGAAGTATCGGCAGACCCCAGTAACATTTCTGTAGCAGAAGTATAGGCAGACCCCAGTAACATTTCTGTAGCAGAAGTATAGGCAGACCCCTGTAACATTTCTGTAGCAAGAGTATAGGCGAACCCGTGAAACATTGGTCTACCATGAGTGTAGGCGAAGGCCGGAAAAATTAGTTGGATAACAGTATAGGCGAGGGCCAGAAAAATTTGTGTACCAAGAGTACAAGTGTACCCCTGAAAAATTGCTCAACCGCGAGGGCAGGTGAAACCCATGAACATTTTTTAAAGATACAGCTCACTGTTGCTTAATCTGTAACAGAGCCTGGAGGCAGCCCTGTGAAAAAATTGGTTTCTGACTGCTAAAGTATCAATACAATACTTTTGAAAAATTGTAAAAAATTGTAAGCAGAGCCTTTTGGGCTGCAGAAAAATTGGCAGTTCAGCGTGATGACATGCTGTCTTAGGAGGAGGAGTAGGAGGAGTAATAATATCCGAGAGTGATTGACAAAGCTAATTCCCCCTTTTTTTCTTGTGATAGAGAATGCTTTTTTCTCCGGTTGCAGCGAAAAGAATCATTAGGTTCCGCTGCTCTCCGCCGGTGGAGAAGAGAAGTCTGGGGAAATCCAGCCTTTGTTCATCTTTATGAGTGTATGCATGTCGGCACAGGCAGTTGACAGGCGGGTACGCTTATCCGTGATGATTCCCCCAGCTGCACTAAACACCCTCTGCACTAAACACCCCCCGCTAGCGGCAGGGTAGGCCAGCACCTCCAGGGCGTACAGCACAAGTTCGTGCCACGTGTCCAGCTTTGAAACCCAATAGTTGTATGGAGCAGAGGCATCACGGAGGATGGTGGTATGATCAGCTACGTACTCCCTCACCATCTTTTTACAGTGCTCCCTTCGATTCAGCCTTGACTGGGGAGTGGTGACACAGTCTTGCTGGGGAGCCATAAAGCTGGCAAAGGCCTTGGAGAGTGTCCCCCTGCCTGTGCTGGACATGCTGCCTGATCCCCGCACCTCCCCTGCTACTTGGCCCTCGAAACTGCGTCTTCTGCAACTAGTGCTGTCAGATGGGAACTTTAGCATCACTTTTTCCACCAAGGCCCTATGGTATTGCATCACTCTCGTACCCATTTCCACTTCGGGAATGAGAGTGGAAAGGTTCTCCTTATACCGTGGGTCGAGAAGGGTGTACACCCAGTAATCCGTGTTGGCCAGAATGCATCTAACGCGAGGGTCACGAGAAAGTCAGCCTAACATGAAGTCAGCCATGTGTGCCAGGGTACCAGTACGCAACACATTGCTGTCCTCACTAGGAAGATGACTTTCAGGATCCTCCTCCTCTATAGCCCATACACGCTGAACAGATGAGAGGCAAGCAGCATGGGTAACCTCTGCAGTGTGCCCAACTGTCTCTTTCCCCTCCTCCTCCTGCTCGTCCCACTCCTCCTCCTCCTCCAAAACGCGCTGAGATATAGACATGAGGGTGGTCTGGCTATCAAGCGACATACTGGCATCCCCCGTCTCCTGTTCCAACCGCAAAGCGTCGGCCTTTATGCTTTGCCGCAAACTTCTCAGCAGGCAAAGCAGCGGGATGGTAACGCTAATGATTGCAGCATCGCCGCTCACCTTCTGGGTAGACTCCTCAAACTTTCTGAGGATCTGGCAGATATCTGCCATCCAGGCCCACTCCTCACTACAGAATTGGGGAGGCTGACTACCACTACGCCGCCCATGTTGTAGCTGGTATTCCACTATTGCTCTACGCTGCTCATACAGCCTGGCCAATATGTGCTGCATAGAATTCCAGTGTGTGGGCACGTCACACAGGAGTCGGTGCTCTGGCAGCTGAAACCGATGTTGCAGGGTCCTCAGGGTGGCAGCGTCCGTGGTGGACTTGCGGAAATGTGCGCAGACGCGGCGCACCTTGCCGAGCAGTTCAGACAAGTGGGGGTAGTTTTTCAGAAACCGCTGAACTACCAGATTGAAGACGTGGGCCAGGCATGGCACATGTGTGAGGCTGCCGAGCTGCAGAGCCGCCACCAGGTTACGGCCGTTGTCACACACGACCATGCCCGGTTGGAGGCTCATCGGCGAAAGAGGTCGGTCTGCTCTGTCAGGCCCAGCAACAGCTCAGGGGCCGTGTGCCTCTTGTCACCTAAGCTGATTAGTTTCAGCACGGCTTGCTGACGCTTGCCCACTGCTGTGCTGCTGTGCTGCCGTGCTGCGCGCTACCGACTGCTGGCGATGTGCTCACAATTCTTAATTGAGAGGTAGAGGTGACAGAGGCGGAGGAGGGGGAGGGTTTGGAGGAGGCAGCATAAAACGCCGCAGATACCAGCACCGAGGTGGGACCCGCTATTCTGGGTGTGGGTAGGACGTGTGCAGTCCCAGGCTCTGACTCGGTCCCAGCCTCCACCAAGTTCACCCAATGTGCCGTCAGGGAGATATAGTGGCCCTGCCCGCCAGTACTTGTCCACGTGTCCGTGGTTAAGTGGACCTTCCCAGTAACCGCGTTGATGAGGGCACGATTTATGTTGCGGGAGACGTACTGGTGTAGGGCTGGGATGGCACACCGGGAAAAATAGTGGCGACTGAGGACCAAGTAGCATGGGACCGCCGCCACCATTATGTTTTTGAAAGCCTCCGTGTCCACAAGCCTGTGTGGGAGCATCTCCAGCCTGATTAATTTGGCAATGTGCACGTTTAAAGCTTAGGCATGCAGGTGGCTGGCGGCGTATTTGCGCTTTCGCTCCAACGCTTGTGTTAGTGACAGCTAAACGCTGCGCTGAGAGACATTGCGGGATGGAGTGGAGGACGGTGGAGGTGAGGGTGTGGCTGCAGGCCGGGAGGCGCTCGTGCCTGTGTCCTGGGAAGGGGATTAGATCTGTATGGCAGGTTGGGGCACAAGGGAAGAGGCAGTGGTGTGACCCAGAGGTGGTGAATGGCCTTTGTCCCACCTTGTGGGGTGCTTAGCCATCGTATAGCTGCACATGCTGTGGTGGTGAGGCTGGTAGTGGTGGCTCCCCGGCTGATCTAGGTGCGACACTGGTTGCACACCACTGTTCGTCGGTCATCCGCCCTCTCACTAAAAAACATCCACACCTTTGAACACCTAGCCCTCTGCACGGAGGCTTGCCGCGAAGGGTTGCTTTGGGAAACAGTTGGGGGATTCTTCACTCTGGCCCTGCCTCTACCCCTGGCCACTCCACTGCCTCTTCCAACCTGTCCTGCTGCATTTGCCTCCCCCTTTGAAGCCCTGTCCTCAGTAGGCTTAGCAAACCAGGTGGGGTCAGTCACCTCATCGTCCAGCTGTATGCAAAGAAAACAAAAAAGATCCCGCGCCATGGAAGAAACTATTTTCTATTTAATGTAGCAACGTGTTTCAACAATCTCTGTCTTTGTCAAGCTTACATATACTGCAAAGAAAACAAAAATGATCCCGCTCCGTGGAAGAAACAATTTTCTATTTAATGTAGCAACGCGTTTCGTCAATCTCTGTCTTTGTCAAGCTTACATATACGCCGCTCCCAAAAGAAGATTAATGGATAGGGAAGGAACCGTTTAGAAGCTAACGTGGACAGCAGGTGCTGAGGGGTTAACTCCTTATGTACGGATTAACCCTTCGAGCACCAGGTAAGTCCACTTTATTACGTAATTACAGCATTTTAAAAGCATGAGAGGCGCATTTTTAAAGTTCTAAATTATTTCTTTATATCTTATCGTCCAGCTGCTCTTCCTCCGAATCCTCTGTGCGCTCCTCCCTCGGACTTACTGCCCTTACTACTACCTCACTGACAGACAACTGTGTCTCATCATCATCCTTACCCACAAAAAACTCTTGAGACAGTTGCCGGAAGTCCCCAGCCTCATCACCCGGACTCCAGGAACTTTCCAAAGGTTGGGCATCGGTCACGACAAACTCTTCAGGTGAGAGAAAACCAGTTTTTCCCACTCATGGCAGGGACCCGAGAACAGTTCCTGGGAGTCTGCCTGCTCATCAGAATATGTCATTTTCATGGAGTGAGGAGGCTGGGAGGAAGGAGGAGCAGCAGCCAAAAGATTCAGAGTTGCAGTCCCTAGGCCGGGAGTAGTGGACTGCGTAGAAGACTGGGTAGCCAATACATTGCTGGACACATTTTCTGCCATCCACAACAGGACCTGCTCACACTGCTCTGTTTGTAATAAAGGTCTACCATGTGGACCCATAAATTGTGATATGAAGCTGGGGACCCCAGAAAGTTGTCTCTCTCCTAATCTCGCAGCAGCCGGCTGTGATTCACCATGACCAGGAACTCGGCCTGTGCCCACACCCTCACTTGGACGTCCACGTCCTCGACCCTTACCCCTACTCCTCATCATGGCGGATTAAGAATAGAGCAGGGCCCAAATCAATTAACCCACTGCACAGCACTGACAACTGTGGCTAATTCACTGCACACAGAGACTTGTAGATAGCAGAGGCTATCTTGTCTTGTGTCTTGTGTCTGTCTTGTGCTGATACCTAGGGGTAATTTACTGTTTGCAGATACTTGTAAATAATAGAGGCTGTGTGGAGTGGGAGAAGACTCTAAAGCCAGTGGATAGTCCTGGTAATTGCGGCTATCTCAACCCCACCAAGGAAAGGGTATTGTGAGACGCTCTGCACAGCGGCAGAGCTGAAATACTTTGCAGTGGCCCAGGTAATATTACAGTACTGTTTAGCAGTGAGACCTCTGTATAATGCACTGCTGACACAGAACGTTATAAATACTCTGTATAATACACTGCAGACTGAGAACGCTATAAATGAAATAGCCTGCATAGCCCGAGATGGAAAAAAAAAGGGTGCACTACTGCTCCCAGCCAGCCCAAACAGTAATGCACACGGTCAGATGCAGCCCTAGGAAGGACCGTTGGGGTTCTTGAAGACAGGACCTACGATAACACTTTTCCTATATCAGCGGCTGCACTTTCCCTAATCTCTACCAGTGTGTGTCTGAGGCGAGCCGCAGCCGGGACGGCTTTAAGTACTCAGCAGTCACTTGATCTCATCAGCCACTCACTGCAGGGGCGTGGGATAGGGCTGGAACGTCACAGGAGGAAGAGGTAATGCCTTCCCAGCATGTTTATTGGCTAGAAAATGGCGCTAAACATGCGGGGAGGGAAATGCAATTGACTCGTGTACCGCGTGGTGTTCGTCTCGAGTAACGAGCATCTCCAGTACCCTAATGCTCGAACGAGTGTGCACGCTCATTTCTAATGTTTTCCTATTTGGTGCTGATAATAATTAAGTCACATTGTGCCCATCTATATATATAAAGACGAAAGCCCTCACTGACTCACTGACTGACTCACTGACTGACTGACTCACTGACTGACTGACTCACTGACTGACTGACTCACTGATTGACTGACTCACTGATTGACTGACTGACTCGCCAAAGGTTCTCCAACTTCCCGATGTCGTAGAAACATGAATTTTGGCACAACCCTAGATTATCTCCAAAATAGGAAAATTAATTGGGTCCCAACTCAATTATTCAATTCTAGCGCTAATGAATTGGCGTTGAAATTTTACGTACATAATCTAAGTCTCTCACTTCCCAATGTCATAGAAACTTAAAATTTGGCAAGCGCATTGAATATGTCATAAATAGGAAAAGTTAATAGGACCCAACTTGATTATTCAATTCTATGAGCAAAAGAATTAGCGTCCAAATTTTACGTACGGAATCTAATTCTCTCCTTTCCCGGTGTCATAGAAACTCGAAATTTGGCAGGATCATTGATTATGTCAGAAATAGGAAAAGTAAAGGGGTCCCTACTCGATTATTCAGTTCTACGCGCAACAGAATTAGCGTCCAAATTTTATGTACGGAATGTAATTTTCTCACTTTCCGGTGTCAGAAACGTGAAATTTGGCACGAGCATTGATTATGTCATAAATAGGAAAAGCTAATAGGTCCCAACTCCATTATTCAATTCTATGCGCAAAAGAATTAGCATCCAAATTTTAGGTACGGAATGTAATTTTCTCACTTTCCGGTGTCATAGAAATGTGAAATTTGGCACGAGCATTGATTATGTCATAAATAGGAAAAGCTAATGGGTCCAAACTCGATTTTTCAATTCTATGTGCAAAAGAATTAGCGTCCAAATTTTACGTACGGAATGTAATTTTCTCACTTTCCCGTGTCATAGAAACGTGAAATTTGGCACGAGCATTGATTATGTCATACATAGGAAAAGCTAATGGGTCCCACTCGACTATTGAATTCTTAGCGCAAAAGAATTAGCGTCCAAACTTTGCGTACAGAATTTAATTTTCCAACTTCCCAATGTCATAGAAACATGAAATTTGGCAAAAGCATTGATTATGTCATAAATAGGAAAAGTTAATGGGTCCCAACTCAATTATTCAATTCTATGCGCAAAAGAATTAGCGTCCAAATTTTACGTACGGAATCTAATTCTCTTACTTCCCGATGTCGTAGAAACTTGAAATTTGGCATGAGCATTGATTATGTCTTAAATAGAAAAAGTTAATGGGTCCCAACTCGATTATTCAATTCTAAGTGCAAAAGAATTAGCGTCTAACTTTTACGTACAAAATCTAATTCTTTCACTTCCCGATGCCGTAGAAATATGAAATTTGCCATGAGCATTGATTATGTCATAAATAGGAAAAGGTCCCAACTCGATTATTTAATTCAAGCGCAAAAGAGTTAGCGTCGAAATTTTACGTACATAATCTAAATCTTCACCTTCCCAATGTCATTGAAACATGAAATTTCCCATAAGCATTGAATATGTCATAAATAGGAAAAGTTAATGGGTCCCAACTCGATTATTCAATTCTAGTGCAAAAGAACTAGCGTCCTAATTTTACGTACGGAATCTAATTCTCTCACTTCTTGGTGCCATAGAAACATGAAATTTGGAACGGGCATTGATTATCTCATAAATAGGAAAAGTTAATGGGTCACAACTCGATTGTTCAATTCTAAGCGCAAAAGAATTAGCGTCCACATTTTACGTACGAAATCTAATTCTCTCACTTCCCGATGTCATAGAAACTTGAAATTTGGCATGGGCATTGATTGTCATAAATTGGAAAAGTTAATGGGTCGCAACTCGATTATTCAATTCTACGTGCAAAAGAATTAGCGTCCAAATTTTACTATGGAATATAATTCTCTCCTGATGTCATTTTATATAAAGGAAACGTCGTATGGTTACCTCCCGTAGTGTTTCCTGGGTAACGCAGAGAACTATGCAAAATGGTGAACATATGTTTTTCCTCGGTATCTCTAAAGTAACCACGACTTCATAAGATTTTCCGTGTGAACACCAGATAAACACCAGTACCAAATTAACTCGGGCGAAGTCGGGTATATCAGCTAGTCTATATATATAAAGATGAAAGCCCTCACTGACTCACTGACTGACTGACTCGCCACTAATTCTCCAACTTCCCGATGTCGTAGAAACATGAAATTTGGTAAGAGCATAGAATATGTCCAGAATAAGTAAAGTAAAGAGGTCCCAACTCGATTATTTAATTCTAGCACAAAGGTATTAGCGTCCAAATTTTACGTACATAATCTAAATCTCTCACTTCCCAATGTCATAGAAACTTAAAATTTGGCACGAGCATCAATTATGTCATAAATAGGAAAAGCAAATGGGTCCCAACTCGATTATTCAATTCTAGTGCAAAGGAAGTAGCGTCCAACTTTACGTACGGAATCTAATTCTCCAACTTCCCAATGTCATAGAAATTTGAAATTTTGCACGAGCATTGATTATGTCACAAATAGGAAAAGTTAATGGGTCCTAACTCGATTATTCAATTCTAGTGCAAAAGAACTAGCGTCCAAATTTTACGTACGGTATCTAATTCTCTTACTTCTTGGTGTAAGAGAAAGTTGAAATTTTCCACGAGCATTGATTATGTCTTAAATAGGAAAAGCTAATGGGTCCCAACTCGATTATTGAATTCTAAGCGCAAAAGAATTAGCGTCCAAATTTTACATACGAAATCTAATTCTCTCACTTTCCCGTGTCATAGAAATGTGAAATTTGGCACGGAAATTGATTATGTCATAAATAGGAAAAGCTGATGGGTCCCAACTCTATTATTCAATTCTAAGCGCAAAAGAATTAGCGTCCAAATTTTACATACGGAGTGTAATTTTCTCACTTTCCCGTGTCATAGAAACGTGAAATTTGGAACTGGCATTGATTATGTCATAAATAGTAAAAGCTAATGGGTCCCAACTCGATTGTTCAATTTTAAGTGCAAAAGAATTAGCGTCCAAATTTTACGTACGGAATCTAATTCTCTCACTTCCCGGTGTCATAGAAACTCGAAATTTTGCATGACCATTGATTATGTCATAAATAGGAAAAGTTAATGGGTCCCAACTCGATTATTCAATTCTAAGTGCAAAAGAATTAGCGTCTAACTTTTACGTACGAAATCTAATTCTTTCACTTCCCGATGCCGTAGAAATATGAAATTTGCCATGAGCATTGATTATGTCATAAATAGGAAAAGGTCCCAACTCGATTATTTAATTCTAGCGCAAAAAAGTTAGCGTCGACATTTTACGTACATAATCTAAATCTTCACCTTCCCAATGTCATAGAAACATAAAATTTCCCATAAGCATTGAATATGTCATAAATAGGAAAAGTTAATAGTTCCCAACTCGATTATTGAATTCTAAGCGCAAAAGAATTAGCGTCCAAATTTTACATACGAAATCTAATTCTCTCACTTTCCCGTGTCATAGAAACGTGAAATTTGGCACGGAAATTGATTATGTCATAAATAGGAAAAGCTGATGGGTCCCAACTCTATTATTCAATTCTAAGCGCAAAAGAATTAGCGTCCAAATTTTACATACGGAGTGTAATTTTCTCACTTTCCCGTGTCATAGAAACGTGAAATATGGAACTGGCATTGATTATGTCATAAATAGTAAAAGCTAATGGGTCCCAACTCGATTGTTCAATTTTAAGTGCAAAAGAATTAGCGTCCAAATTTTACGTACGGAATCTAATTCTCTCACCTCCCGGTGTCATAGAAACTCGAAATTTGGCACGGGCGTTGATTGTGTCATAGATAGGAAACGTTAATGGGTCCCAACTTGATTATTCATTTCTAAGTGCAAAAGAATTAGCGTCCAAATTTTACGTACATAATCTAAGTCTCTCACTTCCCAATGTCATAGAAACTTAAAATTTGGCAAGCGCATTGAATATGTCATAAATAGGAAAAGTTAATAGGACCCAACTTGATTATTCAATTCTATGAGCAAAAGAATTAGCGTCCAAATTTTACGTACGGAATCTAATTCTCTCCTTTCCCGGTGTCATAGAAACTCGAAATTTGGCAGGATCATTGATTATGTCAGAAATAGGAAAAGTAAAGGGGTCCCTACTCGATTATTCAGTTCTACGCGCAACAGAATTAGCGTCCAAATTTTATGTACGGAATGTAATTTTCTCACTTTCCGGTGTCATAGAAACGTGAAATTTGGCACGAGCATTGATTATGTCATAAATAGGAAAAGCTAATAGGTCCCAACTCCATTATTCAATTCTATGCGCAAAAGAATTAGCATCCAAATTTTAGGTACGGAATGTAATTTTCTCACTTTCCGGTGTCATAGAAATGTGAAATTTGGCACGAGCATTGATTATGTCATAAATAGGAAAAGCTAATGGGTCCAAACTCGATTTTTCAATTCTATGCGCAAAAGAATTAGCGTCCAAATTTTACGTACGGAATGTAATTTTCTCACTTTCCCGTGTCATAGAAACGTGAAATTTGGCACGAGCATTGATTATGTCATACATAGGAAAAGCTAATGGGTCCCACTCGACTATTGAATTCTTAGCGCAAAAGAATTAGCGTCCAAACTTTGCGTACAGAATTTAATTTTCCAACTTCCCAATGTCATAGAAACATGAAATTTGGCAAAAGCATTGATTATGTCATAAATAGGAAAAGTTAATGGGTCCCAACTCAATTATTCAATTCTATGCGCAAAAGAATTAGCGTCCAAATTTTACGTACGGAATCTAATTCTCTTACTTCCCGATGTCGTAGAAACTTGAAATTTGGCATGAGCATTGATTATGTCTTAAATAGAAAAAGTTAATGGGTCCCAACTCGATTATTCAATTCTAAGTGCAAAAGAATTAGCGTCTAACTTTTACGTACAAAATCTAATTCTTTCACTTCCCGATGCCGTAGAAATATGAAATTTGCCATGAGCATTGATTATGTCATAAATAGGAAAAGGTCCCAACTCGATTATTTAATTCAAGCGCAAAAGAGTTAGCGTCGAAATTTTACGTACATAATCTAAATCTTCACCTTCCCAATGTCATTGAAACATGAAATTTCCCATAAGCATTGAATATGTCATAAATAGGAAAAGTTAATGGGTCCCAACTCGATTATTCAATTCTAGTGCAAAAGAACTAGCGTCCTAATTTTACGTACGGAATCTAATTCTCTCACTTCTTGGTGCCATAGAAACATGAAATTTGGAACGGGCATTGATTATCTCATAAATAGGAAAAGTTAATGGGTCACAACTCGATTGTTCAATTCTAAGCGCAAAAGAATTAGCGTCCACATTTTACGTACGAAATCTAATTCTCTCACTTCCCGATGTCATAGAAACTTGAAATTTGGCATGGGCATTGATTGTCATAAATTGGAAAAGTTAATGGGTCGCAACTCGATTATTCAATTCTACGTGCAAAAGAATTAGCGTCCAAATTTTACTATGGAATATAATTCTCTCCTGATGTCATTTTATATAAAGGAAACGTCGTATGGTTACCTCCCGTAGTGTTTCCTGGGTAACGCAGAGAACTATGCAAAATGGTGAACATATGTTTTTCCTCGGTATCTCTAAAGTAACCACGACTTCATAAGATTTTCCGTGTGAACACCAGATAAACACCAGTACCAAATTAACTCGGGCGAAGCCGGGTATATCAGCTAGTCTATATATATAAAGATGAAAGCCCTCACTGACTCACTGACTGACTGACTCGCCACTAATTCTCCAACTTCCCGATGTCGTAGAAACATGAAATTTGGTAAGAGCATAGAATATGTCCAGAATAAGTAAAGTAAAGAGGTCCCAACTCGATTATTTAATTCTAGCACAAAGGTATTAGCGTCCAAATTTTACGTACATAATCTAAATCTCTCACTTCCCAATGTCATAGAAACTTAAAATTTGGCACGAGCATCAATTATGTCATAAATAGGAAAAGCAAATGGGTCCCAACTCGATTATTCAATTCTAGTGCAAAGGAAGTAGCGTCCAACTTTACGTACGGAATCTAATTCTCCAACTTCCCAATGTCATAGAAATTTGAAATTTTGCACGAGCATTGATTATGTCACAAATAGGAAAAGTTAATGGGTCCTAACTCGATTATTCAATTCTAGTGCAAAAGAACTAGCGTCCAAATTTTACGTACGGTATCTAATTCTCTTACTTCTTGGTGTAAGAGAAAGTTGAAATTTTCCACGAGCATTGATTATGTCTTAAATAGGAAAAGCTAATGGGTCCCAACTCGATTATTGAATTCTAAGCGCAAAAGAATTAGCGTCCAAATTTTACATACGAAATCTAATTCTCTCACTTTCCCGTGTCATAGAAATGTGAAATTTGGCACGGAAATTGATTATGTCATAAATAGGAAAAGCTGATGGGTCCCAACTCTATTATTCAATTCTAAGCGCAAAAGAATTAGCGTCCAAATTTTACATACGGAGTGTAATTTTCTCACTTTCCCGTGTCATAGAAACGTGAAATTTGGAACTGGCATTGATTATGTCATAAATAGTAAAAGCTAATGGGTCCCAACTCGATTGTTCAATTTTAAGTGCAAAAGAATTAGCGTCCAAATTTTACGTACGGAATCTAATTCTCTCACTTCCCGGTGTCATAGAAACTCGAAATTTTGCATGACCATTGATTATGTCATAAATAGGAAAAGTTAATGGGTCCCAACTCGATTATTCAATTCTAAGTGCAAAAGAATTAGCGTCTAACTTTTACGTACGAAATCTAATTCTTTCACTTCCCGATGCCGTAGAAATATGAAATTTGCCATGAGCATTGATTATGTCATAAATAGGAAAAGGTCCCAACTCGATTATTTAATTCTAGCGCAAAAAAGTTAGCGTCGACATTTTACGTACATAATCTAAATCTTCACCTTCCCAATGTCATAGAAACATAAAATTTCCCATAAGCATTGAATATGTCATAAATAGGAAAAGTTAATAGTTCCCAACTCGATTATTGAATTCTAAGCGCAAAAGAATTAGCGTCCAAATTTTACATACGAAATCTAATTCTCTCACTTTCCCGTGTCATAGAAACGTGAAATTTGGCACGGAAATTGATTATGTCATAAATAGGAAAAGCTGATGGGTCCCAACTCTATTATTCAATTCTAAGCGCAAAAGAATTAGCGTCCAAATTTTACATACGGAGTGTAATTTTCTCACTTTCCCGTGTCATAGAAACGTGAAATATGGAACTGGCATTGATTATGTCATAAATAGTAAAAGCTAATGGGTCCCAACTCGATTGTTCAATTTTAAGTGCAAAAGAATTAGCGTCCAAATTTTACGTACGGAATCTAATTCTCTCACCTCCCGGTGTCATAGAAACTCGAAATTTGGCACGGGCGTTGATTGTGTCATAGATAGGAAACGTTAATGGGTCCCAACTTGATTATTCATTTCTAAGTGCAAAAGAATTAGCGTCCAAATTTTACGTACATAATCTAAGTCTCTCACTTCCCAATGTCATAGAAACTTAAAATTTGGCAAGCGCATTGAATATGTCATAAATAGGAAAAGTTAATAGGACCCAACTTGATTATTCAATTCTATGAGCAAAAGAATTAGCGTCCAAATTTTACGTACGGAATCTAATTCTCTCCTTTCCCGGTGTCATAGAAACTCGAAATTTGGCAGGATCATTGATTATGTCAGAAATAGGAAAAGTAAAGGGGTCCCTACTCGATTATTCAGTTCTACGCGCAACAGAATTAGCGTCCAAATTTTATGTACGGAATGTAATTTTCTCACTTTCCGGTGTCATAGAAACGTGAAATTTGGCACGAGCATTGATTATGTCATAAATAGGAAAAGCTAATAGGTCCCAACTCCATTATTCAATTCTATGCGCAAAAGAATTAGCATCCAAATTTTAGGTACGGAATGTAATTTTCTCACTTTCCGGTGTCATAGAAATGTGAAATTTGGCACGAGCATTGATTATGTCATAAATAGGAAAAGCTAATGGGTCCAAACTCGATTTTTCAATTCTATGCGCAAAAGAATTAGCGTCCAAATTTTACGTACGGAATGTAATTTTCTCACTTTCCCGTGTCATAGAAACGTGAAATTTGGCACGAGCATTGATTATGTCATACATAGGAAAAGCTAATGGGTCCCACTCGACTATTGAATTCTTAGCGCAAAAGAATTAGCGTCCAAACTTTGCGTACAGAATTTAATTTTCCAACTTCCCAATGTCATAGAAACATGAAATTTGGCAAAAGCATTGATTATGTCATAAATAGGAAAAGTTAATGGGTCCCAACTCAATTATTCAATTCTATGCGCAAAAGAATTAGCGTCCAAATTTTACGTACGGAATCTAATTCTCTTACTTCCCGATGTCGTAGAAACTTGAAATTTGGCATGAGCATTGATTATGTCTTAAATAGAAAAAGTTAATGGGTCCCAACTCGATTATTCAATTCTAAGTGCAAAAGAATTAGCGTCTAACTTTTACGTACAAAATCTAATTCTTTCACTTCCCGATGCCGTAGAAATATGAAATTTGCCATGAGCATTGATTATGTCATAAATAGGAAAAGGTCCCAACTCGATTATTTAATTCAAGCGCAAAAGAGTTAGCGTCGAAATTTTACGTACATAATCTAAATCTTCACCTTCCCAATGTCATTGAAACATGAAATTTCCCATAAGCATTGAATATGTCATAAATAGGAAAAGTTAATGGGTCCCAACTCGATTATTCAATTCTAGTGCAAAAGAACTAGCGTCCTAATTTTACGTACGGAATCTAATTCTCTCACTTCTTGGTGCCATAGAAACATGAAATTTGGAACGGGCATTGATTATCTCATAAATAGGAAAAGTTAATGGGTCACAACTCGATTGTTCAATTCTAAGCGCAAAAGAATTAGCGTCCACATTTTACGTACGAAATCTAATTCTCTCACTTCCCGATGTCATAGAAACTTGAAATTTGGCATGGGCATTGATTGTCATAAATTGGAAAAGTTAATGGGTCGCAACTCGATTATTCAATTCTACGTGCAAAAGAATTAGCGTCCAAATTTTACTATGGAATATAATTCTCTCCTGATGTCATTTTATATAAAGGAAACGTCGTATGGTTACCTCCCGTAGTGTTTCCTGGGTAACGCAGAGAACTATGCAAAATGGTGAACATATGTTTTTCCTCGGTATCTCTAAAGTAACCATGACTTCATAAGATTTTCCGTGTGAACACCAGATAAACACCAGTACCAAATTAACTCGGGCGAAGCCGGGTATATCAGCTAGTCTATATATATAAAGATGAAAGCCCTCACTGACTCACTGACTGACTGACTCGCCACTAATTCTCCAACTTCCCGATGTCGTAGAAACATGAAATTTGGTAAGAGCATAGAATATGTCCAGAATAAGTAAAGTAAAGAGGTCCCAACTCGATTATTTAATTCTAGCACAAAGGTATTAGCGTCCAAATTTTACGTACATAATCTAAATCTCTCACTTCCCAATGTCATAGAAACTTAAAATTTGGCACGAGCATCAATTATGTCATAAATAGGAAAAGCAAATGGGTCCCAACTCGATTATTCAATTCTAGTGCAAAGGAAGTAGCGTCCAACTTTACGTACGGAATCTAATTCTCCAACTTCCCAATGTCATAGAAATTTGAAATTTTGCACGAGCATTGATTATGTCACAAATAGGAAAAGTTAATGGGTCCTAACTCGATTATTCAATTCTAGTGCAAAAGAACTAGCGTCCAAATTTTACGTACGGTATCTAATTCTCTTACTTCTTGGTGTAAGAGAAAGTTGAAATTTTCCACGAGCATTGATTATGTCTTAAATAGGAAAAGCTAATGGGTCCCAACTCGATTATTGAATTCTAAGCGCAAAAGAATTAGCGTCCAAATTTTACATACGAAATCTAATTCTCTCACTTTCCCGTGTCATAGAAATGTGAAATTTGGCACGGAAATTGATTATGTCATAAATAGGAAAAGCTGATGGGTCCCAACTCTATTATTCAATTCTAAGCGCAAAAGAATTAGCGTCCAAATTTTACATACGGAGTGTAATTTTCTCACTTTCCCGTGTCATAGAAACGTGAAATTTGGAACTGGCATTGATTATGTCATAAATAGTAAAAGCTAATGGGTCCCAACTCGATTGTTCAATTTTAAGTGCAAAAGAATTAGCGTCCAAATTTTACGTACGGAATCTAATTCTCTCACTTCCCGGTGTCATAGAAACTCGAAATTTTGCATGACCATTGATTATGTCATAAATAGGAAAAGTTAATGGGTCCCAACTCGATTATTCAATTCTAAGTGCAAAAGAATTAGCGTCTAACTTTTACGTACGAAATCTAATTCTTTCACTTCCCGATGCCGTAGAAATATGAAATTTGCCATGAGCATTGATTATGTCATAAATAGGAAAAGGTCCCAACTCGATTATTTAATTCTAGCGCAAAAAAGTTAGCGTCGACATTTTACGTACATAATCTAAATCTTCACCTTCCCAATGTCATAGAAACATAAAATTTCCCATAAGCATTGAATATGTCATAAATAGGAAAAGTTAATAGTTCCCAACTCGATTATTGAATTCTAAGCGCAAAAGAATTAGCGTCCAAATTTTACATACGAAATCTAATTCTCTCACTTTCCCGTGTCATAGAAACGTGAAATTTGGCACGGAAATTGATTATGTCATAAATAGGAAAAGCTGATGGGTCCCAACTCTATTATTCAATTCTAAGCGCAAAAGAATTAGCGTCCAAATTTTACATACGGAGTGTAATTTTCTCACTTTCCCGTGTCATAGAAACGTGAAATATGGAACTGGCATTGATTATGTCATAAATAGTAAAAGCTAATGGGTCCCAACTCGATTGTTCAATTTTAAGTGCAAAAGAATTAGCGTCCAAATTTTACGTACGGAATCTAATTCTCTCACCTCCCGGTGTCATAGAAACTCGAAATTTGGCACGGGCGTTGATTGTGTCATAGATAGGAAACGTTAATGGGTCCCAACTTGATTATTCATTTCTAAGTGCAAAAGAATTAGCGTCCAAATTTTACGTACATAATCTAAGTCTCTCACTTCCCAATGTCATAGAAACTTAAAATTTGGCAAGCGCATTGAATATGTCATAAATAGGAAAAGTTAATAGGACCCAACTTGATTATTCAATTCTATGAGCAAAAGAATTAGCGTCCAAATTTTACGTACGGAATCTAATTCTCTCCTTTCCCGGTGTCATAGAAACTCGAAATTTGGCAGGATCATTGATTATGTCAGAAATAGGAAAAGTAAAGGGGTCCCTACTCGATTATTCAGTTCTACGCGCAACAGAATTAGCGTCCAAATTTTATGTACGGAATGTAATTTTCTCACTTTCCGGTGTCATAGAAACGTGAAATTTGGCACGAGCATTGATTATGTCATAAATAGGAAAAGCTAATAGGTCCCAACTCCATTATTCAATTCTATGCGCAAAAGAATTAGCATCCAAATTTTAGGTACGGAATGTAATTTTCTCACTTTCCGGTGTCATAGAAATGTGAAATTTGGCACGAGCATTGATTATGTCATAAATAGGAAAAGCTAATGGGTCCAAACTCGATTTTTCAATTCTATGCGCAAAAGAATTAGCGTCCAAATTTTACGTACGGAATGTAATTTTCTCACTTTCCCGTGTCATAGAAACGTGAAATTTGGCACGAGCATTGATTATGTCATACATAGGAAAAGCTAATGGGTCCCACTCGACTATTGAATTCTTAGCGCAAAAGAATTAGCGTCCAAACTTTGCGTACAGAATTTAATTTTCCAACTTCCCAATGTCATAGAAACATGAAATTTGGCAAAAGCATTGATTATGTCATAAATAGGAAAAGTTAATGGGTCCCAACTCAATTATTCAATTCTATGCGCAAAAGAATTAGCGTCCAAATTTTACGTACGGAATCTAATTCTCTTACTTCCCGATGTCGTAGAAACTTGAAATTTGGCATGAGCATTGATTATGTCTTAAATAGAAAAAGTTAATGGGTCCCAACTCGATTATTCAATTCTAAGTGCAAAAGAATTAGCGTCTAACTTTTACGTACAAAATCTAATTCTTTCACTTCCCGATGCCGTAGAAATATGAAATTTGCCATGAGCATTGATTATGTCATAAATAGGAAAAGGTCCCAACTCGATTATTTAATTCAAGCGCAAAAGAGTTAGCGTCGAAATTTTACGTACATAATCTAAATCTTCACCTTCCCAATGTCATTGAAACATGAAATTTCCCATAAACATTGAATATGTCATAAATAGGAAAAGTTAATGGGTCCCAACTCGATTATTCAATTCTAGTGCAAAAGAACTAGCGTCCTAATTTTACGTACGGAATCTAATTCTCTCACTTCTTGGTGCCATAGAAACATGAAATTTGGAACGGGCATTGATTATCTCATAAATAGGAAAAGTTAATGGGTCACAACTCGATTGTTCAATTCTAAGCGCAAAAGAATTAGCGTCCACATTTTACGTACGAAATCTAATTCTCTCACTTCCCGATGTCATAGAAACTTGAAATTTGGCATGGGCATTGATTGTCATAAATTGGAAAAGTTAATGGGTCGCAACTCGATTATTCAATTCTACGTGCAAAAGAATTAGCGTCCAAATTTTACTATGGAATATAATTCTCTCCTGATGTCATTTTATATAAAGGAAACGTCGTATGGTTACCTCCCGTAGTGTTTCCTGGGTAACGCAGAGAACTATGCAAAATGGTGAACATATGTTTTTCCTCGGTATCTCTAAAGTAACCACGACTTCATAAGATTTTCCGTGTGAACACCAGATAAACACCAGTACCAAATTAACTCGGGCGAAGCCGGGTATATCAGCTAGTCTATATATATAAAGATGAAAGCCCTCACTGACTCACTGACTGACTGACTCGCCACTAATTCTCCAACTTCCCGATGTCGTAGAAACATGAAATTTGGTAAGAGCATAGAATATGTCCAGAATAAGTAAAGTAAAGAGGTCCCAACTCAATTATTTAATTCTAGCACAAAGGTATTAGCGTCCAAATTTTACGTACATAATCTAAATCTCTCACTTCCCAATGTCATAGAAACTTAAAATTTGGCACGAGCATCAATTATGTCATAAATAGGAAAAGCAAATGGGTCCCAACTCGATTATTCAATTCTAGTGCAAAGGAAGTAGCGTCCAACTTTACGTACGGAATCTAATTCTCCAACTTCCCAATGTCATAGAAATTTGAAATTTTGCACGAGCATTGATTATGTCACAAATAGGAAAAGTTAATGGGTCCTAACTCGATTATTCAATTCTAGTGCAAAAGAACTAGCGTCCAAATTTTACGTACGGTATCTAATTCTCTTACTTCTTGGTGTAAGAGAAAGTTGAAATTTTCCACGAGCATTGATTATGTCTTAAATAGGAAAAGCTAATGGGTCCCAACTCGATTATTGAATTCTAAGCGCAAAAGAATTAGCGTCCAAATTTTACATACGAAATCTAATTCTCTCACTTTCCCGTGTCATAGAAATGTGAAATTTGGCACGGAAATTGATTATGTCATAAATAGGAAAAGCTGATGGGTCCCAACTCTATTATTCAATTCTAAGCGCAAAAGAATTAGCGTCCAAATTTTACATACGGAGTGTAATTTTCTCACTTTCCCATGTCATAGAAACGTGAAATTTGGAACTGGCATTGATTATGTCATAAATAGTAAAAGCTAATGGGTCCCAACTCGATTGTTCAATTTTAAGTGCAAAAGAATTAGCGTCCAAATTTTACGTACGGAATCTAATTCTCTCACTTCCCGGTGTCATAGAAACTCGAAATTTTGCATGAGCATTGATTATGTCATAAATAGGAAAAGTTAATGGGTCCCAACTCGATTATTCAATTCTAAGTGCAAAAGAATTAGCGTCTAACTTTTACGTACGAAATCTAATTCTTTCACTTCCCGATGCCGTAGAAATATGAAATTTGCCATGAGCATTGATTATGTCATAAATAGGAAAAGGTCCCAACTCGATTATTTAATTCTAGCGCAAAAAAGTTAGCGTCGACATTTTACGTACATAATCTAAATCTTCACCTTCCCAATGTCATAGAAACATAAAATTTCCCATAAGCATTGAATATGTCATAAATAGGAAAAGTTAATAGTTCCCAACTCGATTATTGAATTCTAAGCGCAAAAGAATTAGCGTCCAAATTTTACATACGAAATCTAATTCTCTCACTTTCCCGTGTCATAGAAACGTGAAATTTGGCACGGAAATTGATTATGTCATAAATAGGAAAAGCTGATGGGTCCCAACTCTATTATTCAATTCTAAGCGCAAAAGAATTAGCGTCCAAATTTTACATACGGAGTGTAATTTTCTCACTTTCCCGTGTCATAGAAACGTGAAATATGGAACTGGCATTGATTATGTCATAAATAGTAAAAGCTAATGGGTCCCAACTCGATTGTTCAATTTTAAGTGCAAAAGAATTAGCGTCCAAATTTTACGTACGGAATCTAATTCTCTCACCTCCCGGTGTCATAGGAACTCGAAATTTGGCACGGGCGTTGATTGTGTCATAGATAGGAAACGTTAATGGGTCCCAACTTGATTATTCATTTCTAAGTGCAAAAGAATTAGCGTCCAAATTTTACGTACATAATCTAAGTCTCTCACTTCCCAATGTCATAGAAACTTAAAATTTGGCAAGCGCATTGAATATGTCATAAATAGGAAAAGTTAATAGGACCCAACTTGATTATTCAATTCTATGAGCAAAAGAATTAGCGTCCAAATTTTACGTACGGAATCTAATTCTCTCCTTTCCCGGTGTCATAGAAACTCGAAATTTGGCAGGATCATTGATTATGTCAGAAATAGGAAAAGTAAAGGGGTCCCTACTCGATTATTCAGTTCTACGCGCAACAGAATTAGCGTCCAAATTTTATGTACGGAATGTAATTTTCTCACTTTCCGGTGTCATAGAAACGTGAAATTTGGCACGAGCATTGATTATGTCATAAATAGGAAAAGCTAATAGGTCCCAACTCCATTATTCAATTCTATGCGCAAAAGAATTAGCATCCAAATTTTAGGTACGGAATGTAATTTTCTCACTTTCCGGTGTCATAGAAATGTGAAATTTGGCACGAGCATTGATTATGTCATAAATAGGAAAAGCTAATGGGTCCAAACTCGATTTTTCAATTCTATGCGCAAAAGAATTAGCGTCCAAATTTTACGTACGGAATGTAATTTTCTCACTTTCCCGTGTCATAGAAACGTGAAATTTGGCACGAGCATTGATTATGTCATACATAGGAAAAGCTAATGGGTCCCACTCGACTATTGAATTCTTAGCGCGAAAGAATTAGCGTCCAAACTTTGCGTACAGAATTTAATTTTCCAACTTCCCAATGTCATAGAAACATGAAATTTGGCAAAAGCATTGATTATGTCATAAATAGGAAAAGTTAATGGGTCCCAACTCAATTATTCAATTCTATGCGCAAAAGAATTAGCGTCCAAATTTTACGTACGGAATCTAATTCTCTTACTTCCCGATGTCGTAGAAACTTGAAATTTGGCATGAGCATTGATTATGTCTTAAATAGGAAAAGTTATTGGGTCCCAACTCGATTATTCAATTCTAAGTGCAAAAGAGTTAGCGTCTAACTTTTACGTACAAAATCTAATTCTTTCACTTCCCGATGCCGTAGAAATATGAAATTTGCCATGAGCATTGATTATGTCATAAATAGGAAAAGGTCCCAACTCGATTATTTAATTCAAGCGCAAAAGAGTTAGCGTCGAAATTTTACGTACATAATCTAAATCTTCACCTTCCCAATGTCATTGAAACATGAAATTTCCCATAAGCATTGAATATGTCATAAATAGGAAAAGTTAATGGGTCCCAACTCGATTATTCAATTCTAGTGCAAAAGAACTAGCGTCCTAATTTTACGTACGGAATCTAATTCTCTCACTTCTTGGTGCCATAGAAACATGAAATTTGGAACGGGCATTGATTATCTCATAAATAGGAAAAGTTAATGGGTCACAACTCGATTGTTCAATTCTAAGCGCAAAAGAATTAGCGTCCACATTTTACGTACGAAATCTAATTCTCTCACTTCCCGATGTCATAGAAACTTGAAATTTGGCATGGGCATTGATTGTCATAAATTGGAAAAGTTAATGGGTCGCAACTCGATTATTCAATTCTACGTGCAAAAGAATTAGCGTCCAAATTTTACTATGGAATATAATTCTCTCCTGATGTCATTTTATATAAAGGAAACGTTGTATGGTTACCTCCCGTAGTGTTTCCTGGGTAACGCAGAGAACTATGCAAAATGGTGAACATATGTTTTTCCTCGGTATCTCTAAAGTAACCACAACTTCATAAGATTTTCCGTGTGAACACCAGATAAACACCAGTACCAAATTAACTCGGGCGAAGCCGGGTATATCAGCTAGTCTATATATATAAAGATGAAAGCCCTCACTGACTCACTGACTGACTGACTCGCCACTAATTCTCCAACTTCCCGATGTCGTAGAAACATGAAATTTGGTAAGAGCATAGAATATGTCCAGAATAAGTAAAGTAAAGAGGTCCCAACTCGATTATTTAATTCTAGCACAAAGGTATTAGCGTCCAAATTTTACATACATAATCTAAATCTCTCACTTCCCAATGTCATAGAAACTTAAAATTTGGCACGAGCATCAATTATGTCATAAATAGGAAAAGCAAATGGGTCCCAACTCGATTATTCAATTCTAGTGCAAAGGAAGTAGCGTCCAACTTTACGTACGGAATCTAATTCTCCAACTTCCCAATGTCATAGAAATTTGAAATTTTGCACGAGCATTGATTATGTCACAAATAGGAAAAGTTAATGGGTCCTAACTCGATTATTCAATTCTAGTGCAAAAGAACTAGCGTCCAAATTTTACGTACGGTATCTAATTCTCTTACTTCTTGGTGTAAGAGAAAGTTGAAATTTTCCACGAGCATTGATTATGTCTTAAATAGGAAAAGCTAATGGGTCCCAACTCGATTATTGAATTCTAAGCGCAAAAGAATTAGCGTCCAAATTTTACATACGGAGTGTAATTTTCTCACTTTCCCGTGTCATAGAAACGTGAAATTTGGAACTGGCATTGATTATGTCATAAATAGTAAAAGCTAATGGGTCCCAACTCGATTGTTCAATTTTAAGTGCAAAAGAATTAGCGTCCAAATTTTACGTACGGAATCTAATTCTCTCACTTCCCGGTGTCATAGAAACTCGAAATTTGGCATGAGCATTGATTATGTCATAAATAGGAAAAGTTAATGGGTCCCAACTCGATTATTCAATTCTAAGTGCAAAAGAATTAGCGTCTAACTTTTACGTACGAAATCTAATTCTTTCACTTCCCGATGCCGTAGAAATATGAAATTTGCCATGAGCATTGATTATGTCATAAATAGGAAAAGGTCCCAACTCGATTATTTAATTCTAGCGCAAAAGAGTTAGCGTCGAAATTTTACGTACATAATCTAAATCTTCACCTTCCCAATGTCATAGAAACATAAAATTTCCCATAAGCATTGAATATGTCATAAATAGGAAAAGTTAATAGTTCCCAACTCGATTATTGAATTCTAAGCGCAAAAGAATTAGCGTCCAAATTTTACATACGAAATCTAATTCTCTCACTTTCCCGTGTCATAGAAACGTGAAATTTGGCACGGAAATTGATTATGTCATAAATAGGAAAAGCTGATGGGTCCCAACTCTATTATTCAATTCTAAGCGCAAAAGAATTAGCGTCCAAATTTTACATACGGAGTGTAATTTTCTCACTTTCCCGTGTCATAGAAACGTGAAATATGGAACTGGCATTGATTATGTCATAAATAGTAAAAGCTAATGGGTCCCAACTCGATTGTTCAATTTTAAGTGCAAAAGAATTAGCGTCCAAATTTTACGTACGGAATCTAATTCTCTCACCTCCCGGTGTCATAGAAACTCGAAATTTGGCACGGGCGTTGATTGTGTCATAGATAGGAAACGTTAATGGGTCCCAACTTGATTATTCATTTCTAAGTGCAAAAGAATTAGCGTCCAAATTTTACGTACATAATCTAAGTCTCTCACTTCCCAATGTCATAGAAACTTAAAATTTGGCAAGCGCATTGAATATGTCATAAATAGGAAAAGTTAATAGGACCCAACTTGATTATTCAATTCTATGAGCAAAAGAATTAGCGTCCAAATTTTACGTACGGAATCTAATTCTCTCCTTTCCCGGTGTCATAGAAACTCGAAATTTGGCAGGATCATTGATTATGTCAGAAATAGGAAAAGTAAAGGGGTCCCTACTCGATTATTCAGTTCTACGCGCAACAGAATTAGCGTCCAAATTTTATGTACGGAATGTAATTTTCTCACTTTCCGGTGTCATAGAAACGTGAAATTTGGCACGAGCATTGATTATGTCATAAATAGGAAAAGCTAATAGGTCCCAACTCCATTATTCAATTCTATGCGCAAAAGAATTAGCATCCAAATTTTAGGTACGGAATGTAATTTTCTCACTTTCCGGTGTCATAGAAATGTGAAATTTGGCACGAGCATTGATTATGTCATAAATAGGAAAAGCTAGTGGGTCCAAACTCGATTTTTCAATTCTATGCGCAAAAGAATTAGCGTCCAAATTTTACGTACGGAATGTAATTTTCTCACTTTCCCGTGTCATAGAAACGTGAAATTTGGCACGAGCATTGATTATGTCATACATAGGAAAAGCTAATGGGTCCCACTCGACTATTGAATTCTTAGCGCAAAAGAATTAGCGTCCAAACTTTGCGTACAGAATTTAATTTTCCAACTTCCCAATGTCATAGAAACATGAAATTTGGCAAAAGCATTGATTATGTCATAAATAGGAAAAGTTAATGGGTCCCAACTCAATTATTCAATTCTATGCGCAAAAGAATTAGCGTCCAAATTTTACGTACGGAATCTAATTCTCTTACTTCCCGATGTCGTAGAAACTTGAAATTTGGCATGAGCATTGATTATGTCTTAAATAGGAAAAGTTATTGGGTCCCAACTCGATTATTCAATTCTAAGTGCAAAAGAGTTAGCGTCTAACTTTTACGTACAAAATCTAATTCTTTCACTTCCCGATGCCGTAGAAATATGAAATTTGCCATGAGCATTGATTATGTCATAAATAGGAAAAGGTCCCAACTCGATTATTTAATTCAAGCGCAAAAGAGTTAGCGTCGAAATTTTACGTACATAATCTAAATCTTCACCTTCCCAATGTCATTGAAACATGAAATTTCCCATAAGCATTGAATATGTCATAAATAGGAAAAGTTAATGGGTCCCAACTCGATTATTCAATTCTAGTGCAAAAGAACTAGCGTCCTAATTTTACGTACGGAATCTAATTCTCTCACTTCTTGGTGCCATAGAAACATGAAATTTGGAACGGGCATTGATTATCTCATAAATAGGAAAAGTTAATGGGTCACAACTCGATTGTTCAATTCTAAGCGCAAAAGAATTAGCGTCCACATTTTACGTACGAAATCTAATTCTCTCACTTCCCGATGTCATAGAAACTTGAAATTTGGCATGGGCATTGATTGTCATAAATTGGAAAAGTTAATGGGTCGCAACTCGATTATTCAATTCTACGTGCAAAAGAATTAGCGTCCAAATTTTACTATGGAATATAATTCTCTCCTGATGTCATTTTATATAAAGGAAACGTTGTATGGTTACCTCCCGTAGTGTTTCCTGGGTAACGCAGAGAACTATGCAAAATGGTGAACATATGTTTTTCCTCGGTATCTCTAAAGTAACCACAACTTCATAAGATTTTCCGTGTGAACACCAGATAAACACCAGTACCAAATTAACTCGGGCGAAGCCGGGTATATCAGCTAGTCTATATATATAAAGATGAAAGCCCTCACTGACTCACTGACTGACTGACTCGCCACTAATTCTCCAACTTCCCGATGTCGTAGAAACATGAAATTTGGTAAGAGCATAGAATATGTCCAGAATAAGTAAAGTAAAGAGGTCCCAACTCGATTATTTAATTCTAGCACAAAGGTATTAGCGTCCAAATTTTACATACATAATCTAAATCTCTCACTTCCCAATGTCATAGAAACTTAAAATTTGGCACGAGCATCAATTATGTCATAAATAGGAAAAGCAAATGGGTCCCAACTCGATTATTCAATTCTAGTGCAAAGGAAGTAGCGTCCAACTTTACGTACGGAATCTAATTCTCCAACTTCCCAATGTCATAGAAATTTGAAATTTTGCACGAGCATTGATTATGTCACAAATAGGAAAAGTTAATGGGTCCTAACTCGATTATTCAATTCTAGTGCAAAAGAACTAGCGTCCAAATTTTACGTACGGTATCTAATTCTCTTACTTCTTGGTGTAAGAGAAAGTTGAAATTTTCCACGAGCATTGATTATGTCTTAAATAGGAAAAGCTAATGGGTCCCAACTCGATTATTGAATTCTAAGCGCAAAAGAATTAGCGTCCAAATTTTACATACGGAGTGTAATTTTCTCACTTTCCCGTGTCATAGAAACGTGAAATTTGGAACTGGCATTGATTATGTCATAAATAGTAAAAGCTAATGGGTCCCAACTCGATTGTTCAATTTTAAGTGCAAAAGAATTAGCGTCCAAATTTTACGTACGGAATCTAATTCTCTCACTTCCCGGTGTCATAGAAACTCGAAATTTGGCATGAGCATTGATTATGTCATAAATAGGAAAAGTTAATGGGTCCCAACTCGATTATTCAATTCTAAGTGCAAAAGAATTAGCGTCTAACTTTTACGTACGAAATCTAATTCTTTCACTTCCCGATGCCGTAGAAATATGAAATTTGCCATGAGCATTGATTATGTCATAAATAGGAAAAGGTCCCAACTCGATTATTTAATTCTAGCGCAAAAGAGTTAGCGTCGAAATTTTACGTACATAATCTAAATCTTCACCTTCCCAATGTCATAGAAACATAAAATTTCCCATAAGCATTGAATATGTCATAAATAGGAAAAGTTAATAGTTCCCAACTCGATTATTGAATTCTAAGCGCAAAAGAATTAGCGTCCAAATTTTACATACGAAATCTAATTCTCTCACTTTCCCGTGTCATAGAAACGTGAAATTTGGCACGGAAATTGATTATGTCATAAATAGGAAAAGCTGATGGGTCCCAACTCTATTATTCAATTCTAAGCGCAAAAGAATTAGCGTCCAAATTTTACATACGGAGTGTAATTTTCTCACTTTCCCGTGTCATAGAAACGTGAAATATGGAACTGGCATTGATTATGTCATAAATAGTAAAAGCTAATGGGTCCCAACTCGATTGTTCAATTTTAAGTGCAAAAGAATTAGCGTCCAAATTTTACGTACGGAATCTAATTCTCTCACCTCCCGGTGTCATAGAAACTCGAAATTTGGCACGGGCGTTGATTGTGTCATAGATAGGAAACGTTAATGGGTCCCAACTTGATTATTCATTTCTAAGTGCAAAAGAATTAGCGTCCAAATTTTACGTACATAATCTAAGTCTCTCACTTCCCAATGTCATAGAAACTTAAAATTTGGCAAGCGCATTGAATATGTCATAAATAGGAAAAGTTAATAGGACCCAACTTGATTATTCAATTCTATGAGCAAAAGAATTAGCGTCCAAATTTTACGTACGGAATCTAATTCTCTCCTTTCCCGGTGTCATAGAAACTCGAAATTTGGCAGGATCATTGATTATGTCAGAAATAGGAAAAGTAAAGGGGTCCCTACTCGATTATTCAGTTCTACGCGCAACAGAATTAGCGTCCAAATTTTATGTACGGAATGTAATTTTCTCACTTTCCGGTGTCATAGAAACGTGAAATTTGGCACGAGCATTGATTATGTCATAAATAGGAAAAGCTAATAGGTCCCAACTCCATTATTCAATTCTATGCGCAAAAGAATTAGCATCCAAATTTTAGGTACGGAATGTAATTTTCTCACTTTCCGGTGTCATAGAAATGTGAAATTTGGCACGAGCATTGATTATGTCATAAATAGGAAAAGCTAATGGGTCCAAACTCGATTTTTCAATTCTATGTGCAAAAGAATTAGCGTCCAAATTTTACGTACGGAATGTAATTTTCTCACTTTCCCGTGTCATAGAAACGTGAAATTTGGCACGAGCATTGATTATGTCATACATAGGAAAAGCTAATGGGTCCCACTCGACTATTGAATTCTTAGCGCGAAAGAATTAGCGTCCAAACTTTGCGTACAGAATTTAATTTTCCAACTTCCCAATGTCATAGAAACATGAAATTTGGCAAAAGCATTGATTATGTCATAAATAGGAAAAGTTAATGGGTCCCAACTCAATTATTCAATTCTATGCGCAAAAGAATTAGCGTCCAAATTTTACGTACGGAATCTAATTCTCTTACTTCCCGATGTCGTAGAAACTTGAAATTTGGCATGAGCATTGATTATGTCTTAAATAGGAAAAGTTAATGGGTCCCAACTCGATTATTCAATTCTAAGTGCAAAAGAATTAGCGTCTAACTTTTACGTACAAAATCTAATTCTTTCACTTCCCGATGCCGTAGAAATATGAAATTTGCCATGAGCATTGATTATGTCATAAATAGGAAAAGGTCCCAACTCGATTATTTAATTCAAGCGCAAAAGAGTTAGCGTCGAAATTTTACGTACATAATCTAAATCTTCACCTTCCCAATGTCATTGAAACATGAAATTTCCCATAAGCATTGAATATGTCATAAATAGGAAAAGTTAATGGGTCCCAACTCGATTATTCAATTCTAGTGCAAAAGAACTAGCGTCCTAATTTTACGTACGGAATCTAATTTTCTCACTTCTTGGTGCCATAGAAACATGAAATTTGGAACGGGCATTGATTATCTCATAAATAGGAAAAGTTAATGGGTCACAACTCGATTGTTCAATTCTAAGCGCAAAAGAATTAGCGTCCACATTTTACGTACGAAATCTAATTCTCTCACTTCCCGATGTCATAGAAACTTGAAATTTGGCATGGGCATTGATTGTCATAAATTGGAAAAGTTAATGGGTCGCAACTCGATTATTCAATTCTACGTGCAAAAGAATTAGCGTCCAAATTTTACTATGGAATATAATTCTCTCCTGATGTCATTTTATATAAAGGAAACGTCGTATGGTTACCTCCCGTAGTGTTTCCTGGGTAACGCAGAGAACTATGCAAAATGGTGAACATATGTTTTTCCTCGGTATCTCTAAAGTAACCACGACTTCATAAGATTTTCCGTGTGAACACCAGATAAACACCAGTACCAAATTAACTCGGGCGAAGCCGGGTATATCAGCTAGTCTATATATATAAAGATGAAAGCCCTCACTGACTCACTGACTGACTGACTCGCCACTAATTCTCCAACTTCCCGATGTCGTAGAAACATGAAATTTGGTAAGAGCATAGAATATGTCCAGAATAAGTAAAGTAAAGAGGTCCCAACTCGATTATTTAATTCTAGCACAAAGGTATTAGCGTCCAAATTTTACGTACATAATCTAAATCTCTCACTTCCCAATGTCATAGAAACTTAAAATTTGGCACGAGCATCAATTATGTCATAAATAGGAAAAGCAAATGGGTCCCAACTCGATTATTCAATTCTAGTGCAAAGGAAGTAGCGTCCAACTTTACGTACGGAATCTAATTCTCCAACTTCCCAATGTCATAGAAATTTGAAATTTTGCACGAGCATTGATTATGTCACAAATAGGAAAAGTTAATGGGTCCTAACTCGATTATTCAATTCTAGTGCAAAAGAACTAGCGTCCAAATTTTACGTACGGTATCTAATTCTCTTACTTCTTGGTGTAAGAGAAAGTTGAAATTTTCCACGAGCATTGATTATGTCTTAAATAGGAAAAGCTAATGGGTCCCAACTCGATTATTGAATTCTAAGCGCAAAAGAATTAGCATCCAAATTTTACATACGAAATCTAATTCTCTCACTTTCCCGTGTCATAGAAATGTGAAATTTGGCACGGAAATTGATTATGTCATAAATAGGAAAAGCTGATGGGTCCCAACTCTATTATTCAATTCTAAGCGCAAAAGAATTAGCGTCCAAATTTTACATACGGAGTGTAATTTTCTCACTTTCCCGTGTCATAGAAACGTGAAATTTGGAACTGGCATTGATTATGTCATAAATAGTAAAAGCTAATGGGTCCCAACTCGATTGTTCAATTTTAAGTGCAAAAGAATTAGCGTCCAAATTTTACGTACGGAATCTAATTCTCTCACTTCCCGGTGTCATAGAAACTCGAAATTTGGCATGAGCATTGATTATGTCATAAATAGTAAAAGCTAATGGGTCCCAACTCGATTGTTCAATTTTAAGTGCAAAAGAATTAGCGTCCAAATTTTACGTACGGAATCTAATTCTCTCACTTCCCGGTGTCATAGAAACTCGAAATTTGCCATGAGCATTGATTATGTCATAAATAGGAAAAGTTAATGGGTCCCAACTCGATTATTCAATTCTAAGTGCAAAAGAATTAGCGTCTAACTTTTACGTACGAAATCTAATTCTTTCACTTCCCGATGCCGTAGAAATATGAAATTTGCCATGAGCATTGATTATGTCATAAATAGGAAAAGGTCCCAACTCGATTATTTAATTCTAGCGCAAAAGAGTTAGCGTCGAAATTTTACGTACATAATCTAAATCTTCACCTTCCCAATGTCATAGAAACATAAAATTTCCCATAAGCATTGAATATGTCATAAATAGGAAAAGTTAATAGTTCCCAACTCGATTATTGAATTCTAAGCGCAAAAGAATTAGTGTCCAAATTTTACATACGAAATCTAATTCTCTCACTTTCCCGTGTCATAGAAACGTGAAATTTGGCACGGAAATTGATTATGTCATAAATAGGAAAAGCTGATGGGTCCCAACTCTATTATTCAATTCTAAGCGCAAAAGAATTAGCGTCCAAATTTTACATACGGAGTGTAATTTTCTCACTTTCCCGTGTCATAGAAACGTGAAATATGGAACTGGCATTGATTATGTCATAAATAGTAAAAGCTAATGGGTCCCAACTCGATTCTTCAATTTTAAGTGCAAAAGAATTAGCGTCCAAATTTTACGTACGGAATCTAATTCTCTCACCTCCCGGTGTCATAGAAACTCGAAATTTGGCACGGGCGTTGATTGTGTCATAGATAGGAAACGTTAATGGGTCCCAACTTGATTATTCATTTCTAAGTGCAAAAGAATTAGCGTCCAAATTTTACATACAGAATCTAATTCTCTCACTTCCCAGTGTCATAGAAACGTCAAATTTTGCACGGGCATTGATTATGTCATAAATTGGAAAAGTTAATGGGTCCCAAGTCGATTATTCAATTCTATGCACAAAAGAATTAGCGTCTAAATTTTACGCACAAAATCTAATACTCTCACTTCTTGGTGGGTGTGATAGAAACTTTGGATTTGGCATGGGCATTGATTGTGTCATAAATAGGAAAAGCTAATGGGTCCCAACTCGATTGTTCAATTCTAAGCGCAAAAGAATTAGCATCCAAATTTTACGTACGGAATCTAATTCTCTCACTTCCTGGTGTCATAGAAATTTGGCACAGGCATTGATTATGCCATTAATTGGAAAAATTAATGGGTCCCAACTCAATTAATCTATTCTAAGCGCAAAAGAATTAGCGTCCAAATTTTATGTGTGTAATCTAATTCTCTCACTTCCTGATGTCATTTTATATAAAGGAAACGTCGCATGGTTAACTCCACGTGGTGTTTCCTGGCTAACGCAAAGAACCATGCAAAATGGTGAACATATTTTTTTCCCGGTATCTCTAAAGTAACCACGACTTCATAATATTTTCCGTATTAACACCAGATAAACCCCAAAACCAAATTAACTTGGGCAAAGCCGGGTATATCAGCTAGTAATAAATAAATGGTTATGGCTTTTAGAATGCGTAGATGAATAAATAAACAAAAATCTGCAACCTTAAAGGGGTTGTCCCGCGGCAGCAAGTGGGTCTATACACTTCTGTATGGCCATATTAATGCACTTTGTAATGTACATTGTGCATTAATTATGAGCCATACAGAAGTTATAAAAAGTTTTTTACTTACCTGCTCCGTTGCTAGCGTCCTCGTTCCCATGGTGCCGACTAATTTTCGCCCTCCGATGGCCAAATTAGCCGCGCTTGCGCAGTCCGGGTCTTCTCCTGTCTTCAATGGAGCCGCTCGTGTAGATTGCCGGCTCCGTGTAGCTCCGCCCCGTCACGTGCCGATTCCAGCCAATCAGGAGGCTGGAATCGGCAATGGACCGCACAGAAGAGCTGCGGTCCACGGAGGGAGCGGACCCCGGCGGCCATCTTCAGCAGGTAAGTATGAAGACACCGGACTGCCGGGATTCAGGTAAGCGCTGAGCGGTTTGTTTTTTTAACCCCTGCATCGGGGTTGTCTCGCGCCGAACGGGGGGGGGGGGGGGGGGGGTTAAAAAAAAAAACATTTTCAGGAACATTTCCAAAATACATTTTTGGGGGCCACTTTAGCTTTGAAGTGCTTTTGAGTGTCTATTTATTAGAGACCCCCATAAATTACTCGACTTTAAAGATGGATCCCCTAAAAGTATTCAAATAAGCATTTATGAAGTTAGTTAAAGGGAATATGTCAGCTCGAACAAGTTGTCCAAACTGCAGGCTTTCATTTTTACTGAGCAGGAGGAGTAGAGCACACTGATACATAGTTTTATGGGGAAAGATTCAGTATCCAATGAATAGTGCTACCAGTGATTGACAGCTAGTTGTGTATGACTGTGCATACAGGGAAAAGAAAGTAGAGTGGCAGCATCAATTGGTGCAAAAAATCCCTGTTAAACCTTTATTCTCCCATAACACAGAAAAAAATGCAGCGATGTTTCGACGTGCAGTTAGGTCTTTGTCAAGCTCACAAATGCATAGATATACACAGTTTAATAGTAGAATCTCTAAGTTACACTACCAATCAGTTTAAAGCCACACCCAGACATCAACAATTAGTATAAAACGAGTGACTGATGACAAATACATCCATAAATATCATTAAAATATACAAAGCATATAAATATTGCATACATAAAACACAGTACATCCAGTGGCGATCCCTCCATCCATTTGGTCTGTTGTGGCATCTCAGATCTCAAGTGCGCATGCATGGCTAATCCCATACTTCACAGGCATGAAATTCCCCCAACTCTCACGGGAGTTGGTTCAATCCAGATGGATAACATGCATGCGTGGGGAACATACCACTCTATTCCATGGTGTTTGCAATAAACCTATTTACAAGCAGCACAGATAAAGCACTGTGCACACAGGGAAGGCTGCCAATTACTGATAAGACTGCCCATTGGGCTTTCCTTAAGAGGTTAGGGTACAGTTGGAAGAAAAAGTAATAACACATAAACAGTTGTATCATTCATGTCTTTAATTTGGTATATTGAATAAACGTGGACATTGAAAGTAGAAAAAGTAAGTGAACTTTTTATTTTACTAATCTATAGATCCCCTAATCACCTATAATTATCAGCAGTCGCCTCCACCAAGAATTTCATGTAACTGTAAATAACATTTGCACATTGTTGAAGAGGCATTTTTTACCATGTGTGAAATGTGTTTCAGTTCATTATTATTTCTGTGGCGCAGGCTTCTTGAGATCATACCGCAGCATCTCAGTTGGGTTAAGGACAGGGCTCTTCTCACTGAGTTACTGGTCCTCATGGACAGCTCCTTTGCACAACCTGTTGACCTACAGTTGTGGCCAAAACTTTTGAGACCAACACAAAAATTTGTTTTTCACAAAGTTTTCTGCTTCAGTGTTTTGTAGATCTTTTGTCAGATGTTTCTATGGTATACTAAAGTAAAATTAAAAGTATTTCATTAGTTTTTACATTTTTATTGACAAATACATCAAGTTTAGGCGATGATTTAATATTAAACTTTAACAGTCTTCCCTTCTTCTGGAGAGAAGTGGCTTCTTTGCTGTCCCTCTTGACACCCCAAAAGCCTTTGCCTCACTGTGCATGCAAATGCACTGACTATACTTATCTGTGTGTTGAATCTATTTACTATGCTCGCTTTATTAACAACATCCCTCCGCATTGTCTCATTTGCTGGACTTTGAAGCTGTAAAAGATTGTAACATTTTAGTTGATTTACTTATGCGCTTTGTTGCATCACGCAACGTGTCATCAGTTTGAGGTCATGCACTGCTGCACTTAAGTTTTCCTGTAAAATGTTTTCATCCATCTTAGAAGGATTGCAAGGCATCCAGGCCATGAGACAGCAAAGTAGCCCTTGACCATGATGCCCCCCTACCATGCTTCACAGTTGGAAATGAGGTTTTGCTGTTGGTGTGCAGTGTTCTTTTTTTGTTGAAACATAGCGTTGTGTGTTTGTCCTAATGAGTCTAATATATTTTTAGATATGAATTAAAACCTGACAAAAATTGATACAAAGTTTTCAGACTCTCCTCTGAATATATGTTACAAACATTGTGTGAAATGAGCCATTGTTTAGAATCCCTAGGCAAGCTATAGAATGTCAAAAATTCGAATTTCAAAATATGAAATGATGAATATTTCACACATTTCTGAGGTATTCTATGCAATGCCAAAAGGCAAACCGGCAAAGTATAAAATATTACGTCCAGCCGGTCTGACAACCCCCTCCCCTCATCACATTTTTTCCCCTACATCAGAAAATATGATCCCACGCTTTGCACCATCAAACCACATTATCTTCTTCCAATGTTCCACAATCAACTCCCATCTTCCTGCAATGTTGCGCAATCCAACCCTTATCCTCTGAGGTGCACTACTACAGTCTTGCAGTCAGTCATCACTGACAGAGCCAGCTCAGCCCTGCTGTCTCTCTCCTCCACTGCTCTCATGCTATGTACTTTTAATTTTTGTATTTCTTGTTGAATTTGCATATATATCTTATTTTCCACAAAGGCCATTTCATGACTTTCTTTTCATACTTTGTCTAAATAACACTTGTCATGCCTAGGGAAAGTATATAGCATATTTAAATAAAACACACATTTCATTCTTTGCCTACCAAATTCATGCATTCTGTAGATTGGCTAGGCATTCTCTACAATGCTTGTTTTTCACACAATGAGAAAAAAATAATGAGTGTACATGTTACAGGCAATGTACCAAGAAGATGTGGTTGGAATCCAATGAAACTTTATATGTGTGAATGTAATGAGGATAAATGTAAGTGATCATAATATTAGATCGAAAGGATAAGTTTATTGGGGAAAATTGTACATCTCAAAGTAGTCTCTAGTAGCCGGTTGGGCCGCATATAGCCTTGACACATAATGAAATACGGTCAGGCAAGGAGGCATACAGACTCCGTATGTTACCCTGTGGAACATTTCCTCATAGATGCTACAACTGGACCTCTAAAATATACACATTCGTAGGCTGGCGAAGTTATCATCCCACCGGGTCCCGTAAATGCTCTATCAGTGATAAATCTGCCAACTAGGCAGGCCAAGAAAATGTGGCGATCTCGCAGAGGCATTCCAGGGAAACCCTTGCTGTGTGTGGGGTGAGCATTATCCTGCTGGAAGATGCCTCTTGGAAGCCCTGCCATGAGAGGAACACACATGGCAGCTGGATTTCTTGCACATACCGCTGAGCTGTTAGTGTCCCTCGATAATCAATGGCTTCCTAGATCATCACACCAGCAGTTGGGGCAATGTGTCACTCCACAGGAAAGGCAGGATTGAAGTGATATTTAGGTAATTGAATGAGAAGCAATAACTGAATAACTAATCTTGAAAATAAACAGCAAATGTAGAAACATTACATATGGTTTACCCTGATGGTATATCTTCCGTAACTTTAGTAAGAACTATGGGAAACACATAGTCTATTGGAGGTCTTGAATTTTAAATGTACATGCCAAAAAAAAACACTATCTGAAAGGGAAAAAGTTTTATACTATTTTTCTTTAAAGGGGTTGTCCCGCGAAACAAAGTGGGTCTATACACTTCTGTATGGCCATATTAATGCACTTTGTAATGTACATTGTGCATTAATTATGAGCCATACAGAAGTTATCAGAAATTTTTCACTTACCTGTTCCGTTGCTAGCGTCCTCGTTTCCCTGGAGCCGTCTAATTTTCAGCGTCTAATCGCCAGATTAGACGCGCTTGCGCAGTCCGGTCTTCTTCTTTTCTCAATGGGGCTCCGTGTAGCTCCGTGTAGCTCCGCCCCGTCACGTGCCGATTCCAGCCAATCAGGAGGCTGGAATCGGCAATGGACCGCACAGAAGCCCTGCGGTCCACCGAGGGAGAAGATCCCGGCGGCCATCTTCAGCAGGTAAGTAAGAAGTCACCGGAGCGCGGGGATTCAGGTAAGCACTGTCCGGTGTTCTTGTTTAACCCCTGCATCGGGGTTGTCTCGCGCCGAACGGGGGGGCTGTTGAAAAAAAAAAAAACCCGTTTCAGCGCGGGACAACCCCTTTAAGGATTGATGTTATTTAGCTGTGGTGCTGGCGAAAGCTGCTCCGTATACCCTGGATGTCTAGAGTAATAAACAGAGAAGTCCTGAATCGTATAAGACCCGATATATCACTGGAGGGCAAGATGGCCGGACTCAGGCTCACAGATTTTGTCAATGTAATGCGAGCAGAGTCGCTGGAAAAATTTATAATGCTTGGACGGATCAGTGGCAAAAGAAGACCCGACCGCCAAAGGACAAGATGGCTGATACTGTCAGAGCTGATACTGGCATGGATGTCCACAACTGAAAGAAGCCGTGCAAAACTGAAAAACATGGAGGGAGCTCGCCTTTAGGGTCGACGAGGGTCATGAATGACTAAACGGCTAGCAACAACAACAACCTCACCCTCATTTAGTGAATAAAGAATGATGACATATTATACGCACAGTAAATGCCACAGTGGGTGTCTCATATGCAACATATTTAGGCTTCTCACTCAGATGTGGACTAAGGAATAGACTCTTAGATATATGAAGAATACATAGTAGTTGCCTTTGCTGTATTTTTATATCTGCTTGTTTACTTTTACCTCTGTTCTTAAGTATATCATAGAGTAGTAGCAGCACGAAGAATATATCTGAAGCTTATTGCCCTGAAGCAAACAGCTACTGAGATATAGCCAGTAGATGGAATTCTAGAATTTACATAGCAAGGAACTGAAGACAGGGGTCACTATCCTTGACAGTTGCTATAGGAACTACTTTCACTAGATAAAAAGGGACAAATCTCAGATTAACTATGCAGGATCTATTTAAATCTGAATATAGAAAATGAGTCATTAAGAATGCAGACGTTATTTTAAGGGACAGGAATGCCCAGGATTGGCAGCTTTGATGCTGAAAGGTAGAGGAAGTTTAATCTGAGAGAACAGGTAGTGGTATTGATTAGAACTTCAGAAAGACATAGTTCCCTTAAAAATTGCAGTGACCAGGAGGATGAAGTTAGGGTGTGAGGTACAAGAGAGGAAAGAAAATTGTGAGATTGGGAAACATTGTATAAAATAGCAGTCTTTTTGAATATCAATATTTTCAAATATATGAATGGACTCACCTGGTGTGAACACCTAGGCCCTGATGGGTCTGATGCTCTTCTTATGCTTGGTAGAGCATCCAGGCGTAGCAAAATGTAAAGCCACCAAGAGACCAATAGCTCCAACGGAGTTTTGTAACAAAAAGAGAAACCATACATCAAAAAACCTTCCGCTCATAAGAAGATTAGGAGTTTGTTGATAATGTTCACTTTTGTAAAGCACAGTAGTAATATCAAACAAATGTCACTTACATTGAAGAAGGGGGGTATGGAACTGATTCACAGAACCCCCTCCTATTGGTAGTATGTATCAAGGTTCGCTTAAACGCCTGGTCCAAAAATTGTCGATTTAATAGTATATACAGACAAGCATAGGTCAGATGGGAGGAGAGGTCAGAGCAACTGGCACAGGAACTCTTGCTGTCTTCTGATGAGTACTCAAGTGCCCCTTTATCATCATCAACCCCTTGCAAGTCTTTTGATGAAGTGTCACCAGATAGCCTTTCAATCCCAATACAACAGATGACACAGGTTCCACCCCTTCAGCTTTTGTGATATTGTGTCAGCACTTACAGTGCAAATTCCTAACTACACTCTTCCCTTTAATTTGTTTTGTCGTGAGACAGAGGGGCATGCTAAATAGGTGCCTACTCAGACACATGGGGCAAGGAAACATTGTCCCTTAGGATATTACTCTGCCCAGCTTGATGTGGTGATAAAGCATGATCCATCATGTTTCATTGCTGTAGCAGCTTGTGTCATGCTTAAAGAAAAAGTTGCAGACATAGTGCTAGATTATACACTGGTGATGCAAATGCCTCACTCTGTTCAATAACTATTTTTGCGAGCAACAACAGAATATTCATATATGGTAAGGCTTACCAAGTATGAGGTTGCTTTACTAACACCTCCTAATGTGACTATTAAAAGGTGTACAACATTAAATCCAGTTATATTACTTCCAGATGTCAAAGATGAGGAGATGGAAGGAAATGTAGAGTATGACTGTTTTGAATTGATGAAAACAGAAACTAAACCACTTGACAATGTTAATGAGACTCTAGTTCCGAATGCAGACATGGAAGTGTATGTAGATAGCTCACGCTTTTACCGTAAATGGAGGTTGCACATAGGTTATATCATAATAGGCCCACATAATGTACTTAAAAGTAAGGCTTTTCCTTCCAACATGTCAGTACAGGAAGCTGAATTAAAGGCACTCCCTGAAGCATGTGTAATGGCGGAACAGAGGCTAGCAAACATTTATACAGTTGGTATTGTTTCAGAATAACATGATTATTTGCCAACATGGCAAACTAGAGATTTTATTTCATCTTCATTTAAAATGCAGAATTGGTAGCTTAACTGTTGGGAGATCTGGAGTTATCTAAACAAGTTACTGTCATGAAAGTACAGACTCATACAAAAGAGCAGTCAAAAGAAACTGAAGGAAACCAGACAACAAAGGCCCATTTACATGAGCAGATAATCGCTCAAAGATTGCTCAAACGACAGTTTGAGTGACAGCTTTGAGCGATCATTTTGCATAAAAATTAATTAGTATTTAATTAGCTACTCAGTTACTTAAATACCAATTAGGTATGCAAATGAAGCCTTCCCTGAACACAGCTAATAGCCTGGCTATTATCCCTCAGATCCTTTGTTCTCCATGGGGAAACAATGCTATCAGCACTCCCCGTGGAGAACTACTGATAAAAATGAGGGACGATTTTTTTGCTGGACTGATTTTAACTGCAGCTAAAGGCCCATTTACACTGGACAATTATTGCTAAAAAAATCACTAATCCGCAATTGTTTTAGCGATAATCGGTGCATGTAAATGTGCACCCATCATCTGCTTTTTGGCTGATTGTTAAAATCAGTCCAACATAAAAATCGTCGCTCATTTTTATCAGTAGTTCTCCACGGGGAGTGCTGATAGCATTATTTCCCTGTGGAGAACAAAGGATCTGTTAAAGTTAACACACATACGTTCACATGAATTTTCGTATGTGCCTTTGATATAAATAGGCATGTGCACAAGTACTGTATCACCAGCTATATCATGTGTACTAATCAACTAATACGCGTTCGATTATGTGTACAATAAAACGAATCACTTTTCATGTATGTGTTCAGTAAATAGCATCCTCTATATCAAATATCTGTTATTGATACACTCTTAACCCTTTAACAACAGAGCCAATCCTGTTCCATACAACATAGTAACATAGTATGTTAGGCTGAATGAAGACAATATCCATCTAGTTCAGCCTGTTTCAATCCCCCCCCCCCCACACACACACACACACACCACCACCACCCTTGTTGCTCCAAAGGAAGGCAAGAACCCCAAGAGGCACAAGCCAATTAGCCCATTTGGGAGAAAATTCCTTACCAACTCCATAATGGCAATCAGAGTAATCCCTGGATCAACCTTTAATAGTTCCTACCTGACTGTAAGTCCTGGAACTACAAACCCGCTCGTCACCTAATGTCTATATCCTATAATATCCTTCCGCTCGAGAAAGTCTAGTCCCCTCTTAAACTCCTAAATGGATTTTGCCATTACCACATCCTCAGGCAGAGAGTTCCACAGTCTCACTGCTCTTAAAGTAAAGAACCCCCTTCTGTGTCCGTGATAAAACCTGCTTTCTTCTAAACGTAGCGAATGGCCTCTTGTTACTGATGCAGTCTTGGGTATAAACAGATCATGGGAGAGATCCTTGTATTATCCCCTAATGTATTTATATATAGTTATTTGATTGCCCCTTAGCCTTTTTTCAAGGGTGAATGATCCTAATTTTGAAAGTCTCTGGGTATTCCAGTCCTCCCATTCCATTTATTAATTTAGTTGCCCTTCTTTGAACCCTCTCAAGCACTGCCACATCCTTCCTGAGTACGGGTGTGCAGAATTGTACGCAGTATTCCATGTGGTGCCTGACAAGTGCCTTATATAGTGGGAGAATAATGTTCTCATCCTTCACCCCTATGCCTCTTTTAATGCACCCCAAGACTTTATTAGCTTTTGCAGCAGCTCACTGGCATTGGTTGCTCCAATTAAATCTACAATCCACTAGTACCCCCAGGTCTTTTTCCATATCACTTTTCCCTAGCAGTACCCCATTTAGTGTATATTAGTTACATCCATTTCTCCTACCCATGTGCATAATGTTACATTTATCCACATTGAACTTCATTTGCCATTTTTCTGCCCAAGCCCCCAGCTTGTCTATGTCCTTTTGAGGCCGCACATTGTCCTCCGTTGTATTATTTGTCTAATATAATTTTGTATCATCAGCAAATATTGATATTTTACTGTGCAGTCCCTCTATCAGGTCATTGATAAATATATTGAACAGAATGGGACCCAATACTGAACCCTGTGGCATCCCAACCCCGACGGTGGCCAAATCTGAGTCAGAACCATTTAATACCACCCTCTGCTTCCTTTGTCTGAGCCAGTTCTTTACCCAGATACACACGTTTTCACCCAGTCCGAGCTGTCTCATTTTATATATTAGCCTATTATGCAGCACTGTGTCAAATGCTTTAGAGAAATCCAGATATATGAGATCAATAGATTCTTCCAGGTCCAGCTTAGAACTTACCTTATCGTAGAAGCTGATCAGATTGGTCTGACATGATCGATCTCTCATGTACCCATACTGGTGAGGAGTTATTCTGTTGTTCTCATTGTTTCATACAAGGTGGGTGTCCGCTGTTTCCAACAGCCAACACCCATCAGAAACAGCTGTGATTACCATGAACGCTAATCGCAGCTTTTAACTATTTACATGCCCCGATCACAGTTTGGTGGTCCCGAAAAGCCTCCCCACCATGAGATCATGAGGTGCTGGTTGGTTGCCATGGCAGCCTAGGGCTTTCTAAAAGCCTACAGTGTTGCAATTTCTGATTGCTTACCAAGCAATTCCTGTAGTATGGCTTGGCAGAATGCCTCTCAGATCACTGTATAATGTAATACAATGGTATTACATTATGCTGCATGCACAATCAAATGATCACAAACCCAAGTCCTGTATGAGGACTAAAAAAATGTAAAAATGAGTGAAAAAATGTATTAATTATTAGAAAAAATATTTAAAAAAAGTTAAAAAAAACCTTTTCCATATTTATAATAAAAAAGATAATAGACAAAAAGATATTTGTTATCACTGCATCTTTAAAAGTCCGATCTATCAAAGTAATGCATTATTTGTCTCACACAGTAAAAGTCATCAAAAAAATTACATAATGCCAGAATTCGGCTTTTTTGGTCACCCCATCAACAAGAAAAAATGTCATAATAAAAAGTGAAAAAAAAGCTTTATATACTTCAAAATGGCAACATCCAGGGGTTTCACCTTGTGGGACCTGCGGCAATGGTTCCACATCTATTAGAACCAATGCCTTTCAATGGCAGCGGTCCCATGCCCGATTCTTACCTGCGCACAAAAATGCGCAGCGGTAAATATAGGGCAGCGGATTTTAAAATGCAAATATCTGCAGCATTCCGCATTTTTTGGTCACAGTGCTCAGCCAATCAGAGGCAGCCCTTTCAGCAGGCGGGGATTTTAAATTCCCGCCCGCTGAAAGCACTTCAGAGCAGTTCAGGAGAAGACCCGGCTGGATGCACCTGAGCTCCAGCAGCTGCAGAGAGGTGAGCATATATATATTTTTTATTTTTAACACATTTTAGGAATGATTTTCTGGGAAGGCCTTATATTTAAAGCCCTTACCCAAAAATCACTGCAGGGCTTGCCAGCAGCCCATTGCTTTAAATGGAGCCAGCTGTAGCTCCGGCTCCATTAAATTCAATCGGAGAACATCGCGCTCCTAATGGTTAATGAAAATCGAACCTTATATCTTAATAACCCCGTAATACATGAATTACTAATACATCAGTAAATGCACGCATTGCCATTCAAGGCCAACTCTGGCCAACATCAATAAATTCCAGCATGACGTTCATACAGAGTAAAAAAGTCATGCACCCAAAAGACATAAGCTGTAAAATATTCTAAATACCAGATCAGAGAAGGCAATAGGCTAAACCAGTATCGACAATCACAAGTGCTGTAAGTACTAGAAAGGTAGCATTAGAACAGTGGAGATACATTCCCTGGGGATCCAAAACAGTCCCCAGGATATACAAATCATAAAAACATTGTGAAAGCTAGTAGGAGGACGGGCCGCAGTGTGAGCAAAGCATTGGTCATGCAATCAATATGATACTGTATCAGTTAAATAAGTAACTATTTTTAGTATAAATAAAGAAGCAAGGAATGGTAAAATGTATATATCAAAAGATGAAGCCGCAGAATCGATAGAATTCCCAAATCCCAATGAGTTGTTGGACAATTAAGTCCACTCCATGAAGCAGTAGTCTTCCCTATTGTTGTAATAATGCCCATAGAATGGCCACAACAAGGTTCTCACATATATTAATAGGATTCATATTTATGATGCGTAATAATGATTCTAGAGATAATTAGGTAAATAAATACACTGAGATCTCTATGTAATCGGAAAACAAGATGCTCAAGGAAAAGCCAAGTATTCTTGAAGATACTAGCTGGTCAACCATAGAAATTGATCCTCTAAAATAAATAAATCAGAGTAATAATGTTTATAAAATCCAGTGAACAAAAAGTGTTCCTTTTAACTATATGCAGACAAACTATTAGTTAAATTAATAAACCGAGACTCTTTATGTAGCAGCTCTCACGTGGGGTCTCCTACTCTGATGTTTGTATGTTCCTAATCCAACCCAATCACTTTTAACCCTGGATAATTGCTCTTTTGAATTGAACATATTTAGCATCCCTTCTGATCATCCAGTCTTTATAGCCTTTCTGAATAAGGCATCCAGTCATATTTTCTTGGGTTTCAATGTACTTCCTCTTTCGTTTACATGCCTGTTGGGATCAAGTGACTTCACCTAATATTATGTACTTAATGGTGCGCTGTAGGGAGTAGCTATTTGCATATAGGATGCTATTACCCAACTGAGGTTTGAGCCTTTCCAATGTAATATCCAAAAACACTATAGAAGATTTATTCTATGAAATGTAAATAGCATCAATTATCATTTAGATAGTCAATGGGATGCTGACAGGGTGGCCCTATTGTCACACACAACCTTGCCTGGCTTCAGATTGTGTTAGGTCAGTCATGTGTCAGCCTGGGCCTGCAGAGCAGCCTACAGCTTTTTGGCCATGTGGCTGCACTCCCCTGAGCATATGAGTTTTAGGACAGCATTTTGTCCTTTACCATATCCACCATTGTATGGAGGTCGGATTTTGTCACATACGGATATCTGTGCCAATGTGGAGGGTGCTTAAAAATGGAATGAAGTGGCGAAGGAAGAGAAGGAGGAGGAGGGAGTGAGGAGGGGGCAGACAAGGATGATTGTCCCACATACTGACCCGATTATTAGCAACTGAAAATTATTGAGAGACAGAGAGAAAGAAATAGAAAAAAGCAGTGCTAACAACTGAGTCACCGCTCCGCTCTGGATGAGACGCACAACACCAAGAATAAACACAAAGAGAGCATAAAAAACCCATCCAGATGTTGCCCTTGGTCAGATTTGAACATAGATCTCCAGCTCGGCAAGGCGACAGTGCAAATAACTGAGCCACCATACATCTTTCTTTTCCAGAGGAGGAGAAGATGGAGAAGAATATGAATCATAAATACAAAGAGAACATACAAACGTAATTGCAGTTGTCCTGAATCCCCCATGAACCTGGAACCGCAGGGCTACAAGGCAGTAGTGCTCGCTATTGATCCCCCAAGCCTCTTTTTTCTTTCTCCTCTTGCTTTTTCTTTCCCAGAATTGGAGAAGAAGAAAAAGAAGAATGAGAAGTAGAAGAAAATCTTTTTATTCTCTATCATATCCTTCTTCATTTTCACCTTTTCCTCCTTATATTTCTTCTCCTTTTACACCTTCTCCCTATTATTCTCCCTTCACTTTCTTCTTATTCCTTTTCTCCAGTAAAAGAGGAGGAAGAAGAAGGAGAAGGAAGAACAAGCAAGGTGGCTCAGTCATTGGCGTTGTTGCCTTGCTGGAGTTCTAGGTTGAAATGTGTCCAATGGCAACATTTGGATGGTATTTTTATGTACTATTTGTATTTAGTCTTCCTGATCTTCTCATCCTCTAGAGCAAAACATACAGGTGTGGTGATTCAGCTTACCATTGCTGCCTTGCAGAGATGCAGTTGTAGGTTCAAATCTGACCAAGAGCAACATCTGGAGGTTTTTTTTTAATGTTCTTTTTGTCCGGAGCAGAACAAACACGTTTGGTGGCTCAGTTGTTAGCACTCGTAGCTTTTTAGGTTCAAATCTGCCCTGGGGCAATGTCTGGATGCAGATGGTATTTTTGATGGGATTTGAACCTGTGTCCCCAGCACTGAAAGGCAAGAGTCCTAGAAACTGAGCCAAATCCATAAGGATACAGGAGAAATAAGGATGGGGACACAGACATGAACACAGACACACATTATTGAAACCGGTTGGGTACTCCCGACTCAAATAATTTAGTAATTGTTCAACACTTTTCAGAAGTTTTCCTGACATACACACTACTTGTAGTCTAAAAAGTAGCTGTCCGGATTCGAACTTGCGACAACTCATGTTCCAGGTGACACCCCTGATGATTGAGCTTGCTGGACAGCTCCCCTGAGTCCTAGTACCTTGTTCCTCATTCCTTGTGTCCTGTTTCATGTTTCTGTGTCTGTATTTCCCTGTCTAAGTCTACCCCATGTCTTGTACCTTCCCCAATTAACTTCTTATATAAGCCTTGCCCTGTTCCCTCATTCCTTGCGTGCTTATTGTGCTCTGAGCCCTGAACCTGAAAACCTGCTCCTTCTCTACCTGCTCCCTTAAAAGAAGATTGTCTCACCATATACCGACCCCTGGCTTGCTTTCTGATCATGTCTCCACATAATCCTCTGCGCTGCTTTGACTTCACCGTGTACCGACCCCCACCTTGCCTGACCACATTGCCCGTCTTTGTTGGCTACCACCCAAGACTCCAAACAAGCACCTAAACGCTATTAAATACACACTCTGCACCCATGTTGGTCACCCCAAACCCGGAATTGCCCTTTTTCATTGAGGTAGATGTCTCCGACTTTTCTGCTGGAGCTATCCTGTCACAACGAGCCAGAGATAGGATGCAACTACATCCCTGTGCATTTCTGTCTTAATCTTATCACCCGCGGAGAAAAACTGTGTAGTTGGGAACAAGGAGCTTTTGTCCATCAAGTTTCCTTTTACTGAATAAAGACACCTCCTGGAAGGAGCTCATCATATCCAGTAATAGTTCTTACTGACCATAAGAACTTGAAATTTCTCTGTACAGCCATGACGTTATCGGCGAGACTAACACAATGGGCCTTGTTTTTCTCTAGGTACATCTTTATCGTATCATACCAACCTGGTTCCAGAAATGCCAAGGCGGATGCCTTGTCCAGGATTTGTGCTAAAATTATAGGCGGGGAGGGGGGTCAAATACAGACCCGCACTATTCTGTCCCCCAAAATTTTTGAGGTATTCTGCACTCAAAAGTCATACAAATAAAGGTGTAAGACAGATATAAAAATGACCTTTTTCTGAGTTGTCCTTCTAGAGCACAGGTGTCAAACACAAATCCGGCCCACCACCTCATTTTCTGTGACCCGCCGGCTGTGCACAAAGCTCCCTCACCTCCGTGCTGCTGTCAGTAGTCGATCTTCTATTGGCTTGTTCTGTCTAGTGCAGACAGTAGTAGAGGAATGCTGATAGCACACTGACAACGGCCACGGAGGAGGGGAGAAAACTGCAGAGAACATGATCTCTGCAGCGAGGAGAGCGGTGCTGAGGAGGAGCAGCTGTAGAGTGAGAGCCTGATCAGCGCTGACCTCCTCTCACCGGCTCTAACTTTATTCATGGCTGCAGGCCAGGGGAGACATCAGGGGCCCAAGTATACAGGAGGCCCCAAGAAGAGAGCAGCCGGTATACTTGCCAGTGGGACCACATTGGATGCAGGTAAGTATAAAAATGTGCATATAGAAGTGTCCTTGTGTGTATATGTATATATATATATATGTATATATATATATATATATATATATATAATGTGTGAGTCTGTGCGCATGTATGTGTAGAATAGGGTGCGTCTGTGCGCATGTGTGTGTATAATAGTGTGCGTCTGTGCGTGTATGTGTATAATAGTGTGCATCTGTGCGCATGTGTGTGTATAATAGTGTGCGTCTGTGCGCATCTATGTGTATAATAGTGTGCGTCTGTGCGTGTATGTGTATAATAGTGTGCGTCTGTGCGCATGTGTGTGTATAAGCGCTTATTCAGACGACCGTATATCGGCCGCATATTCACGCCGGCTGATATACAGTGTCCCTCTCTGCAGGGGGAGGAGGCTGGAAGAGCCGGGAGCAGTGCTCTGAGCTCCCGCTCCAGCCCCCTCTCGGCCAACTCTCCACCCCCTCTCCGCCCCTCTGCACTATTTGCAATTTGGGTAAGGCAGGATGGGGGTGGGGCTAATTCCTGAAACTTAGCCCCGCCCCATCCCACCTCCTCTCATTGCACGTAGTGCAGAGGGGTGGAGAGGAGGCAGAGGGGGCAGGAGCTCAGAGCACTGCTCCCGGCTCTTCCAGCCTCCTCCCCCTGCAGAGAGAGATGCCGTATATTGGCCGGCATGAATACCCGGCCGATATACGGTCGTCTGAATAAGCCCTAATAATGTGCGTCTGTGCATGTATGTGTATAATAGTGTGTGTCTGTGCGCATTTGTGTGTATATAAGTGTGCGTCTGTGCGCATCTATGTGTATAATAGTGTGCGTCTGTGCGTGTATGTGTATAATAGTGTGCGTCTGTGCGCATGTGTGTGTATAATAGTGTGCGTCTGTGCGCATCTATGTGTATAATAGTGTGCGTCTGTGCGTGTATGTGTATAATAGTGTGCGTCTGTGCGCATGTGTGTGTATAAGCGCTTATTCAGACGACCGTATATCGGCCGCATATTCACGCCGGCTGATATACAGTGTACCTCTCTGCAGGGGGAGGAGGCTGGAAGAGCCGGGAGCAGTGCTCTGAGCTCCCGCTCCAGCCCCCTCTCGGCCAACTCTCCACCCCCTCTCTGCCCCTCTGCACTATTTGCAATGAGGGAAGGCAGGACGGGGGTGGGGCTAATTCCTGAAACTTAGCCCCGCCCCATCCCACCTCCTCTCATTGCACGTAGTGCAGAGGGGTGGAGAGGAGGCAGAGGGGGCAGGAGCTCAGAGCACTGCTCCCGGCTCTTCCAGCCTCCTCCCCGTGCAGAGAGAGATGCCGTATATTGGCCGGCATGAATACCCGGCCGATATACGGTCGTCTGAATAAGCCCTAATAATGTGCGTCTGTGCATGTATGTGTATAATAGTGTGTGTCTGTGCGCATTTGTGTGTATAATAGTGTGCGTCTGTGCGCATGTATGTGTATAATAGTGTGCGTCTGTGTGCATGTCTGTGTATAATAGTGTGTGTCTGTGCGCAAGTGTGTGTATAATAGTGTGCGTCTGTGTGCATGTCTGTGTATAATAGTGTGTGTCTGTGCGCAAGTGTGTGTATAATAGTGTGCGTCTGTGCGCATGTGTGTGTATAATAGTGTGCGTCTGTGCGCCTGTGTGTATAATAGTGTGCGTCTGTGCGGATGTGTGTATAATAGTGTGCGTCTGTGCGCATGTGTGTATAATAGTGTGCGTCTGTTCGCATGTGTGTATAATAGTGTGCGTCTGTTCGCATGTGTGTATAATAGTGTGCGTCTGTGCGCATGTGTGTATAATAGTGTGCGTCTGTTCACATGTGTGTATAATAGTGTTGCTTTTCACCCTCAATCTAACGGTAAGACCGAAAGAACAAACCAGATGCTAGAGCAATATCTCCACTGCTTCATTTCCTATCTTCAGGATGACAGGGTGGATTGTTTACCATTGGCAGAGTTCACCTACAACAATGCCAAACACATTTCCACTGCCCAGAGTCCATTCTACGCCAATTACGGTATATCCTGTTTTTATTCCTGGTCTCCCTATCATTACTTCTGTCCAGACTGTCAACCATAGACTGACGGCATTGTTCGATACACAGACAGAGTTAAAGGAGATTTTACAGGAAGCCCAAGATGCCTACAAGCGTCGGACAAACATCACCAAGCTGCCCCTACTTTCCAGGTTCGAGAAAAGTTGTGGTTATCAACCAAGAAACTGAAGGCTCACGTACTCTCTTCCAAACTTGGGCAAGATTTTTTTAGACTGTTCCCAATTACAGCAAGGATCAGCCAGGTGGCGTTCCAATTGAATCTTCCGGGAGGTCTGAAAGTGCATCTAGTTTTTCATGTGTCCCTGTTGAAACCTTTTTTTGGGAGAACACCTTCATGGTAAAACAGCAACCGCCTCACCCTCCAGTAAAAATTCAAGGACAAGAGGAATTCATCGTGGAGAAGATCTTGGATTTAAGGTCCACCCTGTGTCTTGCACCTTCCCTGATTAGCTTCTTATATAAGCCTGGCCCTGTTCCCTCATTCCTTGCATGTTTATTGTGCTCTGAGCCCTCAGCCTGTAAACCTGTTCCTTCTATACCTGCTCCCTTAAAAGAAGATTGTCCCACCATGCACTGACCAATGGCTTGCTTCCTGACCACATGTCCACTTAATCCTCTTTGCTGCTTTGACTTCACCGTGTACCAACCCCCGGCTTCCCTCAACAGGGACTATGTCCTATCAGAGGGGATGAATTGATATTAGATGGAAGGATAAGTACCCCCTTGCATTGAGAAAAAATGTATTTTTATCATGGTAGCATTATTAGGCTGCTGTCAAAGGGCAGGTTTGAAGATTATTGTATTAGACTTGATTACATTGTCACAGCATTTTTCTATCACTGTGACAGTTATGGTTATCAGTCTAACTTTACCCTTGTTCCATATATTCATGTTGTTTTTTTAGCATGATATTTAAAAGGAATACCTTATTTTGCAGTTTTCCCGATGCATGCAATCTCTTTAGTTGGATGTGTTTTATGGCCTAGTTTGAATGGGGATCATTCTTTTTGTTAAACCCACAGATTATTGGGGGAAATGCATTGGAACCACTTCTTTTGCTGGGTACCTTTTGAACTCTGTGTATTTTATCTTTTCACCAGAAAGTTTTTTGTTTGCATTTACTGTGGCCCCTTGATTTAAAGGAGTACAGAGATATTTATACCACTTTTATGTTATTCTTTTAGCTCACTTTGTCTTTCTTTTGCATTTATATTTTTTGTTATCAAGAGTTGGGGCTTCTAGGGAGACTTTGGAGGTTGGTGTCATCCTAATCTGGGTGCGTGCCCTGTGTAGGTAAGTGACTACTAGGGTTTTATTAGATTATTTGGTTACTTTTTAACAAATTAATGAGAGGCTATGTTTTGTTGAAATAAGGGCATACTGTCTGTGAAGTCTTTTATGGTTTCAAACCCTTAGAGTTGATTGGTAGGAAATGAAAACTCTTTATTAATTAGTTTGTGCTACATTGATTCTATATCTATCTATTTATCTAGCTACTGTATAGATAGATAGATATCAAATAATACCAGTCTGCTAGGACAAAATATCTCCACCATACAGTGATTAAATAAACACCATACTGTTACTGTACTGTTAGTGAACAAAACGCTCTGTACAAAGCCCAATATTAACAGTGATACCACTATACTGCCACACCATAACCACTATAATTATATAGTGACTCAATAATACCAACTGGCAGCAGAGAAATACATAATATATTCCATTGATTATACCGACTATAGCAGCTGATTGATAGTATAAATACACATATTTTGACAAATGATAGTAAAATGGAGGTATGCATATGATATATACATTGATAGGGTTTGCTCTTCCAAAACATTTTACTTGATTATTGGTGATATTGCACACTATAAAGCACACAAATTAGCTCTCCTCCAAAAAAAAAATGATCACATACCAACTAAACCAAAGACTCTTCCAAAAGAAAAAGGAACTCGTCACCTCCTTTTGGAAGAATCTATGGTTTGGCTGGTATGTATTTTTTTAGAGTGCTGATAATTTGCATACTTTTTCCCCATGAAGCATTTCCTGAAAATGAGACTCCATATACCAGCTGTGTCTCTTCAATGAGAAGCTATACCCCCTGAGCTGCACACTGAAAAACAAAGATGATGTCATGTTGATCTATGCCTTGTATATGTTCAACTTGGCATCTCCTTTCTCACAAGTACAATTAGAGATACCACAGTGCTGACCTTTTCACTACTTCCTTTATTATACAAGTAGGTTACTTGTAAAAAACAGGAGCCCTGGGCAATCACCCAGTTTGGCATCCTCCTACCACCAGCCCTGATGGGACACAATGGAAGTAATATTTTATGTGCTGTGTTTGTTGCAGCAGCAATATATTTAGGAATTCTACAATTTTCTGCTGAACAGTACACAAGTGACCAACTTAAACAAGAGATTGTTATAGGATGCATGCTCTTTAACTTTTTATTCTGAATATTTCCTATGCTCACGGCTAAGTGTCCATAGCAGTGCTGCTCATTTGTCAAGGCTAGTAAAGGACAAAGAAAATCTCAGGAATGGAGGGGCTAACATAAGAAAAACAGAGATGAGTGAACTTTTCAAAAGTTTAGTTTAGCCAGTTTGTCGAATTTTGGAAAAAGTTTGCTTCGGACTGAGATAGTTGGAACAAACCCAGAACTTCACCAGTACCCTTAAAACTGTTGTTTAACACAGTTTAGGAGCTATAAAAGACCTGTATAACACTCTTAGGTGTCTTAGGAGTTTATCTAAGTACTTTTGAACGGTCTTTAAAGCACAGTTAATGTCAAAGTTGCAGCAACATGGCTATGGTTAAAGGGATTGAATACGGTAGTAACTGACAGTTTGTTTAAAAATACACTGCGCTCATGAATTTTTTATGCTTTTTAAATGTAAAAAAGGCCAAAGAGTAATCTTTTTTTATGCCAGATGTCTGTCGGTGTTTAAACATACACAGTGGTAACGGAAGTAGCAATGGCTTTTTCCAAGCAGTCCAAAAATCATCCCTTTGTGGGAGCAGCAACATGTTTTGCACTTGCAGAGCAAAGATGAAGCAATGCTTTTTTACAAGCTCAAAAAATTATCCCATTTTGGGGTGAGCAACAGGATAGGCAGACTGGCGAATGAAGAAGAAATGATTTTTCTACAAATGAAAATGCAAAAAATTATCTATTTTGGGATCATCTGGTTTATTTGTGGTTGTGTAGGCCTGGTAGTAGCAGCATCAGGGATGGTGGTAGAAGTAGCTGCATTAGCAGCGGCACAGTATTAAATAATGGACAGAGCAGGAGATTATATACAAACAACAGGTACAGTAAAATGCTTTCGAAGAATGTATCTCTCTTTTTAAGCAGAAAAATGTCTATTACAGATAGAACTGTCAAGATGCACTAATATAGTGACAAACCTGTGAGTTCGTGGTATCATGAGGGCGAAGTAAAAACATAATTGTGTTTGCATGTCCCACCAAGCCAGCATGGCGCTCAGACAAGGGTTCCAACAGAAAAAGGTACCAAAACAGGAGTGCATTCCAATAACCAGAAATGGCATGCCGCTCTCAGAATTGCATGCCTCCTCTCACTTACCACATGCCAAATTCCGTAAGTGGATAGAATTGTTGACATTTAGGATATATAATAAAAGTAAATGTAAAAACAGTACTGTGCCAAAAAATACATAAAAAATAAAACAGAACAGTAGAACAATAAGAAAAACCCATTTTAAAACACTATGTAATTTAAAATAATCCAATTTGATCTAAAAATAAAATTATTTTTGAGCCATTAAAGTAATAATAGGAAAAAGTACAATAAAAAAACTAAAATATCGTCATAAAAAAATATGAATTAGTGAAAGGTATAAGGCTATGGGGATAGGTTCCCACGATTGATACATAAAACAATAGAAAAGATGTACCACATAAATAAAGAATTTATATATAAAAATATGCATAAAAGTATTAGAAACAAATAATAAATATGGACAGACAGGAGTAATCAAGGAGAAACAATTACAGAAAAAAATTTAAAATGTCTCTGCATGGGCTTCCTGTGTCATTTATAAAAAAAATATGTAAAAAAACTACTATATAAAAAAATGTTCCAAAGGAGTGATATTTAAAGACTGTAACAAAATATAAGGTATATACAGTATGTACATATATGCATGTATTTCATAATATTTTCTTATATATAGTCTATTAAAAACAGTATGAAATCCAATGAGGCTTAGAAGTGGAGTCCAGGACTTTAAAAAAAACATGGGTAGAGTAAATACCCTCTCTGATGCTACACTTGAGGGTGGACAAGATAGTATACCCATGGCAAACTGGGCCAGTTCTTGGCAATGCTCCAATCTGCTGACCCATAAGTCCATGAGATCTAGGCTCAGGGTATCTGCCAGAGAAAGAGTACAGTCCAGGTGCCACTGATGTTGGTAAACGTCACTTTGGTGATGAAGATGATGTGTGTCAAATTGGCATATTGGATGTAAAATGTTTGTCATCATATTCTCCAAACTGAATGGGCTGCTATTGCTGCTACATGTTGGAGCAGTAGTGCTGGCAGAGGCAAAGGAGTGTTGACCCAGTTGGCAGCAGAGAAATACATAAATACAACTTTGCAAACTCCTTTCCATGTTGTCAATGGATCTCGGTGTTGCAAGCTGCTTACTTAGATCCAGAATCTGAGCTTCCAAATGTGCAACGTATAAATACCTTGTATAGCAGTATGTACCCTTAAATGGCTGTTCAAGAACTGCATACATGGCACAAGGTGTACACTGGACAGCACTGGCAAGCATGGAGCACATTTTAAATGGGAATGGTGCAGATAAAAATCAAGTCATTTAGACAAGTGAAAAATAACAGTAAATATATATGTGACTCCCTTCTAAAGTCCCGAATCTAAAGTCACTGATCCTAAATCACACACTAAAAACAAAATGTGATTGTTCTCAGCAAGAGAAATCAAGTAATCTTGTAGATATACCTTTTAATGGCTAACAAAAATACATGATGTTATAGCGACCTTTCAAACCTTCTCAGGGTTCTTCCTTAGGCATAATGAAATCGATCTCAAGAGGTATGCATATATATACATATACCTATGACAAAATACAGACATGATGTAATTAATTTGCACTTAATTTTTCTTTTTTACCAGAACAGGATGAGTAGAGAAATAAATAAATACTTAAATAGTCCACTGATAAAGATGTGAAAGTTTTATGGTCTCTGAATTAGTGTTAGGGGGTCACCAGGCTAGAGTGTTATCTGTGCTATAGATTTCTCATACTTCCCAGTCACGCATGAATCCTGTTGAAGAATTTAGGCCTCTGTTGAAAGTGTCATAAGTTGTTATAAGTTTGTACTCCTAAATTCTTCTATGGTTTTGTGATTTGAAATTGCCTTTTAATATGGTGACTTTGATGTGTTCTATGTTTTGTCGGTAACTAAAAAAGTGCTCGGCCACAGGTAATTCTGTCTTTCTTTCTTTAATTGTGTTGCAGTGAGACCCAATTCGCTTTCAGTTTTTGTCCTGTTTCTCCAACATAAAGGCCCCCAACAGCACATTTACTGCACAGGATCAGGTACACAAAATCAGACATGGATCATGTGAATGTCACCAGTGTCTTTTTTTCTTGTTGTGTGTTGGGGATTTGTATCCTGTCCATTGTCAGTACACTGAAAACAAAACACGCTTTAAATCAAAAGACACGCACTCTCTAACACTTTTTTGTTTGCTTAAATAGCTCTTAGCAGCAGTAAATCCTCCAATGAATCCTTTGTTTGGACTCTTCCTATCTTTTACATAAGCACAGAAGTACCATCCCCACTTAGATGTAGTCCATCACTAAGGCAGAGCTGTAGCCAACCACAGTAAAGTCTATCCAGTTTTTCAGCAACACAAACCCCCCTTCTCTAAACCAGCTCTTGAATTACTTGTTTAGGGCTCAGTCACACGGGCGCATCGGCACCCGTACACCGGCGCCGATGCGCCCATGTGACTGAGCCATTACTGCAGAAAGAAAACGGCCGTACCTGAAGACGGACATCTCTCTGCAGCGCTGATGAAAGAACATATGACCGGCAATAAAGCCGGTCACATGTTCTTTCCTCCGGCGCTGAAGAGAGATGTCCGTCTTCAGGTACGGCTGTCTGCTACCTGCAGTAACACGGGCGCCGATGCGCCCATGTGACAGAGCCCTCAGCTTCCTAACCTCCTACTGCCTTTCTGGAGTCGAACATAGTACAGGCAGTATTTCAGAAAACACTATTTTGGAAGTACTTGCTCTAAGTTTACTGTCTACCTCTAACTTTCTCATTGGTACCAATGTGTGCCATGACCACTGGGCCCTCACTAGCTCCTCCTACATAAAATTGCACTTTAATTTTATGCTCAGTTACACAGTTACTCAGTTAATTATGAAATAGTGATATAAGGGAATACACAGGTAAATATATATCCATAGAGCAACAATGTTTGTGTACAGTAAGTGGCACATGTCAAAGTAACCCCTCGATGAATGCCAAAGTCCAAGGTTGGTGGTATAGCATCATGCTGCCAATATACCCTGTTATTCTGAATGGCATAATATTGGTAACTGTATACTATATATATATATATAGTGTTTATGGAGTTTTTTAAGAGAATTCTGCCCTGGTGAGCAACTATTAATTAAGACACACTGCTTTAAAACAAGTTCTATTTTAAAAACCTTCTATAAAACACAATCCCTAAATGCCTTGCAGTGCTGTAATGTGAAACAGGTTCAAAACTTATTACTTCACTGAAATTAAAACCTAAGTTTTAATACTGTTGAAGTTGAACATTGATTCCACACTTTATTGCTTTTGAAATCCCTTGATGATCATAGGAAAAATGCCCTCGAGATAAAGAGACTGTTTTCGAAAAGAAGAAATACAGTGTGCTCCTTAGCCTCTTTGTCATCACAGAAAAGGATTTAATGTCAATGTTCAGAAAACAGACTCTTTTCTCTTAAAATGTGCACCCTGTGTGCTATTTGTAAATTCACTTCACTGACTTTTATTTATAACAAAGGAAACAGGAGACTATAAAAAAGCAACCAATAAATAAATCAAAAGTATTTGAAATCAATTCTTTTACTGACAAAAAGACAGATGTGATTATTCTTGATGCATTATTTTAGTTCTATTCAAACATTGTCATTATTTAATTCAATAAATTCCTTTTGCCATGCTAGTTTGCCTATTGAATTGGAGTCTGATTGCACCAGGTGACATAATGGGAAAATACATGTCTATTAACATTTTAGGCCATTTGTATTATTATTAATCTTTTACAACCAGTAGATGTTTAATATGTATTCTATTACTTTCTTTCTCCAAATTAGTTCTTGTCAAGTAACTGTGCAACTTTTCTGCCTATTGAGCATATTGGTTTCTCCATTTTCATTTTCCTTCCACTCTCATGACAAAATGTTGTGTTGGTATGCCAACAGAGGATTCATTTGCAGGAGTCACTGTTGCAAAGGGTGGGGTCATATACGCACGCAAAAAAACACGCTTGTATTTACAACAATGCATTCTCTATGGTGTGTGCATATGTCTGTACTTTGAAGGTGCAGGTGCATAGGACATGCGTGCATCATTGCGAATGCACGCATTGTTTTCAATGGAGCCGCGACTCCTGCCGGCGGCTTTATTGAAAACAATGGTCTGCCAGCACCCCTGCATTCTTTTCCAGGAAGGGCTTAACATATAAGCCCTTTCCTGAAAAAGAAACATTTTAGTGTAAAAAAACCCCAAAAAACTTACCTCTCCGACGCTGCCGTGACCCCCGCGGGCATGAAGAACACATCTGCCGCATGCAGTAGATGTTTCCTTCACCCCCGCTAGTTAAAAGAATTCCCTGCTGCTACATCTGCCACATCTGTGGCAGATGCAGCAGAGGAATTCTTCAATTCTCAACCGCAGCTGTCACACATGACAACTGCAGTAGAGAATCCTGCTGCCGGCATCCCCGGCATTGGATTTCAGGGAAGGGCTTAAAACATAAGCCCTTCCCTGAAAATCCAAGAAAAGTAGTGTAAAAAAAAAAAAAAGCATACTCACCTTCCTTCAGCTGCCGGGGCTCAGCAGCGACTTCTGCCGCTGTCCCCAGCTCTGTAGTTCTGCGCTATCAGCAGCCGGGGATTTGAAATCCTCACCTGCTGGAAGCTCTAAATGTGATTGGCTGAGCGCTTCAGCCAATTACAATCAGAGCTACCAGCAGGCGGGGATTTTAAATCCCCGGCTGCTGATAGCTCAGCAGCGCTACAGAGCCAAAGACAGCGGCAGAAGTCGCCGCTGAGCCCCGGCAGCCGTCAATGGCTTTTCAGGGAAGGGCTTTATAAGCCCTTCCCAGGAAAGCCATTTATAATAGTGTAAAACAAAAAAAAAATTAAGTACTCACCTGCCTTCAGCTGCCGAGGCTCAGCCACGACTTTTGCCGCTGTCCCCAGCTCTTCATAAGCCCCTCCCTGAAAAGCCATTTAAAATAGTAAAAAAAAAAATTAAAAATTCTCACCTGCCGGGGCTCAGCCGCGACTTCTGCTGTCCCCGGCTCTGTATTTCTGAGCTATCAGCAGCCGGGGATTTAAAATCCCCGCCTGCTAGTAGCTCTGATTGTGATTGGTTGAAGTGCGGCTCCATTGACAACAAGCACGCAGCTGTGTTCACGCGTGTTTTTGCTTGTATCTAGGTGCGCACGTATGTACGCACCTAAGTATGCACAAAATCATGCTCCTGTGAACCCACCCTAAGAGCTAAGATCTTTATGAGCAAAGAAAAGGACAGTGTGGAAGCTTGTGAGTGTGTTGCAATCTAAAGTGTGTTGTATGTTAAGTGTGTGATGAAATTAAGTAACTTTAAATTCAAGGACTTTAGAAGGAAGTCACTGCTTATCTCTTATTTTTCATTTGCATAAATTAATTTTAATTAATATACCTGCACTTTGCCCTTTAATTAGAATGTGCTCCATGAATGTCCAGTGTATAACTATTGCCATGTATGCTGAGCTTGAAGAGTGGTTTGTAGGTTCAAATTGCTGTAGAAGATGTGTGCATGTTGAACATTTAGAAACCCAGATCTTGGATCTAAATTAGCAGTTTGTATTACTGAGATCCACTGACAACATGGAAAAGAGTTTGCTGCTCACTGAGCAGACACTGCAGAATATGCAGGAGGAAATAGAAGGAGGAGTAGAGGGAATAGTGTCAGTGAGACTAGTCCTGGACTGGCGAACTACAACAAGCTTGCAAAGTTGGCGGATGAGGGAAATGCCATTTCAGGATTAGCACTGCTGCAGCATAACATGCCCTCTGCCCTCTGAATTTGTGCTCCAGTAAGAAGGGGATTAGGAGCACAGAGCAGACTAGACATGTCCTGGTATTGGGGGATGTAATAATTATTAAGAGAACAGACAGAGCAATCTCTTACCAAAGCCAGCATCATCAAACGGTGCATTGTCTTTCTGACACTTGAGTTTGACACAAAGCAGATTTACAGATTACTGGAGGAGGTTGATGAGGACCCAGCAATCATTGTGCACATTGGCACTAATGACAAAGTTAGAGATAGGTGGAAGGCCAATAAAATTGATTTTAGGGACTTAGGTTACAAGCTTTAGCAAGTACTTTTAAAGTAGTATTTTCTAAAAAACTACTTGTACCATCTGTAACACCAGAAGGGCAGCGGGAGATTTGGGAGGTAAACAAGTGGTTCAAGAGTTGGTGCTGTCACAGTGTTCAGTGATGAGAGGACTCCCCGCAGAGATGAAGAAATCCTCTGCCACAGCTGTCACAGCTGTGGCACAGGAGCGCGATGTATGTTCTCGATGGGGTTGGCGATGCTGCCGCCAGCCCCATTGGTCACAAGGTGAAACCCCAGGGGTTTCAGATCCAAAGAATCCCCTGCTGCAGCTGTGACAGCTGCAGCAGGGATAGCGATCTGCTCCAATTGCTTTCAATGGGGCCGGACCATATGTGTGAATTTTAGGTGCGTGTGTGAATTTTAGGTGCATTTGTGAATTGCTGCCCTATTTTTTACAGGTGCAAATTTTATTTGCATATAAAAATGAATCACAAACACACGTAACAAGTATTTAAAAAAACACCTGTCTGACTGAGTCCTTAGGGTGGTTTTACACGAGCGTGTTTTGTGCGTACATGAATGGGTGAGTGCTGCCTCTGATTGGCTGAACACAAGGACCATTTAGAGGCAGCTCTCAGTTGTCATTCGATAGCTAAGAGCTGCCTCTAATTGATCACAGTGCTCAGCCAATTAGAGACAGCCCATTTAGCAGGCAGAGATTTTAAATCCCCATTTGCTGAATACTCCTCATTTTTATCACCATTTTTTCTTGTTTTTCAGGGAAGGGTTTATATTTAAAGCCCTTCCCTGAAAAACAATTACAGGATGCCGGCAGCTGGATCCCCTACCGCAGCTGTCATCTGTGACAGCTGTGGTAGGGAATTCTTTATTCCCCGCAGGGATGAAGAATTCCTTTGCTGCATCTGTCACAGATGTGGCAGGTGCAGCAGGGAATTCCTTTTCCTCACAGGGATGAAGGAAACATCTGCCGCATGTATTTTTTTTTTACACTAAAATTCTTGTTTTTCAGGTAAGGGCTTATATGTAAAGCTCTTCCCTGAAAAACAATTCAGGGGTTCCAGCAGACCATTGTCTCCTTAATAGAGCCGCTGGCAGCAGCTGTGGCTCCATTGAAGACAATGCGTGCATTCCCATGGTGCACGCATGTCCTATCTTTACAGGCACACACCTGTAAAACATAGACATGTGAACACACCATAGGGAATGCATTGGTTCTAATAGAAGTGTGTTTTTGTGTGCACGTATGCACGCACAAAACACGCTCGTGTGAAGTCACCCTTAGGGTCCAAGGAGACATCATGGTATCAGTGGTGGATGATGGAAATATCAATTCCATAGAGGTTAGGAGAAAAATCCAATTTTAATAAACAAATATCAATTCATGACAAAAAAAAAAACAAAATCAACAGAGCTCCTATCTCAAGCACATGTAAAGAGTGAATAAACTGGCAGTTTATTCAATTGTTTAGTTTCTAATATTCAGACATTTACAGTTTTCTTGTTGCATTTGAAATATCTTAGTATGTTTGGATATAGTTTGAGGTTTGACTGATTTGCTGGGTGCTAATTAGAGATGAGCGAGCACCAAAATGCTCGGGTGCTCGTTACTCGGGACGAAATTATCGCAATGCTCGAGGGTTCGTTTCGAGTAACCAACCCCATTGAAGTCAATGGGCGACCTGAGCATTTTTGTATATCGCCGATGCTCGCTAAGGTTTTCATTTGTGAAAATCTGGGCAATTCAAGAAAGTGATGGGAACGACACAGCAACGGATGGGGCAGGCGAGGGGCTACATGTTGGGCTGCATCTCAAGTTCCCAGGTCCCACTATTAAGCCACAATACCGGCAAGAGTGGGCCCCCCCCCCCTCCCAACAACTTTTACTTCTGAGAAGCCCTCATTAGCAATGCATACCTTAGCTAAGCACCACACTACCTCCAACAAAGCACAATCACTGCCTGCATGACACTCCGCTGCCACTTCTCCTGGGTTACATGCTGCCCAACCCCCCCCTCCACGACCCAGTGTCCACAGCGCACACCAAACTGTCCCTGCCCAGCCTTCAGCTGCCCTCATGCCACGCCACTCTCATGTCTATTTATAAGTGCGTCTGCCAGAGGAAAAGCAGGCACACACTGCAGAGGGTTGGCACGGCTAGGCAGCGACCCTCTTTAAAAGGGGCGGGGCGATAGTCCACAATGCTGTACAGAAGCAATGAAAAATCCAATCCTGTGCCACCTCCATCTGGAGCTGCACACGTGGGCATAGCAATGGGGAACCTATGTGCCACACACTATTCATTCTGTCAAGGTGTCTGCATGCCCCAGTCAGACCGCGGTTTTTTATAAATAGTCACAGGCAGGTACAACTCCGCAATGGGAATTCCGTGTGCACCCACAGCATGGGTGGCTCCCTGGAACCCACCGGCTGTACATAAATGTATCCCATTGCAGTGCGCTGGACAGCAGAGCTAACGTCAGATTAAATGCAGGTGGGCTTCGGCCCACACTGCATGCCCCAACCTGATCGGGCTTTTTAATTCATAGACACAGGCAGGTACAACTCCCTATTGTGAAGTCCCTGTGGACCGACAGCATGGGTGGGTGCCAGGAAGCCACCGGCGGTACATAAATATATCCCATTGCATTGCCCATCACAGCTGAGGTAATGTCGTGCTTAATGCAGGTGGGCTTCGGCCCACACTGCATGCCCCAGTCAGACTGGGGTTCTTTAGAAGTAGACACATGCAGTTACAACTCCCTGTGGACCCACAGCATGGGTGGCTTCCTGGAACCCACCGGCAGTACATAAATATATCCCATTGCAGTGCCCAACACAGCTGATGTAACGTCAGCTGTAATGCAGGTGGGCTAAAAATTCATTTGATTACACTTTAGGCGAGGACCCCCAAAAATTGGTGTACCAACAGTACTAATGTACCTCAGAAAAATTGCCCATGCCCAACCAAGAGGGCAGGTGAAATCCATTAATCGCTTTGGTTAATGTGGCTTAATTGGTAACTAGGCCTGGAGGCAGCCCAGTTAAAATAAAAATTGGTTCAGGTGAAAGTTTTAACGCTTTAATGAGCATTGAAACGTATAAAAATTGTTTAGAAAAATTATATGACTGAGCCTTGTGGGCCTAAGAAAAATTGCCCGTTCGGCGTGATTATGTGAGGTTTCAGGAGGAGGAGCAGGAGGAGGAGGAGGAATATTATACACAGATTGATGAAGCAAAAAGGTCCCCGTTTTTGATGGGGATAGAGAACGATGCTTCCATCCGCGGGTGCAGCCTACGTATTGCTTAGGTATCGCTGCTGTCCGCTGGTGGAGAAGAGAAGTCTGGGGAAATCCAGGCTTTGTTCATCTTGATGAGTGTAAGCCTGTCGGCACTGTCGGTTGACAGGTGGGTACGCTTATCCGTGATGATTCCCCCAGCCACACTAAACACCCTCTCTGACAAGACGCTAGCCGCAGGACAAGCAAGCACCTCCAGTGCATACAGCGCGAGTTCAGGCCACGTGTCCAGCTTCGACACCCAGTAGTTGTAGGGGGCAGAGGCGTCACCGAGGACGGTCGTGCGATCGGCTACGTACTCCCTCACCATCCTTTTACAGTGCTTCCGCCAACTCAGCCTTGACTGGGGACCGGTGACACAGTCTTGCTGGGGAGCCAGAAAGCTGGCAAAGGCCTTGGAGAATGGTCCCCTGCCTGCGCTGTACATGCTGCCTGATCTCTGCGCCTCCCCTGCTACCTGGCCCGCGGAAATGCGCCTTCGGCCACTAGCGCTGTCGGATGGGAAGTTTACCATCAGTTTGTCCACCAGCACCCTGTGGTATAGCATCATTCTCGAACCCCTTTCCTCTTCGGGAATGAGAGTGGAAAGGTTCTCCTTATACCGTGGGTCGAGCAGTGTGTACACCCAGTAATCCGTAGTGGCCAGAATGCGTGTAACGCGAGGGTCACGAGAAAGGCATCCTAACATGAAGTCAGCCATGTGTGCCAGGGTACCTGTATGCAACACATGGCGTACCTGTATGCAACACATGGCTGTCCTCACTCGGAAGATCACTTACAGGATCCTCCTCCTCCTCTTCCTCAGGCCATACACGCTGAAAGGATGACAGGCAAGCAGCATGTGTACCCTCAGCAGTGGGCCAAGCTGTCTCTTCCTCCTCCTCCTCATGCTCCTCCCCCTCCTCCTCCTCCTCCTCTGGCCATACACGCTGAAAGGATGACAGGCAAGCAGCATGTGTACCCTCAGCAGTGGGCCAAGCTGTCTCTTCCCCCTCCTCCTCATGCTCCTCCCCCTCCTCCTCCTCCTCAACGCGCTGAGATATAGACATGAGGGTGCTCTGACTATCCAGCGACATACTGTCTTCCCCTGTCTCCGTTTCCGAGTGCAAAGCGTCTGCCTTTATGCTTTGCAGGGAACTTCTCAAGAGGCAGAGGAATGGTGACGCTAATGATTGCAGCATCCCCGCTCAGCATCTGGGTAGACTCCTCAAAGTTTCCAAGGACCTGGCAGATGGCTGCCAACCAGGCCCACTCTTCTGTAAATAATTGAGGAGGCTGACTCCCTCTACGCCGCCCATGTTGGAGTTGGTATTCCGCAATAGCTCTACGCTGCTCATAGAGCCTGGCCAACATGTGGAGCGTTCCACTGTGTGGGCACGTCGCACAGCAATCGGTGCACTGGCAGATGAAACTGATGTTGCAGGGTCCGCAGGGTGGCAGCGTCCGTCTTGGAGTTGCGGAAATGTGCGCTGACCCGGCGCACCTTTCCGAGCAGGTATGACAAGTGTGGGTAGCTTTTCAGAAAGCGCTGAACCACCAAATTAAAGACATGGGCCAGGCATGGCACGTGCGTGAGGCTGCCGAGCTGCAGAGCCGCCACCAGGTTACGGCCGTTGTCACACACGACCATGCCCGGTTGGAGGCTCAGCGGCGCAAGCCAGTGGTCGGTCTACTCTGTCAGACCCTGCAGCAGTTCGTGGGCCGTCTGCCTCTTCTCTCCTAAGCTGAGTAGTTTCAGCACTGCCTGCTGACGCTTGCCCACCGCTGTGCTGCCATGCCGCACGACACCGACTGCTGGCGACGTGCTGCTGCTGACACATCTTGATTGCGAGACAGAGGTTGCGTAGGAGGAGGAGGAGGGTGGTTTAGTGGAGGAAGCATACACCGCCGCAGATACCACCACCGAGCTGGGGCACGCAATTCGGGGGGTGGGTAGGACGTGAGCGGTCCCAGGCTCTGACTCTGTTCCAGCCTCCACTAAATTCACCCAATGTGCCGTCAGGGAGATATAGTGGCCCTGCCCGCCTGTGCTTGTCCACGTGTCTGTTGTTAAGTGGACCTTGGCAGTAACCGCGTTGGTGAGGGCGCGTACAATGTTGCAGGAGACGTGGTCGTGCAGGGCTGGGACGGCACATCGGGAAAAGTAGTGGCGACTGGGAACCGAGTAGCGCGGGGCCGCCGCCGCCATCATGCTTTTGAAAGCCTCCGTTTCCACAAGCCTATACGGCAGCATCTCCAGGCTGATCAATTTGGCAATGTGCACGTTTAACGCTTGAGCGTGCGGGTGCGCGGCGGCGTACTTGCGCCCGCGCTCAAACAGTGGCGCTAGCGACGTCTGGACGCTGCGCTGAGAGACATTGCTGGATGGGGCCGAGGACAGCGGAGGTGAGGGTATGGGTGCAGGCCAGGAGACGGTAGTGCCTGTGTCCTCAGAGGGGGGTTGGATCTCAGTGGCAGGTTGGGGCACAGGGGGAGAAGCAGTGGTGCAAAGCGGAGGCGGTGAACGGCCTTCGTCCCACCTTGTGGGGTGCTTGGCCATCATATGCCTGCGCATGCTGGTGGTGGTGCCTCCCCAGCTGATCTTGGCGCGACAAAGGTTGCACACCACTGTTCGTCGGTCGTCAGGCGTCTCTGTGAAAAACTGCCACACCGTAGAGCACCTTGACCTCTGCAGGGTGGCATGGCGCGAGGGGGCGCTTTGGGAAACAGTTGGTGGATTATTCGGTCTGGCCCTGCCTCTACCCCTGGCCACCGCACTGGCTCGGCCTGTGCCCACACCCTGACTTGGGCCTCCGCGTCCTCACCCGCGTCCACGTCCTCTAGGCCTACCCCTACCCCTCAGCATGGTGTATTACCAGTAGTGCAGAAACAGAACGCTGTAATTAAATGTGCCGCTTATTGGCCTGTGGTTGGAGGCTGGGTTCGCTTACGGAACGCCAGGAAAGAATTTTGCGCAAGCCTGCTGTAACACTTAGCTGGCTGCATATGAATTTAGAGAACTACTACACCCAGCAGAGACCCAGAACACTGAGGACAGTGACAGGCAGCCCAAATAGATTTTTTTCCACAAATGTTTTTGCAAAGGCCCACTGCCTATATTCAATCAATATGTCTTCTGTCCCTGCCTAAGCGCTTCTGGCCCTGGAGTATGTCAAAGAACTGCAGAGTGTTACACTGTGAACTGCAATACAGCGGTGATTTTACAGCCCAGACAGAGCCAGGAAATAATTTTGCGCAAGCCTGCTGTAACACTTAGCTGGCTGCGTATGAATTTGGAGAACTACTACACCCAGCAGAGACCCGGAACACTGAGGACAGTCACAGGCAGCCCAAATAGATTTTTTTCCACAAATGTTTTTGCAAAGGCCCACTGCCTATATTCAATCAATATGTCTTCTGTCCCTGCCTAAGCGCTTCTGGCCCTGGAGTATGTCAAAGAACTGCAGAGTGTTGCACTGTGAACTGCAATACAGCGGTGATTTTACAGCCCAGACAGAGCCAGGAAATAATTTTGCGCAAGCCTGCTCTAACACTTAGCTGGCTGCGTATGAATTTGGAGAACTACTACACCCAGCAGAGACCCAGAACACTGAGGACAGTGACAGGCAGCCCAAATAGATTTTTTTCCCCAAATGTTTTTGCAAAGGCCCACTGCCTATATTCAATCAATATGTCTTCTGTCCCTGCCTAAGCGCTTCTGGCCCTGGAGTATTACTGCAGGGTGCAATGCTCTGCACGGCCGATGTACCAAAAAAAAAAAAAGTGCAACACTGCAAAAAGCAGCCTCCACAGTACTGCACACGGTTAGATGTGGCCCTAAGAAGGACCGTTGGGGTTCTTGAAGCCTAAAATACTCCTAACACTCTCCCTATAGCAGCTCCACCAAGATACCACTTTCCCTCCTCTATGTCAGAACGCTTCTGTGGCGAGCCGCGGGAGGGTCCGATTTTTATACTCGGGTGACACCTGATCTCGCCAGCCACTCACTGCAGGGGGGTGGTATAGGGCTTGAACGTCGCAGGGGGAAGTTGTAATGCCTTCCCTGTCTTTCTATTGGCCAGAAAAGCGCGCTAACGTCTCAGAGATGAAAGTAAAAGTAACCCGAACATCGCGTGGTACTCGTCACGAGTAACGAGCATCTCAAACACGCTAATACTCGAACGAGTATCAAGCTCGGACGAGTACATTCGCTCATCTCTAGTGCTAATGTATTTTTCAGGGAGCGGGCTCTTCTGAAAGTTACCTGGGGTTTGGAGGGGATAGACCATGCAAGGTATGGACCTTGTAAGAGAATTAGCAAGTGACTCTTAAGGATGGATTTGATGACTGAGTGAAAAGAATTGTAGGTCATAAAGAAGTTTAAGTTGTATTTATGGGAGTCTTCAATAGCTTTTTGCTTTTTCTTTAGGGCCTTCATCTGAGATTCGCTTCCAGCTTTGTTGAAAGCTGATGTGATCAGGTTCTGAGGTTATCCTTTTTGTTGGACTCTGATTTTGATGATATTGCTCTGTGAGATGAAATCTTCAGTGTTTGTACAGTTGGGTCTCAGTCTCTTAAATTGACCATAGAGCAGATTGGTTTTCCAACACAGTTATTACAAAGACATTCTTTAAACCAACAGACACCAAAAGTTATCTGAACTTCCCAAGTGCACACTACATAAAATGGAAAAACAATACCTTATTCAAACTTACCTTTGAACTCAAACATCTACTACGTGAGGAGGCTCAACACGTTATGGACCACCAATTCCTACAGATTTACCAAGGAGAGAATATTATCCCTAGGAGTTTACACTTACAACCAATGTCCTCCACAGAAAAAAGCGACCTCATCCATCACAACTGCAGTAGAAATCTACTTATACTTCTGAGGGAAAAATGCAAGGAGCTCACTACTGCACTTTGCAATTGCATCTCTGATTTTTCGAAACATTTAGACATGTTCAAAACACATCCCCACTTCAATAGATGCAATAGACGTTTATCCAATCGAGTATTAAACATAAAAAAGAGATCCTTGATAAGAAACTGGATAAACTATGCAGGAATAAGATTGACTACAAGACAAATAATGTCAAATTTTGGAATCAAAATCAAGAAAAAACACCACAAGAATGAGAAAAACAGAAGACACACCCTGGCGTACTTGCATAATTTCCTTATTGGACCTTCTCCCTGTGCCCATTAATAGGCAATGTTTACCCATCTTCTCTACTCCTGACAATCTCAGATAGCTGCGAGTGCCCACGTCAGATCCCCAAGCATACGCACTTAATTTCCCACCAAAATGGACAATTAAACTTGTCACAGAACCCTCTTAGCTAAGGCACCAGCATCCAGACCCAGCACGGCTATTGATAACGGTAAGTACCAGCTCAAACCATCATAATTGTTCCATAGAGTCTTAAACAGAAACTACCGTGGATCAAATGTTCACTATGCACCACCCTTCAGATGGTTTTGCATCTGCAAATAGGCGCTATTTCTGTCATACCACCTCTCAATTTCTCAATTACATTTTCCCAGCTCCTAATTTGCCACACCACCACACCAATAATACTCTTTGCCCCATATGTATTGTAATTTCCTTTTCATTCTTCCCCCCTTTTCTCATTCATTTTTTATTTATCAATAAAATCTATATATATAAAGACGAAAGCTCTCACTGACTCACTGACTCGCCACTAATTCTCCAACTTCACGATATTGTAGAAACATAACATTTGGCACAAGCATAGATTATGTCCAAAATAGGGAAAGTAAAGGGTTCCCAACTTGATTATTCAATTCTAAGCGCAAAAGAATTAGCGTCTGAATTTTATGTACGGAATCTAATTCTCTTACTTCCCGATGTCGTAGAAACTTGAAATTTAGCTCACGGATTGATTATGTCATAACTAGGAAAACCTAATGGGTCCGAACTCGATTATTCAATTCTAAGTGCAAAAGAATTAGCATCCAAATTTAACCTACATAATCTAATTCCCCAACTTCCCGATGTCATAGAAACATGAAATTTGGCACAAGCATTGATTATGTCATAAATAGGAAAAGGTAATGGGTCCCAACTCGATTATTCAATTCTAAGCGCAAAAGAATTAGCGTCCAAATTTTACGTACGTAATCTAATTCTCGCACTTCCCGATGTCATAGAAACTTGAAATTTGGCACAAGCATTGATGATGTCATATATAGGAAAAGCTAATGGGTTCCAACTCGATTATTCAATTCTAAGCGCAAAAGAATTAGCATCCAAATTTTACGTACGGAATCTAATTCTCCCACTTCCCGATGTCAAAGAAACATGAAATTTGGCACGAGCATTGATTATGTCATAAATAGAAAAGTTAATAGGTCCCAACTTGATTATTCAATTCTAGCGCAAAAGAATTAGCGTCCAAATTTTATGTACGAAGTCTAATTCTCTCATTTCCTGATGTCATAGAAACTTGAAATTTGGCACGAGCATTGATTATGTCATAAATAGGAAAAGTTAATGGGTCCCAACTCGATTATTCAATTCTAGCACAAAAGAATTAGCGTCCAAATTTTACGTACGGAATCTAATTCTTTCATTTCCCAATGTCATACAAACTTGAAATTTGGCACGAGCATTGAGTATGTCGTAAATAGGAAAAGTTAATGGGTCCCAACTCGATTATTCAATTCTAAGTGCAAAAGAATTGGCATCCAAATTTTACATACGGAATCTAATTCTCTCACTTCCTGATGTCATAGAAACTTGAAATTTGGCATGACCATTGATTGTGTCAAAAATTAGAAAAAGCTAGTGGGTCCCAACTCGAGTATTCAATTCGAAGCGCAAAAGAATTAGCGTCCAAATTTTACGTACGGAATCTAATTCTCTCACTTCCTGATGTCATAGAAACTTGAAATTTGGCACGAGCATTGATTATGTCATAAATAGGAAAAGCTAATGGGTCCCAACTTGATTATTCAATTCTAAATGCAAAAGAATTAGCATCCAAATTTTACATACAAAATCTAATTCTTCCACTTCCCGATGTCATAGAAACTTGAAATTTGGCACGTGCATTGATTAGGTCAAAAATAGGGAAAGCTAATGGGTCTCAACTCGATTTTTCAATTCTAAGCGCAAAAGAATTAGCGTCCAAATTTTACGTACGGAATCTAATTCTCCCACTTCCCGATGTCAAAGAAACATGAAATTTGGCACGAGCATTGATTATGTCATAAATAGAAAAGTTAATAGGTCCCAACTCGATTATTCAATTCTAGCGCAAAAGAATTAGCGTCCAAATTTTATGTACGAAGTCTAATTCTCTCATTTCCTGATGTCATAGAAACTTGAAATTTGGCACGAGCATTGATTATGTCATAAATAGGAAAAGCTAGTGGGTCCCAACTCGTTTATTCAATTCTAGCGCAAAAGAATTAGCGTCCAAATTTTACGTACGGAATCTAATTCTTTCATTTCCCGATGTCATAGAAACTTGAAATTTGGCACGAGCATTGAGTATGTCATAAATAGGAAAAGTTAATGGGTCCCAACTTGATTATTCAATTCTAAGTGCAAAAGAATTGGCATCCAAATTTTACGTACGGAATCTAATTCTCTCACTTCCCGATGTCATAGAAACTTGAAATTTGGCGCAAGCATTGATTATGTCATAAAAGTTAATGGGTCCCAACTCAATTATTCAATTCTAGCGCAAAAGAACTAGCGTCCAAATTTTATGTACGAAATCTAATTCTCCAATTTCCCGATGTTGTAGAAACTTGAAATTTAGCACGAGCATTGATTATGTCATAAATAGGAAAAGCTAATGGGTCCCAACTCGATTATTCAATTCTAAGTGCAAAAGAATTAGCGTCCAAATTTTACGTACGTAATCTAATTCTCTCACTTCCCGATGTCATAGAAACTTGAAATTTGGCACGTGCATTGATGATGTCATCTATAGGAAAAGCTAATGGGTTCCAACTCGATTATTCAATTCTAAGCGCAAAAGAATTAGCGTCCAAATTTTACGTACGGAATCTAATTCTCCCACTTCCCGATGTCAAAGAAACATGAAATTTGGCACGAGCATTGATTATCATAAATAGAAAAGTTAATAGGTCCCAACTTGATTATTCAATTCTAAATGCGAAAGAATTAGCGTCCAAATTTTACGTACGGTATCTAATTCTTTCATTTCCCGATGTCATAGATACTTGAAATTTGGCGCAAGCATTGATTATGTCATAAATAGGAAAAGTTAATGGGTCCCAACTCGATTATTCAATTCTAGCGCAAAAGAATTAGCGTCCAAATTTTACGTACGGAATCTAATTCTTTCATTTCCCAATGTCATACAAACTTGAAATTTGGCACGAGCATTGAGTATGTCGTAAATAGGAAAAGTTAATGGGTCCCAACTCGATTATTCAATTCTAAGTGCAAAAGAATTGGCATCCAAATTTTAAGTACGGAATCTAATTGTCTCACTTCCTGATGTCATAGAAACTTGAAATTTGGCATGACCATTGATTGTGTCAAAAATTAGAAAAAGCTAATGGGTCCCAACTCGAGTATTCAATTCTAAGCGCAAAAGAATTAGCGTTCAAATTTACGTACGGAATCTAATTCTCTCACTTCCTGATGTCGTAGAAACTTGAAATTTGGCACGAGCATTGATTATGTCATAAATAGGAAAAGCTAATGGGTCCCAACTCGATTATTCAATTCTAAATGCAAAAGAATTAGCATCCAAATTTTACGTACAGAATCTAATTCTTCCACTTCCCGATGTCATAGAAACTTGAAATTTGGCACGTGCATTGATTAGGTCAAAAATAGGGAAAGCTAATGGGTCTCAACTCGATTTTTCAATTCTAAGCGCAAAAGAATTAGCGTCCAAATTTATGCACAGAATCTAATTCTCTCACTTCCCAATGTCATAGAAACTTGAAATTTGGCACAAGCATTGATTATGTCATAAATATGAAATGCTAATGGCTCCCAACTCGTTTATTCAATTCTAAGCACAAAGGAATTAGTGTCCAAATTTTATGTACGGAATCTAATTCTCTCACTTCCTGATGTCATTTTATATAAAGGAAATGTTGCATGGTTACCTCCACGTGATGTAACGCAAAGAACCATGAAAAATGGTGAACATATTTTTTTCCTCGGTATCTCTAAAGTAACCACGACTTCATAAGATTTTCCATCTGAACACCAGATAAACAGCAGTACCAAATTAAGTGGGGCGAAGCTGGGTATATCAGCTAGTTATATATATATACTAGAGATGAGCGAGCACCGAAATGCTTGGGTGCTCGTTACTCGAGATGAAATTTCCGCGATGCTTGAGGGTTCGTTTCAAGTAACGAACCCCATTTAAGTCAATGGGCGACTCGAGCATTTTTGTATATCGCCGATGCTCGCTAAGATTTTCATGTGTGAAAATCTGGGCAATTCAAGAAAGTGATGGGAACGACACAGCAACGGGTAGGGCAGGCGAGGGGCTACATGTTGGGCTGCATCTCAAGTTCCCAGGTCCCACTATTAAGCCACAATAGCGGCAAGAGTGCCCCCCCCAACAACTTTTACTTCTGAAAAACCCTCATTAGCAAGGCATACCTTAGCTAAGCATCAGACTACCTCTAACAAAGCACAATCACTGCCTACCTGACACTCCGCTGCCACTTCTCCTGAGTTACATGCTGCCCAACCCCCTCGCACGACCCAGTATCCACAGCGCACACCAAAGTGTCCCTGCGCAGCCTTCAGCTGCCCTCATGCCACACGCTGGCCTCGTAGCCACACCACCTTCATGTCTATTTATAAGTGCGTCTGCCATGAGGAGGAACCACAGGCACACACTGCAGAGGGTTGGCACGGCTAGGCAGCGACCCTTTTTAAAAGGGGCGGGGCGATAGCCCATAATGCTGTACAGAAGCAATGAGAAATCCAATCCTGGGTCTCCTCCATCAGGAGCTGCACACGTGGGCATAGCAATGGGGAACCCATGTGCCACACACTATTCATTCTGTCAAGGTGTCTGAATGCCCCAGTCAGACCGGGGTTTTTTATAAATAGTCACAGGCAGGTACAACTCCACAATGGGAATTCCGTGTGCACCCACAGCATGGGTGGCTCCCTGGAACCCACCGGTTGTACATAAATAAATCCCATTGCATTGCCCATCACAGCTGAGGTAACGTCAGGTTTAATGCAGGTGGGCTTCGGCCCACACTGCATGGCCCAGTCAGACTGGGGTTCTTTAGAAGTGGACACATGCAGTTACAACTCCGTGTGGACCGACAGCATGGGTGGGTCCCAGGAAGCCACCGGCGGTACATAAATATATCCCATTGCAGTGCACAGCACAGCTGAGGTAACGTCAGGTTCAATGCAGGTGGGCTTCTGCTCACACTGCATGCCCCAGTCAGACTGGGGTTCTTAATACATAGACACTGGCAGGTACAAATCCCTAATGTGAAGTCCCTGTGGACCCACAGCATGGGTGGCTCCCTGGAACCCACCGTCGGTACATAAATAAATCCCATTGCATTGCCCATCACAGCTGAGGTAATGTCAGGTTTAATGCAGGTGGGCTTCGGCCCACACTGCATGGCCCAGTCAGACTGGGGTTCTTTAGTAGTGGACACATGCAGTTACAACTCCGTGTGGACCGACAGCATGGGTGGGTCCCAGGAAGCCACCGGCGGTACATAAATATATCCCATTGCATTGCCCAGCACAGCTGAGGTAACGTCAGGTTTAATGCAGGTGGTCTTCGGCCCACACTGCATGCCCCAGTCTGACCGGGGTTCTTAATACATAGACACTGGCAGGTGCAAATCCCTAATGTGAAGTCCCTGTGGACCCACAGCATGGGTGGCTCCCTGGAACCCACCGGCGGTACATAAATAAATCCCATTGCATTGCCCATCACAGCTGAGGTAACGTCAGGTTTAATGCAGGTGGGCTTCGGCCCACACTGCATGGCCCAGTCAGACTGGGGTTCTTTAGAAGTGGACACATGCAGTTACAACTCCGTGTGGACCGACAGCATGGGTGGGTCCCAGGAAGCCACCGGCGGTACATAAATATATCCCATTGCAGTGCACAGCACAGCTGAGGTAACGTCAGGTTCAATGCAGGTGGGCTTCTGCTCACACTGCATGCCCCAGTCAGACTGGGGTTCTTAATACATAGACACTGGCAGGTACAAATCCCTAATGTGAAGTCCCTGTGGACCCACAGCATGGGTGGCTCCCTGGAACCCACCGTCGGTACATAAATAAATCCCATTGCATTGCCCATCACAGCTGAGGTAATGTCAGGTTTAATGCAGGTGGGCTTCGGCCCACACTGCATGGCCCAGTCAGACTGGGGTTCTTTAGTAGTGGACACATGCAGTTACAACTCCGTGTGGACCGACAGCATGGGTGGGTCCCAGGAAGCCACCGGCGGTACATAAATATATCCCATTGCATTGCCCAGCACAGCTGAGGTAACGTCAGGTTTAATGCAGGTGGTCTTCGGCCCACACTGCATGCCCCAGTCTGACCGGGGTTCTTAATACATAGACACTGGCAGGTGCAAATCCCTAATGTGAAGTCCCTGTGGACCCACAGCATGGGTGGCTCCCTGGAACCCACCGGCGGTACATAAATAAATCCCATTGCATTGCCCATCACAGCTGAGGTAACGTCAGGTTTAATGCAGGTGGGCTTCGGCCCACACTGCATGGACCAGTCAGACTGGGGTTCTTTAGTAGTGGACACATGCAGTTACAACTCCGTGTGGACCGACAGCATGGGTGGGTCCCAGGAAGCCACCGGCGGTACATAAATATATCCCATTGCATTGCCCAGCACAGCTGAGGTAACGTCAGGTTTAATGCAGGTGGTCTTCGGCCCACACTGCATGCCCCAGTCTGACCGGGGTTTTTAATACATAGACACTGGCAGGTACAAATCCCTAATGTGAAGTCCCTGTGGACCCACAGCATGGGTGGCTCCCTGGAACCCACCGGCGGTACATAAATATATCCCATTGCAGTGCCCATCACAGCTGAGGTAACGTCAGGTTTAATGCAGATGGGCTTCGGCCCACACTGCATGGCCCAGTCAGACTGGGGTTCTTTAGAAGTGGACACATGCAGTTACAACTCCATGTGAACCGACAGCATAGGTGGCTCCCAGGAAGCCACCGGCGGTACATAAATATATCCCATTGCAGTGCCCAGCACAGCTGAGGTAACGTCAGCTTTAATGCAGGTGGGCTAAAAATTACTAGGATTACAATGTAGGCAAGGGCCCAAAAAAATTGGTGTACCAACAGTACAAATGTACCCCAGAAAAATTGCCCATGCCCAAACAAGAGGGCAGGGGAAACCAATTAATCACTTTGGTTAATGTGGCTTAATTTGTAACTAGGCCTGTAGGCAGCCCAGTTAAAATAAAAATTGGTTCAGGTGCAAGTTTCAACGCTTTATTGAATTGAGAATTGAAACGTATAAACATTGTTTACAAAAGTTATATGACTGAGCCTTGTGGGCCTAATAAAAATTGCCCCTTCGGCGTGATTACGTGAGGTTTCAGGAGGAGGAGCAGGAGGAGGAGGATGAATATAATACACAGATTGATGAAGCTAAAAGGTCCCCGTTTTTTATGGTGATAGAGAACGATGCTTCCATCCACGGGTGCAGCCTACATATTGTTTAGGTAACGCTGCTGTCCGCTGGTGGAGAAGAGAACTCTGGGGAAATCCAGGCTTTGTTCATCTTTATGATTGTAAGCCTGTCGGCACTGTGGGTTGACAGGCGGGTACGCTTATCCGTGATGATTCCCCCAGCTGCACTAAACACCCTCTCTGACAAGACGCTAGCCGCAGGACAAGCAAGCACCTCCAGGGCATACAGCGCGAGTTCAGGCCACGTGTCCAGCTTCGACACCCAGTAGTTGTAGGGGGCAGAGGCGTCACCGAGGACGGTCGTGCGATCGGCTACGTACTCCCTCACCATTCTTTTACAGTGCTCCCGCCGACTCAGCCTTGACTGGGGAGTGGTGACACAGTCTTGCTGGGGAGCCATAAAGCTGTCAAAGGCCTTGGATAGTGTTCCCCTGCCTGTGCTGTACATGCTGCCTGTTCTCCACGCCTCCCCTGCTACCTGGCCCTCGGAACTGCGCCTTCTGCCACCAGCGCTGTCAGATGGGAATTTTACCATAAGTTTGTCCACCAGGGTCCTGTGGTATAGCATCACTCTCGAACCCCTTTCCTCTTCGGGTATGAGAGTGGAAAGGCTCTCCTTATACCGTGGGTCGAGCAGTGTGTACACCCAGTAATCCGTAGTGGCCAGAATGCGTGTAACGCGAGGGCCACGAGAAAGGCATCCTAACATGAAGTCAGCCATGTGTGCCAGGGTACCTGTATGCAGCACATGGCTGTCTTCACTCGGAAGATCACTTACAGGATCCTCCTCCTCCTCTTCCTCAGGCCATACACGCTGAAAGGATGACAGGCAAGCAGCATGGGTACCCTCAGCAGTGGGCCAAGCTGTCTCTTCCCCCTCCTCCTCATGCTCCTCCCCCTCCTCCTCCTCCTCCTCCTCAACGCGCTGAGATATAGACATGAGGGTGCTCTGACTATCCAGCGACATACTGTCTTCCCCCCCCCTCCGTTTCCGAGCGCAAAGCGTCTGCCTTTATGCTTTGCAGGGAACTTCTCAAGAGGCATAGCAGAGGTATGGTGATGCTAATGATTGCAGCATCGCCGCTCACCATCTGGGTAGACTCCTCAAAGTTTCCAAGGACCTGGCAGATGTCTGCCAACCAGGCCCACTCTTCTGTAAAGAATTGAGGAGGCTGACTCCCACTACGCCCCCCATGTTGGAGTTGGTATTCCACTATAGCTCTACGCTGCTCATAGAGCCTGGCCAACATGTGGAGCGTAGAGTTCCACCATGTGGGCACGTCGCACAGCAGTCGGTGCACTGGCAGATTAAACCGATGTTGCAGGGTGCGCAGAGTGGCAGCGTACGTCTTGGACTTGCGGAAATGTGCTCTGAGCCGGCGCACCTTTCCGAGCAGGTATGACAAGCGTGGGTAGCTTTTCAGAAAGCGCTGAACCACCAAATTAAAGACGTGGGCCATGCATGGCACGTGCGTGAGGCTGCCGAGCTGCAGAGCCGCCACCAGGTTACGGCCGTTGTCACACACGACCATGCCCGGTTGGAGGCTCAGCGGCGAAAGCCAGCTGTCGGTCTGCTCTGTCAGACTCTGCAGCAGTTCGTGGGCCGTGTGCCTCTTCTCTTCTAAGCTGAGTAGTTGCAGCACGGCCTGCTGACGCTTGGCCACCGCTGTGCTGCCGTGCCACGCGACACCGACTGCTGGCGACGTGCTGCTGCTGACACATCTTGATTGCGAGACAGAGGTTGCGTAGAAGGAGGAGGAGGAGGAGGGTGGTTTAGTGGAGGAAGCATACACCGCCGCAGATACCAGCACCGAGCTGGGGCCCGCAATTCTGGGGGTGGGTAGGACGTGAGCGGTCCCAGGCTTTGACTCGGTCCCAGCCTCCACTAAATTCACCCAATGTGCCGTCAGGGAGATATAGTGGCCCTGCCCGCCTGTGCTTGTCCACGTGTCCGTTGTTAAGTGGACCTTGGCAGTAACCGCGTTGGTGAGGGCGCGTACAATGTTGCGGGAGACGTGGTCGTGCAGGGCTGGGACGGCACATCGGGAAAAGTAGTGGCGACTGGGAACCGAGTAGCGCAGGTGCGCCACCGCCATCGTGTTTTTGAAAGCCTCCGTTTCCACAAGCCTATACGGCAGCATCTCCAGGCTGATCAATTTGGCTATGTGCACGTTTAACGCTTGATCGTGCGGGTGCGTGGCTGCGTACTTGCGCTTGCGATCAAACACTTGCACTAGCAACGGCTGGACGGTGCGCTAAGAGACATTGTTGTATGGGGCCGAGGACAGCGGAGGTGAGGGTGTGGGTGCAGGCCAGGAGACGGTAGTGCCTGTGTCCTGAGAGGGGGGTTGGATCTCAGTGGCAGGTTGGGGCACAGGGGGAGAGGCAGCGGTGCAAACCGGAGGCGGTGAACGGCCTTCGTCCCACCTTGTGGGGTGCTTGGCCATCATATGTCTGCGCATGCTGGTGGTGGTGAGGCTGGTGGTGGTGGCTCCCCGGCTGATCTTGGTGCGACAAACCTTGCACACCACAATTTGTCAGTCGTCTGCACTCTCAGTGAAAAACTGCCAGACCTTTGAGCACCCCGGCCTCTGCATGGTGGCATGCCGCGAGGGGGCGCTTTGGGAAACAGTTGGTGGATTATTCGGTCTGGCCCTGCCTCTACCCCTGGCCACCGCACTGCCTCTTCCAACCTGCCCTGCTGCTGCACTTGCCTCCCCCTCTGCCTCAGTAGGCTTAGCAAACCAGGTGGGGTCAGTCACCCCATCGTCCTGCTGCTCTTCCTCCGAATCCTCTGTGCGCTCCTCCCTCGGACTTACTGCCCTTACTACTACCTCACTGATAGACAACTGTGTCTCATCGTCATCATCCTCCTCACCCACTGAAAGCTCTTGAGACAGTTGCCAGAAGTCCCCAGCCTCATCCCCCGGACCCTGGGAACTTTCCAAAGGTTGGGCATCGGTCACGACAAACTCCTCCGGTGGGAGAGGAACCATTGCCGCCCATTCTGGGCAGGGGCCCGAGAACAGTTCCTGGGAGTCTGCCTGCTCCTCAGAATGTGTCATTGTAATAGAGTGAGGAGGCTGGGAGGAAGGAGGAGCAGCAGCCAGAGGATTCAGAGTTGCAGCAGTGGACGGCGTAGAACTCTGGGTGGTCGATAGATTGCTGGATGCACTTTCTGCCATCCACGACAGGACCTGCTCACACTGCTCATTTTCTAATAAAGGTCTACCGCGTGGACCCATTAATTGTGATATGAATCTGGGGACACCAGAAACGTGCCTCTCTCCTAATCCCGCAGCAGTCGGCTGCGATACACCTGGATCAGGAGCTTGGCCTATGCTCACACCCTGACTTGGGCCTCCGCGTCCTCGCCCGCGTCCACGTCCTCTAGGCCTACCCCTACCCCTCAGCATGGTGTATTGCCAGTAGTGCAGAAACAGAACGCTGTAATTAAATGTGCCGCTTATTGGCCTGTGGTTGGAGGCTGACTTCGCTTACGGAACGCACAGCGGAGCCAGGAAAGAAGTTTGCACAAGCCTGTAGTGAGACGTAGGTGCGTATGACTGAGCTAGTGGAATTCACAGCGCAGAAGCAGTCAAGTGTCCAAAGGCCACTAGTAGGCCTTAAGTATTTTGCTTCTATTTTTTTAAAGGCTGAGCTGAGACAGCAGACAGATACTGTAGGCAGCGTATATATGTATACTGTTTCCCTCTGGACGGGATGACGGCGGTGATGTAACGGGCAACGCAGAGCCAGGAAACAATTTTGCGCAAGCCTGCTGTAACACTTAGCTGCGTATTAATTAGGACTAATCCCCCCAGCAGACACGCAGTACACTCAAGACGGTCACAGGCAGCCCAAATATAGTATTTTTCCCAAATTTGTTTGAAAAAGCCCACTGCCTATATAGACAGTATATCTCTTTCACCTTTCCCACTGTCCCTGCCTCACCAGTACTGGCCCTATACTATGTAAAATTACTGCAGACTGTTTCCCTCTGGACGGGATGACGGCGGTGATGTAACGGGCAACGCAGAGCCAGGAAACAATTTTGCGCAAGCCTGCTGTAACACTTAGCTGCGTATTAATTAGGACTACTACCCCCAGCAGACACGCAGTACACTCAAGACGGTCACAGGCAGCCCAAATATAGTATTTTTCCCAAATTTGTTTGAAAAAGCCCACTGCCTATATAGACAGTATATCTCTTTCACCTTTCCCACTGTCCCTGCCTCACCAGTACTGGCCCTATACTATATACAATGACTGCAGACTGAGGACGCAATGCTCTGCACGCCCGATATACAAAAAAAAAAGCAGCCTCAACAGTACTGCACACGGTCAGATGTGGCCCTAAGAAGGACCGTTGGGGTTCTTGAAGCCTAATATTACACCTAACACTCTCCCTATAGCAGCAGCATCAGCAGCACTTTCCCTGATCTATATCAGAATGCATCTGTGGCGAGCCGCGGGCGGGGCAGATTTAAATACTCAGGTGACACCTGATCTCCCCAGCCACTCACTGCAGGGGGGTGGGATAGGGCTGGAACATCACAGGAGGAAGTTGTAATGCCTTCCCTGTCTTTCTATTGGCCAGAAAAGCGCGCAAATGTCTCAGAGATGAAAGTGAAAGTAACTCAAACATCGCGTGGTGCTCGGACGAGTACGTTCACTCATCTCTAATATATACATATATATAAATTTTTTGCTTTTATCTTCTGATTGACTACTAATGTTATTACATATGTTTTGTACCATTATCCATCGTATTTACTCTATTTACCAACATACCCTTTAGGCATTATTATTTATATTCATTATTAGTGTTACTACTATTATAATATATCATTATTGTAACTGTTTTTCTACCCTTCTCTATGTTTTACTATGTCTTTTATGTATTATATTTTGCTATGCATTTTATATTTCATGCTTCCACCAGTACTGTTATCATTTACCTCAGCATAGACTGGCAGGTGATAATTTCACTTACTTTTCATTAATATAACTGTCATTATTAATTTATACTATTCGCCTTGCTAATATTTGCTTTTAACTGTGTATACTTGCATCCAGTTACCATGTCTACTCATTATATATTGCATTAATATGTGATTATTATTATTATTTTTTTTGATTGTACTTAATTTCCTTTTACCTCATGTTATATTTCAAGCCTTTCCCTGAAAATCACTGCAGGGGTGCCAGCATCCTATTGCTTTCAATGCGGCCACCGGCAGTAGCTGCGGCACCATTAAAAGCGATGCTGCATGGACCTGTATTTACACGTGTTTGTGCACATACGTGGGTGCGCGGTTTTGTGTGCACCAATGAACGTATACACACATGCTCATGTGAATGCACCCTTAACCCCTTCCCTCCCCATGATGTAAGGGTTAAGCGGGGTACTTCCCGCAAAATGACGTACCCTTACGTCATAAGAATAGTGCGAGATCATGACTGATCTCGCGCTATCCCGCAGCGGGAACCGGCTGTCTGTCATAGAGATCGGAGATGCGCCCCCCGCTGTTAATCTCTTCCCTGCCACAATCTATTTAAATCGCGGCATGGGAAGGGTTCACAGAGGGAAGTTTCCGGGCTCTCACGATATAATCGCAGAGAGCACGGCCTGTTGCCATGGCAACAGGACGCCAGATATCGGCGTCCTGTATTGCCAGTGCCATGTGTCCTGCCATGCCTTATCACAGCGATCATCAGTGCTATGCTTTAAGTCCCTCAGAGGGACATAGCTGGTGTAAAAAAAAAGCTAAGAAAAATATAAAAAAAAAGAAAGTAAAAAACCCTTTTTTTTGTGCTTTTTCTCATATTAGCATAAAAAAAGGTAAAAAAAAATAAAATGACACATATTTGGTATTGCTGCGTCCGTAACAACATGCACAAAAAGTTGGGCATGCTTTTTATTTTGTACGGCAAAAAGCGTTAAAAAAACGCTAAAAAACAGCGGCAAAATGCAAATTTTTTGCATTTTGCCTCCCAAAGAATGGAATAAAAGTAGAGATGAGTGAGCACCAAAATGCTTGGGTGCTCGTTGCTCGAGTTGAACTTTTCGCGATGCTCGAGAGTTCGTTTCGAGTAACGAACCCCATTGAAGTCAATAGGCGACTCGAGCATTTTTGTATATGACCCATGCTCCGCTAAGGTTTTCATTTGTGAAAATCTGGAAAACCCAAGAAAGTGATGGAAACGACACAGAAATGGATAGGGCAGGCGAGGGGCAATATGCTGGGCTGCATCTCAGGTTCCCAGGTCCCACTATTAAGCCACAATAGCGGCAAGAGTGCCCCTCCCCTAACAATTTTTACTTCAGACAAACCCTCATTAGCAAGGCATACCTTAGCTAAGCTCCACACTACCTCCAACCAAGCACAATCACTGCCTGCGGGACACACCGCTGCCTCTTCTCCTGGGTTACATGCTGCCTAACCCACCTCCCGCATGACCCTGCGTCCGTAGCGCACACAAAAGTGTCCCTGCACAGCCTTCAGCTGCCCTCATGCCACACGCTCACTTCATAGCCGCACCACCCTCATGTCTATTTATAAGTGCATCTGCGATGAGGAGGAACCAGAGGCGCATACTGTAGAGGGTTGGCAGGGCCAAGTAGCGACGCTCTTTAAAAGGGGCGGGGCGATAGCCCACAATGCAGTTGAGAATCAATGAGAAATTGACGTTCGATCTTCATTCCAATAAAGTGCCACCTCCGTCAGGAGCTGCAAACGTGGGCATGAGTTACATAGCTATGGGGAATCCTTGTGCTCACACAGTATTCATTCTGTCTAGGTGTCAGATAGCTCAATCGACACCACAAGGGGAAAGCCATCTGCACTTTGCCCCCTACCCAAGTCAGTCAGTGTCTTTGTGCCAGACAGATCAAACACCGCGATGGGAAGTCTGTGTGCACCAACAGCATAGGTGGGTCCAACGCAACCCAAGACATGAACAATAAAGAAATCAGAGTGGCCAAACATGGCAGACTTACACTACGCCGACGACATAGGCCTCGGGCCACAGCTTCAGCAATCGTAGGCAGGAAGCGGACTTCAATGCTAGTACACCTGTGAAGGTCTCATTAAATCACTTACGTTTTCTTTCACCGCTCCAAAGACTGCATTAGCCAGGAAAAAGTTGCACAGGCCCAACCTGGCGCCGTTGCAGTTCCCCTGGGACATAGGCCTCAGCCAACAACTTCAGCAATCGTAGGCAGGAAGCGGACTTCGATGCTAGTACACCTGTGAAGGTCTCAGTAAATCCGTTACATTTTCTTTCACCGCTCCAAAGACTGCATTAGCCAGGAAAAAGTTCCACAGGCCCAACCTGGCGCCGTTGCAGTTCCCCCGGGACATAGGCCTCAGCCAACAACTTCAGCAATCGTAGGCAGGAAGCAGACTTCGATGCTAGTACACCTGTGAAGGTCTCAGTAAATCCGTTACATTTTCTTTCACCGCTCCAAAGACTGCATTAGCCAGGAAAAAGTTCTACAGGCCCAACCTGGTGCCGTTGCAGTTCCCCCGGGACATAGGCCTCAGCCAACAACTTCAGCAATTGTAGGCAGGAAGCGGACTTCGATGCTGTGAAGGTCTCAGTAAATCCATTACGTTTTCTTTCACCGCTCCAAAGACTGGATTAGCTAGGAAAAAGTTCTACAGGCCCAACCTGGCGCCGTTGCAGTTCCACCGGGACATAGGCCTCGGCCAACAGCTTCAGCAATCGTAGGCAGGAAGCGGACTTCGATGCTAGTACACCTGTGAAGGTCTCAGTAAATCTGTTACGTTTTCTTTCACTGCTCCAAAGACTGGATTAGCTAGGAAAAAGTTCTACAGGCCCAACCTGGTGCCGTTGCAGTTCCACTGGGACATAGGTCTCGGCCAACAGCTTCAGCAATCGTAGGCAGGATGCGGACTTCGATGCTAGTACACCTGTGAAGGTCTCAGAAAATCCGTTACGTTTTCTTTCACCGCTCCAAAGACTGCATTAGCCAGAAAAAAGTTCCACAGGCCCAACCTGGCGATGTTGCAGATCCACCTGGACATAGGCCTCGGCCAACAGCTTCAGCAATCGTAGGCAGGAAGCGGACTTCGATGCTAGTACACCTGTGAAGGTCTCAGTAAATCCGTTATGTTTTCTTTCACTGCTCCAAAGACTGCATTAGCCAGGAAAAAGTTCCACAGGCCCAACCTGGTGCCGTTGCAGTTCCCCCGGAACATAGGCGTCAGCCAACAGCTTCAGCAATCGTAGGCAGGAAGCAGACTTCGATGCTAGTACACCTGTGAAGGTCTCATTAATGCAGTTATGCTCCTTTCCTGTGGTACAAACGAGTTTCTCAGATAACTGTGGTAACACGAGAGAAAATACATGATGCGCAATGCTGACCCCCTGACCCTAAGCAGGAGGAGGAGGTGGCCTCACAAGGCCAAGAAACTATGACCAGGACCCGCTGTAGCCTGTGCTGAAAGGATGTGAGCTGGCTCTTGGCCAGGCTCAGTCCCAGAAAACACCTTGCGTGGCTCAAAGTGCTGCAAGTGACATAGCAATGGGGAATCTATGTGTCCACACACTACTTATTCTGTTTGGGTGTCGGATACCTCATCGACAATGCAAGGGATAAACCATCTGCAGTCTGCACCCTATCTGAGTCTGTCAGTCTTTTGAGGACAGACAGGTAAAACACCTCTAAGGGAAGTCTGTGTCCACCCACAGCATGGGTGGGCCCAAGGAACTTAAAGACAGTACACATAAAGAAATCAGAGTGCCCAAACATGGCAGACTTTCACTGCGCCCCGGACATGGGCCTCTGCACAAACCCTCAGCAATCGCGGGCATAGAGCGGACTCTGATGCTAGCGTAGCTGTGAACGTCTCATTAGCGCTGTATCGCTCCTCTTGTTTGTCCCAATGCAGTGCCCCGGATAGCTGTGGTAACGTGAGAGAAAATGCATGTTGGCTTCGGCCCACACTCCATGCCTTAGTCAGTCTCGTTTTTTTTTAAAGTGCCAGGCAGGTACAACTCCGCTATGGGAAGTCTGTGTGCACCCACAGCATGGGTGGGTGCCAGGAACCCAGAGAAGGTACATAAAGAAATCCCATTGCAGTGCCCCGGATAGCTGTGGTAACGTGAGAGAAAATACATGTTGGCTTCGGCCCACACTCCATACCCTAGTCAGTCAATGTTTTTTTTGGGACCAGATAGGTAGAACACCGCGATGGGAAAACTTAATGCACAGACCCCTGTAATATTTCTGTAGCAAAGGTATAAGCTGACCCCAGTAACAGTTATGTTGCAGAAGTCTAGGGAGACCCCAGTAACATTTCAGTAGTAACAGTATAGACAGACCCCAGTAACATTTCTGTAGTAACAGTATAGGCTGACCCCAGTAACATTTGTGTAGTAGCAGTATAGGCAGACCCCTGTAACATTTGTGTAGCAGCAGTATAGACAGACCCCTGCAACATTTCTGCAGCTGAAGTATAGGTAGCCCCCGGTAACATTTCTGTAGCTGAAGTATAGGCAGACCCCTGTAACATTTCTGCAGCTGAAGTATAGGCAGACCCTTGTAACATTGATTCAGTTACTCTCTCCTTTGGCCCAAACAAGTTTCTCAGATAACTGTGGTAACACGAGAGAAAATGCATGATGCGCATTGCTGATCACCTGACCCCAAGCAGGAGGAGGAGGTGGCCTTACAAGGCCAAGAAACCAGGACCAGGACCCGCTGTAGCCTGTGTTGAAAGGATGTGAGCGGGCCCTTGGCCAGGCTCGGTCCCAGCAAATACCTTGTGAGACCCAAGGTGCTGCAATTGACATAGCAATGGGCAGTCCATGTGCCCACACAGTATTCATTCTGTCTAGGTGTCGGATAGCTCTAGCGACACCGCAAGGGGAAAGGCATCTGCACTATGCACCCTACCCAAGTCAGTCAGTCAGTCACTTTGTGCAGGACAGGGAAATCACCGCTGTGGGAAGTCTGTGTGTACCCACAGTATAGGCGAGTCGAAGGAACCCAAAGACAGCATTAAATATGAAGGAATCAGACTGCCCAAACATGGCAGACTTAAAGTGCGCCGAGACCATAGGTCTCTGCCCACACCCTTAGCAATCGCGGGCATAAAGTGGACTTCGATGCTAGTACAGCAGTGAACATCTCATTAATGCAGTTACGCTCCTCTCCTTTGGCCCAAACGAGTTTCTCAGATAACTGTGGTAACATGAGAGAAAATTCATGATGCGCATTGCTGATCCCCTGACACCAAGCAGGAGGAAGAGGTGGCCTTACAAGGCCAAAAAAGCCATGACCAGGGCCCGCTGTAGCCTGTGTGGGAAGGATGTGTGCGGGCGCTTGGCCAGGCTTGGTCCAAGCAAACACCTTGTGAGAGCCAAGGTGCCGCGACTGACATAGCAATGGGAAGTCCATGTGCCCACACAGTATTCATTCTGTCTAGGTGTCGGATAGCTGTATCCTCACCGCAAGGGGAAAGCCATCTGCACTATGCACCCTACCCAAGTCAGTCAGTGACTTTGTGTCGGACAGGTAAATCACCGCTATGGGAAGTCTTTCTGCACCCACAGCATAGGCGAGCCGAATGAACCCAAAGACAGTAATAAACATGAAGAAATGATAGTGCCCAAACATGCCAGGCTTTCACTGTGCCGAGTACATAGGCCTCTGCACACACCCTCAGCAATCGTGGGCATAGAGCAGACTCTGATGCTAGTATAGCTGTGAAGGTCTCATCAATGCAGTAATGCTCCTCTTCTTTGGCCCAAACCAGTGTCTCAGATAACTGTGGTAACACGGGAGAAAATACATGATGCCCAGTGCTGATCCCCTGACCCCAAGCAGGAGGAGGAGGTAGCCCAGGACCCACTATAGTCTGTCTGGGAAGCCCATTAGCGTGCCCAGGGTCAGGCTCGGTTCCAAGCCTCCACCTTTGTGACCCAAGGTGCCCTGAGTTACATAGCAACGGGAAATCCATGTGTCACAACATAGATAGCTCAACACTGGAAGGGGCAGTCTTTGAGTTCCTTGGCCTAGCCTATGCTGCAAGTGCACATAGATGGTATTACACAGGAAGAAATCGGAGTGCCCAACCATGGGAGAGTTTCGCCCCGCCAAGAAACTTGGCCTCGGCCAGCAATTCTGGCCTAGTCAGTCACTGTATTATTGGTGCCACATAGGTAAAACACCGCGATGGGAAGACTTAGTGTACCCATTGTATAGACAGACCGCTGTAACATTCCTGTAGCAAAGGTATAAACAGACCCCAGGAACATTTCTGTAGCAGCAGTATAGGCAGACCCCTGTAACATTTTTGTAGCTGCAGTATAGGCAGACGCCAGTACCATTTCTGTAGTGAAAGTATAGGCAGACCCCAGGAACATTTCTCTAGCAGCAGTATACGCAGACCCCAGTACCATTTCTGTAGTGAAAGTATAGGCAGACCCCAGGAACATTTCTCTAGCAGCAGTATACGCAGACCCCTGTAACATTTCTGTAGCAGCAGTATAGGCTGTGAGGAAGGAAAAGCAGCAGCCAGAGGATTCAGAGTTTCAGCAGTGGACTGCGTAGAAGACTGGGTGCCCGATACATTGCTGGATGCATTTTCTGCTATCCACGACAGGACCTGCCCACAGTGCTCTGTTTGCAATAAAGGTCTACCACGTGGACCCATAAATTGTGATATGAAGCTGGGGACCCCAGAAACTTGCCTTTCTCCTAATCCCGTAGCAGCCGGCTGGGATACACCTGGACCAGGAACTCGGCCTGTGCCCACACCCTCACTTGGAACTCCGCATCCTCGCCCGCGTCCACATCCTCGAGCCCTACCCCTCAGCATGGCGGATTACGAATAGAGCAGACATAGACCGCTGTAAATAATTATGCAATTATATGCGTACACTTTCACGCAGAGAGCGGAATCGTAACGCTAACTCCAAGCAGAAAAAAATGGAAGGAAGGCTGCAAACAGGCCTAGCAATGCAATAGTGATGGACTAAAACTCCCAGCAGACACCCAGTAAAATTTAAACGGTCAGCGGTAGCCCTAAGAAGGAGCTTTTTGTTTTTTTTGGTCAAAGAATACAGGCTATATACTGTGTATATCACTTTTCCTCTATCAGTCGCTGTGGCCGTATGCTGTGCATCTCTAATTCACTGCAGACACAGGCCGGTGTAAATAATCTTGGAATTATGTGCGTAGACTTTGTCGCTGAGAGCAGTCTAGTAAGGCAAACTCCTGGCAGAAAAAAAATAGTCAAGAAGGCCGCAAACAGGCCTTAGTGCAATAGTGACGGACTACAACTCCCATCAGACACCCAGTAAAATTTAAACAGTCAAAGGTAGCCCAACTGAGGAGCTTTTTGTTTTTTATGGTCAAAGAATACAGGCTATATAGTGTGTATATCACTTTCCCTCTATCAGTCGCTATGGCCATATGCTGTGCGTCTCTAATTCACTGCAGACACAGTCCGGTGTAAATAATCTTTGAATTATGTGCGTAGACTTTGTCGCTGAGAGCAGTATAGTAAGGCAAACTCCAGCCAGAAAAAAAATAGTCAGGAAGGCCGCAAACAGGCCTAAGTGCAATAGTGATGGACTACTACTCCCATCAGACAACCTGTAAAATGCACACGGTCACAGGTAGCTGTAAGAAGGAGCTTTTATTTCAACATTTTTTTGAAAAAGAATACCGGCTATATAGCGTGTATATCAGGGGCTGTCGCCGTACGCTGTGCGTGAAGTTGACGGCAGCGGTGTAAAAAAATTCGGAATAATTGGCGTACAGTTGGAGGCTGACAGTGGTTATGTAATGCTAACTGCAGCCAGAACAAAATTATACGGAAGGCTGCAAACAGGCCTAGCTGTGCAATAGTGATGGACTACAACTCCCATCAGACAACCTGTAAAATGCACACGGTCGCAGGTAGCCCTAAGAAGGACCGTTGGGGTTCTAGTACACAGGATCCTACACTACCACTCTCCCTATCTCAGCAACGCTGTCCCTATACTATAATGCTATAGCTGTAATGGGGCTGCACTCCCGATATACGAAAAAAAATAAAATTTGCACAACTGCTACCAGCAGCCACAACAGTAATGCACATGATCGGATGTGACCCTAAGAAGGACCGTTGGCGTTCTTGTACACAGGATCCTACACTAACACTTTCCCTATAGCAGCACCAGCACTGTCCCTGAGCTCTCCCAATGTGTGACTCCCATGCCCTATACATAGAAAGATAAAAAAGTTACAGGACTTTGAATGCAGCGATATAGAAAAAAAAAGCTTTTCAAAAAAAGGGTTTTTATTGCAGAAAAGTGGAAAAACCTAAAAAAAATAAGAATTTGGTATCGTTGTAACAGTACTGACCCGCAGAAAAAATGTGTTGTATCATTTATGCTGCATGATTAACGCTGTAAAAAAAAACCAAAAAAACCCCATTTATGGCAGAATTGATGCGTTTTCTCTCCCTGTTATCATAAAAAAATAATAAAAGCTTTACAATATACTCTATGTACCCAAAAATGGCACCATCAAAAACATGTACAGTTCGCCATGCAAAAAACAAGCATTTATACGGCCGCGTCAACACAGCAGTAAAAAAGTTATGGCTTTTGAAAAATGGAGATGAAAATCCACCAAAAATTGTTGCGTCCTTAAGCCCAAAATAGTCCATGTCCTTAAGGGGTTAAATAGTGTGTTCGATTTATTGTACGAGTCGTAACGGATATGATGGTACCAAATATCTGGGATTTTAATTTTTTATTTATTTTTTTATACTGATAGGGGAAAGAGTGCTAAAACAAATTTTTTTTTGTAATTTTTTAAACATCTTTTTACACTACTTTTATATTTTTTACACTTTTTATATCCCTGTAGGGGTCCTGAACCATAGCAGCTATGATTGCTATGATAAAGCATTGCAGGACTTCTGTACTGCAATACCTTATCGCTTGTAACAGCGATCATAGACAATGGCAAGCCGAGACCCTTGTATCTGGTATCCTGTTGCCATGGTAATCCATCGGCCTTCTGAGATTACACAGTGAGGGTCTGATGACATCACAGGTGGAGCATGCTCCCTCTGTAAACCCTTTAAATGCAACAATCTACATAGATCACAGCATGTATGGGGTTAAAAGCAAGATCATTGTTGATCTTGGGTGTTGAAGCGGGAGGCCAGCTATCAGTAACAGCAGGCTTCTGCTGGAGGATAGTGCTGGCTCAGCTTCTGATCCAGAACCATCCACATGACGTAAGGTTATGTCCTGTCACATTAAGTACCTCGCTGCCATGACATAATGTGGCATTAAGGGGTGAATTAGGGTATTTTCTCTGCGGGCTTGGGCTGAAGGTTTTAAGGATAATATAAAGATGAGCAGAGAAAGATGGCATCCCTGCGTAGTGCTGTTTAAAGTAATCTTATAATGAACCATAAAAAAAGGGTGACAAAAGCCCATTTTGTCTACAGCCGCAAAAGTGTATAGCCAATTTATATAATCAAATGCCTATTTGGCATCCAGAGCAAGAAAAACGGTAGGGATTTTTGTGAACTCGACAAAATGTGCAAGGTTTAGGACCCATCTGGTATTGACCAAAGCCTATAGAATATCAGGAATAAAATCCCCCTACAGGCCAATATATAAATAGTCACAGCCATAAAAAGTTTTGTGAAATTCCAAGAAATGTGTACTGTATCTTTTAATTAAAATTTCAATTTTATCAGTAATCAAATTATATAAAAAACCTAACTGCACCCTGTAATGTCCCAAACTATAATATTTAGATGAGTAAGTGGAGTAACCGCCCTGAAAAGGGTGACCCCACACTAGAACCTCACCTGCCTCTCCCTATATTTTCTAAATTGAAAAAAAGGGAAGGGATAAGAGACAGAAGAGCTTTTAGATACCCAGTCAGGAAAAAAAGAGACCTGGTACAAAAAACGAATAACATTAATAATAATGACATAAAATAATAATATTAAATCCAATTTGTTTTTCTTTAAATACCACTACCAAAAAGAAAAAACACAAATAAGGCCTCTACGGGAACTGATGGACAACGGAGGGCTGCTGGCTGGGGCATGGTTTCAGTATCTTCAGATTGGTACATTTATACAATATCTCAGCCCCAGTACACAACTTGTTGCTCCTCTATCTTAGTTGGAAAAACTTTATATGAACATCCGCTCCACCGACAAAAGAGATCTTTCAGATTTACCATATTTTGCTGGTGGAGGAGACCTTTAAGGGAAACCCTCTCCATGTCCTGCAGCTCTCCCAATATCTTGGGGATTGGATATATGTGAGCGGAACTGTGAAGACCTTGTGGCGCATTCTTACGGTGTTATCTATGGCACATTTAGGTGAGGTTGGGAGATGAAATTGGGCAAGAGTTTCACAGAAGAGCAATGGACCAAAATTTTTACCTTGACACAGAAAGGTTCTCTCCTATGCATATGGTGGATCTGCCCCCTAATACAAACCCCTTTGGCATGACATAAATAGACTATACAATGAGGTCTTCCACTCACCCCTCACCTTTTCACCAGAATTGGCTCTTCTTTTATTGCTTCCAGGTTCTATATCGCAGGCTAAAAAAAGCTCACTCAGGTTTTTTCTCCTAGCCATTCACCAGCTTATTCACAAATCTACTTCACCTCCCACACAGTTATCATGGATAGAGACATTAGATGAAATAATGCACACAGAACACCTCGGAGTGAATGATGACAATAAACATGCCTGCTTCTACAACACTTGGGCAGCTTGGATAACATTTTGTGCCTCCCCTCACCTAGGTGTTTGGTTGGTATCGGGTGTTGTGGCTCCATAACCACAAAATTAATGTATTCTCCATACTTCATACAAAATATTACTATAAAAGGCTTAGGCCCTCCAGGCTGTCGGACGATTCTCGCCCCCTTCCCCTACTTCTCTTTCACCTCCTATTATGTCATGTTATAAAGTAACGGTCTCTATTTTTGTTGTTAATACTATTTGCGGTTAATAAAACAGAAGAATAATATACGTTGAGCCTAATAAGGAATTGTATTACTCAATTATTGTTGCATATAACGAGCACATATTAGAGAGCACCCAGAAAGAATGCTATTCCTAATCATTGTTTTACAAACTTGGTAAAAAAACTGATACATTGATTTGAAGGAATACTGCCATCCAATAGGTGGTGCTGCAGAAGTATTATTCCATCTTCCATGTTTGCAGGTCTGAAGGAGAGATTTCACATTCCTTTCACATGCCTTGTCACTCGACTAATTATTTACTGATATGGTCATCCCTCCATGCTATTTATCTAAATGCTATTGATCCCAACATGTCTGTGCTCTCTTACCCTCTGTTTCTGGTATTTATCTAGTGCAAATTGAGTTCACCATGTTCCTGCCCACCCATGTGATCATGTGTGTATTTATTATATACATCTGTAGATTTGCTCCATTATTGCCTGAGGAAGGACCCGGTGAGGTCCGTAAGCTCGCTATAACATCATGTATTTTTGTTAGCCATTAAAAGGTATATCTACAAGATTACTTGATTTTTCCTACTCAGAACAATCACAATGAAAAAAAATGTATTTCAAAATGCCAGCATTTTTCTAAATGTAACATGCCTTTTTATAGTGTGGTGACAAGACATTTCTGTATAATGTCATTTTGCACATGCATTTTTCTTGTCATCTGTTCTACAGTGAAGCCTAAGAAAAAATATCAGAAAGAACACCAAAACATGCTACATGTTAAAAAATAAAATACCACTGAAAAAAGAACACAAATGAAAAATCTTTGCGTGTATATTTCATGTTATATTTCAAACAAGACCACCACATATGAAAATAAGTACCCATGACAAGAATCCGGGGCACTTCTATGCACGTCTCTAGATGGTATATGAGAGAGAAAAGCTACTCTAGAAAAGGACAAAACAGAACAGACGAACAAGTACACAAAAATACACAGACAGCGGACAAAGTACTAGGAGGACTAAAACAGTACTAGGGATCTGGGCAAACAAACATGGACCAATATCTCTAAGACAAAACAGGCATTTCAAAAGTAATATCCAGAGATGCATAGGGAAATACCACACAGCATTGAAAAGAACTAGAAAGACAGCAGTATAACCAGCGTCCTCTGCCAGGAGGAGTCAGAATAAGAACCCCCAGAAAGACACTGATATGTTGATTGAGGCAAATGACAACTCAGCCGGCAGTCCATCAGTGCTAAAGCAAAAGGAAGATGTTAACTGGTCAGCGTCCAGCACCAATTGAAAGTGCACGTGCGCCAGCAGGTGTATCACATGTTCCAGCACTGACATTGGGATGTCACACTGGACGCGCACTTGTGCCTGGGACCTATCAGCGTTGGCACCGTGACATCTGGATTTACTCATCCTCTGTTCTTTTTTTCAGAAAATGTAATAAAGGAAAAAAGTACTAACATTTAATTAAATACATTTGAAAACTGAGAATTTTAAAAGACAACCAAAATCTTAGAAAATAGGTCTGTTTTGTTTCTTGTCTTTTGATTGCTCTGTTTGTCATTGACTTCATACTTAATTTCCACCAAGTGTTTTTAAAGTTAAGCGTTGTTAATATAATAAAGAGTTATTGTGCTATAGCATTAAACATTCATGCTGGCTAAAAATATTATCTAATTGTTTTGTGTACTTTACATCTCATAAAAAATCCCTCGTAATGTAGGATTGCCCTAGTGGAAGCACACGCAACTCATTTCTATTCATGCATTTCTGAGCTCAGTGTGAAACACTCTTTTCCCTTTAATGTGTGTCATGCAGCGCTTTTGAGTACATTTCATGGAGGGTTTTTATTGAATTTCTGTAGCTGTCATTATGTCTGCATACAGTACACCCTTTAAGAAATAATATTGTGTTTTCCCAGTCCTATAATTGGTTTTAGATTTAGTAATCAATATAATTTATTTTTTCCTAACACTCAATAGCAAGAAACGCAGTCTCTTAGCATACTGTAATTGAATTTTTCATGGTTTTAAGTATTTTCCATATCTATGGGTTTAAATGTTCTAAAAACAAACATGTCATTTCATTTCTTTTTTAATATCTTTTTGTTACTGAAATCTATTCAAAATATATATTGCTTTGAAAAAAAAATTTTTTCTTTCAGATAATCCAAAAAACTAATGATAACAAAAAAGTGAATTTTTGTAATGCCGAAACTTTTTTATGAATTGTTAGTACATTTGCTTAATTAACAACAATATTAATCACCCATATTTGCAATGTAAAACTGGCCCCTTAAAGGGGTTGTCCCGCAAAAGCAAGTGAAGTTATACACTTCCATATGGCCGTATAAATGCACACTGTAATATACATCGTGCATTAAATATTGGCCATACAGAAGTTATATACTTACACCCGGCCCCCCTCCCCCCCCGGTGTTGGCGTCCCCGTCTCCATGGCGCCGACCGAAGCCTTCTTCTGCCTCGATTGGACACGCTTGCGCAGTCTGCCATTCTGTCCCGTTGAGTGGGGCCACTCCGGCGTGCTCGCGCCGCACAGCTGGTCTGCGCATGCGCAGTAGACCTGTGCGGCGCGAGCATGCCGGAGCGGTACCATTCAACGGGACAGAAGAGCAGACTGCGCAAGCGCGTCTAATCGAGGCAGAAGAAGGCTTCGGTCGGTGCCATGGAGACGGGGACGCCAAGACCGGGGGGGTAAGTATATAACTTCTGTATGGCCAATATTTAATGCGCGATGTATATTACAAAGTGCATTTATATGGCCATACAGAAGTGTACAACTTCAATTGCTTTTGCGGGACAACCCCTTTAACTCTTTCAGAATGCAGACAAATTTGTTGTGCATTCAAATCACAATTCCTTGTTCTCCAGCCTATTAACAGTTTACTGTTTAAAATAATGAATACAATTTTGTGCAAAAGTTTTAGGCCGGTGTGGAAAAGTTTCTGCAAAGGAAGAATTTTTTTCGACTATAGAAGGCGTCTAATTGACTCCAAATGTATTCTGCAGGTGACCCCAAGCATAAAGTCAATGTTATTAACAACTACCTTCAGCGTAAATAAGAAGAATGAGTATTTGAAGTTATGATATTACCCACAGAACCCTGCTCTCAACATTATCGAGTCCATCTGTGTTTATAGGAAGAGACAAGGTTATCAGAAAGCCTACATCCACAGAAGATCTATGGTTAATTCTCCAAGATATCTGAAAAAAACTCCCTGCAGAGTTCCTTCAAAAACCATGTGCAAGTGTACCTAGAAGAACTGATGCTGTTTTGCAGTCAAAGGGTGGTCACTCCAAATATTGATTTGATTTACATTTCTCTTTTGTTCATTCACTTTGCATTTTGGTATTTGACAAAAAAAACTATTAACACTAGAGATGAGCGAGCACCAAAATGCTCGGGTGCTCGTTACTCGGGACGAAATTTTCGCGATGCTCGAGGGTTCGTTTCGAGTAACGAACCCCATTGAAGTCAATGGGCGACTCGAGCATTTTTGTATATCGCCGATGCTCGCTAAGGTTTCCATTTGTGAAAATCTGGGCAATTCAAGAAAGTGATGGGAACGACACAGCAACGGATAGGGCAGGCGAGGGGCTACATGTTGGGCTGCATCTCAAGTTCCCAGGTCCCACTATTAAGCCACAATAGCGGCAAGAGTGCCCCCCCCCCCTTACTTCTGAAAAGCCCTCATTAGCAATGCATACCTTAGCTAAGCACCACACTACCTCCAACAAAGCACAATCACTGCCTGCATGACACTCCGCTGCCACTTCTCCTGGGTTACAAGCTGCCCAACCCCCCCCCCCCCCGCGCACGACGCAGTGTCCACAGCGCACACCAAAGTGTCCCTGCGCAGCCTTCAGCTGCACTCATGCCACACCACCCTCATGTCTATTTATAAGTGCGTCTGCCATGAGGAGGAACCGCAGGCACACACTGCAGAGGGTTGGAACGGCTAGGCAGCGACCCTCTTTAAAAGGGGCGGGGCGATAGCCCACAATGCTGTACAGAAGCAATGAGAAATATAATCCTGTGCCACCGCCATCAGGAGCTGCACACGTGGGCATAGCAATGGGGAACCTATGTGCCACACACTATTCATTCTGTCAAGGTGTCTGCATGGCCCAGTCAGACCGCGGTTTTTTATAAATAGTCACAGGCAGGTACAACTCCGCAATGGGAATTCCGTGTGCACCCACAGCATGGGTGGCTCCCTGGAACCCACCGGCTCTACATAAATGTATCCCATTGCAGTGCCCATCACAGCTGAGGTAATGTCCGATTAAATGCAGGTGGGCTTCGGCCCACACTGCATGCCCCAGTCAGACTGGGCTTCATTAGAAGTGGACACATGCAGTTACAACTCCGTGTGGACCGACAGCATGGGTGGGTGCCAGGAAGCCACCGGTGGTACATAAATATATCCCATTGCATTGCCCATCACAGCTGAGGTAATGTCATGTTTAATGCAGGTGGGCTTCGGCCCACACTGCATGCCCCAGTCAGACTGGGGTTCTTTAGAAGTGGGCACATGCAGTTACAACTCCCTGTGGACCCACAGCATGGGTGGCTCCCTGGAACCCACCGGCTGTACATAAATGTATCCCATTGCAGTGCCCATCACAGCTGAGGTAACGTCTGATTAAATGCAGGTGGGCTTCGGCCCACACTGCATGCCCCAGTCAGACTGGGGTTCTTTAGAAGTGGACACATGCAGTTACAACTCCGTGTGGACCGACAGCATGGGTGGGTGCCAGGAAGCCACCGGTGGTACATAAATATATCCCATTGCATTGCCCATCACAGCTGAGGTAATGTCATGTTTAATGCAGGTGGGCTTCGGCCCACACTGCATGCCCCAGTCAGACTGGGGTTCTTTAGAAGTGGGCACATGCAGTTACAACTCCCTGTGGACCCACAGCATGGGTGGCTCCCTGGAACCCACCGGCTGTACATAAATGTATCCCATTGCAGTGCCCATCACAGCTGAGGTAACGTCTGATTAAATGCAGGTGGGCTTCGGCCCACACTGCATGCCCCAGTCAGACTGGGGTTCTTTAGAAGTGGACACATGCAGTTACAACTCCGTGTGGACCGACAGCATGGGTGGGTGCCAGGAAGCCACCGGCGGTACATAAATATATCCCATTGCATTGCCCATCACAGCTGAGGTAATGTCATGTTTAATGCAGGTGGGCTTCGGCCCACACTGCATGCCCCAGTCAGACTGGGGTTCTTTAGAAGTGGACACATGCAGTTACAACTCCCTATGGACCCACAGCATGGGTGGCTCCCTGGAACCCACCGGCTGTACATAAATGTATCCCATGGTAGTGCCCATTACAGCTGAGGTAACGTCTGATTAAATGCAGGTGGGCTTCGGCCCACACTGCATGCCCCAGTCAGACTGGGGTTCTTTAGAAGTGGACAAATGCAGTTACAACTCCCTGTGGACCCACAGCATGGGTGGCTCCCTGGAACCCACTGGTGGTACATAAATATATCCCATTGCAGTGTCCAGCACAGCTGATGCAACGTCAGCTTTAATGCAGGTGGGCAAAAAATTAATTGGATTACACTGTAGGCGAGGGCCCAAAAAAATTGGTGTACCAACAGTACTAATGTACCTCAGAAAAATTGCCCATGCCCAACCAAGAGGGCAGGTGAAACCCATTAATCGCTTTGGTTAATGTGGCTTAATTTGTAACTAGGCCTGGAGGCAGCCCAGTTAAAATAAAAATTGGTTCAGGTGCAAGTTTCAACGCTTTAACGAGCATTGAAACGTATAAAAATTGTTTACAAAAATTATATGACTGAGCCTTGTGGGCCTAAGAAAAATTGCCCGTTCGGCGTGATTACGTCAGGTTGCAGGAGGAGGAGCAGGAGGAGGAGGATGAATATTATACACAGATTGATGAAGCTAAAAGGTCCACGTTTTTGATGGTGATAGAGAACAATGCTTCCATCCGCGGGTGCAGCCTACGTATTGTTTAGGTATCGCTGCTGTCCGCTGGTGGAGAAGAGAAGTCTGGGGAAATCCAGGCTTTGTTCATCTTGATGAGTGTAAGCCTGTCGGCACTGTCGGTTGACAGGTGGGTACGCTTATCCGTGATGATTCCCCCAGCCACACTAAACACCCTCTCTGACAAGACGCTAGCCGCAGGACAAGCAAGCACCTCCAGGGCATACAGCGCGAGTTCAGGCCACGTGTCCAGCTTCGACACCCAGTAGTTGTAGGGGGCAGAGGCGTCACCGAGGACGGTCATGCAATCGGCTACGTACTCCCTCACCATCCTTTTACAGTGCTCCCGCCGACTCAGCCTTGACTGGGGAGCGGTGACACAGTCTTGCTGGGGAGCCATAAAGCTGTCAAAGGCCTTAGAGAGTGTTCCACTGCCTGTGCTGTACATGCTGCCTGATCTCTGCGCCTCCCCTGCTACTTGGCCCTCGGAACTGCGCCTTCGGCCACTAGCGCTGTCGGATGGGAATTTTACCATCAGTTTGTTCGCCAGGGTCCTGTGGTATAGCATCACTCTCGAACCCCTTTCCTCTTCGGGTATGAGAGTGGAAAGGTTCTCCTTATACCGTGGGTCGAGCAGTGTGTACACCCAGTAATCCGTAGTGGCCAGAATGCGTGTAACGCAAGGGTCACGAGAAAGGCATCCTAACATGAAGTCAGCCATGTGTGCCAGGGTACCTGTATGCAACACATGGCTGTCCTCACTAGGAAGATCACTTTCAGGATCCTCCTCCTCCTCCTCCTCCTCAGGCCATACACGCTGAAAGGATGACAGGCAAGCAGCATGGGTACCCTCAGCAGTGGGCCAAGCTGTCTCTTCCCCCTACTCCTCATCCTCCTCATGCTCCTCCTCCTCCTCAACGCGCTGAGATATAGACAGGAGGGTGCTCTGACTATCCAGCGACATACTGTCTTCCCCCGCCTCTGTTTCCGAGCGCAAAGCGTCTGCCTTTATGCTTTGCAGGGAACTTCTCAAGAGGCATAGCAGAGGTATGGTGACGCTAATGATTGCAGCATCGCCGCTCACCATCTAGGTAGACTCCTCAAAGTTTCCAAGGACCTGGCAGATGTCTGCCAACCAGGCCCACTCTTCTATAAAGAATTGAGGAGGCTGACTCCCACTGCGCCGCCCATGTTGGAGTTGGTATTCCACTATAGCTCTACGCTGCTCATAGAGCCTGGCCAACATGTGGAGCGTAGAGTTCCACCGTGTGGGCACGTTGCACAGCAGTCGGTGCACTGGCAGATAAAACCGATGTTGCAGGGTGCGCAGGGTGGCAGCGTCCGTGTGGGACTTGCGGAAATGTGCACAGAGTCGGCGCACCTTTCCTAGCAGGTCTGACAAGCGTGGGTAGCTTTTCAGAAAGCGCTGAACCACCAAATTAAAGACGTGGGCCAGGCATGGCACGTGCGTGAGGCTGCCGAGCTGCAGAGCCGCCACCAGGTTACGGCCGTTGTCACACACGACCATGCCTGGTTGGAGGCTCAGTGGCGCAAGCCAGCGGTCGATCTGCTCTGTCAGACCCTGCAGCAGTTCATGGGCCATGTGCCTCTTCTCGCCTAAGCTGAGTAGTTTCAGCACGGCCTGCTGACGCTTGCCCACCGCTGTGCTGCCACGACGTGCGACACCGACTGCTGGCGACGTGCTGCTGCTGACACATCTTGATTGCGAGACAGAGGTTGCGTAGGAGGAGGAGGGTGGTTGAATGGAGGAAGCATACACCGCTGCAGATACCACCACCGAGCTGGGGCCCGCCATTCTGGGGGTGGGTAGGACGTGAGCGGTCCCAGGCTCTGACTCTGTCCCAGCCTCCACTAAATTCACCCAATGTGCGGTCAGGGAGATATAGTGGCCCTGCCCGCCTGTGCTTGTCCACGTGTCCATTGTTAAGTGGACCTTGCCAGTAACCGCGTTGGTGAGGGCGCGTACAATGTTGCGGGAGACGTGGTCATGCAGGGCTGGGACGGCACATCGGGAAAAGTAGTGGCGACTGGGAACTGAGTAGCGCGGGGCCGCCGCCGCCATCATACCTTTGAAAGCCTCCGTTTCCACAACCCTATACGGCAGCATCTCCAGGCTGATAAATTTGGCTATGTGCACGTTTAACGCTTGAGCGTGCGGGTGCGTGGCGGCGTACTTGCGCTTGCGCTCCAACACTTGCGCTAGCGACGGCTGGAGGGTGCGCTGAGAGACATTGGTGGATGGGGCCGAGCACAGCGGAGGTGAGGGTGTGGGTGCAGGCCAGGAGACGGTAGTGCCTGTGTCCTGAGAGGGGGGTTGGATCTCAGTGGCAGGTTGGGGCACAGGGGGAGAGGCAGCGGTGCAAACCGGAGGCGGTGAACGGCCTTCGTCCCACCTTGTGGGGTGCTTGGCCATCATATGTCTGCGCATGCTGGTGGTGGTGAGGCTGGTGGTGGTGGCTCCCTGGCTGATCTTGGCGCAACAAAAGTTGCACACCACTGTTCGTCGGTCGTCTGCACTCTCAGTGAAAAACTGCCAGACCTTTGAGCACCTCGGCCTCTGCAGGGTGGCATGGCGCGTGGGGGCGCTTTGGGAAACAGTTGGTGGATTATTCAGTCTGGCCCTGCCTCTACCCCTGGCCACCGCACTGCCTCTTCCAACCTGCCCTGCTGCTGCACTTGCCTCCCCCTCTGAAGACCTGTCCTCAGTAGGCGTAGCAAACCAGGTGGGGTCAGTCACCTCATCGTCCTGCTGCTCTTCCTCCAAATCCTCTGTGCGCTCCTCCCTCGGACTTACTCCAATTATTACTACCTGAGTGATAGACAACTGTGTCTCATCGTCATCGTCCTCCTCACCCACTGAAACCTCTTGAGACAGTTGCCAGAAGTCCCCAGCCTCATCCCCCGGACCCCGGGAACTTTCCAAAGGTTGGGCATCGGTCACGACAAACTCCTCCAGTGGGAGAGGATTCGGAACCATTGCTGCCCATTCTGGGCAGGGGCCCGAGAACAGTTCCTGGGAGTCTGCCTGCTCCTCAGAATGTGTCATTGTAATGGAGTGAGGAGGCTGGGAGGAAGGAGGAGCAGTAGCCAGAGGATTCAGAGTTGCAGCAGTGGACGGCGCAAAATTCTGGGTGGTCGATAGATTGCTGGATGCACTTTCTGCCATCCACGACAGGACCTGCTCACACTGCTCATTTTCTAATAAAGGTCTACCGCGTGGACCCATTAATTGTGAGATGAATGTGGGGACGCCAGAAACGTGCCTCTCTCCTAATCCCGCAGCAGTCGGCTGCGATACACCTGGATCAGGAGCTCGGCCTGTGCCCACACCCTGACTTGGGCCTCCGCGTCCTCGCCCGCATCCACGTCCTCTAGGCCTACCCCTACCCCTCAGCATGCTGTATTACCAGTAGTGCAGAAACAGAACACTGTAATTAAATGTGCCGCTTATTGGCCTGTGGTTGGAGGCTGACTTCCCTTACGGAACGCACATCAGAGCCAGGAAAGAATTTTGTGCACACCTGTAGTGAGACGTAGGTGCGTATGACTGAGCTAGTGGAATTCACAGTGCAGAAGCAGTCAAGTGGCCAAAGGCCAGTAGTAGGCCTTAAGTATTTTGCTTTTTTTTTTTTTTTTAAATGCTGAGCTGATACAGCAGACAGATACTGTGGGCAGCGTATAATATTATGTATACTCTTTCCCTCTGGCGGGATGACGGCGATCATGTAACAGAGACAGCAGATCCAGGAAACAATTTTGCGCAAGCCTGCTGTAACGCTTAGCTGCGTATTAATTAGGACTACTACCCCCAGCAGATAGATACTATAGGCAGCGTATAATATTATGTATACTCTTTCCCTCTGGCGGGATGACAGCGCTGATGTAACAGAGACAGCAGATCCAGGAAACAATTTTGCGCAAGCCTGCTGTAACGCTTAGCTGCGTATTAATTAGGACTACTACCCCCAGCAGATAGATACTGTAGGCAGCGTATAATATTATGTATACCTCTTTCCCTCTGGCGGGATGACGGCGATCATGTAACAGAGACAGCAGATCCAGGAAACAATTTTGCGCAAGCCTGCTGTAACGCTTAGCTGCGTATTAATTAGGACTACTACCCACAGCAGATAGATACTGTAGGCAGCGTATAATATTATGTATACTGTTTCCCTCTGGCGGGATGACGGCGCTGATGTAACAGAGACAGCAGATCCAGGAAACATTTTTGCACAAGCCTGCTGTAACGCTTAGCTGCGTATTAATTAGGACTACTACCCCCAGCAGATAGATACTGTAGGCAGCGTATAATATTATGTATACTCTTTCCCTCTGGAGGGATGACGGCGCTGATGTAACAGAGACAGCAGATCCAGGAAACATTTGTGCGCAAGCCTGCTGTAACGCTTAGCTGCGTATTAATTAGTTCTACTACCCCCAGCAGATAGATACTGTAGGCAGCGTATAATATTATGTATACTGTTTCCCTCTGGCGGGATGACGGCGCTGATGTAACAGAGACAGCAGATCCAGGAAACAATTTTGCGCAAGCCTGCTGTAACGCTTAGCTGCGTATTAATTAGGACTACTACCCCCAGCAGACACGCAGTAAACTGAAGACGGTCACAGGCAGCCCAAATATAGTATTTTTCCCCAATTTTTTTGAAAAAGCCCACTGCCTATATAGCCTGAATATCTCTTTCCCTGCCTCACCAGTACTGGCCCTATACTCTGTACAATGACTGCAGACTGCGGATGCAATGCTCTGCATGCCCGATATACAAAAAAAAATTGTGCAACACTGCTAAAAGCAGCCTCAACAGTACTGCACACGGTCAGATGTGGCCCTAAGAAGGACCGTTGGGGTTCTTGAAGCCTAAAATAACTCCTAACGCTCTCCCTATAGCAGCTCCGGCACCAGCAGCACTTTCCCTGATCTCTGTCAGAATGCATCTGTGGCGAGCCGCGGGAGGGGCCGATTTATATACTCGGGTGACACCTGATCTCGCCAGCCACTCACTGCAGGGGGGTGGTATAGGGCTTGAACGTCGCAGGGGGAAGTTGTAATGCCTTCCCTGTCTTTCTATTGGCCAGAAAAGCGCGCTAACGTCTCAGAGATGAAAGTGAAAGTAACTCGAACATCGCGTGGTACTCGTCTCGAGTAACGAACATCTCGAACACGCTAATACTCGAACGAGTACGTTCGCTCATCTCTAATTAACACTTCTATTTTTAAAAGCATTCTTAATTTGCAGAAATTTTTTCACATCTGCCTAAAAGTTGTTCACAGTACGGTTTATGGAAAAAATAATCTAATAACTGACCACAGCATGGATTCATGAAAACAGATTGAATGCTGTGCTGATAAGCTAAAACTCTTCAAAGTTTCCAAGCTTTCCCCTCTATGTTGCTTTCCCCTAAACCACCCTAATAAGTGTGTAAAGTCATGCGCTGTCATGTCAGGCTGCACTTCATGAGTTGGCAGAGATGAGAAGCCACACAGCGGGAAAATTGGAATTAGCACGTAACTATGGAGATCCAAATAAAAACTTGTAACAGACTTTCCCTTTATTGTCTCTTATGTTTTAGACGAAACTCAAGCTGTACAAGCAATACAAGCTACATCATGCAACATAGAAGCTAAAAAGTGAATTTATCTTTGGAGCTCAGAGAATAGCAGCTCATTTAAGATGCCTGTCACTTATCTCTTTTTGAGAATGTCACCCAATTTATTAGCATGACTGACATTTAAATCAAGGTTTGTCCTGCCTTTCATTTTCATCTTGGAGCAGAATGGGGAGGAAGGCAGCATTCCCAGACTGAGTTTATTATGCCTTGCTTTTGGAGAATTCAGTCAAAGAACCACTGTACCTGAGGGACTTGTAGAAGAGTTTGATGGTGTGAATATGGCAGATCCTCCATTCCATCTGGCTCTATTATGAGGCAAGCTACTTGGGAGTTGTAAGAAAGACTTTGAGTTGAAATACATGCACTTTGTTAGTTGCAGGTTTGCTTGCTTGCTCAGTGTATCCAAGCCTTGAAAGACAAGAATCACTACAAGATAAATATTATTTTGGACCTTAATTGCTGAATTCTTAAATTTTTTAGGGAACTGAAATTCTGCTTATTGCCAGAAGATCTGCAAAGCTGCAAGGTGCAGACATTGACCTGCCTTGCTTTTGACACTTCTGAATGAGGTAGGTTCTTTAGTGTAAAAGTAGTCAAACTATAAAGCTCACTGCTTAAGGAAGTAGTGATGGTGAGAGTTCAATAGGAGCCTTCATGTCTTCTTGAGTGCAACAGTATTACATGTTATATTCACTAGTTTATTTCAGGGTTGTTGCTCCAGGGATTTATTCTGATGGCCAGGTTTGAAGTCGCGAAGGAATTTTTCCCTAATATGAAGAAAATTGGCTCCTACCTCATGGGATTTTTTTCCTTTCTCTGGATTAACATTGCAGGATAATAGACTGAATTGGATAGGCATATGTATTTTTTTCAGCCTTACATACTAATATCACTATGTTAGGTCTCGAGCAGGACAGAAGGAGGGATAATGAGTATTGGATAAGTAATAATCATTGTCAGCCTCTTCCAGCAGATTTAAGAGACTAGGGCTGACACCACATCCATTTTTGATTATTTCTTTACCGTCAACATCAGCGGCAGTTTGGACAGATCCCTGGATAAGCATGTTGCATTAATCTGTTATCTTGTATATTGTGTTTTTAAAAGATGTAACCCCTTCTTGAAGGTGTTGTGCGAAGATTCAAAGTTATCCCTTATCCGCAGTAACAGAGTTGGTAAGTCTTAAAAAAACTTTATGTCCTGACATATGATGTGATGCAGAAGCCAATTATCCTTATTTTAGGAAAACATCATTGTATGTATAATTCACAACCCCCCTCTGCTCTCTGAGCCAGCTACTTACCCACTTGCATACATTTTCCTCCAAACTAAAGGCCTTTTTACATGCTACAATTATTGCTTAAACAATCGCACGACTGAACGAATGATTAACAAACTAACAACATCTTTAAATAAAATTACTCACACCTAGTAATCTGTATTTTCCCTCATTAGCTAAGTAAACTTCAGTAGCAGCTGGTCATGTGTTTGAGCATCTGATTATCTAGCTTGCAGATTCCATTGTCTTTCTCCATTGCATACACAATGAGTACATTGTCATCTCCAGGCATGAGTAAACACTGCACTCATTGGGTATGCAAAGCAAACAAAACCATCATTAAGTCGAGGCTTCACAATAGATTTTATGCCAGCTAAAAAACAGCCGCTAATGACAATTGAATGAATAGTGCATGACTGCCCTTGTTTACATGTAATGATCATTGCTCACTTTCAGCCATTTGAATCAATTTTGAGCAATAATCGTGTGTAAATGGACCTTAAGCATTCTCATTTTAAATACCAACCTTTTATGTGACACAATATCAAATCAAGACATACAAGATCCAATGACTTTTTCTGGTCCAGTCTAGAATTTATCTCTTCGTAGAAGCTAATCAGATTGGTGTAACAGCAGCAAAACCTCATAAACCCATGATGATATGGATTTATACAGTTATTTTCATTGAGGTACTCCAGGATAGCATCTCTTTTAGAGATGAGCGAACGTACTCGTCCGAGCTTGATACTCGTTCGAGTATTAGCGTGTTCGAGATGCTCGTTATTCGAAATGAGCACCACGCGATGTTCGAGTTACTTTCACTTTCATCTCTGAGACGTTAGCGCGCTTTTCTGGCCAATAGAAAGACAGGGAAGGCATTACAACTTCCCCCTGCGACGTTCAAGCCCTATACCACCCCCCTGCAGTGAGTGGCTGGCGAGATCAGATGTCCCTCCCACGGCTCGCCACAGATGCGTTCTGACAGAGATCAGGGAAAGTGCTGTCTTGCTGGAGTTGCTATTGGGAGAGTGTTAGGAGTATTTTAGGCTTCAAGAACCCCAACGGTCCTTCTTAGGGCCACATCTAACCGTGTGCAGTAGTGTGGAGGCTGCTTTTTGCAGTGTTGCACTTTTTTTTTTTTTGTATATCGGCCGTGCAGAGCATTGCGCCCTGCAGTAATTATACATAGTCCAGGGCCATTAGTGGTGGTAAGGCAGGGACAGAAGACATATTTATTGAATATAGGCAGTGGGCCTTTCCAAAAACATTTGGGAAAAAAAAAACTATTTGGGCTGCCTGTGACTGTCCTCAGTGTACTGGGTCTGTGCTGGGGGAAGTTGTCCTAATTCATACGCAGCCAGCTAAGTGTTACAGCAGGCTTGCGCAAAATTATTTCCTGGCTCTGTGTTGGCTGTTACATCACCACTGTATTCCAGTCCACAGTGCAACAGTTTGCAGTTATTTTACATACTCCAGGGCCAGTAGTGGTGACGCAGATAGAGAAGACATATACAGTGTATATAGGCAGTGGGCCTTTCCAAAAACATTTGGGAAAAAAAATCTATTTGGGCTGCCTGTGACTGTCCTCAGTGTACTGGGTCTGTGCTGGGGGTAGGTGTCCTAATTCATACGCAGCCAGTTAAGTGTTACAGCAGGCTTGCGCAAAATTAGAGGCAGGGCCAGACCGAATAATCCACCAACTGTTTCCCAAAGCGCTCCCTCGCGCCATGCCACCCTGCAGAGGTCAAGGTGCTCTACGGTGTGGCAGTTTTTCACAGAGACGCCTGACGAGCGACGAACAGTGGTGTGCAACCTTTGTCGCGCCAAGATCAGCTGGGGAGCCACCACCACCAGCATGCGCAGGCATATGATGGCCAAGCACCCCACAAGGTGGGACGAAGGGTCAGAGCAGAGCAGACCGACAGCTGGCTTTCGCCGCTGAGCCTCCAACCGGGCATGGTCGTGTGTGACAACGGCCGTAACCTGGTGGCGGCTCTGCAGCTCGGCAGCCTCACGCACGTGCCATGCCTGGCCCACGTCTTTAATTTGGTGGTTCAGCGCTTTCTGAAAAGCTACCCACATTTGTCATACCTGCTCGGAAAGGTGCGCCGGGTCCGCGCACATTTCCGCAACTCCAAGACGGACGCTGCCACCCTGCGGACCCTGCAACATCGGTTTAATCTGCCAGTGCACCGACTGCTGTGCGACATGCCCACACGGTGGAACTCTACGCTCCACATGTTGGCCAGACTCTATGAGCAGCGTAGAGCTATAGTGGAATACCAACTCCAACATGGGTGGCGTAGTGGGAGTCAGCCTCCTCAATTCTTTACAGAAGAGTGGGCCTGGTTGGCAGCCATCTGCCAGGTCCTTGGAAACTTTGAGGAGTCTACCCAGATGGTGAGCGGGGATGCTGCAATAATTAGCATCACCATTCCTCTGCTATGCCTCTTGAGAAGTTCCCTGCAAAGCATAAAGGCAGACGCTTTGCACTTGGAAACGGAGGCGGGGGAAGACAGTATGTCGCTGGATAGTCAGAGCACCCTCATGTCTATATCTCAGCGCGTTGAGGAGGAGGAGGAGGGGGAGGAGCATGAGGAGGAGGGGGAAGAGACAGCTTGGCCCACTGCTGAGGGTACACATGCTGCTTGCCTGTCATCCTTTCAGCGTGTATGGCCTGAGGAGGAGGAGGAGGATCCTGAAAGTGATCTTCCTAGTGAGGACAGCCATGTGTTGCGTACAGGTACCCTGGCACACATGGCTGACTTCATGTTAGGATGCCTTTCTCGTGACCCTCGCGCTACACGCATTCTGGCCACTACGGATTACTGGGTGTACACTGCTCGACCCACGGTACAAGGAGAACCTTTCCACTCTCATACCCGAAGAGGAAAGGGGTTCGAGAATGATGCTATACAACAGGGCCCTGGTGGACAAACTGATGGTAAACTTCCCATCCGACAGCGCTAGTGGCAGAAGGCGCAGTTCCGAGGGCCAGGTAGCAGGGGAGGCGCAGAGATCAGGCAGCATGTACAGCGCAGGCAGGGGAACATTCTCCAAGGCCTTTGCCAGTTTTATGGCTCCCCAGCAAGACTGTGTCACCGCTCCCCAGTCAAGGCTGAGTTGGCGGGAGCACTGTAAAAGGATGGTGAGGGAGTACGTAGCCGATCGCACGACCGTCCTCGGTGACGCCTCTGCCCCCTACAACTACTGGGTGTCGAAGCTGGACACGTGGCCTGAACTCGCGCTGTATGCCCTGGAGGTGCTTGCTTGTCCTGCGGCTAGCGTCTTGTCAGAGAGGGTGTTTAGTGCGGCTGGGGGAATCATCATGGATAAGCGTACCCGCCTGTCAACCGACAGTGCCGACAGGCTTGCACTCATCAAGATGAACAAAGCCTGGATTTCCCCAGACTTCTCTTCTTCACCAGCGGACAGCAGCGATACCTAAGCAATATGAAGGCTGCACCCGCGGATGGAAGCATCGTTCTCTATCACCATCAAAAACGGGGACATTTTTGCTTCATCAATCTGTGTATAATATTCCTCCTCCTCCTCCTGCTCCTCCTCCTGAAACCTCACGTAATCACGCCGAACGGGCAATTTTTCTTAGGCCCACAAGGCTCAGTCATATAATTTTTGTAAACAATTCTTATACGTTTCAATGCTCATTAAAGCGTTGAAACTTGCACCTGAACCAATTTTTATTTTAACTGGGCTGCCTCCAGGCCTAGTTACTAATTAAGCCACATTAACCAAAGCGATTAATGGGTTTCACCTGCCCTCTTGCTTGGGCATGGGCAATTTTTCTGAGGTACATTAGTACTGTTGGTACACCAATTTTTTGGGGCCCTCGCCTACAGTGTAATCCCATTAATTTTTTGCCCACCTACATTACAGCTGACGTTACATCAGCTGTGCTGGACACTGCAATGGGATATACTTATGTACCGCCGGTGGGTTCCAGGGAGCCACCCATGCTGTCGGTCCACACGGAGTTGTAACTACATGTGTCCACTTCTAAAGAACCCCAGTCTGACTGGGGCATGCAGTGTGGGCCGAAGCCCACCTGCATTAAACATGACATTACCTCAGCTGTGATGGGCAATGCTATGGGATATATTTATGTGCCGCCGGTGGCTTCCTGGCACCCACCCATGCTGTCGGTCCACAGGGACTTCACAATAGGGAGTTGTACCTGCCTGTGTCTAATTAAAAAGCCCGGTCAGGTTGGGGCATGCAGTGTGGACCGAAGCCCACCTGCATTTAATCTGACGTTAGCTCTGCTGTCCAGGGCACTGCAATGGGATACATTTATGTACAGCCGGTGGGTTCCAGGGAGCCACCTATGCTGTGGGTGCACACGGAATTCCCATTGCGGAGTTGGGGATTCCCAGTTGTACCTGCCTGTGACTTCTTATAAAAAAACGCGGTCTGACTGGGGCATGCAGACACCTTGACAGAATGAATAGTGTGTGGCACATAGGTTCCCCATTGCTATGCCCACGTGTGCAGCTCCTGATGGCGGTGGCACAGGATTATATTTCCCATTGCTTCTGTACAGCATTGTGGGCTATCGCCCCGCCCCTTTTAAAGAGGGTCGCTGCCTAGCCGTGCCAACCCTCTGCAGTGTGTGCCTGCGGTTCCTCCTCATGGCAGACGCACTTATAAATAGACATGAGTGTGGTGTGGCATGAGGGTAGCTGAAGGCTGCGCAGGGACAATTTGGTGTGCGCTGTGGACACTGGGTCGTGCGGGGGGGGGGGGGGGGGGGTTGGTCAGCATGTAACCCAGGAGAAGTGGCAGCGGAGTGTCATGCAGGCAGTGATTGTGCTTTGTTGGAGGTAGTGTGGTGCTTAGCTAAGGTATGCATTGCTAATGAGGGCTTTTCAGAAGTAAAAATTGTTGAGAGGGGGGGGGCCACTCTTGCCGCTATTGTGGCTTAATAGTGGGACCTGGGAACTTGAGATGCAGCCCAACATGTAGCCCCTCGCCTGCCCTATCCGTTGCTGTGTCGTTCCCATCACTCTCTTGAATTGCCCAGATTTTCACAAATGAAAACCTTAGCGAGCATCGGCGATATACAAAAATGCTCGGGTCGCCCATTGACTTCAATGGGGTTCGTTACTTGAAACGAACCCTCGAGCATCGCGAAATTTTCGTCCCGAGTAACGAGCACCCGAGCATTTTGGTGCTCGCTCATCTCTAATCTCTTTACATTTTTCAAACATTTTACCCAAAATGGAAATTTGGTTTACTTTTTGACTCCTTTTTGTATATTGTCATCACATTTGCTAAGCGCCAAACCAGTGGAAAAGACCTCGTCACTAAAGAGCCTTTAAATATAAGAAACAATGGTCTGTCTATCACATTGCTTAATCTTGTAGAACCCAGGAGTGTATTCTACTGAGACCTGGCGATTTGTCCATTTTAGTCTTTTTAAGGTGGTTCTGCATTTCTTCCTGGGTTAGACTGGGAACATTTAATGGAGACTTTACTATATTATTCTGCATTTCATGGGCAAAAAAGCTATTTAACAGAATTGCTTCCTTCTCATCACCCTCTACAAATTTTCTCCCATTACTTTTTGAGGGCTCAGTCACACGGGCGCATCGGCGCCCGTGTTACTGCAGCCAGCAGACGGCCGTACCTGAGGACGGCCATCTCTCTGCAGCGCCGGGAGGAAGAACATGTGACCAGCTTCATTGCCGGTCATGTGTTCTTTCAGCGCTGGAGAGAGACGGCCGTCTTCAGGTACGCCCGTCTTCTAACTGTCAGTCACACGGGCGCATCGGCGCCGCTGTACGGGTGCCGATGCGCCCATGTGACTGAGCCCTAAAGGGCCAACACTTTCTGCTATTTACACAGTTGAACAGTTTAAGGGTTATTTTTATTCTCTTTGGCAATAAGTCTCTCTATTCCTTCTCTGCTGCTTTTATTTGCTTTTTACATAATTTATTTTTTCCTTAAAACTTTTTAAAGCTTCTTCACTGCCTTCTTGTTTTAGTAGTGTAAATGCTTTCTTTTTGTTCTTTATTGTGTCCTTTACGTCTTTATTGCGCCACATTGGTTTACTCCTATTCCTAACTGTTTTATTCCTCTAAGATTTAAACTGCTCACAGTGAATATTTAATATGGTTTTACAAATTTCCCACTTATTGTCTGCACTCTTATTTCTGAGGTCATTTTCCTAGTTGAATAAGTTAAGGGCATCTCTAAGCTGATTAAACTTTGCTTTCCTAAAGTCTGGTATTTTTGTAGTTCCCTGATAAAACTCCCTTTTGAAAGACAAGTGGAAATGTATTATATTATGGTCACTCTTTCCCAGATACCCGTCGATCTTCACCTCTCTTATTCTGTCAAGTCTATTGGTTAATATTAAGTCCTAAAGGGCCGTCCCTCTAGTTGGGTCATGTACGAACTGGGAAAGGTAATTATCTTTAATTATTGACAGAAACTAGTTTCTTTTATGCGACCCAAATGTTTCAGTTTCCAAATTTATATCTGGATAGTTAAAGTTCCCTATAATAATTACCTCATTGTGATTTGCTGCATCATCTATTTGCCTTAACAATACATTTTCAGTGGCTTCTATTATATTTGGGGGCCTATAAAAACCTCTATGAGGATTTTATTATTGTTTTTCCCTCCATCTATCTCTACCCATAGAGACTCCACATGTTAATTTCCCTCACATATACCTTCACAAAGTCTGGGCTTCAAACAGGACTTAAAGGGGTTGTCCCGCGCCGAAACGGGGGTTTTTTTTTTTCAACCCCCCCCCCCCCCGTTCGGCGCGAGACAACCCCGATGCAGGGGTTAAATCCTGAATCCCCGCGCTCCGGTGACTTCTTACTTACCTGCGGAAGATGGCCGCCGGGATCTTCTCCCTCCGTGGACCGCAGGGCTTCTGTGCGGTCCATTGCCGATTCCAGCCTCCTGATTGGCTGGAATCGGCACGTGACGGGGCGGAGCTACACGGAGCCGGCATCCTGCACGAGAGGCCCCATTCAGAAAAGAAGAGGACCCGGACTGCGCAAGCGCAGCTAATTTGGCCATTAGCCGCCGAAAATTAGTCGGCTCCATGGGAACGAGGACGCTAGCAACGGAGCAGGTAAGTGAAAAACTTCTTATAACTTCTGTATGGCTCATAATTAATGCACAATGTACATTACAAAGTGCATTAATATGGCCATACAGAAGTGTATAGACCCACTTGCTGCCGCGGGACAACCCCTTTAATATAAAGACAACCCCCTCAAGCTTTCCCCTTTTTTTATTCCTTTTGAAAACAGTACAACCCTGCAAGTTAATCGCCCAGTCATAGCATTCATCCAACCAGGTCTCCGTTATTCCCACTATGTTATAGTTTTCTTCAGACATTATTATTTTTAGTTTTTCAACCATATTGGTCAGACTTCTAGCATTAGTTAGCATACAGTTTAGAAAGTTTTGGTTATTTTTTATTTTAAGTGTTTCCGTATTAACTGTTCTGCCAGTTTTAACTGTGCTAACTCCTTCCACTACTCCACCCCGATTTTATTACTTAGTCAATCAAAAGTGAGCTATCCTTACATGTAAATGCGAGCAGTCGTGTACTATTCATTCAATTGTCTTTCAATGCTGGTTTTTAGCCAGCATAAAATCCATTGTGAAGCCACTGAGAATTTGTTCTATTTAAATGCAGTTCCTTCAGTCTTTTCAGTGACTTAATGATGGATTTGTTTGCATTTCATACACAATGAGCACAGTGTTTACTATCCTGCCCAGATAATCTGTAGCTCAAACAAGTCCAGCTGCTACTGAGTTTACATAAGCTAATGAAAGAAAATACAGATAGGTGCAAGTAATTTTATTCAAAAAGGACAGCAGTTCCTTCACAATTCATTCAGTCATGTGGTTGTTTAAGCAATAATTATAACATGTAAAAGGGCCTTTAGTCTGTAACAATGTTTACATAGTTAGTATGCATATCTCCCAAGTGTCCCTCTTCTGGAGGGACAGTCCCTATTTTTGACGCAAGTTCCTCTGTCCCTCTTTGGCCCTTTAAATATCCCTTTTTTTAAATTAGAAATAGATTTACATTAGTGAATTTACCACATTAGTCCAGAAACTATCTGTATGGTTCCTAACTGTATCTGAGATTCCAATTTGCAAAATAATCTTTCATTTGGTGCTATTTGGATCATAAAAATTTCTATATTATGATTGTCGTGCTAATATTTAAATTTAAAACATTCAAGTGCATAGATATGGATGGAAAACTGGATCTGTTACACAATGAACTATAAGGGTCCCCCTTCAAAAAGCTGTTCAAAAAGTTTAGACGTTATGGTGGTATATGTCAAAGTAATATTAACATGAATTCCAGGACCCATGGTTTAACAGCAGGGCATCATATTCCCTCTGCCAGCTTGCTTTGCTCTATGTTACAGATCTAATATATAATAATTGTAGGTGCTTTCAATGGTAGACAGGTGTTAGCATGGGCACTCTGACCTGTCTCTCTATATGTAGGCAGCTGCAACATACTGTGTATTTTGACACCTTTCTATTATAACTAGCATTAATTTATTCAGCAATTTGTGCAACTGTAGAGCTTCCATGGGAAAAAAACACACAGGTCTCCTTGCTTCCTCCTATGTAGGGTTGCCGTAGCCTGACTATGTCAGTTCATGTGGCATGTTTAAGGAGGAATCCATCTTCTGATTATGTCTTTGTCTCATTCTCTGGTTTGTTGCATCCTGGCTGCTCTCCATGTAATTACCAGTGGCTTATTTCATAACTTTATCCCCACTTCAGGTCCATATATTTCTAGCAACACACCCAAGGCAACACACCCATGCTGATAGGTGGGTACTCTAGAGACCAAAACTTGATATAGTAAGCAGTAAATTTTCACTAATGTAGTAAAGCCGTAAAAAGCATTTAGAAAAAGGTTACAAATTGAAAGTGTATGAAAAAATAAAACAAAAATAATAATGTAAAGTAACATGGCTGCATAAAACCCCAGAATAGCAGGCAGAGATCTGATCATGAGTTGAAAGATTTTTCTGGCGAACTATAACGGGAAGGTCTCTCACATCATATAACGTATAATACCTAATGAATTTATAGCCATGGTGGATTATTTTGTCTAGAAATGAAACTCTGTCTCCCATTAATTTGATAAGCTTATCTTGCTGGCCCTGTTGATTCCATTTCTGCATACTAAGTCAGAAAACCGTAGTAAACAGGAGTATTTTGTTTACATGAGAAGCAAATGCAAAGTACATAATTGAACAGAGGCATATACTATTGATTATTCATTATAAGGAAAATCTATAATTATTTTTCATTATCAGGTGCAAGGCTGGAGAACAAGGAATGTCTGCATCTACGTCTCCTTGAAGTTTTCTCAATCCTGACAAAACACTAATGTTTTCCCATTCCTTCCCTGTCATATTGTCCTCCATCTTGGTCCCCTCTGTAGCAAACTGTTTCCACCCATTTCACTGCATACTCTGGGGAAATGCTAAATCTCATAAGGCCAAAGGAGGCTGGGAGATCTGCAAGAATTGTTATGCTAATCAGCTGAGCTCAGCACTTTCAGTGTACTTCAAGGTATGTAGAAGGGAGATAGTACAATGCCTCTTCAGCACCAGCTATTGGAAGGCAGCTTCCCTAAAAGTCAATGTTCTAACAGGCTTTATAATATGACTGGGAATAAAAGCCAAAACTAGAATCTTCTCCAGAAAGATAAGATGATCATCTTCAGACACAGGCTATTTGTGTTATTGCCCCTTGTCAGTGTATAGTAGGTTTATGGCAGGCTGGGTGAGAGGCTTCTCAGCAAGCCAGAAGTCTACCTGCTGATTCTGTTAACTGTAAACTTCACTAGAGCAACCAATATTAGGCAGTTGCAGCAAAGACGAATAGAACCATGAAGTGAATCAAATGAGGCACAGATACAGATGATCAAAACCTTACTCTTCCTCTTTATAAATCACTAGTAATGTTAAGGACCGCCACACATGACCGGTCACATTAACCTTTAAGGCCTTGGGGTCCAAATTAGTTCATACCTGGATGCATCAAGGAGGCCAAAAACTATATAATTTATAGTTATCAGTTCCCACAGATACGTAGAGATGAGCCGCGGCAAGTATACAGCCCACTCTGCTTAAGGCGCGTACACTGAAAGTTTATTCACTTTGGTATAGTTCTAATACAGGAAAGGAATACGTCATTAGTCACAGCGTTAATCTCATTGGCTTAGACAAACATTAAGAATCATGCATTGTTCAGTAATAGCGTAACGTGAGAATATATGTGTAATATTCTTCAAATGTCTGTTTCTCCCGGCGTTATCTCGTCCTCCTTGGTCCTCCCTTGTGCTTCCAGACGGTTGTAATATCTCGTTAGTACAATTTGTTCTTTTTTTCCAAACCTCATGGCGTGGAGGAGTTTCTTCTGATAAAGATTGTTCCAGGCTTGGTTCTCGGAAGAATAAAAACAAATCATTAGACATTGCACCGAATCTCATGCTCTAAAGTTATTTCTGCTTGAATTATTGTTTCACTACGCACAAGCTTATTTATATATTATAATGCTCCATTTTGTATCTAGCGGCCATTTTGAGACAGATTCTTCCATTTTATGAGCCTGTACCTTCTCAGTAAGACCACATATGGAATACTTTGTACAGTTTTGGACACTAGTGCTCAAGAAAGACATATTGGAGCTTGAGCAGGTTTAAAGGCGGGCAACTGGCATGGGTGGACAACAATGCACAAAAGTCCTACGTATTATCAAAATTGCAGTTATTTACTGTAACTTAGCACATGGCTGGAGAGTGATCTAATGAATATGTATAAATACATCAAGGGTCAATCTCTCACATAATCTATTTATACCAAGGACTGTAGCTGTAATAAGGGAAATCCACCACATCTAGAAGAAAGAACATTTTTACACCAACATAGAAAGGAATTTCTTTACTGAAAGAGCAGCAAGGTTATGGAACTTTGTCTGATATGGTAAGGGTGAATTTGCTAAAAGTGTTCAAAAGGAGCCTAGACACCTTTCTGGAATATAACAATATAGCACGTTACTTCAGAAGGGTTGTTATTTAGATTGCCAAATTTGGAGTCAGGAATGCTTTTTGTTCCCTAAAATGATGAAAATTGTCTCTACCTCAAGGTTTTTTTGCCTTCCCTTTTGTCAACATTGCCACATAATAAACTGAGCTAAACTAAATGCAAATCTTTTATCAGCCTCACAAACTGTTACTTTATACGGTGCTAACATTCAAATTTGAAAAGCATGCTATATGTTATTTCTACAGCTTTCTAGAACACAGTTTTACAATTCAAGACGGAGGTTTCTTAGTGCCAAATTTTAATTTAAAAAACTTAGCATTTATTTTAATATGCACTAGGCGGGAATATTCCAAGGAGAGAAACATTAGATTAAAAGTTTTATGTTTGAGTGCCACTAAAGACAGTGCATTAAATGTGTTCATGTTCAAATTAACACACATAAGCAGGTAATATAAAAGCACAAATGTTCTACATGTCCTCCATATTTTCTATTATAACCCTCTATTTATAGAAAGAACTAGAAGTTCGTATATTTGGGGGACACAACCAGGCATAGCAATAAACCACAATTTTAAGACTCAAAGAAATGAAAATAGGCTTCTTAATAGGAAACATTTACCTTTCTTCTTTAGGCCTCGGTCACACGGGCGATTTCCGTGCGACCTGCGCATGCGATCTGCGATCTTAGAGAACCATTGCTTTGCAATGGTATCGGACACATGGACGCTTTTTATGCGCTCGTCCGATAAATTATAGAACAGAAATCGCAGATCGCACCTATCTGCGATCTGCGATTCCTGTTCTCTTCTCTATATGCGCTCAATGGGGCCGGCGGCAGCAGCGCCGACCCCATTGAGAACATATAGTAGACAAATCATTCTCCTCTGCCACAGCTGTAACAGCTGTGGCAGAGAAGAATGATGTTCGCCCTTTGAATTCAATGGCGCCGGCATTACAGCCGGCTCTATTGAAAGCAATGGGCTGCCGGCGATCGCACAATGAATTTTCGGGAAGGGCTTAAAAAATAAGCTCAGCGCAGGGACCAATCAGGGGCAGCTCTCAGCTGAATGACAGCTGAGAGCTGCCCCTGATTGGTCCCTGCGCTGAGCCAATCAGAGGCAGCACTTACTCACCCATTCATGAATTCATGAATGGGTAAGTGAGAGCTGCCTCTGATTGGTGAAGCTGTGACCAATCAGAGGCAGCTCATCCAGCAGGCGGGGATTTTAAATCCCCAGCTGCTGAATACTACTCAGAGCAGTTCAGGAGAACTGCCGGCCGGCCGCGGCTGAACTCTGTCTGCCAGGACCAGGTGAGTATATATATTTTTTTGTTTTTACACATTTCTGGATGAATTTAAGGGAAGGGCTTATATTTTTAAGCCCTTCCCGAAGATTCATCGTGAGTTCGCCTGCAGCCCATTGCTTTCAATGGAGCCAGCTGTATTGCTGGCTCCATTGAATTCAATGCGCTGGACAGCTCCGGCCCGTTTCTAATGAAACGCAGCTAGGAGCAGTTTTTTCGGGCAATTCTTCGGCCCCGGTCACGCGATTTGCGGATGCGCATCCGTCATGCGATCTGCAAATAGCGGGGAAAAACGCCCGTGTGACTAAGGCCTCAGTCATCCTCATGGTGAACATATTCCAGACAATAGCCCATTCCAAAACTGTAACAGAACATCCTAATCTAACATCCTTAGTTCACCCCCTTGACTCTTCAATAAATGTCGAGATATTTAATAAAAAATGGAAACAAAAATTTCTTTTAAATGCTTTAAATGATAAAAAAGCAAATAGAAGCATGCATAGGCAAAAACATAATTCTTTACATGCAGACAGAGAACAGAATAGCATGACGCACCTTGGATTCATTTCATAACAAAAGCCAATGATAATGTGGAATTAAAACTTACAAATTTGGTAACAAATGGATTAAAAGCTTTTAGCTGGCCTTCTCAAATAACAACATAATGCTTCCTCCATACCGTTTATTTAAGACAAAATAATTGAAATTATAAGGCTAATCAAATCTGAGAGGCTTTTAGGTTATTTTATAGTGACTTAGGCAATGTTCTCCACAAAGATGAGAAAGATTATAACACTGAGATAATTGTAAGGGCCTTTGCAATTACTGTTATACCCTGAGGTGTCTTCATTTTTCACACAAGGTCTCCCAAGCATTTTGGTATGCAGTACAAAGCTTATAAACTATAATGTACAGTCATTCTTCCTACACATTTTCCCCTGTGCCTCGAGTCGGAGGAATCCAAAATTTGTGTGTAGGATGGAGAAACACACTTCATAAAATTTTCTATAACATTTCTAAGGCATGTATATTTTCATGCACTGAAATGATGGCAAATAGAGTTCCTGCAAGAAGATAATTAATACAGGTGGTTTGAGTTACAATGTATCCATTATTTTGCATCATATACATAAAACAAAAAAAAAACATAAAGGCAGTAACCATTCTTCAAAAGCCATACTAACATAACTTTTTTTTCATTAGTGTCCATCCATATATCCTAAAATATTTCACCATTTCTTGTAGCTTGATGGAAATAGTGCTTTACGTAACTGAGGCTCCTTGGCATACTACAGTATTATGTAAAGGTGATATTGTGGTCAATGCATAAATCTCTCCTTCAATGCTAATTATTCATGATAAACTTATTGAAGATTTTTGAGGGATATCATAGTCTACCTAAAGTACAGGGTGATTTTCTTCTGCAGTGTATAGACAATACACTCACTCATAATTTTTAGGTAGCAAAGAAAACTATTTTTGAAGATCAGGGAAAAATTATAGTTTGGAGGATAATTTCAAGAAGCAAAGTGGCTCTTTGAATGAGAGATACGTTATAAGTATAGGGACAAAGTTAAAGATAAGTAATAAGTACAGTGATATACAGTATTAAGATTATATGTATGTTTTGATCATTGAATAATCTACTGTACCTATATTACATGAGGTGGTATAATGTGAGCATATGCACCTGGTCTTATATGAATGGGCATGTGGTACACTGCATTGTACTTGTGTTGAAGACGTTGATCGATTATTTATGGCTTGTTATGTTACGGTAACATGTGCAGTACATGAGACAGGACACTAACTTTGTTTGAGGTGAATGACAGAATTTTACTGCGTCGGAATATTCCTTTTCATAGGATAACCGAATTTTTATTGTTATAGAGATGTTATCTATAGAATTAGATAAGTTATATAAGCAGTACATACTGTGGCAGGCAGCTTCCAAAAGAGTAAGTAGGTGTCAATGAGAAGGGCAGGTATTACCAAGCGCTTAGTAGTATGAACAATCTAGGGACTTATCAGGAGAATTTTAGTACCAGCTTTCTTGCCTGCTAATTTTACCTATCTCTAGTATAAAATGTGACAAGTTCCTCAAATGTTGCAATGTGTTGATGAATTTGTTGCATATTTAAATATGTCTAGTAATGTGAAATCACTTTGTATGCCATCCAGCTACTGGAGTGAAAGTGCAAGAAATTATGGGACTTTTTAAAAAGTCGAATTTCAGAAATGTCTCTAAATCCTGGCCGAGCATCAAGACACACACTCTTTTCTAGATGCTTTTGAAAAGTGGAGTGTGAGGTGTAACATCAGGTTTTTTGGTAATTTTTTTTTTTGGTAATTTTACCAATAAAGCGCAGCTTGAACCAAAATTCTGGTGCAACACCAGCAATAAATGTGCCCCTGTGTGTTTTGATGTACTGGGTAAGAGGTCCAGGGTCTTACAGTTGAGGACACAATTGTTTTGATGCAGGCTAGACATCCCAAGATTTTTCTTGTATTGTGATTTAAAACTGTTATGTTGTGAAGAGAATACAATTTGTATGCCAGCTATGTAACCCAGATGTCAAATTTGGGCAATCTTACCAACAAGTTGTCACAATATCTATCTATGTCAGAAATAACAAAGTTTGTGGCAGCATACATACGATGTAGATAAAAAATCTGTTTCTTTATTCCTCCATATTCAATAAAAGGCAATGTTTCAACCTCGCAGGGTCTTTATCAGACTGCAAGTTCAAAACGTTACCTTTTATTGAATATGGAGGAATAAAGAAACAGATTTTTTATCCACATCGTATGTATGCTGCTACGAACTTTGCTATTTCTGAGGAGAGTATTGGGATCAGGGTTCAGATTCCCTTATGGTGTAGCATTTAGCTTGCCTCACCCTGTTGGGTTATTTCACTTTTTGTGCTACTCGTGAATCATTTTGTTTACTCAGCATCTATCTATCTGTCTATCTATCTATCTATCTATCTAAGCTTGCTGTCAGTCTTGTACAGTGCATATCACATTATGTCATGTGTCTGTCTATACTATTATATTTTGCCTTATTTTTCTGTTACTCTGTGTCTCCAACACTGTGGCCAATACTACACCATATGGAATTGAATTGCTTTTATTTTATTATGTATTATCTGATATTCTGTTTTTCTTTTTTGTTCCTACTGTTTGATAAAGGTTCACATACACCAAAACATTACATTGTTTGGATTGTTAACTCAATAAAACTGACACTGCTTGGAATCACATTTTTGAGTTCGTAGTTCTTATTTTTTTTAAGAATGGAACACAAACATCCTTAGTCTTGTTAATACCTTTCAATAGCTGACATTGCAGAGGCAATTTCCATTTGACATTTGCATACCTTTGCCAAAGAACCATTTCATGGCCTATGGTATAAGTCTCCTTATGCCATTTTAGCAATCATCACAAGGAGAAAGAGTACAGTTACAGACTCACATCAAAGGGATAGCTAACATTAGGGAAGAAAAGATCTAGAAAAGCTTGAACTAACAGAATGGTATTAAAAAAGGAGAAATGCAAAGTCCTACATCTGCGCAGGAAAAATGAAAAAAGCACATACAGAATGGAAGGAATTGGGCTAAGCAGCAGGACATGTGAAAAAGACTTAAGTATACTAATAGATCATAGACTGAACATGAGTCAACAATGTGATGCAGCAGCAAAAAAGGCAAACACAATTCTGGGATGTATTAAGAGAATCAAAGAGTCTAGATCACATGAAGTAATTATCCCCCTCTACTCTTCCTTAGTCAGACCTCATATGGAATATTGTGTCCAGTTCTGGGCACCCCACTTTAAAAAAGACATAGACAAACTGGAGCAAGTTCAGAGAAGAGTTACCAAGATGGTGAGCGGTCTGCAAATCAGGTCCTATGAGGAACAGTTAAAAGATCTGGGAATGTTTAGCTTGCAAAAAAGAAGACTGAGAGGAGACTTAATACCTGTCTACAAATATCCAAAGGGCTGTCACAGTGCAGAGGGATAAAAAAAAAGATAAAATAGATCAGCACTACCCAATGGAAATATATCTCAATAGAAATATATAGAAGCACGTTAAACCATGGCTGAAACATACAGTAGAAGCAGAAACTAAAAATGCCAACAGCACGCAAAATAAATTTACTATCATAGGTATGCATACCTATAATCAATGCTCTAACCACATTAAATAATGCAAGGTTCTTGCTATATTATTTGATCAAATCACATTGGCCCATCTACCAGCGTTCAGGTGACCAAGCTTTCAGATGGGTCCTAACTAGGGATGAGCGAGTATACTCGCTAAGGCACTACTCGCTCGAGTAATGTGCCTTAGCTGAGTATCTCCCTGCTCGTCCCTAAAGATTCGGGGGCCGCCGCAGCTGACAGGTGAGTTGCGGCGGGGAGCAGGGGAGAGCGAGCGGGAGAGAGGGAGAGAGAGATCTCCCCTCCGTTCCTCCGTGCTCTCACCCGCAGCTCCACGCCCCGCGCCGGCCCCCGAATCTTTCGGGGCGAGCGGGGAGATACTCGGCTAAGGCACATTACTCGAGCGAGTAGTGCCTTAGCGAGTATACTCGCTCATCGCTAGTCCTAACGCTAATACCAGGTGGTATAATCTCATCCTGGGAAAGTTGGGTTCCTACTAGAGATGAGCGAGCACCAAAATGCTCGGGTGCTCGTTACTCGGGACGAAAATTTCGCGATGCTCGAGGGTTCGTTTCGAATAATGAACCCTATTGAAGTCAATGGGCAACCCGAGCATTTTTGTATATCGCCGATGCTCGCTAAGGTTTCCATTTGTGAAAATCTGGGCAATTCAAGAAAGTGATGGGAACGACACAGCAACGGATAGGGCAGGCGAGGGGCTACATGTTGGGCTGCATCTCAAGTTCCCAGGTCCCACTATTAAGCCACAATAGCGGCAAGAGTGGGCCCCCCCCTCCCAACAATTTTTACTTCTGAAAAGCCCTCATTAGCAATGCATACCTTAGCTAAGCACCACACTACCTCCAACAAAGCACAATCACTGCCTGCATGACACTCCGCTGCCACTTCTCCTGGGTTACGTGCTGCCCAACCCCCCCTCCCCCCGCACGACCCAGTGTCCACAGCACACACCAAAGTGTCCCTGCGCAGCCTTCAGCTGCCCTCATGCCACACCACCCTCATGTCTATTTATAAGTGCGTCTGCCATGAGGAGGAACCACAGGCACACACTGCAGAGGGTTGGCACAGCTAGGCAGCGACCCTCTTTAAAAGGGGCGGGGCGATAGCCCACAATGCTGACAGAAGCAATGAGAAATCCAATCCTGTGCCACCTCCATCAGGAGCTGCACACGTGGGCATAGCAATAGGGAACCTATGTGCCACAAACAATTCATTCTGTCAAGGTGTCTGCATGCCCCAGTCAGACCGCATTTTTTTATAAATAGTCACAGGCAGGTACAACTCCGCAATGGGAATTCCGTGTGCACCCACAGCATGGGTGGCTCCCTGGAACCCACCGGCTGTACATAAATGTATCCCATTGCAGTGCCCATCACAGCTGAGGTAATGTCATGTTAAATGCAGGTGGTCTTCGGCCCACACTGCATGCCCCAGTCTGACCGGGGTTTTTAATACATAGACACTGGCAGGTACAAATCCCTAATGTGAAGTCCCTGTGGACACACAGCATGGGTGGCTCCCTGGAACCCACCAGCGGTACATAAATATATCCCATTGCAGTGCCCATCACAGCTGAGGTAATGTCATGTTTAATGCAGGTGGGCTTCGGCCCACACTGCATGCCCCAGTCAGACTGGGGTTCTTTAGAAGTGGACACATGCAGTTACAACTCCGTGTGGACCGACAGCATGGGTGGGTGCCAGGAAGCCACCGGCGGTACATAAATATATCCCATTGCATTGCCCTGCACAGCTGAGGTAACGTCAGATAAAATACAGGTGGGCTTCGGCCCACACTGCATGCCCCAGTCAGACTGGGGTTCTTAATACATAGACACAGGCAGGTACAACTCCCTAATGTGAGGTCCGTGTGGACCGACAGCATGGGTGGCTCCCTGGAACCCACTGGCGGTACAAAAATATATCCCATTGCAGTGCCCTGGACAGCAGAGCTAACGTCTGATTAAATACAGGTGGGCTTCGGCCCAAACTGCATGCCCCAGTCAGGCTCGAGTTTTTTATAAGTATACACAGGCACGTACATCTCCCTAATGGGAAGTCCATGTGGACCGACAGCATGGGTGGGTCCCAGGAAGCCACCGGCGGTACATAAATATATCCCATTGCAGTGCCCAGCACAGCTGATGTAACGTCAGCTTTAATGCAGGTGGGCAAAAAATTAATTGGATTACACTGTAGGCGAGAGCCCCAAAAAATTGGTGTACCAACAGTACTAATGTACGTCAGAAAAATTGCCCATGCCCAACCAAGAGGGCAGGTGAAACCCATTAATCGCTTTGGTTAATGTGGCTTAATTTGTAACTCGGCCTGGAGGCAGCCCAGTTAAAATAAAAATTGGTTCAGGTGCAAGTTTCAACGCTTTAATGAGCATTGAAACGTATAAAAATTGTTTACAAAAATTATATGACTGAGCCTTGTGGGCCTAAGAAAAATTGCCCGTTCGGCGTGATTACGTCAGGTTGCAGGAGGAGGAGCAGGAGGAGGAGGATGAATAGAATACACAGATTGATGAAGCTAAAAGGTCCCCGTTTTTGATGGTGATAGAGAACGATGCTTCCATCCGCGGGTGAAGCTTACGTATTGTTTAGGTATCGCTGCTGTCCGCTGGTGGAGAAGAGAAGTCTGGGGAAATCCAGGCTTTGTTCATCTTGATGCGTGTAAGCCTGTCGGCACTGTCAGTTGACAGGCGGGTACGCTTATCCGTGATGATTCCCCCAGCCGCACTAAACACCCTCTCTGACAAGACGCTAGCCGCAGGACAAGCAAGCACCTCCAGGGTATACAGCGCGAGTTCAGGCCATGTGTCCAGCTTCGACACCCAGTAGTTGTAGGGGGCAGAGGCGTCACGGAGGACGGTTGTGCAATCGGCTACGTACTCCCTCACCATCCTTTTACAGTGCTCCCGCCGACTCAGCCTTGACTGGGGAGCGGTGACACAGTCTTGCTGGGGAGCAAGAAAGCTGTCAAAGGCCTTAGAGAGTGTTCCCCTGCCTGTGGTGTACATGCTGCCTGATCTCCGCGCCTCCCCTGCTACCTGGCCCTCGGAACTGCGCCTTCGGCCACTAGCGCTGTCGGATGGGAATTTTACCATCAGTTTGGCCGCCAGGGTCCTGTGATATAGCATCACTCTCGAACCCCTTTCCTCTTCGGGTATGAGAGTGGAAAGGTTCTCCTTATAGTACAGTCTGTACACCCAGTAATCCGTAGTGGCCAGAATGTGTGTAACGCGAGGGTCACGAGAAAGGCATCCTAACATGAAGTCAGCCATGTGTGCCAGGGTACCTGTACGCAACACATGGCTGTTCTCACTCGAAAGATCACTTTCAGGATCCTCCTCCTCCTCCTCCTCAGGCCATACACGCTGAAAGGATGAAGGGCAAGCAGCATGGGTACCCTCAGCAGTGGGCCAAGCTGTCTCTTCCCCCTCCTCATCCTCCTCATGCTCCTCCTCCTCAACGCACTGAGATATAGACAGGAGGGTGCTCTGACTATCCAGCGACATACTGTCTTCCCCCGCCTCCGTTTCCGAGTGCAAAGCATCTGCCTTAATGCTTTGCAGGGAACTTCTCAAGAGGCATAGCAGAGGAATGGTGACGCTAATGATTGCAGCATCGCCGCTCACCATCTGGGTAGACTCCTCAAAGTTTCCAAGGACCTGGCAGATGTCTGCCAACCAGGCCCACTCTTCTGTAAAGAATTGAGGAGGCTGACTCCCACTGCGCCGCCCATGTTGGAGTTGGTATTCCACTATAGCTCTACGCTGCTCATAGAGCCTGGCCAACATGTGGAGCGTAGAGTTCCACCGTGTGGGCACGTCGCACAGCAGTCGGTGCACTGGCAGATTAAACCGATGTTGCAGGGTGGCAGCGTCCGTGTGGGACTTGCGGAAATGTGCGCAGAGCCGGCGCACCTTTCCGAGCAGGTCTGACAAGCGTGGGTAGCTTTTCAGAAAGCGCTGAACCACCAAATTAAAGACGTGGGCCAGGCATGGCACGTGCGTAAGGCTGCCGAGCTGCAGAGCCGCCACCAGGTTACGGCCGTTGTCACACACGACCATGCCCGGTTGGAGGCTCAGCGGCGCAAGCCAGCAGTCGGTCTGCTCTGTCAGACCCTGCAGCAGTTCGTGGGCCGTGTGCCTCTTCTCTCCTAAGCTGAGTAGTTTCAGCACGGCCTGCTGACGCTTGCCCACCGCTGTGCTGCCGTGCCGCGCGACACCGACTGCTGGCGACGTGCTGCTGCTGACACATCTTGATTGCGAGACAGAGGTTGCGTAGGAGGAGGAGGAGGAGGAGGGTGGTTTAGTGGAGGAAGCATACACCGCCGCAGATACCACCACCGAGCTGGGGCCCGCAATTCTGGGGGTGGGTAGGACGTGAGCGGTCCCAGGCTCTGACTCTGTCCCAGCCTCCACTAAATTCACCCAATGTGCTTTCAGGGAGATATAGTGGCCCTGCCCGCCTGTGCTTGTCCACGTGTCCGTTGTTAAGTGGACCTTAGCAGCAACCGCGTTGGTGAGGGCGCGTACAATGTTGCGGGAGACGTGGTCGTGCAGGGCTGGGACGGCACATCGGGAAAAGTAGTGGCGACTGGGAACTGAGTAGCGCGGGGCCGCCGCCACCATCATACCTTTGAAAGCCTCCGTTTCCACAACCCTATACGGCAGCATCTCCAGCCTGATAAATTTGGCTATGTGCACATTTAACGCTTGAGCGTGCGGGTGCGTGGCGGCGTACTTGCGCTTGCGCTCCAACACTTGCGCTAGCGACGGCTGGACGGTGCGCTGAGAGACATTGGTGGATGGGGCCGAGGACAGCGGAGGTGAGGGTGTGGGTGCAGGCCAGGAGACGGTAGTGCCTGTGTCCTGAGAGGGGGGTTGGATCTCAGTGACAGCTTGGGGTACAGTGGGAGAGGCAGCGGTGCAAACCGGAGGCGGTGAACGGCCTTTTTCCCACCTTGTGGGGTGCTTGGCCATCATATGTCTGCGCATGCTGGTGGTGGTGAGGCTGGTGGTGGTGGCTCCCCGGCTGATCTTGGCGCGACAAAGGTTGCACACCACTGTTCGTCGGTCATCTGCACTCTCAGTGAAAAACTGCCAGACCTTTGAGCACCTCGGCCTCTGCAGGGTGGCATGGCACGAGGGGGCGCTTTGGGAAACAGTTGGTGGATTATTCGGTCTGGCCCTGCCTCTACCCCTGGGCACCGCACTGCCTCTTCCAACCTGCCCTGCTGCTGCACTTGCCTCCCCCTCTGAAGACCTGTCCTCAGTAGGCATAGCAAACCAGGTGGGGTCAGTCACCTCATCGTCCTGCTGCTCTTCCTCCGAATCCTCTGTGCGCTCCTGCCTCGGACTTACTGCAATTACTACTACCTGAGTGATAGACAACTGTGTCTCATCGTCATCGTCCTCCTCACCCACTGAAAGCTCTTGAGACAGTTGCCGGAAGTCCCCAGCCTTATCCCCCGGACCCCGGGAACTTTCCAAAGGTTGGGCATCGGTCACGACAAACTCCTCCAGTGGGAGAGGATTCGGAACCATTGCTGCCCATTCTGGGCAGGGGCCCGAGAACAGTTCCTGGGAGTCTGCCTGCTCCTCAGAATGTGTCATTGTAATGGAGTGAGGAGGCTGGGAGGAAGGAGGAGCAGCAGCCAGAGGATTCAGAGTTGCAGCAGTGGACGGCGCAGAACTCTGGGTGGTCGATAGATTGCTGGATGCACTTTCTGCCATCCACGACAGGACCTGCTCACACTGCTCATTTTCTAATAAAGGTCTACCGCGTGGACCTATTAATTGTGAGATGAATGTGGGGACGCCAGAAACGTGCCTCTCTCCTAATCCCGCAGCAGTCGGCTGCGATACACCTGGATCAGGAGCTCGGCCTGTGCCCACACCCTGACTTGGGCCTCCGCGTCCTCGCCCGCGTCCACGTCCTCTAGGCCTACCCCTACCTCTCAGCATGGTGTATAACCAGTAGTGCAGAAACAGAATGCTGTAATTAAATGTGCCGCTTATTGGCCTGTGGTTGGAGGCTGACTTTGCTTACGGAACGCACAGCAGAGCCAGGAAAGAATTTTGCGCAAGCCTGCTGTAATACTTAGCTGGCTGCGTATTAATTAGGACTACTACCCCCAGCACAGACGCAGTACACTGAGGACGGTCACAGGCAGCCCAAATAGAAAGTTTTTTCCCAAATTTTTTTGGAAAAGCCCACTACCTATATAGACAGTATACGTCTTTCACCTTTTTTACTGTCCCTGCCTCAGCGCTTCTGGCCCTATAATATGTAAAATTACTGCAGACTGTTTCCCTCTGGACAGGATGACAGCGGTGATGTAACAGGCAACGCAGAGCCAGGAAAGAATTTTGCGCAAGCCTGCTGTAACACTTAGCTGGCTGCATATTAATTAGGACTACTACCCCCAGCAGAGACGCAGTACACTCAGGACGGTCACAGGCAGCCCAAATAGAATGTTTTTTCCCAAATTTTTTTGGAAAAGCCCACTAACTATATAGACAGTATATCTCTTTCACTGTCCCTGCCTCACCACTACTGGCCCCGGACTATGTAAAATTACTGCAGACTGTTTCCCTCTGGACAGGATGACAGCGGTGATGTAACGGCCAACGCAGAGCCAGGAAAGAATTTTGCGGAAGCCTGCTGTAACACTTAGCTGGCTGCGTATTAATTAGGACTACTACCCCCAGCAGAGACGCAGTACTCTCAGGACGGTCACAGGCAGCCCAAATAGAATGTTTTTTCCCAAATTTTTTTGGAAAAGCCCACTAACTATATAGACAGTATATCTCTTTCACTGTCCCTGCCTCACCACTACTGGCCCTGGACTATGTAAAATTACTGCAGACTGTTTCCCTCTGGACAGGATGACAGCGGTGATGTAACGGCCAACGCAGAGCCAGGAAAGAATTTTGCGGAAGCCTGCTGTAACACTTAGCTGGCTGCGTATTAATTAGGACTACTACCCCCAGCAGAGACGCAGTACACTCAGGACGGTCACAGGCAGCCCAAATAGAATGTTTTTTCCCAAATATTTTTGGAAAAGCCCACTGCCTATATAGACAGTATACGTCTTTCACCTTTTTCACTGTCCCTGCCTCAGCACTACTGGCCCTATACTATGTAAAATTACTGCAGACTGTTTCCCTCTGGACAGGATGACAGCGGTGATGTAACGGCCAACGCAGAGCCAGGAAAGAATTTTGCGCAAGCCTGCTGTAACACTCAGCTGGCTGCGTATTAATTAGGACTACTACCCCCAGCAGAGACGCAGTACACTGAGGACGGTCACAGGCAGCCCAAATAGAATGTTTTTTCCCAAATTTTTTTGGAAAAGCCCACTGCCTATATAGACAGTATATGTCTTTCACGTTTTTCACTGTCCCTGCCTCAGCACTACTGGCCCTATACTATGTAAAATTACTGCAGACTGAGGACGCTATGCTCTGCACGGCCGATATACAAAAAAAAAAAAAAGTGCAACACTGCAAAAAGCAGCCTCAACAGTACTGCACACGGTCAGATGTGGCCCTAAGAAGGACCGTTGGGGTTCTTGAAGCCTAAAATAACTCCTAACACTCTCCCTACAGCAACTCCAGCAAGACAGCACTTTCCCTGAACTATGTCAGAATGCATCTGTGGCGAGCCGCGGGAGGGGCCGATTTATATACTCGGGTGACACCTGATCTCGCCAGCCACTCACTGCAGGGGGGTGGTATAGGGCTTGAACGTCGCAGGGGGAAGTTGTAATGCCTTCCCTGTCTTTCTATTGGCCAGAAAAGCGCGCTAACGTCTCAGAGATTAAAGTGAAAGTAACTCGAACATCGCGTGATGCTCGCCTCTAGTAACAAGCATCTGGAACACCCTAATACTCGAACGAGTATCAAGCTCGGACGAGTACGTTCGCTCATCTCTAGTTCCTACCTCTCAGAATGCTCCTCTCTTGGGACTGAGCCTACAAATAAAATCAGGGAATGTAGGATACCATTTATATGGTCCAGTAGGAGGGACAGAAGGTAAATGGGCAGCAGGTGTGCACGACCAAGTGAAGGCAGCCAAAACCTCACAATATTTGTACAAAAAAAAGACAACATATGTCAGCACTGCTCAATGGAAATATATCCCAATAGAAATATATAGGTGCAGGCAAAACCATGGCCGCAACATACATTTGACTGGGAACCTCATACAGGTCATGTGAAGTTAAAAAGTGTAAAAAAAAAGTTTAAAAAGTTAAAGTTTCATCTACCCTTACAGATCGTATCCGTTAGGGGAGATAAAATTACGTAACTAAGGTCCATGGATTTGTCTCCTAACGGGATCTTTATCTGTGGACCTTTCCCAGCTTCAGCGCATGCGTCCGTCAGCAAAATGGCGAACGCATGCACAAAAGTCAATTATTGCCCAGGAATTTTTAAATCTTCCTGCTTCTGGCTTCCAAAGGTAGCTGAGAGCCTGGAGATGTCGAAGAGGGCCCAAAGTATTCGGTTCCTGGTCATGTGATCGCTGCTATCCAATGGATAATGGCAATCACGTAAAAGTTTTTTAAAAAGTTGAAGTTTCATCTCCCCTCACTGATGCGATTGTTGAGAGGAGATGAAACTTCTTACCGGAGGCTTCCGCATTTAAACCCTGACACAATCCGCGGCCATACACAGGGCCACAGCTGGACTCACAGCTGGGATCCGCTGCAGGCCTCCGCAAGCAATTCCACATACGGCCGTGTGAGCCCGGCATTATTCAGTTCGCTACCTGTAATACGCAATTTCCAAGAAGTACCTGGGAACGCTCGCCTTCCTGCAGTTCCAGGAGCAGCTTGTTGAACGCCTTCTATGTGAGACCGCCGCACCTCAGCAAGATTACGAAGCCTCACAGAGTGTTACTTTTTACACTCTATCCCACCGCTGAGGTGAAGAAATACCCCCCAAAAAGCATGGGAGGAGGAAGGATACCCGATTTTATTGCCCCACGTGCTCATCCCAACCAGGCCTCCGTAATTACCCCTGTTTTTGCAATTAACACAATGCTTACATTATTACTTTTATTTAAGATTTAGGGAATGCCAAAAAGGGCAAGGGGGGGGGGATTATTTTTAAGGAGTCTATATTTTTTCTGCACAAGTGAGCAATTGGGCCTGGATTTTATTCAGCTGTGCCTTGAAATCCAATGAGTGTTCCCTCCATTACAGGCCTAGCCATGTGTACAGTAAGCAGTTTGGGGCCACAATGGGTATGCTTCTGAACAAAGGACAAACAGGTGTATCCATTTTGGGATGCAAGTCCTCATTTATATGTGTGCTGTACAAAAAAAGCAGTTTTTAAATTGACACAATTGCCAAAAAAATGAAAATGATAAGATTTTCCTTCTGCTTTGCTTAGATTCATTCAAAAACTGTGGGATCAAAATATGCAGTAAGCCCCTAGATGAATTCGTTAAGGGGTCTAGTTTTCAAAATGGGGTCACTTGTGGGGGTTCTCCATCGTTTTGGACACTCAAGGGCTCTACAAGTGTGCAATGGGGCCTGAAACACCCTCAAGCAAAATGTATGTTCTAAAAGCCACCGGCTGTTCCTTTCAGTTTAGTCCCCGTTGTACATACAGACATAATATTAGGGCCACAATGGGTATGTTTCTGAACACAGGACAAACAGGGGTATCCATTTTGGGGTGAAAGTCTTTATTCTTATGAGTGCTGTACAAAAAAACCTGTTTTTTTAAAATGACACAATTGCCCAACAAATGAAAATGGTAATTTATTCCTTCCGCTTTTTTAGATTCATTCAAAAACTGTGGGGTCTACTTTTCAAAATGGCATCATTTGAGGGGGTTCTCCAGCATTTTGGACACTCAGGGGCTCTACAAGTGGGCAATGGGGCTTAAAAGGCCTTCAAGCAAAATTTTTGTTCTGAAAGCCACCTGCTGCTCCTTTTGGTTTGGGCCCCGCTGTGCATACAGACATAAGATCAGGGCCACAATGGGTATGTTTCTGAACACAAGACAAACAGTATCCATTTTTGGTTGTAAATTCTCATTTTCATGTGCACTATAGAAAAAAAGGCTGCCTTTAAAATGACATATTTGCAAAAATATTAAATTTTATTTTTTCTCCTCTAAATTGCATTAACTCCTGAAAAGAAACTCCCAGCACCCTTCAGTGAATACATTAAGGGTTGTAGTTTTTAAAATGGGGCCATTTGTGGGGGTATCTATTATTCTGACACCTATGAGCCTTTGCAATCTTGGCTTGGTGTAGGAAAGCAAAATGTTCCTCAAAATGTTATTTAATGCTAAATTTGTACGTCTCCTAAATGGTTAAAAAAACTGCAGTTTTTCCAATGTGTGTCCAGAATAAAGTAAACAGATGGAAATATATATCTTATCAAAAATTTGTATAGTATGTTTGCACATTTTTGGGATATTGCAATTGAAAATGTGAAAAAATGACAATATATAAAATAAATATGCACAAATTCTATTGGTCTATTATTACTATTTAAATGAAGTACAATTTTTGGTGAAAAACAATGTCAGAATCACTTGGATATGCAAAACCTTAACAGAGTTATTCTATGTCAAAGTGACACATGTCAGATTTCCAAAATTGGGCTTGGTCATTAAGGCGTAAACAGGCTTGGTCACTAATCGGTTCATTATATAGCTGTCTTTAGTTTAGATTGGAAGTCTCATCTTTTGCATTTAGACAATATAATATCAGCCATAGCTGAAGCTGGACTTACTATCAGTCCAACCAAATGTACAATAGCTCAGAAAGAACTATCCTACCTTGGCTATATTATTTTCAAGATCAAAGCAGTAAAGGATGCCCCAATATAAAATAAATAAATAAATAAGGAAGATAATTTTAGGACATGGCAGACTCTTTCCCCTGATTTATTCCAAATTTTTCCAATTTGGTAGCTCCATTAATTCATCTTACTAGAAAAACAAAGAGAAACCTTATTCAATGGACAACTGATTGTGAAAATGCATTTAATAGCCTAAAAGAGAAACTTTGTACTTTGCCAGTATTGACTAATCCAAACTTTACCCTGCAAGTTCGAGTTCAGGTTGATGCTTTGGAACAAGGTATCAGGGCTGTTCTATGTCAGATTCAAGACAATGAAGAACACCCTATTCTGTACATCAGTAGAAAACTGATCCCTAGAAAACAGAAATATTTTACCATAGAAATAGAATGTTTGGTCATCAAATGGTCCATAGACAGTTTGTGTTGTTATTTACTAGGCAAAAAAATGTTAATTTCTGAACATCATCCTTTATTCTGGTTGAACACAATAAAAGCTGGCAATTTAATGAAGTTGACGAGGAGGAAAGAGAGGGGTGGAGCAAAACCCATACAGTCGTGTTTGCTGTGAACAATGATACTACATATGTGGTGAAGAGAGTGAAGTGGTAACTTTAATAGTGGAGGTGCTGCCTGAGCAGATGACTCAGCACCACAGGGTAAGAGAATAGGACTAAAAACTGGCAGAGGATAAGGCGCAACACTCCAGGTTAAAGTAAGTAGGAAGTGACCAAAGGTGTGGAAGTGACCAAAGGTGTGGAAAAACCACACCTTTGGTCACTTCCTACTTGCTTTAACCTGGAGTGTTGCACCTTCTCCACTGCCAGTTTTCAGTCCTATTCTCTTTATTTTTTTTTAACAATAATTTTTATTGAGTTTTCAATAGTACATTTAAGGATAATAGTATTATCAGTAGATTGTTCATCATGTTACAGTATAATAGCTACTAGCCTTTTATCAATAAATTTATGAACTTTTAACAAAAAAATGACAATCAGATGTTAACGTGCGTTGCATTTTCATTGTTATTGTCGGGAAAAACATTACTCAAGAATAAACAATGGCCTGGCCAGGGCCAATTCACCACGTAGGAAGGAAAGGATAGGTGTAGGGAAAAGTAGGAGGGGGGAGGGGGAATTCTTTCTCTCTCAAGGCTGATACCCCAAAGGGCCCTATTCTCTTAATTTAATGAAGGGGTACTTATGTTTACAACCTTTATCCCATCATCTATGTCGCTTTCAGCATTTAGGGTTTCATAAGTCTTAATAAAAGACTCTACCTCCTCAAATTCAACTATTGCACAGTCTTTGGCTCTAACCTGAGTATATAAGCTGCTGAATCTTTTCACATCTGATGGAAGATCTCTACCAGGTTTCAGGATATGTACAGACGTGATGATTCCAAAAACACAATTCTTTGGTAGTTGCTCCATTTTCTTTTCATGCATCCCACCATTTTCTTGCTCTGGAATAAAGTGGAGGTCATAAACTAAGAGCATAAACCATTTTAAAAATTCACAAAAAATCGGGCGGAGCCTGACCTCCGAGCTCAATGGCTGCCTGAAACCAGGGCTCTGACTGTGAGGCATCCATAGAAGGTCCTATCTTTAGCTAACAGCAGCGGACATGCGGAGAATCACTAAGGAGAGGAGCGCTGAGCAGCTGGGCACCCCCCGTGCTCAGAAAAATCAAGTTGGAATGCAGCGCTACTTAAAAGACCGGGACTCCCGATCTCCGCGCCCGTCGGCCAAGATGGCGCCGGCCCACGATGCCTCTGCTTCAGCACAAAGTAAGGAGATGGGGGGGGAGTCCTCATCGGACGAGGATGAGGATAGTGAAACTATATCTAAAGGCTTCATGGAGCAACTCCTAACTAACGCCCTGCAGCCCCTGATATCAGACCTTTCAGAAATAAAAGAGGACGTTAAGCACTTAGGGCGCAGGGTGGAAGATCTAGAGGCATCCTCCTCCTCCATTTCCTCTCATGCCCTGACTATGGCACAAGTGTTGAAGGAGCAGCATGAGTACCTTAATCGCGCCCTAATATCCCAAGAAGATCTGGAGAATCGCAACAGGCGATGCAACGTCCGTATAAAGGGGCTCCCTGAGTCGTTTGCAGCAGAGTCCCTCTTTAAAGTTGGGGCAGAAATATTTGAGCTTTTGCTTGGCGCCGAGAAAGCCCCCCCACATAAGCATTGAACGCATACATAGGGCGCTCAGGCCTCCTCCTTCACCGAATGAACCACCTAGAGACATTATCTGCAGGTTGCTTTCCTACCAAGATGCCCTAGCCATCCTTAAAGCTGCAAGAGCGCACAAAGAGCTGAGGTTTGCTGGACACTCCCTGCAGTTTTACCAGGATCTTGCCCCCTCTACCTTATATAAAAGGAGACTCCTGCGGCCGCTCCTAGAGGCCCTCAGGGCTAAGGACTTGCGATACTCATGGTTGTTCCCTTTCGGTCTGGGGGTCTCTGTGAATGGGCGTAGGCTTACAATACGCACCCCAGAAGACCTGCACAAGGCTTGGCCCATCCTGGAGATAGCCCCCATAGACTTGCCATGCTGGCTCCCGCTTCCGGAGTTTCCGAAATTACCTAAACTCCCCCCGCCAGACGCGTGGCAACAAGCCTCCAATTCGAAAATTCTAGAGGGAAAAGAAAGAAGGCAAAGGAGGCCACCAACAATGTGGACACCTGAAGCGTTTGACCGATGTGGCTTGTTTCTTCCTTCCCGTCGGCCGTGTTTAAGTGACCTGACTCTGCGCTCTCCGTGAAGCGCACCCTCAAGCCTTGTGAGGATATTTTGGGAGTTCTATTTCCCCCTGCTTATCCCTTCCCTGGAACGGTTTAGCACAACCTTCTTTTAATATTGCTGCATTTTTTATATACTCAGTTGTTAATTGTTTGGCTCCTCTTCTGACCAGCCTCTGCCTGGATCCGTGTTCTCAAACCCTCTCTGTAGGTCCTACTTAGAGGATCTCGCTGGACGCCTGGCAGTTCAGGCTGTTCACAGTTGATCGGTCCTTATCACTGTAAAGACCGACCAACCCGCCCCACCCCTACCCTTCCCCCATCTCCTCCCTTACGAACAGGCCGTCCCACGCCGTGAGGTTCCGTAGACTTCTCCTCCGGAGAAGAGTTCAGTACCCGTTTTTGCGTGCACATAGTTTGTTTCCCCCCCCCCCCCCCCCGTCTGTAAAAAAATTCACAAAAAATCCCCACACAAGACTTTGTGGATATAGAGTAGGTACTTGATAGCATTCATAAGGCGGGTTCATATATGTTAATCCAAATCATACTGTGCTTTTTCCTCCTATTTCCTATCCTGAAAATGAAAAACTTGGGGATAAAAATATGGGTAAAACTTTTTCATTACAACACTTGATAAATTCCTTGAGCTGTCAAGTTTCTGAAATAGAATCACTTTTGGGGTGGTCAACTGTTCTAGGTACTTTAGTGGCTTTGTGGTGCATCATGAGATTTATTTGAAAGTGAAAGTAAAAAGATCTCAAAAAGTGGCTGGAATACATAGAAGAGATTTTCAGAGTTTGACAGGTAATCAAATGAGGGGGACAGAGAGGCAAAATATGTTTTCACTGGAATGGCCCTTTAAAATTAGTACTGCTTTTATTATACATTTGTTTTTCTGCATAATTTTAAAGATTTTTATTTTATTCTATTTTTAACAAAGGTCTACATGCCATAGCAATTTATATTTTATACATTATTTATTGGGTTCTATGTTTTACATATTTGAACAGTATAACTGTTTTTCTTACTTTAATTTTTAAGTACAATTTTATTAATTATGTATATTAGTTCTGGACAGGGTCTATGCTAATTGTATTTTATTTAGTAATGAGATTATTTTAATTAGATAGAGACCTAATACAATGTAGTCATGTATTATCATTTCCGACTTTATGTGCATTTTAGATTGTATATTTTTCTTAAAAATTATTGCCATATGTCTAATGACAAGAAATATTTAATTCTAATATGGAGTACGTATTGTATATCTACTACTATCTTAACCTATTGTATTCACTTGGTTTCTATATGCATGGCTTACACTGAGCATATTGTAAGGATGTATTCACAAAGGCAGTTTTCACATAGTTCCGTCTCATTGCGATTATTGAGTTCACATGTAAAAAGAACACCATGATTTAATTCTGTTTTTTCAGATCTGCAATTTTTCTCTCGATCCATTGGTCCGAGAGAAAAATTGCAGTATTAAAAATCTGCCATTTTTCCTATGGGAGTCTGAAAGAAATCGAGTTACACTTACTTGTAAATGCGATTTTAGGGTATGTGCATGTAATTTTCCTATTTTTACTGGTGAAACATGCGATTTTCATGCACATGAAAAATTCATGTGAAAATCTAAAGTGCAAAGATGCAATGTGTTTTTTTTTCGTAAAATGCTTTGCAACTGCAGGCAAAAGCTGCAGGTTTATGAGTGTGGTATCGGTCAGAGTTTCTCAGACCATATATCACACTTGCCCATATATAAAGGCCTAAGTCATGAACTTCTCTATATTTATGGTGCCCCATTACATGGCGCTGAAACGCCTTGTGATATATGCTCATAATCTGCAGGAATGAGATTAGCAGTGGTTACACCGGACGGAAGTGCGAGGTGACACGCAGAGCACTTCCGTCTTCAGGTCTGTGGCATCTAAGCAGCACAGTAAGGGCCCATTTAAACGCAAAGGTAATCTTTCAAATGATTGAAAGATTGACAGTTTTAGCGATTGTTTTACATAAAGTGTTAATGGATGCTAATGTCAATTAACACTTTATTAGCTTCATTTGCATGTAAAAGGGCCTCTTGAAGCTGCCTGCAGAGCTCACCTTAAAATCATTGTTCAGCCGAACAGTGAAAGATGGCAGTGTTTACATGCAATGATTATTGCTCATATACCATCATTTGCCCAAATTTTGAGTGATAATTGTTGCGTGCAAATGGGCATTAAGCCATGCACAGACAGTCTTTTGGCACGTGATCACAGTTTTGGAGTCAAGATAATTTCATTATATATAGGGGTAACAGTCTAGAGGGTTTATTGGGCTTGAGAAAGGGAGAATTGTGATTACCACCTGAAACATGTTGCCTTGCCTTTATGCCTGTTTTATGTAATTGATTTTATTAGGTTTGTATCCTGTCTGTGTTTGATGGATGATTAAAACCCTGAAGATATCTGAGAATCGCAGGTGTTTGAGGCTCCTATCTTAGAGCTTTTCAGGATCTATATAGGGAGGTGGTAGCAGGAAACAGTAGAGATAGACACACCCTATTAGCATGGTTGTGGCATATCATCTTCAAGCGCGCTCTGAATATTTTTCTATTCTTAAGTTATGAGAAAAGATACTGCGGAATTGTTGTTTTATGGCTATTGCAATGTACAGCAAAAGTAGTGTGATACCGTGCACATGGGCACTGCGAGTACTTACTAAAACATATATTTCAAGAATGGTAAAAAGTCCTCTTCAAGTCTTTGAGAAGTCGTTTTGATAAAAGGTTTTGCTTGATTACATGATGAGTAGGCAACTGCTTTTAGCAAGAAATTTGGTAATAAGATTCTGGCTTTTTGCATTTCAGTTATATGCAATAATTTACATGTGGTGTAACCTCATATAGATGAATTAGGGCTCATGTCCACGGGCAAAAGAAGAATTAAAATCCGCAGCAGATTTTAACTCTTCTCCTGCCCGCGGATCCGCACCCCATAGGGATGCATTGACCACCCGCGGGGTAGATAAATACCCGCGGATGGTCAATAAAAGGGATTTTAAAAAAAATGGAGTATGAAAAAATCTGGACCATGCTCCATTTTCGTGCGGGTCTCCCGCGGGGACGGCTCCCGCGGGCTTCTATTGAAGAATTTACTCATCCGGAGCGGGCGGGGAAGGTCTTCTCTTCCTCACGGCCGGATCTTTCTTGCTTCGGCTCGGCGGATGTGCCCGGCGCATGCGCGCGGCACGTCGGCGACGTGCCGGCGACGTGCCGCCGGCGTGACAAGTTCATCCGCCGGCGAAAAAGAAGATCCGGCCGTGAGGAAGAGAAGACTTTCCCCGCCTGCTCCGGATGAGTAAATTCTTTTAAATTCCTATTTTCAGCGCTCATGTCCGCAGGGCAGGAGGGACCCGCTGCAGATTCTCCATGTAGAATCCGTAGCGGGCCTGATTTTCCCCATGGACATGAGGCCTTAGAGGTCCTACTGATAAAAGATTGAAATTATTCTACTGTAACTTAACCTTAGTAGTCAGCAAATAGACAAACTGTATTGCAAGGAACATTGAAGCTGCAGCACATTTATATGCCTATAGGAAATGTTCTCTGCACTGCGGGAGAGATACTCTGCAGAGTATATATTTCTGCTGGTGTCAAATACTATACACTAGCAGATGGACAAATTGGCTTTAGTTTGGGCAATATTAAAACTCTCTGTTTCTGGCATCACAAATTTTTCAAAGATCGTTGCATATGTTAAATACTTGTGCAGCGTCTGAGGAGCGGGCTCCAGCCTAGGAGGCAGCAGGGTAGAATTTGGGCCTTTTCACGTGGCCTTACCATCTCCCACCTGGAGGGTCACTAGGGACACGTCCAAAGGGTCAAGGGCAGGCTATTAAATAGAGTAACCCAGCAGTGGTTTACCTTGAGTTCTGTTGTCATGTGTGACGCCACCATTCTGTCCTATGTGGTGAATTCTATACGATGTAATAAAGAGTCTACACGCACAGCTGAATTTCAAAGGCAGAACCGAGAACAGTTGGTAAAACCGTTTACTTGTAGCATAACTCAGAAACAGTCCGAAAGAGTTTTTACATCCACCAGCAAGACACTGGCGCAGGAGGACACGTGGTGTGACAAGGAGGAAACACGGGAGGACAGAGGGACTTTCACAGCCCAAGTTATCTGTGGATCTCTGTTCCCGGACTCCCTTCGACTAACACTTGCCAACTCTCTACCGCTACACACTCACAGAGCAGGAACATACACGCGGCGCTGCTGGTGGGGACTCGAAATCCTTGCGGTTTCTCTTTCTCACTCCTTAATTCTCCGGCTTGGGAAGAAGGAACCCAAAACATGCATATGCCATCCTCTCAGCTTCTTCCATCTTCCCTGCACGCAGACTAAAGGTGTCCATGTACAGATAGGCTCCTCACTCCACAGGAGGATTGACAAGAAATCCCAGAGAAGAAAGACAGCTGAAAGCCAAAAGACCCACTCATGCACCTTGCAGCCACATATATAAAACAAGGTCACGTGACATACAAACAATACATTTCCAGATATAACCCAAACAGTAACCCATTCAGTGCTGCAGCTATGCAATACACATCATATTCACTCACATGGAAGACATTGGCAATACATATGCACAAGAGAAACAGAGCGTTCAGAAACGTCTAGAAAGTTTTGTACATTGAGTTATGTGCACTACACTTGCCTGTGGAGTTTTGGGAACTGAAAAAAACAAAAACAGGGAAAGTCCTAAAGATATACTGTCTGCTTCTGTTATAAATTTTACCATGTTGTAAATAAAAAGCCCATTTCCTGCAATGTTCTTAGTCTTAACTCCTTTCTTATTTCCTTCTTTATGCAGATTTGTTAATGCCCATTCATTCCCCTTTTTTCTCCAACCCCTGTACAGATTCTCAGTGATTTAAATCTTTTCTTTTTACAGAAAACTATATGTAGTGACTTTTTAGGCATATCCGAGCAGAAGAAGTAAAACACGTGGGCTGAGGGCACAATACTTCCAGATGATCACAGATCCATGGGTGAATCTTCCTCATAGTGAGGCACAGACTCTTCTGCATACACCTCATGCAATCTCACAGCCATTACTGAAAAAGGGGTCAGGAACGCTATCTTTTCTTCTTAGGGAGAGCACCTAGAAGGTGAGTGAGTGAGTGAGGAGACTTATAAGGCCATTCATGCTCCTCTGGCTAATATGCAAATAAGGAAGATGGAAAAATACCTCTGCAGTGGAAGGCATCATTCCTGCAAGTCAATGTTAGACTCTTTATACAAGCCTTGTAACAATGACTGGGAATTGCCTTGTATAAAGACTTGTATAAAGAGTCTATCATTGACTTGAAGGAATGCTACCTGCCAATAGGTGGCGCTGCAGAGGTATTGTTCCATCTTCCTTAATTGAAGAACTGGCCACATCCCTGAAATATGTTAAGACTGACTATTTTAAAATATTAATAAGGACGAACTGTGTAATTCCCTGGTTTTATCATTGATCGACTAGAAGTGTGCATCACAGCCCACGTGTTTTACTTCAGTTCAAACTAAATCACCACACCACACTAACACAGTTGGCGAAAAGTGGGCAGGCAGCCCCTTCCTTTCTTCTTTTTTCCTGTATGAAAAAGGAAAAACACAGCAGAAGTTGCTCCACCCTGTTTTCTCCTCTTATCTTTAGATCTTAGCAGAAGGAACTTTAAGGTTATGTTCTCAACACTGTGAATTTGCAGCAGATTCTGCAGAGAATCCACGTGGATTTTAGTGCAGAAACTCTGTGAATTTGCTGCAAGAAATCCACATTGAAAATCCACAGCAAAATTATCCCCTGTGAAAACTTCCTGCTTAGCAGAATGGTGGAGTTTTTTTTTAATTCATCTATTTCTACTGGTTTACACATTCAGTGAACTGACAATTTCTGTAAATGGCCCATATACAGTAAACCCAGATGGAACACTGTTCAAAAATTGTAATTTTGAAGATGCTCTGACCCAGTCCTCTAGCCATGTCAAAGTCGCTAAGAGCCTCCAACTTCAGGACTGTTCATTTACTAATATCCCACCCTTAGGGCTCAGTCAGATGAGCGATCTTTTTTTGTGGCGGCCCCATTGAAAGCATAAGAAGAAGATCGCGATCTTCTGGCACAGCTGTCACAGCTATAGCAGGGAATTATTTCATCCCCACGGGGATGACGGAATCCCCTGCCACAGCAGTGGCAGAGGACCGTGATTTTCTCCCATTGCTTTCAATGAATGTCTGAGCACTGCCTCTGATTGGCTGAGCCCTGTTACCAATCAGAGGCAGTGCTCAGCTGGCATTTAGTGGCTGAGTGTTGCCTCTGATTGGACATAGCGCTCAGCCAATCAGACCCAGCACTTTCTGGAGACAGGGATTTTTAAATCGCCATCCAGAAGAGCATACCTCAGATGAGTGCTGAGGAGCTAGAGAGAAGATGCGCTGGAGCTGGACAGTGCCGGAGAGATGATATATATATATATATTTTTTTTTTTTTAAGCAGCCTAGGCTTAGTTTCAAGGAAGGGCTTATATTTCAAGCCCTTCCACAAAAATCACTGCGGGGGTTGCCTGTATTCCATTGCTTTCGATGGGGCAGCAGCTGGGAGAACATTGTGCTCCTCTGCCACAGCTGTGACAGCTGCAGCAGGGGATTCTTTGTTCCTTGCTGCAGTCCCCTCACCATTGAACACTGTGACAGTGCTGTCACAGTGTTCAGTAATGAGGGGACTCCCTGTAACATCACACGATGTTAGGTGCAGCACGGGCGTTGCCGATGCACGCATGTTCTATCTTTTGCAGATGTGAGTATTTTGCACCTGTAAAAAACAGACATGTGAACACTGCATACTGAACCAATGGTTCTAATAGATGCGATTTTTTGTGCGCACATAGATGCATGCAAAAAAACATTCAGCTGACTTCGGCCTTAGGGTCGCTTCACACGAGCGTGTTTTTGTGCATGCATACGCAAGCACAAAAACACGCTTCTTTTTGCAACAATGCATTCCCTATGGTGTGTTCACATGTTCGTGCTTTACAGGCGTGTGCCAGCAAAGATAGGACATGCATGCACCATAGGAAATGCACACATTGTTTTCAATGGAGCCCCGGCTCCCCGTCATTCATTCGGGGACAGCTGCCTGTGTTTGGCTGAGCACCTCAGCCACTCACATTCAGCTCTTTCAGCATTTTAAATCCCTGCTGCTGGTAGATCAGCACCACTGTGCAGGGGACAGCAGGAGAAGAAGCAGCTGTGCCCCGGCAGCTAAAGGGAGGTAAGTATGTATTTTTTTTTTTTTTTTTACAGCACTTTTACTTAATTTTCAGGGAAGGGCTTATATTTAAAGCCCTTCCCTGAAATCAATTGCTGGCAACAGAATCCTCTACCACAGCTGACATGTGTGACAGCTGCGGTTGAGAATTGAAGAATTCCTCTGCTGCATCTATCACAGATGTGGCAGATGTAGCAACAGGGAATTCTTTTAACTAGCAGGGATGAAGGAAACATCTGCTGCATGCGGCAGATGTGTTCTTCATCCCCACGGGGGGCATGGCAGCGGCGTACAGATAAGTATATTTTTTTATTTTATTTTTACACTAAAATGTTTCTTTTTCAGGGAAGGGCTTATATGTAAAGCCCTTCCCTGAAAAAGAATGCAGGGGTGCTGGCAGACCATTGTTTTCAATGGAGCCGCCAGCAGCAGCCGCAGCTCCATTAAAAACAATGCACGGACCTGCATTCACGCTAGTTTTTGCACGTACATGGGTGTGTACCTATTTACGCACCTATGTACGCACAAAAACACGCTCATGTGAAGCCACCCTTAGATAGGTGGGATTGCCATGAGATAATATTATTCACTTCACCTGTCACTGTTTTTAATTTTTTGGCTGATAGGTATATATTTAAACTTGTACGTAATGGTGCTGTATGTATATACACTATTATATAGGATACTGATACTAGAATGAGTGGATTTCAGCAATTGCTTCTGGGCTCTCATATCTCTCTGACAAGAAAATAAAACGCATACAGCCTTATCAAATTATATAACTAATGACAACCACCAGTGGCTCCTGCAATCAAAGATTAATTTACTCTATCAAGTTTACGGAATACAAGGTGATAAATCATGTCAAAATTAAATAATCCGTGGATGCCTTATGTTCTTCTGTGCTCAGAAAAACAGGTGCTGAAGAATATTCATTTGCTATGTGCAGTTAATATTTTTTTTCACCGTTTTAGAAGTCAGAATTCTATTTTTGTCCAAATGCTGAATATCTCACATAAAACGGCACGCAAAGTTGTCCAATATTATCTACAAAAGCATCAATATTTAATGCTATTGCTGCTATTGTTGTTGTATGGTTAGTTATTTATTTTTTAATAATTGAATGTCTTCATACAGATTTAACAACCTAAATGATTGATGCACATATTTGCTGCATCAAATATAATACCAATTGTTTCCATACCGCTGTTCTTTCTAGTGATGAATATAACTGTAAATACAATTAAATTTACAGCTTACAAATATATATGCTATAATTCACCAATAAGCTTCTTCCATAACTGTTCTGATGACTTGCTGTATTACTAAGTCTTATTAAAAGATCTCTCACTGACAAATGTGGAAATAACAAAAGAACGAAGAGCAATGTCAAAACAATAACTTTTTAAGAAACTGTCTTACAAAAGTAAATATCCAAAAAGGATTTATTTGCAAGGCGGTCTTTTGCATTTGAGTTGAATCAAGTATATAATTTTATCTGTGGCATATGGGACATTATTTACATATTATTTTTTCTAATTTTAATGTAAGGAGTCGGACCATCAACACAGAATCTAGGGAATTTTTTCACTAGCCTTTCCACATGTGACAACCATAACTTTATTAATTTAAATTTACGCACATACATGCTATGTAAGAACTTATATTTTTCATTTTCTTGATAGCATAGGGTGTATCATTTCCTCTCTCATTTTGGTTCTTATGGAACTCTTAGTGGAATGTATTAGATCTTCACCCAAGGTTAAGACTCCCATAAAATTAATAATTTGCTAATAATACAAGTTTATCATCATTCAATCCATTTAAATCCCTATCAGCACCATATCATATTTTCATGATACTTGCTTGACATCAATACCACAGCTACTATTAAGGAATCCTTCCGCTGCTTTTAAATCTTTGTTTTTAAATGGTGATATGACTTACTGGGGTACCTTCATATTTTTCTATGTAACCCATCCCAATTCCAAACTAATTCAATTCAAGCCATTTATTGCCACACTGGAAAATGACTTAACCCACTTGTGTAGAATTGAATTATCCTGCATATTAATATTTCCTAAACTTTTGTTCCTTTTCTACACAATTCCCATGTTAGCTTCGCAACACAGCTCCAGAGACATAAACTTGAGCTAGCCTTTCAAAGGGTGATACTCAAGATCTGAGCAATAGAAAAAATGGCAGTCACTTTTTGAGGGCTTTAGATGGTGGACAACCTGCAGTGCACGGCTAACCTACAGCAGGAGAGAGAATGAAAAAGAGGGAGAGAGAGCGAGAATAAGGTAGAAAGAAAGATGGTGTGGTCAAGCTGTGTTTTATACTTGGGTTACCAATAATAATTTGACATACCTAGCATACCAAAGAATTATTAGCAACCCTTTCTGTACTTTAGAAGTTTTTACCATGTGAAACTACACTTCCCAGTATGTACTGGGCAATGGTGCGGATATGCTAAAAGTTGTAGCTTCGCAAACTAGAATGCTGCAAACCTTAGACATAAACACAATACTAATGTGAATCAGTCAGAGACAAAATATATAATCACATTGAGTGACTCATAGGTGACATTCTCCAAACTTATTCCTTTTCTTCTCTATCCGGTCCAGACCTTCATGACTTCTTTCAGCTAATTCTTGTTTCTGTGAAATTTGCGGCCCAGGCGTCTTTGGTTCCTCTGAAAATACTGCCACACACTGTGTTACCTAAAAATAGTGCTACCCACTTCGCCTAAAAAAATAATTTATAATCTACATTACGTCCCCAGAAATAATACATTGTGCCCACAGAAATAAATTGTAATCTGCACTGTGCCCCCTGATATAAATTATAACACATTATGCTCCCTGAAATAAATAATACACTGTGCCCCCTGAAATAAATTTAAAAACCACAATTTTAAAGTCCATCAAGAAATGATGACAACACGTTTCATTAATACCTTGGATTCAGTTAGAGTCATAATGTTGCTGAACTATGTGGAAAAAGAAAAGGGATTAATTCCTTAGCATATCTCTGTGAAAATGACCAATTATGTGATTCCTCTCAGTAAGAGAAGCCAAGTAATCTTGCAGATTTGACACCTTTTAATGGCTAACAAGAAAACATGATGTTATTGTGAGCTTTCAACCTACTTAGGGTTCTTCCTCAGGCTTATCAGAATAACTCCAAAGAGGTATATACATATGAAAAGGCACAGATGTGGTGTGATTAATTTGCATTTAAAACAATACCAAATAGGATGACTAGAGGAGTAAATACTTAATTAGTCCACTGATAAAGGATGTGAAAGTACAAATTAAATTTGTACAACATTAAGGAGGAATTTTGGATTATTCCTGCCTGGAGATGTGTTTCACTTCATCAATATTTCTGGGATGCCTTAAGCGCACAGTTCTCTTCAAGTGATGTTGCAGCATAACAACAGACTTAAGCTTATGACTCTGACTTGCCAATTCTAAAGCACAAATCTTTTTTATCCACTATTTAGTTGATTTACTTGCATGCTGTCACGATCTGTTATCTGTGACAGGGTTGTGGCATGGTGATCTCGATGCGTAGATAGAGTGACTGCACTGTTCCTGTCTGTCCTACAGGTTGATGTTTATTGTTTATGTTTGTGTGGTTTGTCATTTATTTAGGTGTTACTTTGGTCATTTGTCTGTATTCTTTTAGGGGTTCCCTTGTCCCTGATTTTGTTCTTTTGATTCATATGTGGATTTTTCACTGGTCTTTGTGGAACTTTATCTTCTCAATTGCATTGCCTTGGTCATTATTAGAGATGAGCGAGCGTACTCGGATAAGCACTACTCGCTCGAGTAATTGGCTTTATCCGAGTATCGCTGTGCTCGGGGCTAAAGATTCGGGTGCCTGCATGGAGCGGGGAGCTGCAGGGGAGAGCGGGGAGGAACGGAGGTAAGATCTTTCTCTCCTTCTCTCCCGCCCGCTCTCCCCTGCTCCCCGCTGCGACTCACCTGTCATCCGCAGCGGCACCCGAATCTTTAGCCCCGAGCACAGCGATACTCGGATAAAGCCAATTACTCGAGCGAGTAGTGCTTATCCGAGTACGCTCGCTCATCTCTAGTTATTATTTAAATCTGCTTCTGAGTGTGGTTGTTTGATGTTGATTATTTTCTTACTCGTTTTGGTGATAGGATGTATTCATGGTGGTTGGAGTCATGCTGTAAAGCTAAGTGGTGCTTTTGTTGCTCAGTTCTGCTGTAAAGCTGAGTGGTGTTTTGTTGTTTTTTTGTGTTTTTCTTCTTTTAGGTGCTAGAGTTAGTGACTGAGGCACGAGATGTGGGTCCCCTTTATCAAGGTGCTAACCTGGCTTTTAAGCAGGGCAGTTATTGTCCTAAAAGTCAGGGTGAGGTTGTTACTTCCTTATTTTGTTTTGACTATATGTTAATTCACTCCATTCTACAGTCTGTTTCCTCTGTGAATGCAACCTTATGTTCGTCCTAGGCGTGGTTTGTCTTACGCTCAGGGCAAAAGTGACACATGTCTTCGGTCATCATCTTGTTAGATTTCTCTATATATCTTCAGTTTCAGATCATGTCCTGTTGCATTTACATTCTCCTTTAAATTGTTTTGATCCTTCTTAAAACTTCTTGTCCTTTCACTGATTGTAAAGCTCCCAGGCCCCAAGGAAGTAAAGCAGCTCAAAACTATGATCCACCACGATTCCCAGTTGTGATGAGGTATTGGTTTGCAGCGCTTTTTGATGCTTCAAACATAGAGTTGTGTGTTTGTTCTAAAGAGTTTCACTTTTGCCTCATCTCTCTATAGAAGATTTACTAGGAAGAATTGTGGAATATTGAGGTGGTCTCAGGCAAATTCAGGATGGGACGCAATCTTTTTTTCATTTTAACAGAATCAATTTTTTTTTGTGATGTCCTTCCATGACCACAATTCTTGTTCAGTGTTTTCCTAATACTGGACACATGAACAGAGGTTTTTGCTGTTTGTAGAGTCTTCTGCAGGTCTTTTGTTATTACGCTTGGGTTCTTTTTTCCTGTGTTTAATGATATACCAGTTGTACATATAATTATATACAGGAGATATCAAGGTTATACCAGCATGCTCCATATCACTATATACAGCATTGTTTTGCTTTAATGAGCAAGACATATGCTTGGATACGGCTTTAGAGAGTAAGCAAATATGGAAGGTTTAACATTAATAGTTTATTCAAATTAAGTGATAATTGAGCATAGTGATGAATAATGTCCTTCTTTTGTAAATTATTATATCTATATACGAAGGATAATATCCATATACAAAGGATAAAGGTTACAACTTGCATCACATTAAAAAGTATAAAGATTGCAAATAACATCACATCATTATCTATATATAAAGATTACAACTTAAATCACATCACTAGGAGGTAGCATCATCTGACTTGCATATCAGTAGTCAGAGAAGCTCACTTTCAAACAGCACCAAGACATAGAAATTCTCCAGGAACTGGACCAATGCTTAGGGCGCCTACCCACTTGCGATTTTTTTTTCCTGCAATGTTTTGCCTTTTTTCTCAAGAGCAATTAGTATAGAATGTGTTCTTGTCCATCTGGGTTTTTTTTTCCGTTTCGTGGGGTTTTTTCACATAGGAACTGTCAGTTGCATATGTGTCCTTATTTTTCTCTTAATGCACCCATGATTGTCAATGGAGGGCTGCAAAAAACGTGCAAAAAACGCAGCGAAAAACGCACGGAAAACACGCAAAAAAAGCGCGAAAATGCTGCGTTTTTCACGCGCGAAAAATCGGCAACGCAAGTGGGTAGGTGCCCTTATGTGTCGATTTCTTAGTCTTGATGACAGAATGACATCATTTTCTGCCAGGATACAGAAAAACAAACCTATTGTGTGATCTTTATCTAAAACATACACAGCTGATCTTCCTCCCAGATGCATGATAACATTACTCTTTATTATGAGCTAACTTACTCTTAAGACATACACTTTTTCATTTTATTACACAGCCATAAATACCTCTTTTCCCGACACTCTTTAAACATAGACTTCAGCTTTCTGTCTAGGACAGAAAATAACTCTTTAGTTCATATCTGGCTGACAGAAGTAAAATAAAAACTCTAAATAATCAAACAATCCGCATATTCCTGATAAGGATGTATAATACCCACATACCTATATAGTTTGAGATCAAGGATATGATTTAAGGGATCTGGTAGGATACTTTCTCAGGCCTTAGTCACATGGGCGTTTTTTGCCGCGATTTGCGGATCGCCGGACGCATGCGCATGCGCAAATCGCGCAAAAAAATGCTCGTCTGACTAAGGCCTCAGGCCTCGGTCAAACGGGTGATTTTCACTGCGATCTGCGCATGCGCATGCGATCGCCGTTTTTATAGAACCATTGCTTTGCAATGGTATCGGACACATGAGCGCTTTTTATGCGCTCGTCCGATTTATTATAGAACAGAAATTGCAGATCGCGCCTATTTGCGATCTGCGATTCCTGTTCTTCTCTATATGCGCTCAATGGGGCCGGCGGCAGCAGCGCCGACCCCATTGAGAACATATACTACACAAATCATTCTCCTCTGCCACAGCTGTTACAGCTGTGGCAGAGAAGAATGATGTTTGCCCACTGAATTCAATGGAGCTGGCAATACAGCCGGCTCCATTGAAAGCAATGGGCTGCGGGCGATCTCAGGATGAATTTTCGGGAAGGGCTTAAAAATATAAGCCCTTCCCTGAAAATCATCCAAAGCTGTGTAAAAAGTAAAAAAAAAATTATACTCACCTTGTCCCGGCAGACGGAGTACAGCTGCGGCCGGCCGGCAGTTCTCCTGAACTGCTGTGAGTAGTATTCAGCAGCCGGGGATTTAAAATCCCCGCCTGCTGAATGAGCTGCCTCTGATTGGTCACAGCCCTCACCAATCAGAGGCAGCTCTCACTCACCCATTCATAAATTCATGAATAGGTGAGTGAGTGCTGCCTCTGATTGGCTCAGTGCAGGGACCAATCAGGGGCAGCTCTCAGCTGAATGACAGCTGAGAGCTGCCCCTGATTGGTCCCTGCACTGAGCCAATCAGAGGCAGCTCATTCAGCAGCCGAAAATTCATCCTGAGATCGCCTGCAGCCCATTGCTTTCAATGCGCTGGACAGCGCTGCACTGCTCCGGCCCGTTTCCAATGAAACGCGGCTAGGAGCAGATTTTTCGGGCGATTTTTCGGCCCCGGTCACGTGATTTGCGGATGTGCATCCGTCATGCGATCCGCAAATCGCGGGAAAAAACACCCGTGTGACCGAGGCCTTAGGCTCACCATAAGTGAGTTAGTTTTTAAAAAAAATACTTTTCTGAAGTCTTTGACTAGGCGGAACTAGATGCTTCTATATTCACACCACCAAAAAAGCATGGGAGAATCCCTGCAAATGGGTGTTGAACTATATCTACAAACATGAAAGCTATGGTTGCCAGGGTGCCCTAGCTAAGAAGGTATCCAGATGGTATAAGGGATAGTTTTTTAACTCCATTTTATCCCAGTGGTGGTGGTGGTGGATTTTAAAGAGCTTGCACTCAGCACAGATCTTCTCATACGTGATTTAGGAGATGCTGGATATAGAAGCTTAGCTAGGGATGATATTGGATATTAGAGGCTTACCTTTCAGAATCAGCAGGACTTCAGACTTATTTAAGTTATCATAGTGACTAGCGTACCAGGTGGGAAGAGACACTAATAGCAAAAGTGGTTGTGGACTCTGATTTCTGTCTTGTTTTGGTGCATCCAAATATGGCTAATTTAACATGGGTGGGAGTGATATCGGGCCATGAAATAGTGCCCGATATCACCACTCGGGAATGAGCAATGTCCCCGCAGACGCGGCTTTGTGTCAAAACCGTCTGCCATCACTTCAAGGAAGTAGCGATCCTTTAGCCATGCTGAAGAATTAGCAAGTGTTTCCCATTGTTTTCACATCACATTGTACTCGCGTGCACCTCGCACACTGTGCTATGTTTTTTTCAGGCCTTATTAAAAACAATAGGCGAGTTGTTCCAAGGGAACTTCCGAAGATACGACATGCTGCAAATCTGTATAGCTCATATATATGACCCCATTAAAAAAAAGAGGTTCATATTCGTGTGAGATTTGTGCGTCTTGTAACGCACAAATCTCACTCGATTTTCTCGGCTGTGTGAAAGAAACCTATGGCTCATTTGCTCAGGGTTTCCTTCAAGATTCTGTAGCCTGGTTCATCACTAGCGACTACTCAGTTTCAGATGTGTGATGTGAGATGACCAGCTTTGAAACAAAAAAAGATTTTTTTTCTTTTGGGAGATGTATGCTTTATATATGCTTATGTGTGTCCACACCATGATGTGAATTGGAGTTTTTCTGGCCTGTTGCAATAATGTACAGACGCAGCAAGCATAAACATAACTGACATGGTACACTATGCCATTAATGTAGTGCACATACACTATTTACATAACGTGTTGCTCATTCACCTTACATTACAACTATGAAATACTGGCAGTTAGTTTAATGCTTGCTAAACCTATACTTAATTTGTGTTATGAGAAATTGGACTCCTTAAAGGGGTTGTGGCATTAGACACAATCCCTTTCTGAATGTGGAGCTCTGGGTTTAAGGCTGATCGACCTGGATCCAGTTCCCCCCACAGTTGGAGAAGTCATGGCCAGCCAAACATGTCCCCTGCAGTGGCTGCTTCAGGGAAAATTTAGTATTACAGGTTGGCCATTCAGATAAATGGTTATTCTGTAAAACAAGAACAGCACAAAGGTCTGACAGAGTGGCTCTCCATTCCTGCCATATAATAGAGTCCCACATAGGAGACCCTACCATGGAAACCCACTGCACCCTCGCAGGCAGGTCCTATTTCCCCTTACTATCAGTTTGTCATTCATTTAATTCATGTCTATTTTTCTTGCTTAAAGTATTATCTTACATACCTGAAGCCTTTTTATATGGAAGATATTTTAGAATGAATGGTGCTTTAAAATAAATAAATTAATTAATAATACATAATAACCTTGTATTTTTGCTTGTGTCTTTTTAGACATTTTTGTAGATTTTTTAAAAATGGTGACCCCCCCCCCCCCCCCCCCAACCTGTGATTTATCTATTAGGCCACTTTAATACTCCAAAAATTTTGGTAAGTACTGTATTTTACAGTACATCAGTATTTGTAAGCCATAACTAAGAGGGGAAAAATATAATTGAAAGATTTCCTGGTTTTGGCTTACAAATACCGATGCAAAATAATGACCAAAATATTGTCCCATAAAGGGGACTTATACTAGATTTCAAATCTGTACATATTCTGGTGAAAACGTAAAGACTTATAAACATTATCCAAGACACGCAAACAGATTATGCCTAGTGATGAGCGAGCATACTCGCTAAGGGCAGTTGCTCGATCGAGCATTGCCCGCTCAGGAGCAAAGATTCGACTGCCGGCGGCGGGCAGGGAGCTGCGGGGGAGAGCGGGAAGGAACGGAGGGGAGATGTATCTCTCCTTCTCTCCCCCCGCTCCCTCCAGCTGACTGCCACAACTCACCTGTCACCCGCGCCGGCAGCCGAACCTTTTCTCCCGAGCGGGGAGATACTCGCTAAGAACAATGCTCGATCGAACAATTGTCCTTAGCGAGTATGCTCGCTCATCTCTAATTATGCCACAACCAATGTGGCCAATTGTCTACAGGGATTGGCTCACCAAAAGAGAGGCTGTGTGAGTACTTGGATGTGTTCTTGCAGCCTCTTGTTCAGCAAGTTCTTGGTTTCATTCAGAATGGCTCTGGGCCCCCTGTTTTAAGTTAAGTGACATCATTTCACGCTACACCTATATCCTTCATTTTGTTTCTCTGGAAGCACTTAAGCATCATTTGGAGAAATATAGTAGTTACACCTGTGATTAAAGATTGTTCTGGTCTTCATATATCTCATGTCTCACAATTATTTAATGTATGATAATTCCTTATTTCTGCAAAGGAAAGGTGTATCAATGGGTGCCAAGTATTTCCCTTCCATGGCAAACTGTCACAGTGGAGGGAAGAGTATATTTTCTCTGCTAACAATGCTTTTTGTGATCTGTTTAGGAGATAGGAGGTATCACTTTGTGGCCTTCTTACGGAGATGTGTGGGTGGTGATACTGCGGACATATATATGGGTGGAGGAGGGTGATTCTGAGATCTGGGTATGTGCTGAAGGGGCTGTGTACTTGTTGGAATGAGATATGAGGGGGTTATGGATATCTGCTGTGTTGCCTACCATTACCAGGGTCGGTTCCTCTGGTTGTTGCAGGGAGGAGGGAGGGGAAAAAGTAAAAGGGGGGGGGGGGGAATGGACAGTGATGTGGCACCTGTGGATTTCCAAAGTAAGCTGGACTACCCTTTCGACCAATATATGCACAGAGTTTGGACACTTGATTTTTCCGGAAGAAACATATTTTTTATTTTTTCTCTTTTCTAAGTTTCTTGCATCCTGTTTGGACTTAGAAGTAAAAGAGAGACTTTTCGGGTGGGGTGGTATAATGTTCTGTTTTGTAGGGTTATTTTGCCTATTTTGCTTATATGTGTTGTGCAGTGTCTTCTGTACACCGAAGTGTGCGTTAAAAGAAAAAAAATGGAGGCAGCACATTTGTGTTGTCTCCACAAAAGTTTAATAAAAAATTATTTAAATAAAAAAAACCCAACAATGCTTTTTGTGTTTACTTACAGGATACATCCTAACGATGTCAATTTTAAAACCTGAACTTGCATGGTTGTCCTGCTGAAATTATTACAACATATACTTTTAGGAAAGATATAGCAGGCAACATTCTTACAGGCAACAGTAATCACCCTCATCATACAAATAGGTCAATAGAAGGAAAATTTTTACGTGCAAGAAAAAATTGCAACAAGAATCAGAATTCATCACACTTGCACAAAAGGGCATATTCTCCATGGTTATTAGCGCAAAGAACAGTTGAAAAGAAATTCTGGTCCAATTCGTTGACAGAAGGGAATTGGAAGCTTGAAATTATAGAGAAGATCAAACCAGTGCTAATATTATAGATTAGCAAGTGGTTCCAACAGATCAAACTAATTGTGCTTCAATATAGTTGTAGGATTATGTCAAGGCATTGCAGGACTGTGCTAAGGAGAGTGCTAACTCTGGGCATTGTCACCTAGTTTAGCTAGTTCTTACCAACAGGAAAGAAATGGTTGAGGAAGTAAGGGTGGCTGGTACCTTGCGAGGTAGTGATCATGCCATCATTGAATTTAAGATAACAAGGGGAGTAAGGCCTGAGATGACTTAGACTTCAAGCTTGGATTTCAGAAAGGCAGAGTTTAATGGACTGAGAAAGAGAGTAGGAAGGATCCAATGGCTGGATGTTCTTAAGGACAGAAATGTCCAATAAGGATGGGAGATTTTGTGAAATGAGTTGCTCAAAGCACAATCATTAACCATACTTAAAAGAAGAAAGAATGGGAAGCATTTAAAGAGAGATATCAGCAAAGTAACTAAACGCAGGATCGTACAAGCCATCGTTTTCCCCATAGCCATGTATGGATGTTAGAGCTGGGCTGTGAAAAAAGCTAATAGAAGGAGGATTGATGCGTTCAAGCTGTGGTGCTGGTAAAAGCTGCTGCAAATACCCTGGACAGCAGGAGTAGCAAACAAAGAAGTCCTGAATCATAAAAGACCCAATATATCACTGGAGGACAAGATGACCAGGCTCAGGCTCACTTATTTTGGCCAAATTGCTAGAAAAATTTATAATGCTTGGACAGATCAATGGCAAAAGAAGATCATGTAAAGACATGTGAAAAAAGACTTGGAAATACTAATAGATCATAGACTGAACATGAGTCAACAGTGTGATGCAGCAACGAAAAAAGGCAAACACAATTCTGCGTTTTATTAAGAGAAGCTTAGAGTCTAGATCACATCAGGTAATTATTCCCTCTACTCTTCCTTGGTCAGACCTCATCTAGAATACTGTGTCCAGTTCTGGGAACCCCAATTTAAAGAAGACATTGACAAACTGGAGCAAGTTCAGAGAAGAGCTACCATGATGGTGAGCAGTCTGCAAATTATGTCATATGAGGAACAGTTAAAAAATATAAGACTGTTTAGCTTGCAAAAAAGAAGTCTGAGAGGAGACTTTATAGCTGTCTATAATCTGAAGGTCTGTCACAGTGCAGAGGGATCAGCCCTATTTTCATTTGCACAAGTAAGACTAGAAGCAATGGGATGAAACTGAAAGGTAGGGGACACAGATTAGATATTACAAGAATACTTTTGACAGTGAAGGGTGATGAATAGTTGCCGCAGGAGGTAACGAGTTTTCTTTCAATGGAAGTCTTCAAACAGAGGTTGGACAGACATCCATCTAGGGTAATTTAGTGAATCCTATATTGGGCAGGGGGTTGGACCTGATGACCCTGGAGGTCTCTTCCAACTCTACAATTCTATTATTCTAGTCACTTTTACTTTAAAAAGAGAAACCTAGCTACATTGTCAAGGTTTTTATAAGTGTGGACAGTCAAGATACAGAACATGTTTTTCTGTCTTGCAATGCAACTTTTTCTCCAATTCAACTCACACGCAGTTTATTCAACTGCAATTCTGAACTGGTGATCTATGTCATAGTATGTACTTAGTGTGACAAGCTGTATGTTAAGTGTACGACCCAAAAATTCAAGATATGAATATTGGGGCATCTGAATTATGTGGCCAAACAGAACAAGGAGTCACTGGATATCTAATGCATCTAGACACTTTATTTCTATATATGAAGGTGATATAACTTCTTTCAGGACCTTTGCAACTAAAGAAAAGTTTAGAAAAATCCAAGAGGAGAAGACTTACATCAGTTGCTGAATCAAAAGCATTTTGGATGTTTAACCTAAATACTGTTGCCAATTATGGATTAAATATGAAACAAGAGTTTTTACATTATTAACCCCTTGAGTGGCACGCCCGGAAAATTTCCGGGACGTGCTCCACTGCTCATAGCAACATAGCCCGGAAGATTTCCGGGCTATGTATCACTATGGGAGCTGCAGAGCACAATGCCACAAGCTGTGGCAGTGTGCTCTGCCTGCACAGACCCACAGAGAACAAAGCAAGGGCTTTGAAAAACCAGCAGAAGATATTGCCGATATGCCGGCAATCTCCTGCTTTGTTTACAGGTTGCCATAGAGACCATCGGCTTGTCAGAAGCAAGCCGATGGTCTCTGTGGCAGGGAGAGCTGGTTGTTAGCTTTCAGAGGACAGCTAGGTACCAGCTCTTACAGCAGAGATCAGAGAAAACCTCCGATCTCTGCTGTGTTAACCCCTTACATGCTGCAGTCTATGTGACTGCAGCATGTAAAGGGCTGTCACTGCAGCATGTAAACGGCTGTCACCATCGGACCCCTGGAATGTGATCAGGGGTCCTGATGGGTCCCTGTGGAAGTCCCCTAAAGGGACAAAAAAAAAAAATTAAAAAAAAAAAAAAAAAGTAAAAAAATTATAAAAAAAATAATAAAAAACACTTGTCTCCCTTTACTTTGTAAAAAATCAAAAATACAATCACACATGTGGTATCCATGCATCGTAATGACCCAGAGAAGGAAGTTAATACATTATTTAACCCCTTAATGACATGGCCCCTTTTTTTCTTTTTTCTCATTTCTTTTTTTCCTCCCCCCTGTTTAAAAAATCACAACTTGTCCCGCAAAAAACAAGCCCTCATATGGCCGTGTCAATGGAAAAATGAAAAAGTTATGGCTCTTGAGACACAACTGCAAAATTTGTTGAAATTCAATGATTAGACCATTTTAAAAAACCTGCCCTGGTGGGCACGACAGGGTGGTAGGAAACCCACCACTCAAGGGGTTAAATGGTGCTTCCCAGCTTTCTGGCTTTCACCTTATTTGTTTATCATTAGGGTAGGTTTCAGGACATTGCTCCAAATTTTTTTCATTCAATCCAAATCTCATCCAAACCATAGATTTTGTCCATTGCTCTCCTCATCCACTAGGACATTTTGACCAATTTCTTTTGTCCTATCCACATTTCATCCAATTGCTTTCCTCGTCCAGTAAGACATTTGACATTTCGCCATTGATACTTTATGCCATACCTATAGTCTATACGAAATCACAGTCGTCACCTCTTGACCTAATACTGTAGTAAAAAAATTGTAATTTCAAAAATTTTTAAATGATCACATGACGGTGACATCATTTCAGGTCCTGTAGTGCAAGCGCTGAAGGACCTATGGTGACATCAATCATACACAGATTGACAGGCATTTTAAATGAAGAAATAAGCAAGAACAAATAGGCCAAGCCACAACATAGTTCATGACCTAAATGAAGTATGATATGTGGTGAAAAAACAATGTCAGAATTTGCAAAGTTATTCTATGTTAAATTGACACATGTCAGATTTCTAAAACTTATACTGGTCATTAAGGCGCAAACAAGCTTGGTCACTAAGGGTTAACTACAAGTGGCTCAGAATCACTTTTGCGTTTCCAATGCTAAGTGGATAAAATCTAGGTTCGACATAGTAATACATAGGACAAATTGAGATTAGACAAATTATCCGCCCGGACGAGTTTTTCCTTGGACAAACTTATGAAAGGACAAGAAAATCTTGGACCAACTGCCCTCAAATCTTAGGGCAATATATGATATTGTTTTTCTTTCCATTTAAAGATAGAGAATATCTTAGTAATATGTCTTATTCACATTGGCATCGGTAATCTTTAAGAAGGTTTATGGGCTTTTTTGGATCTAGTTCATTAATATGAGGTGCTGCAGTTTATCATGTTGTTTAGCAGTAGGAAACTTGATCTATATTTTTGTTGCTGTTTTAGGTTATCAACACGTGATCATGAGGATATTATATTTCGATTTTTCTATCTTCTTTTTTTCTATGATAAGTCATGGCAGTTAAATTAATTGCAAATATATTATGATGTAATAAGACACAAAGTTTTGTCTTTTCAGTTTGGTAAAGCTGCCTGATGTAATTTACCTTGATTGTTGACTCACTGAATAGTTAGATCTATGTTATATATGTGAATAGAAGTAAAAATGTGATTTAATAGTTGATACACTGCAGTATATAGTTGACGTTAGATGTTTGGCAGACACATTATGTGCAAATGTCTGGTACTTTATGTACTTGTCACCATGACAACAGCAGATGTCTAGCGAATGCTTTGAGGTAAGCCGAGCATGCTCTGCAGGTCAACACAGTTTGGATCTGATGACATCAATAACACACATATTACGTACATCTAACATTGGAGAATTGGATGTTTTGGCTTGTAATCTGGATGCAGTCAGGTAATTGAGGAGTCCACTTTTACTTCTGGGTATTACCCTTGTTTACATGTATTCTTTCACATTGTTTCAAGTGTCATGTGATTATGACTTTATGTATCTGTTAGTGCATTGATGTTTTAAATCGTTGACATTATGCCATGACTCTGTTGGCTCTTTAAACACATAGGGGGTACTATTGGATGTGACGTTTTACCAACGCTTGTGACTTGAATAAAAGCTTCATTTTATATCTCTGTTCTGATTAGCTGGATTTCAATCATTTAAGAAAACTTAAGGACTTTATATGTGATATATGTATTTTTTGTAATATACATATAGTCTTTGTCTTCATCAAATTAAACAAAGATAAAGGTGAATGATGTAATTAAATTAAAAACACAAAAAGATTGACTGTGCAATAAAAAATTAACCAACAAAAAAAGTCAGAGATATGCCATTTCCTTCTGTGCAAAAAGTGCTACTGCACCTGTCTTACCTGGATTCCAAGTCTTTACATATAAAAGAAATATTAAAAATATCATACTGATTTATCTAAAATGTTAATAAAGAGTTTAATTTTTGCTTAACTTAAACTAGGCTTATATGAAAGCAATTATGAAAAAGAAGCTAGCAATTATGCAAAATTTCAGTACATTTAATCACTTAACAAATTTGACATTTTACCTTTTTATTTAAGCTTTGTTTGTAAATTAGTTTGTTGTGCTAGCATCTAAACTCCAACAGAGACAAAGTTCTTAAAAGAGTAATCATTTTTTAATACGCTCATATTGTTGTTATATATTGCATGTGCTATTTAAATTCATCTACTGCAGCAAACACATTGCATGCATCTATCATCTGGATTACACTTGTATTAATAGAGATAAATGACGAAACATAATCAGTAGCAGCTCTCAAAGTTAATCATTGCATCTGAACTATGGGAAACACTTAATTACTCTCATTTGCAGGCACAATTTAATAAGAGGGCATTAGCTAAATGAAAAGAATACAGAACAAACATACAAAATAGTTATGCAATCATTAAAAAGAAACTCTGACAGTGCAGGTGACAACACTTGAAGGATAAATTACCATAATGCCCTAAATACTGAGCTGTCAGCATGTTAATGCAGTGATGAGATATCCTGGGAATCTCAGTACTATAGCTGTCAAAAGCCAGCACATCAATCACTACTCTCTGGTTTACTGATCATTACTGCAGTTAAAAAGGGGAGCAGATATAAACTATGTTCACATGGCATCCTTGCTCATATTTTGATAGAGATTATGGTTTAGATTTCACAGGTTTAAAATGGGTAAAATTAGAGGAATCTACAACAGAATAGATCTGCGTGGAGAAAGCTGTATGGTGGTTCACAGAGCATCAAGAACACTGTGTGCCGCTAAATGGTTCTTTGTCGGGAACTGGATATCTAGATGTTGTTTCTACTGGAGAATATCTCCATAAGATAGGGTTCAAGTGTAGCCCTTTTTCTAATCACTATATTTAAAATAAATGGGAAAATTATACCACAACCAAATGATCAACTTCATGAGGCTCAAATAATGAGTAATTAATTCATAACACTTATCGTCCTCTCTTATACACATAATTATATTTACAAGCTTATATTATAATTAGAGATGAGCGAGCACCAAAATGCTCAGGTGCTCGTTGCTCGAGTCGAGCTTTCCGCGATGCTCGAGGGTTCGTTTCGAGTAACGAACTCCATTGAAGTCAATGGGCGACTCGAGCATTTTTGTATATCGCCGATGCTCGCTAAGGTTTTCATTTGTGCAAATCTGCAAAACCTACGAAAGTGATGGAAACGACACAGAAACAGATAGGGCAGGCGAGGGGCAACATGCAGGGCTGCATCTCAGGTTTCCAGGTCTCACTATTAAGCCACAATTGTGGCAAGAGTGGGCCCCTCCTACCCCTAACAATTTTTACTTCGGACAAACCCTCATTAGCAAGGCAAACCTTAGCTAAGCACCACACTACCTCCAACCAAGCACAATAACTGCCTGCGGGACACACCGCTGCCTCTTCTCGAGGGTTACATGCTGCCCAACCCCCCCCCCCCCCCCCCGCCCAACCCTGCGTCCACAGCGCACACAAAAGTGCCCCTGTGCAGCCCGCAGCTGCCCTCATGCCACACGCTGGCCTCATAGCCACACCACCCTCATGTCTATTTATAAGTGCGTCTGCCATGAGGAGGAACCGGAGGCACACACTGCAGAGGGTTGGCAGGGCCAGGCAGCGACCCTCTTTGAAAGTGTGGGCGATAGCCCACAATGCTGTTGAGAATTGATAATAGATTGACGTTCCATCTTCCTTCCAATCCTTTGCCACCTCCGTCAGGAGCTGCAAACGAGGGCATATAGGGGAGTCCACTGCCAGCCCAGCACTTCTACACATCTCCACAATGCAGCTATACTCGGTGTGGGTAGTATGTGAGCGGGCCCTGGGTCAGCCTCTGTCCCAGCAAACACCCTTAGTGGCCCGAGGTGCTGCGAGTGACATAGCAATAGGGACTCCATGTGTCCACACACTACTCATTCTGTTTGGGTGTCGGATACCTCATCGACAACGCAAGGGGTAAACCATCTGCACTCTGCACCCTACCCAAGTCTGTCAGTGTTTTGGGGACAGACAGGTAAAACACCTCAATGGGAAGTCTCTGTGCACCCGCAGCATGGGTGGCCCCCAGGAACCCACAGACGGTACATAGGGAAATCCCATTGCAGTGCCCCCGATAGCTGAGGTTACGTGAAAATACATGTTGGCTTTGGCCCACACGCCATGCCCTAGACATTCGTGGTTTCTTTAAAAGTGCCAAGCAGGTACAACTCCACTATGGCAAGTCTGTGTGCACCAGCAGCATGGGTGGCTAGCAGGAACATATAGACGGTACAGAAAGAAATCCCATTGCAGTGCCCCGGATAGCTGCGGTTACGTGAGGGGAAATACATGCTGGCTGCGACCCACACAGCATTCCCTAGACATTCGTGTTTCCTTAAAAGTGCCAGGCAGGTACAACTCTGCTATGGCAAGTCTGTGTGCACCCGCAGCATATGTGGCTAGCAGGAACACACAGACGGTACAGAAAGAAATCCCATTGCAGTGCCCCGGATAGCTGCGGTTGGGTGAGAGGAAATACATGTTGGCTGCGGCCCATACTTCATGCCCTAGACATTCTGTTTTTTCTTTTAAAGTGCCAGGCAGGTGCAACTCCGCTATGGCAAGTCTGTGTGCACCCGCAGCATGGGTGGCTAACAGGAACACACAGACGGTACAGAAAGAAATCCCATTGCAGTGCCCCGCATAGCTGCGGTTACGTGAGAGGAAATACATGTTGGCTTTGGCCCACACGCCATGCCCTAGACATTCGTGGTTTCTTTAAACGTGCCAGGCAGGTACAACTCCGATATGGCAAGTCTGTGTGCACCCACAGCATGGGTGGCTAGCAGGAACACACAGACGGTATATAAAGAAATCCCATTGTAGAGCCCCGGATAGCTGCGGTTACGTGAGAGGAAATACATGTTGGCTGCGGCCCACACGCCATGCCCTAGTCAGTCTGGGTTGTTTTTCGGGCCAGATAGGTAGAACACCGCGATGGGAAGACTCAGTGCACCCATAGTATAAACAGACCCCTGTAATATTCCTGTAGCAAAGGTATAAGTTGACCCCAGTAACAGTTATGTTGCAGAAGTCTAGGGAGACCCCAGTAACATTTCTGTAGTAACAGTATAGACAGACCCCTGTAACATTTCTGTAGCAGAAGTATAGGCAGACCCCAGTAACATTTCTGTTGCAACAGTATAGACCGAGCCGAGTGACATTTCTGTAGTAACAGTAGAGCAGACCCCAGTAACATTTCAGTAGCAGCAGTATATGCAGACCCCTGTAACATTTCAGTAGCAGCAGTACAGACAGAGCCCAGTATTTGTAACATTTCAGTAGTAACAGAATAGACAGACCCCAGTAACATTTCTGTTGTAACAGTATAGACCGAGCCAAGTGACATTTCTGTAGTAACAGTAGAGGCAGACCCCAGTAACATTTCAGTAGCAGCAGTACAGGCAGAGCCCAGTATTTGTAACATTTCAGTAGTAACACTATAGACAGATCCCAGTAACATTTCTGTAGCAGAAGTATAGGCAGACCCCTGTAAAATTCAAGTGGCAGCAGTATAGGCAGACCGTTGTAACATGTAAGTGGCAGCAGTATAGGCAGACCCCTGTAACTTTCTCGTAGCAGAAGTATAGGCAAGCAGGCAGACCCCAGTAAAATTTCTGCAGTAATAGTATAGGCCAACCTCTGAAACATTGTGATAGCATGAGCGTAGGCGAATGCCGGAAAAATTAGTTGGATAATAGTGTAGGCATGGGCCCGAAAGATTAGTGTACCAAGAGTACAAGTGTACCTCTAAAAAATTTATCAACCGAGAGGGCAGGTGAAACCCATGAACATTTATTTAAAGATACAGCTCCCTGTTGCTTAATTTGTGACAGAGCCTGTTGAAAAAATTGGTTCATTTAACAGTCTTAATACTTTTGAGACTTAGAAAAATTGTAAAAACATTGGTAGATGTAGATGAGCCTTTTGGGCCGCAGAAAAATTGGTCATTCAGCGGGATGACATGTTGTTTCTGGAGGAGGAGTAGCAGGAGGAGGACTAATGTCAGAGACAGATTGACAAAGAAAAATGCCCCGTTTTCCCAGTGATAGAGAAGAGTGCTTTTATCTGCGGTTACAGCGATAAGAATCTTTAGTTTCCGCTGCTCTCCGCCGGTGGAGAAGAGAAGTCTGGGGAAATCCAGGCTTTGTTCATCTTTATGAGTGTAAGCATGTCGGCACTGGCAGTTGACAGGTGGGTACACTTGTCTGTGATGATTCCCCCAGCTGCACTAAACGCCCTCTCTGACAAGACGCTAGCGGCAGGGCAAGCCAGCACCTCCAGGGCATACAGCGCAAGTTCGTGCCACGTGTCCAGCTTTGACACCCAATAGTTGTGTGGAGCTGAGGCATCACGGAGGACGGTGGTACGATCGGCTATGTACTCCCTCACCATCTTTTTACAGTGCTCCCTCCGACTCAGCATTGACTTGGGAGTGGTGACGCAGTCTTGCTGGGGAGCCATAAAGCTGGCAAAGGCCTTGGAGAGTGTTCCCCTGCCTGCGCCGAACATGCTGCCTGATCTCCGTGCCTCTCCTGCTACTTGGCCCTTGGAACTGCGCCTTCTGCCGCTAGCACTGTCGGATGGGAAGTTTACCATCAGTTTGTCCACCAGGGCCCTGTGGTATTGCATCACTCTCGAACCCCTTTCCTCTTCAGTAAAGAGAGTGGAAAGGTTCTCCTTATTCCCAGTAATCCGTAGTGGTCAGAATGCGTCTAACGCGAGGGTCACGAGAAAGGCAGCCTAACATGAAGTCAGCCATGTGTGCCAGGGTGTCAGTATGCAAGACATGGCTGTCCTCACTAGGAAGATCACTTTCAGGATCCTCCTCCTCCTCGTCCACAGGCCATACACGCTGAACAGATGGGAGTCAAGCAGCATGGGTACACTCTGCAGTGGGCTCAGCTGTCTCTTCCCCTCCTCCTCCTGCTCCTCCCCCTCCTCCTCCTCCTCCTCCTCCAAAATGCGCTGAGATATAGACATGAGGGTGCTCAGACTATCAAGCGAATACTCTCTTCCCCTGTCTCCTGTTCCGACCGCAAAGCGTCAGCCTTTATGCTTTGCAGCGAACTTCTCAGCAGGCATAGCAGAGGAATGGTGACGCTAATGATTGCAGCATCGCCGCTCACCATCTGGGTAGACTCCTCAAAGTTTCCGAGGACCTGGCAGATGTCTGCCATCCAGGCCCACTCCTCGGTAAAGAATTGGGGAGGCTGAATCCCACTACGCCGCCCATGTTGGAGTTGGTATTCCACTATTGCTCTACGCTGCTCATAGGGCCTAGCCAACATGTGGAGCATAGAATTCCACCGTGTGGGCACGTCGCACCGCAGCCGATGCTCTGGCAGATTAAACCGATGTTGCAGGGTCCGCAGGGTGGCAGCGTGCGTGGTGGACTTGCGGAAATGTGCGCAGACGCGGCGCACCTTGCCGAGCAGGTCTGACAAGTGCGGGTAGTTTTTCAGAAACCGCTGAACCACCAGATTGAAGACGTGGGCCAGGCATGAAAAATAGTGGCAACTGGGAACCGAGTAGCATGGGACCTCCACCGCCATCATGTTTTTGAAAGCCTCCGTTTCCACAAGCCTGTACAGCAGCATCTCCAGGCTGATCAATTTGAGCGTGCGGGTGCGGGTGCGTGGCGGCGTATTTGCACTTCAAGGCTTGCGCTAGTGACAGCTGGATACTGCGCTGAGAGACATTGCTGGATGGGCCCGAGGACAGCGGAGGTGAGGGTGTGGGTGCAGGCCAGGAGACGGTAGTGCCTGTGTCCTGAGAGGGGGGTTGGATCTGAGTGGCAGGTTGGGGCACAGGGGGAGAGGCAGTGGTGCGTCCCGGAGGCAGTGAACGGCCTTCGTCCCACCTCATGGGGTGCTTGGCCATCATATGCCTGCGCATGCTGATGATGGTGAGGCTGGTACTGGTGGCTCCCCGGCTGATCTTGGCACGACACAGGTTGCACACCACTGTTCGTCGGTCGTCCGCGCTCTCACTGAAAAACATCCACACCTTTGAAGACCTAGGCCTCTGCAGGGTGGCTTGGCGCAAGGGGGTGCTTTGGGAAACAGTTGGAGGAGTCTTCGCTCTGGCCCTGCCTCTAACCCTGCCCACCCCACTGTCTCTTCCAACCTGTCCTGCTGCTGCACTTGCCTCCCCCTCTGAAGACCTCTCCTCAGTTGGCTTAGCGAACCAGGTGGGGTCAGTCACCTCATTGTCCAGCGGCTCTTCCTCCAAATCCTCTGTGCGCTCCTCCCTCGGACTTACTGCCCTTAATACTACCTCACAGATAGACAACTGTGTCTCATCATCATCGACCTCCAAACCCACTGAAAGCTCTTGAGACAGTTGCCAGAAGTCCCCAGCCTCATCCCCCGGACCCCAGGAACTTTCCAAAGGTTGGGCATCGGTCACGACAAACTCCTCAGGTGGAAGAGGAACCATTTTTTCCCAATCAAGGCAGGGGCCCGAGAACAGTTCCTGGGAGTCTGCCTGCTCATCTGAATGTGTCATTTTCATGGAGTGAGGAGGCTGTGAGGAAGGAGGAGCAGCAGCGGGAGCATTCAGAGTTGCAGCAGTGGACGGTGTAGAAGACTGGGTTGTCGATACATTGCTGGATGCATTTTCTGCTATCCACGACAGGACCTGCTCACACTGCTCATTTTGTAATAAAGGTCTACCACGTGGACCCATAAACTGTGATATGAAGCTGGGGACCCCAGAAACTTGCCTCTCTCCTAATCCCGCAGCAGCCGGCTGCGATTCACCTGGACCAGGAACTCGGCCTGTGCCCACACCCTCACTTGGACCTCCGCATCCTTGCCCGCGTCCACAGCCATATCATCTAGGCCTAACCCTACCCCTCAGCATGGTGTATTTTGAATACAGCAGACACAGAGCATTGTAAAAAATTAGGCAATTATTTGCCTGCACTTGGACGCTGGCAACGGTTATGTTACGCACACTGTAGTGAGCCATTACTACAACTCCTAGCAGCCACGCAGTAAACTGCACACGCGCACAGGTAGCCCTAAGGAGGATTTTTTTTTCAGATGTTTTTGAAAAAACCAGGAGCCTAGATAGCGTGTATATGTCCTTCCCTCTATCAGCGTCTGTGGCCATACGTTGTGCGTGAAGTTGACGGGACGCACAGAGCGGTGTAAAAAATTAGGCAATTATTTGCCTGCTCTTGGAGGCTGGCAGCGGTTATGTAACGCACACTATGGGCCAAAAAAAATTATACGCTGGGCTGCAGAAAGGCCTAGCTGGCTAATAGTGAGCCACTACAACAGTAATGCACACACTCACAGGTAGCCCTAAGGAGGAACTTTTTTGGGGTACTTGTTGACAGGATTCTAGACTACCACTGTCCCTTCCTGACCACTACTGGCCTATACTCTGTATAATTGGCTGCAGACTGACAACCCAATAGTCTGCAGAGCCCAAGATGAAAAAAAAAAATAAGTGCAAACTGCTCCCAGCTGCCACCACAGTAATGCACACAGTCAGAGGTAGCCCTAAGAAGGACCGTTGGGGTTCTTGTAGACAGGATCCTACACTACCACTTTCCGTATCTCAGCAGCACTTTCCCTGTACTCTGTATAATAGACTGCAGACTGAGAACGCTATAGCTGTAATGGCCTGCACAGCCCGAGATGAAAAAAAACATTTGTGCAAAACTACTCCCAGCCAGCCACAACAGTAATGCACACGGTCAGATGTGGCCCTAAGAAAGACTGTTGGGGTTCATGAAGACGCTAACACTCTCCCTATAGCACCTGTAGCACTCTCCCTAATCTCTGCCAGCGTGTGTCTGAGGCAAGCAGCGGGCGGGACTGCTTTATATACTCGGCGGTCACTTGATCTCGCCCAGCCACTCACTGCAGGGGGGTGGGATAGGGCTGGAACGTCACAGGAGGAAGTTGAAATGCCTTCTCTGCATGTCTATTGGCCAGAAAACGGCGCAAAACATGCAGGGAAGAAAATGGAATTGACTCGAGTACCGCGTGGTGCTCGTCTCGAGTAACGAGCCTCTCGAGTACCCTAATACTCGAGCGAGCATCAAGCTCAGACGAGTACGTTTGCTCATCTCTAATTATAATATAAGCTTGTAACGTTACAACATCGGATTTAGAAACCATGGGGCCCTGGGCAAAGGATTTGGTGAGGGCCCTTGTTCCCCCTTGCAAACAGCTATCACAGAAGCCCCTAAAAATTGAATGGGGTTTAATTAGTATGGAAAGATATTTTTTGTTGGAAAAATGTGATTTATTTTTTTTTTTTTGCAAAAGAATCTTTAAAATAAAATAAAGCAGAACAGCTGATCCACGGGAATCCTGGGTGAGAATCCTGATCTACTATTGATGGCCTATCTCTAAAATAGCCCATCAATAGTTTAAAGCTGGAAAACCTATTTAACATGCTATATTTGAATACAGGTTAGATGTTAATTCACTTCAATCTGAGTGCTAAGAGTCACAACTGCCATTTTACCTTACCTGAGCCCACTGACAACTGTAGCAGACAACGTGCTCTGGTGTCCTGTCAGTCTCTGACTGCTGTCCAAAGAGCACATACACACTCACTGCTGCATTCTTAAAAGGTCAGCATGCATCTTGAAATCTGTTCTGCTTCAATCACAAAGCACCTATGGCTATAGCACTTTCTCCCTTAGGTCCCACTCACATGAGCATATGTGTCCGGCTTATTATGCATGTATTTTTCATATTTTTATGACCATTCTCTGCTACCTAAACCAACTTCTGGCCTCTTTGTACCATGCTGAACCTATGGTTTGTGTCTTGACTAAATTGTCTCTCATGTTATATACAGAATGCTTTGATTCTAGACTCCTCTGACTACACCTCTGGTCACATGCTCAGGTACTGCACGTTGGTCTGTAATTGCATCAGCAGCCACATAATCAAGACTACTTCTAGAATAATCACCTGATGACCTCACAGGGAAGCCCTGCTTCTGACTGGTGGGGTGAAAGGATGAAGACTAGGGTTCCCAAGTGTAGATTTAGCCCAAAGTCAAACCAGTGTGTGATACAGTATATCTACATCCGCTGATTCTGACAGTGAGCTGTGCCTACAATACCATGCTGGGCCACTACGCAATGTTTGTAGTTATCTGCATCCTGCTCCATGCACAATTACAACAGTTCCGTGAACAAGCAGAAGACTCCCGCTGATCAGTTTTTGATAACTTATCCTGAAGATAGTGCTTGAATTTTTAAGGTTTTTTCACATCTGAGCTTTTCTATTATGCTGTCCAGATCTGTCATAGGAGCCAAACAACAAGACTAGTAGAACTGCCAAATATGTCACATGCAGGACCCAACCAGTGCCTGATGGACCTGATGACTTTCGAAATGAACTTAAGCTGGTCATGAACATAAGGATGAAGTCAGATCTTGCAATTCCCATGGAAGATAAGCCACTGCCAAAGATGTCTGGGTGCAGTTTTTTCATCTTTTCCCACTACAATAAAAACACATAGCGTGCATGTTTTGGGGGATCAGGAAAAATTGATCACCTCTATCTACAATGTATGGCCTATTGAATGGATTTGAATCAGTGCACCAAATTTACGAAAGTAGATTTCTAAATATGTGAGAACATCCCCTTGCTGAGTGATGGCAGGAAAAGGGATTACTGGATGGTGAGGATGATGACATCTCCCCTAATAAAATATATTGTAGTATGACAGCCAGAATGGGGATGTCGTCTTTGCAGACGATGATGCGTGCGGTCTCAGAGACAGACACTTTTTCACGGTGGCTACCGCCCTTGCTTTAATTTTCCCGAAAATGATGGTGACTGACAGAACTGGGGTAAACTATCAAAACAAACCACTACTACTAGTCGAGTAGGGATGATGTTAATTGTTTGTTGTGATGCCAATCCATAGCCAGGCCTAAGCCCACTATGAACAAAGTTCTTAAGGGGAATGGGGAAATTGGGGGCTGTTATCCCTTCCCTTGGAAGGCGGTATAATATTCAGTGCTATGAAGGTGAGGAGGAAGCTCCAGGAGTCAGGTTAACAGGTAAAACAGTATAACACACTTATTTATTCTTAGTTTCCATTTTCTTTATGCAGTTGACAGGTAAAATATTTCTTTTCAGGATCTAGAAAATTGGAGCCCTTGTCTCTTTCTTTAACTGAATTCTCTGTTGGTTCCTTCTGTTTCTATATATTCATCTTTCTGTATTTCTCTTTGTAGATTATATAAATATTCTTTTTAGTTCTATCTTTGCTTTTTCAATATAATCTTTATCGTTCTTCTTTATATTGCTTTTCTTTATTTCTATTATTACGATAATCTTGATGTTACTAAATTACACCTTTTTCTTCTTACAGCACTCTCTTCTACTCTCCCTCCTGCACTTACTTGTTCCTCTCTCACTCCTCTGACTGATTTCGCACACAACTGATTTTCCTGACTGTAATCTTAACCCTAATGTGACTTTCCCTTATTTTCACCCAATCACGGGCCTCCTCTCTCTTTCACCCCACTGTCTCCCAGCCAATCTCACAGCTGTTGCCATCCAGCAGAGTGGCCAATGGGGAACAGGGTGGTTGTCATGCAGATATGCATCTCCAATCCCCCAAAATCTTAATAAACATTTAAAGACATATACACATAAAAAAAACATTACCACATTAAAGATTATGTAGTGCCCACTCCAGGCCATTACAATATAATAAATAATATTCATATATTCATACAGTATATACTATATAAATGTAATAGTTTTGTGATGGTATGTTTATCTTAATGATTATCTTTGCTCATGCAATGTAAATACATTTTCAGATATCTTATTGGTATTGCATTTTCAGAGTCTTTCTTCTTGTATCACTACTAGTCTTGACTGTTTTTTTCCCTTGTCTTTTAAGTGTTTCCTGCTCAAGAATTTAGAATATCGAACTAAAGCTACTAAAGTAGCCAAGAAAGTAGGTTTCATATTGGTAAGTAAAATATGAAATATATGTTAGGCTGCTAAGTCTACGGAGCATAATATAAATGGGCAGTAAAAGCACAATAAAAAGACTGTTGTAAGGAAGTATTGTACATTCAGTTATATTGCTTTATTTGCATGTTTTCTTTTATTTGAAAGTACATTGCAAACTATCTTTTAAAAAAGCGAAAGACCTCGTTATCAGAAAACTTAACAAGGAACCGAGATGAGAACAAAATATAGAAGTCATAAAATGGAGTTGTACTAATATTCAGCGAGGGTTTTATTTTACAAATCAAGTACTGCTTATGCACAAACACCTTACCTAAAGCAATCTGTTCTTTATACAACGGCCAAGCATAATGAAAGAAATATTCACTGTAATGAACTGCTATCTTCACATGGGGTAAATTTCAATGAAAATCTGCACCAGAAATCCATGTGGTTGCCGCAGATCTCTGATGCAGATTTTCATTTGTTAGATCAGCGGATCTGCACGTGGATTTAGCCCAGTCAATGGGCAAAATCCACAGGTGGATTTACCAATGCAGAATCTTTCTTAACAAGTGACATGTTACTTACTTTTTTACATCCAGATTTTAAGTCTGCGTGCAGAAAAAAATCTGCATTGTATGAGGGTGTACCCAAAATAAACAGGGATTCATATATTAAAATAATCTATTTATTTGAAGATTTTGAAACTTCAGTCTTCTTCAAAGCTCTCTCCATTTGAAGTAATACAGGTGTCCAAACATTTTTTTCCACTGCTCAAAGCATATTTTAAACTCGTCATTGATGTCTTTTAGTACTTGTGCCGTTTCTTGTTTCATCTCTTCAACATCAGCAAATATTTTCCTTTGAGGTCTCTTTTAAACTGAGAAAACTTTTTTTTAAAAGTTACACAGAGCAAAGTGAATATGAAGGGCGAGGCAAGGCTGTTATGTAGTTTTTCGTCAAAAAATTGCTTAACACTCAGTGCTGTGTGGATCGGTGCGTTGGCATGATCAGGAGCCATTCACCTGTTTGCCACAAATTGGGAGGCTTTCTATTTACATCATGATGCAAGATTTTCAAAACTTTCAAACAAAAACTTTGATTGACTGTTTCACACAGTATTACAAATTCTTAGTGCAAATCTCTTTAACATCTAAGAAAAAAATGAGCATTGTTTTTACCTATGACTTCACTTGTTGTATGAATCAGCTTTCAAAAAGTAGGTGAAAAACAACAATTTGTTGTAAAAAAAGAAAAAAACAAAAAAAATCACTGGAGCCAAATACAATCTTCCACAACAATGTTGTCTGGCATACTGCCTCAGAAGGGTTCCACGGACATTAACTAGCAACAGAAGCTTGTACTGGTATCCCTACCTTCCTTCAGAAGAAGATGCCTGTCTCTTTTGGGTACTTTCGCGTTCGACCTGAACACAAAATGCAGCACATCTAGAACAAACGAGAGACTGTGTTCACACAGGGGGCAAACCATGACTTGCAGTGCAGAAATGATAAAATAAAAAACAAACGAAGGGATAACCTCATCCTGACTTCTAGGAGGGTAGAGCCCTGCCTAAAAGCTAGGTTATCACCTCGAAAAAGGCAGCCCCACGTTCTGTGCCTTGGCCACTAACTTTTTACACCTAACAGGGAGAAAACATAAATAGATAACTTAAATTCCACTTTGCATAAAAGCAGACAAAAAGAAGAAAACTACTTAACTGTGGCAGCAGAGCTCCAGAAAGCACAACCTCACTCCACCAGAGCTGAGACAATAATCAGCAACTCCCAGATCCAAGAGCTGACTTAAATAATGACCAATGCAATGTAATTGGACAGTCAGAACTCCACAACCATCAGGGTAACACCCACATGCAAATTCAGAGACTGGGGGACACTAAAGGAATACAGACAAACAGCAAAAGGACACCTTAAAGGAGATGTCTCGAGGAAGCAGTCAATTTTTTTTTTTGCCCAGTCCCCCTAATTAAACATACATTACTAATTACCCCTGTAAATTACTTTCCTAGCTGGTTTCTACTTACCGTTCCAGCGTTTCAGCAACTTATAAAACTTTTTCCCAAGATGGCCGCCAGCTCTTTTCGCATCGCTTGCTGTAGCCCGACGTGCACGCTCCCGAGACGCTACCAGCTGTGTCTCCATGGCAACCAGACGCCCCGCAGCCGCCGACCGGACCCCTGGAGTGAACACGGCCGACCTGTCACCCACCGCCAGGCAGAAGGTAACCAGCGCCGCCCCCCCCCCCCCCCATCACAGCGGCAGCCCCCCCCGGCGCAGCGACAGCCCCCCCCATCACAGCGGCAGCCCCCCCGGCGCAGCGACAGCCCCCCCCATCACAGCGACAGCCCCCCCGGCCCAGCGCTAGTTCCCCCGGCGCAGCGACAGCCCCCCCGGCCTAGCGCTAGTTCCCCCGGCGCAGCGACAGCCCCCCGGCGCAGCCCGGCGCAGCGGCAGCCCCCCCCCCGGCCCATCACTTACCAGGACAGCTGGACGGCGGGACAGCTGGGCGGCTTCTCCGGACAGCTCGGCGGCTCTGCACCTTCCTCTAACAGAGGAAGGTACAGAATGGCCGCTCCAGCGCGCTCCCGAGCAGTGACAGCTCGTCTGTGCATGCGCAGAAGAGCTGTAGCGGGGAGCACACTGAAGCGGCTCGTGCTGAATGGAGAAGACCGGACTGCGCAAGCGCGTCTAAAAAAGCAAGCTGCCGGCGAATTTAGACGGAACCATGGAGACGAGGACGCTAGCAACGGAGCAGGTAAGTGGAATAACTTCTGTATGGCTCATATTTAATGCACGATGTATATTACAAAGTGCATTAATATGGCCATACGGAAGTGTATAACCCCACTTTGTTTCGCGAGACCACCCCTTTAAGCAAAGACAAACCCCAGGAACATAGTAACATAGGATTAGATTTCTCTTACATGCTCATGAGAATCTTTATTTTCATCACTGTAGAAAATACTGCAAGAAACTCCCCGACCGCAAAGCCTGGAGTCTGATTTTTCCCACTCAAGTGACTGATCACATGCTCTTGAAATCTGCAAAGGACCTTCAGCTCCTTCAGCAGCCCTCCAATACATGTGTCTACCCAGGCATCTCTGCTATTAAAACATAACCTTTATTGAGATATTGAATTAAAAGGAAAACCTGAGCACTAAAAATACAGCTACTGTGTCTCCCATATCTATCTATATAATTAATATGTGTAACTGTGAAAGATGGTAAACTAGGTATTGACCAATACTGCAGATAAGGTCACTGTGGTCTGACATGATAACTGGTATTAAAATTCACGTAAAAAGCTTAAACTTAAAGCCCAACCTTTTGATGCTGCCGCATCAATGGCAAAACATGTCAGGGTGGCTTTTGTGTGTATTTTAATTGCATTTAAAATGGCAGACCAGAGTCACCTTATCTGCAGTATTGGTCAGTACCTTCCTTATAATCTGTCACAGTGATACATGTTCATTATATAGATTGTTATGGGTGACAGCACCTGCATTTATTGTTTAGGTTTTCCTTTTAATTGATTTCAGTATAAGTTATGTTTAAATAGCTGGAATTCCAATTTGATCCTCTTGTCTTCGGTTTAAGTGTAGAGTTGGCACCAGGTTTCCTGCCTCTGATTAGTCAAAGATGACTATAGACATAGGGGCAGGACGATGAGCTGGCTTGCCTCTGTTTAGGGCATGTGCATGTTTCACAAGAAATGTTTCATGATTTGGCACATTTGATACAATGTGTATGCTATAATACATTACTCCTGTTGTTCACACATTCACTGCACTATGCAATAATACTTTATTTAAGTCTGACTAGGAGCATTTATTATAGTTCCCCCAAGTATGAGGTTTATATTGTAGTCTTTTTTTACATTGATACTCTATGATCTACTTTATGTCTGTGAACAATTTCCCATTGTGTACAGAGGGCTTAGAAGGTTCACAATTATATCGGAAGTCCCGTCACAGGGAGGAATCTACAACTTAACCCATTCACTGCCCAACATCTTTTAACATTCTGATTGAAGCCTGTACAGCTCCAATGTCGGAAGACATCCGGCAGGGTTTTCTTACTGTATATTATTGGCCGCTCTGCTGTCGGGGACCTCTCCGGCAGGTCACATACTGCAGTACTGGCTCTAGCTAGCAGATGGCTCCATTGTAAAATGGCAGAAACAGAAAGTCCCCTAGGAATGCCTGAATCCAAAATAGGATTGCAAAGGGTTAAAGGGGTTGTCCCGCGCCGAAACGGGTTTTTGTTTTTTTCAATAGCCCCCCCGTTCGGCGCGAGACAAACCCGATGCAGGGGTTTTAAAAAAAAATGGATAGTACTTACCCGAATCCCCGCGCTTCGGTGACTTCTTACTTACCTTGCGAAGATGGCCGCCGGGATCTTCACCCACGGTGGACCGCAGGTCTTCTCCCATGGTGCACCGTGGGCTCTGTCCGTTCCATTGCCGATTCCAGCCTCCTGATTGGCTGGAATCGGCACACGTGACGGGGCGGAGCTACGAGGAGCAGCTCTCCGGCACGAGCGGCCCCATTCAGAAGGGAGAAGACCGGACTGCGCAAGCGCGTCTAATCGGGCGATTAGACGCTGAAATTAGACGGCTCCATGGAGACGAGGACGCTAGCAATGGAGCAGGTAAGTGAATAACTTCTGTATGGCTCATAATTAATGCACGATGTATATTACAAAGTGCATTAATAATATGGCCATACAGAAGTGCTGAACCCCACTTGCTTTCACGGGACAACCCCTTTAACCTTTAATAGTAAATGTTTAAAAATAGAGCACATGACTGAATAAAGGGAAAAGGAAAATTAGGATGCTTAAACTAGTCCAACATACTTCTTAAAAAATTGTTTAAGTGTCTGGGACATAGTATGCCGTACATTAATGGCCACCTGTGTTATTTCATGGGTTAGATGAATTTTTGGAAGTCACCCAGATATGGACAACACAAGTCCAGTTCACCAAAAAAAAAGATTATAAATAAGTCCACCAGGCTCATATAGTAAATCAGCCATTGAACTGAAGAAATAAATGCTCTTCAGCTATACAACGTAGGCTATCGTCTACCTATTGGGTATCTAGATGGTATAAATGAGTAACCATAGTCTGCTTAATCATTAGAAATAGATCAAAGCTTTTGATACCCAATTCGTATCTTAAATGCCTGAGCAGCTATAACGCCCCCAGCAAGGACCACCCACAAAGGAGTGCAATGTCAGGGGAGCTGTATTCTAATAATAATAATAATCTTTATTTGTATAGCACCAACTTATTCCGCAGCGCATTTGATGCATGGGGTGCACAATCAGGACAGGGTGGCGGTATGGGGGCAGGGAGTGTACATGATGGGCATAGTTTGAGGGCAAGGGACTAAGGTCAGGGGAGTTGGTATACTTCTTTGAAGAGGTGAGTCTTTAGGGCATGTCTGAAGTTCCATGTTTTAGGGATAATCTGGATGTTCTGGGGTAGGGTGTTCCATAGGGTTGGTGCTGCTCTGGTGAAATCCTGGAAGCAAGCATGTGAGTTTCGTATAAGGGGGGGTCTAGTCTGAGCGTCTTGGCAGAACGCAGTGTGTGGGCTGGGTGTCATATTCTCCATAATAGAGGAGGAATATTTATCATTGGGCATCATTAATACTTACTTTCGTTACATTAATTTACGCAATAATAAATATTCCTTTTCTGTAAGGGCTAATGTCAACGGGTGTCTTTTCATGAATGGAGGCAATGAAAGTCAATGGACTTTCATTCTTCCATGGACACCAGCATGTGGACACAGCATTTATAAACAGCAGAGAAATAAATTGCAGCATGCACTATTTCTCTGCACATGATACGGAGCCCTGCTATGTGCCCCATATCGAAATGCTGCCCCTACGCAGGCATTGCGAGAGGGCAGCATTTAAAAAAAAAGCAATGTGCATGTCCGTGACGTCAGGTTGCCGAACATGCACACTGCATACTCAGCCCATACGCAGTCTGTGTAAAGTAATCAATTGATAAAAGGGGCTTTTCAGTTGTAAACAATTGATGGCCTATCCTCAAGATGGCTCATCAGTAGTAGCTCTATGGGTGCCTGCCAACAGGGCCAATCAGATGTTTGCAGGGCTAATGCATTCGTGCAATAAGCTGATTTCTGCAGGAAGCAGATAGCTCCGTTCCCACTGTAGTGACCAAGCTTGGTACTGCAGACATTAAAATGAACTTTGCTGCAATACTACGTCTGGCCACTGCAGTGAGAACAGAGCTGTCTGTTTCCTGCAGAAATCAGCCCAGTGAAGCAGCTTAGAAAAAGGTGATTTGCTGGGATCATGCATAGCGTACCCCTGCCGATCAACAATTGATGACCTATCCTGAGGACAAGTGGACAAGTTAGGATTATAGTCAGATGTATGATTAACTAACGATTCCAAACAAGTAAGAATGATTTTCATATGTAGGTTAAAACATGGTTATTAAATAAAACAAAAATAGCTGTGTAGGAGGCTTAAAACTCAAACAGCTAAACTCTTCCACAAGGTGAGATTGTGGAAAGTAGTTTCATGCCACAGTTCATACACCATGGCAAGACTGAATATAGCAATGAGACACATGATAGTGCATAAGAAAGGTATCTCCCGCACATAGATTTCAAGTAGGATAGGGTTGAAAATGTGCTGTTGAAATGGTCTTTTGAAGAAGCACAAAAAACAGGCAATGTTGACACATCATGCTTACTTCCCTTCGAAATTGGAAGATGTCCTACATTGCTATGCACTTAGAGCTGGCAGAATTCTGTAGGACTCAGATACACCCATCTACTGTTCAGATAAGTCTGGCCAGAAGTGGTCTTTATAAAAGAATCGCAGCCATAAAGCCACACCTTAGACACAGAAACAAGGTCAAGCACTTTGTTTGCCGAAGGGCTAAAGAGCGATACAATAATGAATGTGTGCAATCAACAATGAAGCATGGTGGAGAGTCCATGCAAGTTTAGGGTTACTTTCTAGCAAATAGAGTTGGGGATTTTGTCAGGATTAATCGTTTCCTCAATGCGAAACCCTACAAGGTTGGCACTGCAGTTTTTAAATAATACACCAGCTTGTCTCGCATTGATGACCATGTATTGTTCAAAGTTGCTCAGATTGCTCAATTTCCCATTGTAATATGGATTTGCGTTGAATTTTATACTGTACTTTGGGGTCACGTGTTTAATTTCCATAAATTTAAACTCCAATCTCCAATACATTGGTCATTCAGTGCACTTAAATAGCAATAAGCACCAAATGCTACAACTTTTTTAAATTCTGGCTAACATACTAAGCAGAAATGTTTCATATAGGATTAATTTGCATATACAAATGTTCATATTCCAGAATTCTTTAAAAATGACATTTCTAGACAAAGCAAAATAGTAGTCATTTTTACTATTACTGTTACTTATACTTCAATAAAATATAGGTAAGCAGAAATAAAATATAAATTCTACAATGCAGCTATTTTAGGATGAAAAAGTATTTATTTTCAAACACAGATCATTGATTATTTAAACTATAGAGCAAAGTAATTTCAATGTTTCTGCAGACAAAAGTTCCCCACATTACTATGGAAAGTGATATGCATCAACCACAAAACAGTAATGATGTGAAGAGTTCTATTTGCAGCAGTGATTCAATGGGCTCATGAAAAAAATGCTGACACTTCTTGAAGATATTTTCCCGTAAAGGGTTGAAGTCCTTAAGCAGCAAAAAAAAACAAAAAAAAAACACTGATGTCCATCATCTTTAAACCATATTGATTTCTGGTGAGGATTTAAAAGGCTGTTTACTTATTTCCCATCATTTCTGTCAGAGAGTAACAGTTCTCTTCCCACTGAATAAACCTCTCATGATCCTCTTGGTGATTAAGGTCAGACAAAATGTCAAACTCCTAATGCTAAGTGCTTTGGCATTAAAAATTAATACCAAATCACCAAATAAAAATCCAAACAAGAAGTTCAACATGTAAACAGTATAAAAAGAGGTAGCACTGACCATTATGGAAAATAGTATTAATATATATAAAAGATGAAAGCAACCTTGGGATGCACATGAAACAGACTCGCTGCACTAAACCTTGCCATCGCATTCTATTTTAACAACAAACTTCATTCATTGGGTATATCATATGGGAATTTTATTGTATGCATTACTGGCCACTAAACTGCTTGGAGAAAGATAAACCGTTAATATGTTTATAGAGAAAAATATTTCTTCATGTGTGCTATGCAAATAGCTCTCCTCCAAAATACATTTTCCATGGACGCACTACATATGAACACGGATGCATTATCGTTCCACTCAGTATGGAGCCTTGATATGGCATCCCAAAAAATTATTTATAGCACATTTGTATGCCTCTGATTTCATTTGTAGTAATCTTGCCGATGTAGGCACATGACTTTTCTACCATTAGAAGCAAGAATTGTTCAGTGAATCGAGGCGGAGCAGGCTGGGGATTCTTTTTAGAGATGAGCGAGCGTACTCGGAAAAGCACTACTCGCTCGAGTAATTTGCTTTATCCGAGTATCGCTGTGCTCGTCCCTGAAGATTCGGGTGCCGCTGCGGCTGACAGGTGAGTCGCAGCGGGGAGCAGGGGAGAGCGGGCGGGAGAGAGGGAGAGAAAGATCTTACCTCCGTTCCTCCCCGCTCTCCCCTGCAGCTCCCCGCTCCGTGCCGGCACCCGAATCTTCAGGGACGAGCACAGCGATACTCGGATAAAGCAAATTACTCGAGCGAGTAGTGCTTTTCCGAGTACGCTCGCTCATCTCTAATTCTTTTCCATTGCACCTACCTCCATTTACTGGGAACAAGCAGTCATTTAAAGATGAACGACTGCCTGTTTACATTGAGCGAAAAGTCGCTCAATAGTTGTTTTGTTTCAGTGAACAGAAACAAAGTGACAAGTGACAAGCGAACGATTTCTTACTCAGTACCCTGTCTGGTTTACATGGGATAACAGTCACTTAAAATCGCTTGTTTGGGTGATTTTTGGCCAATAGTTGACCCGTGTAAAAGTACCCTCACTGTACAGCTATTATTCCCAAATAACCATACACATGCATGCTCAGCTTGGCACAATGTGCATGTGTTCTGTTTGCAGCATTCCAGTTGCTAAACTCTCACGAGGAAATAGATGAAGAGAGGTCAGCTTCATGTGTACAAACATGCTTTATTTATAAATGGTGAAACATATCAGGAACAGGACGCGTTTCGACCTGATGCAAGTCTTGGTTACCTCTGTGTTCCAATGTTACCGATACAGACATTTATAGACATTAGTATGTCAGCTGTATTTAAAATTTTCAGTGGATGAGCTCAGGGGATTCTCTAAGGGCTCATTGACATGGGCGTGAATACTCAGTGTATTACGCATTTATTGTTTACTCGTGTAATGTGCAGTGAATAAAACCTCTAGATTTCTATGGGTTTACTCACATGCATGCATTTACGCAGTGTACTTACGCAGCATAAAAAATCTTAGCATGCCATATTTTGGTATATATTAGGAACTACAATAGCTCTTATTAAAGTCAATTGCCCACTAAACGCAATGGAGGTGTTCTTGAGTCTTTTTTACGCCCATGTCAATGAGACCATAGGTGCTGTGCCTAAATCAAGTGATCAGATGCTCCAGGAGATATGGTCTGGAAATTGAAAAATGGAACCAACCCCTTTCTGCAGTTGTCTGGAGGGTAATGGTACAGTATACCCCAGAAGGTGGCCACTATAGTTAAAGATGGTGCTCGACTGCCAGTCACAAATCTAGCCATGTCTATATACCTCTAGTAGACCGTGATGGAATAATGGCAGATTGGTGCAAAATACGCCTAGAAATATGTAGGAAGCTCCATAAGTCTTGATAGCCTTCTTTACAAGACTCCCTTAGCTGTTAAACTACTGGATGGGCACAGATTCGATGACTCAAGCTGCTGACTTCAAATTTACGGTGCAAATTCAGGTCTTCTGTAGGCTATGAGAATGATACTGAAGTTTATGATTCAATTAATCCATATAGCATTTTGCTGCTGGGATGTGGTGTCTTTACCTGCCTTTCTATCTTGGTAAGTATGGCTGCCTGCTGTGATTTATGAATAGATCTGATCCCTTTTTTCAATGATTTGTTTGCAGTTTATGCAATATGTTAACATTTTTTTGAGCACTCATTCCAATGAAGACTTTATAGGGATCTCAGGGTTGCCAACTTAGAGGAGGGATGTATGCAAAAAAAAGGTTTGTTTGGTGGAAATCACGATTTGGACATCGCACTACTACAATGCTCAAGCAACACCTCCCTTTGGCGTAGTTCTTGAAGTTTTTAAAGCCAAAACCAGGAGTGGATACAAAAGAGAGCAAAAAAGAGGAGTTGTGCCAGTCTTTGGCTCTGTTGACATCTGTGTCGGGCACTTTGAAATAGGAAAAAAACAACGGAATGCTAACTGGAGGTAGATACGAATGAAGCTGGACAGACCTATTGACTGCTAATGGGGTCTGCTAGGTTTCCATCACTGTTTCTTTAATTTTACAAGACAAAATACATGCTTTTGTATTTATTCAGGGAGACTGTGTCGAAACTCCATTACGGTTGTCAATACTTTTCCTTTCATATGTATTCACTACTGTCTTTGACTAAAAAGCTACATGAAATCTGCATCCAACCTAGATTTGTGAATCTATCCAATGTCCCATTCGCACTTTTTTTTACTATGTTAAAAAAAAACGAAGCAAATCAAAAACAAATCATGACATTTTTCTAAAACGGGTGAATTGAAAGATACACTAAGGCCTAAAGCACTAGAAGAGCTTTTTATGGCTCAAAATGGACCCACAATAAGGTTGTGTATATGGGGTCTTAACTAAGCAACCTGAATTAATCTGCACCAACATAGACAGCTAGATAGTTGTCTTTGTTTTCTTCCTTTCTTCTATTGAGAGGAAATTAGCAATAATATCCTCTGCAGGTATCCTTGCTAAAATTATCTAATTAGAAACAACACTTAACAGAGGAGGGAAATATATAATTGCATTGTTTTTCACTGAGTATTTTCCCTAGTTAATCCACACTTACACTGAGACACTTCATAATGTTTACTTGTGTTTTTGTAAGGTGAGGACTTGCGACAAACAGGTCTCAGGCATACTATAACATTTAACTCCTTTTTTACTAGAAGTGCAGGGTAATATGAATCATGATAGCAGGTTTGCTTACTGCAAGAAGATAATCTACATTAATTGCAATTAAAAGAGTTATCCAACCTTGTAAAACTGATGGTCTATCCTCAGGATAGGCCGTCAATATCTGATTGGTGAAAGTCTGTCACTCAGGATTCCCACAGATCAAGGTTTACATGTGAGTATGATCATGCTCGTCCAACAGAATGCCATACTATTGACAGTAGGCATTCCAAGTACTACAGGATTGTACCATTCACTTCAATGGGATCAACCTGTAGAACTTAAGATGGCCACTATCAATAATACAAAGTTCTGCAGTGCAAGCCTGATCATGCTCATATGCACATTGAAAAGAGCATGGGCCTTCACCGATCACATATTGAGGGTCTATCCTAAGGAGGGCCATCAATTTTACAAGGTTGGATATCCCCTTTATCTATTAGTAGCAAGTCTTTACCAACTTAATGGGAAAAACAAGCAGTCTCAGATAACGTGAATGTTATCTTTGATATTGGAACAACATAGTCTATGTTTTGTCCTAATAACCAAAGCTTTGGTATACCAGATGCCCTTTAGACCATTACATTTGTCTACTTTAGCTATGTTGAGTCTACCTGTCTCTGAAGGTAGAAATCCTGGATCTGCCTACATACAGGATAAAGCAATTAGTGCTGAACTGGGACAGTGCAGCTATCTCCACCCTCCAGTGGCCATCGTCTTAGATTGGGGGTGCTTTGGCAGAAACTGCCAATTCTGGATCTGGTGCTTTCACTCTTCCTGCCCACAAAAAGCACCTTTGCTTAGGGTATGCCAATAACCAACATGGCACTTTCTGTCCTACGCAAAAACCCTTCCTCAAGGCAGAACTATCCTATAACTGTGCCCTCTGCTGTAGGTTACGTTTTAAAACTGTAGATATGGATGATTTCTTTAGCTTTTGTAGTTTTAGCAAGATATAACATGTGGATTTATTTTACCAAAATTAACATTGTTTATGTTTGCTTTGAAGACTTAATCACAAGATATAAACCGTTGATTTATTTTACCAAAATTAACATTGTGTATGTTTGCTTTGAAGACATTAATACAAATTCTTCCATATTGCATTGCTGATTGAAATTGCCCTTGAAACCGGAGTCCAGAAAGGCTTGTACAGAAAAATGAGACCATTCAAGAAAACTGGAAAAGTCATTTTGCAAGAGGAGGAAACATTGCCTAGGAAAGCATTATTGATTTGCCCTAGACACTGGAGTTTCCCGACTTAACACAGTCTTTAAAGACAGCATATGTCAACTTGATTAGCCAGGGTAATACGTTTAACAAGAGATAAAAGCAGATCTCGGCCTGCCAATTTGTCTTTGATGTGACTTGTCATCCCAGAAAGTTGTCACCAGCAGGTGCTCTTGTGGAAACATATAAAAAACCATGTGAAAGGAGGCACAATTAGGTGCAGAACATAAAAAAAAAATCCTTGTAGTATCATGTAAGTTAGGACTAATCCATAGCAATCCATGCTTTAAAAAATGGCAAAGGACATCCTTTGGAGTCTCCATCTTAATCCGCTTAGCCTGCTGATCATTCTGAGGGACAATTTATAAAGGACAAAGTAGATTCACACCCCAGCCTAGTATGCAGCCCAAAAACCTATACATCTGGGTATATGTAAAAATGCAAGACAAGCAATAATGTTCAATAGAAGGACACCAAGTCCTATGAAGTATGGCAGTACCAGCCCTTTAATTATACATGTTAAAATGCTCAAAATTTGGAAAAGAAAAGGTAAACTTATTACATGTTAAAAAGTTATAAAATTAATTAAACTATGATATGAAGTATCACAAAATATATGGCTGTATACGTTAAGCTCTGATTTTATGTACACTAATAAGAAACAATGGTATAATGATGAATATGTATGTTATTCTGCTAACAGTCAATAAAACAATCTTAGACCTGTATATATATATATATATATATATATATATATATATATATATATATATATATATATATATATATATATATATAATGCAGGATGAATAACATGAACATACAGTAGTGGATAAGATGGAGGAACACTTCCAGGAAGGATATTATCATCATGCGGGGTTTTTTTTTCAGAAAAGTTTGATATGATAGATTTAGAAATTATACAGATTAAACTAATGAAAATAAGGGGAGTGAGGTTCCTACTGTACTGATGACTATGGCAGATATGTTTTCATTCAATTTCATGCATACTGTAGCTGGCATCCCATATGAAACTCTTAACATTAATACTCCTAACTAACCTAATACTAATCATTTTTCCATGCGCGAAAAAAATTGCTAATACACAACATTAGCTCATCTATACTGCCCGACCCTCACCTAAACTGCCCAACCCCATTTTCCAGACATACATAAGCATTTTATGTAGTAGTATAGCTTATTAAATAAGTATGGCTTTGTTATGGAGAACAATGAAAGATAATGCTAGAGAATATCCTTAAATTTCTAAACATTAATTATTTCTATAATTATATCCTACTCCCTGCTAATTTGTTATACAAAGATGGTATTACACAGGAAGAGTTTCACCCCGCCAAGGACCTCGGTCTCGGCCCACATTTCTGCCCTAGTCAGTCAGTGTATTTGTGCCAGACAGGTAAAACACTGCGATGGGAAGTCTTTGTGCACCCACAGCATAGGCGAGCCCATGGAACTCAAACATGGTATTACACATGAGGAAATCAGAGTCCCCAAACATGGCAGAGTTTCACCCCGCCAAGAGCATTGGCCCACATTTCTATCCTAGTCAGTCAGTGTATTTGTGCCAGACAGGTAAAACACCGCAATGGGAAAGCCGTCTGCACATTAGCCAAGTCAGTCAGTGTATTTCTGCCAGACAGGTAAAACAACGCAATGCGAAGTCTTTGTGCACCCACAGCATAGGCAAGCCCATGAAACTCAAAGACGGTATTAGACATAAAGAAATCAGAGCGCCCAAATAGGCAGTTCCACCCTGCCAAGGACCTCGGCCTCGGCTCACACCCTCAGTAATCGTGGGGATAAAGCGGACTCGGATGCTAGTACAGCTGTGAACGTCTCTTTAAAGCAGTTACAGTTGCTTTTATCGCTCCAAAGGTTGGATGAACTACAAAGAAATTCCACAGGCCATACCTGGCGCAGTTGATTCTTCCCCCCAGGACCTTGGCCTCTGCCCACTCCCTCAGTAATCGTGAGCCTCAAGCGGACTCGGATGCTAGTGCAGCTGTGAACGTCTCATTAATGCAGTAACGCTCCTTTTGTTTGGCCCAAACCACTATCTCAGATAACTGTGGTAACACGAGAGAAAATACATGTTGCCCACCACTGATCCCCAGACCCCAAGCAGGAGGAGGAGGTAGCATAATAAGGCCAAGAAATCATGACCAAGGTAGGAACCGCAATACTCTGTGTGGGAAGTGCGTGATCGGGCCCGGGTCAGGCTCGGTCCCAGCCTCCAACTTGTGTGACCCAAGGTGCCGTGAGTTAAATAGCTATGGGAAATCTATGTGTCCCTACACACTTCATTCTGTGTATGTGTCAGGCAGCTGAACACCGCAATGGGAAACCTTTGTGCACCCACAGTATAGGAGGACCCCAGTAACATTTCTGTAGCAAGAGTATAGGCGAACCCCTCAAATCTTTCAGTAGCAAGTGTAAAGGCGGACCCCAGTAACATTTTTTTGTAGCAAGAGTATACGTAAACCCCTCAAACCTTTCAGTACCAAGTGTATAGGCGGACCCCAGTAACATTTCTGTAGCAAGAGTATAGGTGGACCCCTGTAAGATTTCTGTAGTAAGAGTATAGGCGGACCCCAGTAACATTTCTGTAACAAGAGTATAGGCGGACCCCAATAACATTTTTGTAGCAAGAGTATAGGCAAACCCCTGTAACATTTCTGTAGCAAGAGTATAGGAAGACCCCTGTACCATTTCTGTAGCAAGAGTATAGGCGGACCCCCATTAACATTTATGTAGCCAAAGTATAGGCGGACCCTTGTAACATGTCTGTAGCAAGAGTATAGGCGGACCCCAGTAACATTTCTGTAGCAAGAGTGTAGGCGAACCCCTGAAACAATGGTATACCAAGAGTATAGGCGAACACCTGAAAAAATTTGGTTACCAAGAGTGTAGGCGAAGGCCGGAAAAATTAGTTAGATGGCAGTATAGGCAAGGGCCTGAATAATAGGTGCACCAAGAGTACAAGTGTACCCCTGAAAAATTGCTCAACTGCGAGGGCAGGTGAAACCCATAAACATATTTTAAAGATACAGCCCGCTGTTGCTTAATTTGTAACAGAGCCTGGAGGCAGCCCTGTGAAAAAAATTGGTTTCTGTTAAAGTACAAATACTTTTGAAACTTTGAACAATTGTAAAAAACTTTTAAAGAGTCTTTTGGGCCACAGAAAAATTGGCAGTTCAGCATGATGACATGCTGTTTTAGGAGGAGGAGTAATAATACCCGAGAGTGATTGACAAAGCTAATTCCCCCTTTTTTTGTGGTGATAGAGGATGCATTTTTCTCCTGTTGCAGCGAAAAGAATCATTAGGTTCCGCTGCTTTCCGCTGGTGGAGAAGAGAAGTCTGGGGAAATCCAGCCTTTGTTCATCTTTATGAGTGTAAACATGTTGGCCTCTCTGCCAAGACGCTAGCGGCAGGGCAGGCCAGCACCTCCAGGGCGTACAGCACAAGTTCATGCCATGTGTCCAGCTTTGACACCCAATAGTTGTATGGAGCAGAGGCATCACGGAGGATGGTGGTACGATCGGCTACGTATTCCCTCACCATCTTTTTACAGTGCTCCCTCTGACTCAGCCCTGACTTGGGAGTGGTGACACAGTCTTGCTGGGGAGCCATAAAGCTGGTAAAGGCCTTGGAGAGTATCACCCTGCCTTTTCTGGACATGCTGCCTGATCCCCGAGCCTCCCCTGCTACTTGGCCTTCAGAACTGTGTCTTCTGCCACTAGCGCTGTCAGATGGGAACTTTAGCATCACTTTTTCCACCAAAGCCCTGTGATATTGCATCACTCTCATACCTCTTTCCTCTTCAGGAATGAGAGTGGAAAGGTTCTCCGTATACCGTGGGTCTAGAAGGGTGTACACCCAGTAATCCGTGTAGGCCAGAATGCGTCTAACGTGAGGGTCACAGGAAAGGCAGCCTAACATGAAGTCAGCCATGTGTGCCAGGGTCCCAGTATGCAACACATCGCTGTCCTCACTAGGAGGATGACTTTCAGGATCCTCCTCCTATTCAGCCCATACACGCTGAACAGATGAGGGGCAAGCAGCATGGGTACCCTCTGCAGTGTGGCCAATTGTTTCTTCCCCCTCCTCCACACACGACCATGCCCGGTTGGAGGCTCAGCGGCAAAAGCCACAGGTCGCTCTGCTCTGTCAGACCCTGCAACAACTCGGGGGCCGTGTACCTCTTGTCACCTAAGCTGATTAGTTTCAGCATGGCTTGCTGATGCTTGCCTACCGCTGTGCTGCCGTGCCGCGCGCTACCGACTGCTGGCGACATGATCACACTTCTTAATTGAGAGGTAGAGGTGGCAGAGGAGGAGGGGAGGGTTTGGAGGAGGTGGCATAAAACGCAGCAGACACCAGCACTGGGGTAGGACCCGCTATTCAGGGTGTGGGTAGGACATGAGCGGTCCCAAAGTTCACCCAATATGCTGTCAGGGAGATATAGTGGCCCTGCCCACCAGTACTTGTCCATGTGTCCGTGGTTAAGTGGACCTTCCCAGTAACCGCGTTGGTGAGGACACGATTTATGTTGCGGGAGACGTGTTGGTGTAGGGCGGGGATGGCACACCGGGAAAAATTGTGGCGACTGGGGACCGAGTTTCCACAAGCCTGTACGACAGCATCTCCAGGCTGAATAATTTGGCAATGTGCATGTTTAAAGCTTGTGCATGCGTGTGGGTGGCGGTGTATTTCCACTTTCGCTCTAACGCTTGTGTTAGCGACAGCTGAAAGCTGCAATGAGAGACATTGCTGGATGGAGTGGAGGATGGTGGAGGTGAGGGTGTGGGTGCAGGCCGGGAGGCGCTCGTGCCTGCGTCCTAGGAGGGGGGTTAGATCTGTGTGGCAGGTTGTGGCACAGGGAAAGAGGGAGTGGTGTGACCCGGAGGTGGTGAATGGCCTTCGCCCCACCTTGTGGGGTGCTTAGCCATCATATGCCTGTGCATGCTGGTGGTGATCAGGCTGATAGTGGTGGCTCCCCGGCTGATCTTGGTGTAACACAGGTTGCACACCAGTGTTCGATTGTAGTGCACGCTATCGCTAAAAACATCCACACCTTTGAACATCTAGCCCTCTGCACAGAGGCTTGCCATGACAGGGTGCTTTGGGAAACAGTTGGGGGATTCTGCACTCTGGCCCTGCCTCTAATCCTGGCCACTTTACTGCCTCTTCCAACCTGTCCTGCTGCTGCATTTGCCTCCCCCTCTGAAGCCCTGTCCTTAGTAGGCTTAGCAAACTCGGTGGGGTTAGTAACCTCATCATCCAGCAGCTCTTCCTCCGAATCCTCTGTGCACCCCTCCCTCAGACTTACTGCCCTTACTACTACCTCACTGACAGACAACTGTGTCTCATCATCCTAATCCACAAAAAGCTCTTGAGACAGTTGCCAGAAGTCCCCAGGCTCATCACCCAGACTCCAGGAACTTTCCAAAGGTTGGGCATCGGTCACGACAAACTCCTCAGGTGAAAGAGGAAGCATTTTTTCCCACTCAGGGCAGGGACCCTAGAATAGTTTCTGGGAGTCTGCCTGCTCAGAATATGTCATTTTCATGGAGTGAGGAGGCTGGAAGGAAGTATGAGCAGCCAGGGGATTCAGAGTTGAAGTCCCTAGGCCGGGAGTAGTGGACTGCGTAGAAGACTGGGTGGTCGATACATTGCTGGACGCATTTTCTGCCATCCACGACAGGACCTGCTCGCACTGCTCTGTTTGTAATAAAGGTCTACCGCGCGGACCCACAAATTGTGATATGAAGCTGGTGAGGCCAGAAACTTGCCTCTCTCCTAATCCCTCAGCAGCCGGCTGTGATTCACCACGCCTAGGAACTCGGCCTGCGCCAACACCCTCACTTGGATGCCCACGTCCGCCTCCTCGACCCTTACCCCTATTCCTCATCATGGCGGATTAAGAAGAGAGCAGCCAAATAAATTACCCCACAGTACAGCGCTGACAACTGTGGCTAATTCACACAGAGACTTGTAGATAGCGGATGCTCTATGCTGTGACTTCAGCCGGTAAGTAAGAAGTCACCGGAGCGCGGGGATTCAGGTAAGCGCTGTGTGGATTTTTCTTTAGGTCCCTGCATCGGGGTTGTCTCGCGCCGAACGGGGGGGGGGGGGGGGTGAAAAAAAAACAAAAAACGTTTCGGTGCGGGACAACCCCTTTAACCTAAGATTTATATCCTGTAATATCCTTCCGCTCTAGAAAGACATCAAGTACCCTTTTAACCCCTTCCTGCTGCAGGGCGTAAGTTTACGTCCTGGCAGCGGGGTACTTCCCGCTACAGGGCGTAAACTTACGTCCTGGAGATAGCGCGGGATCACATAAGATCCCGCGCTCTCTCGCAGCGGGAGCCGGCTGTCAGTCACAGCCGGTGTCCCGCTGCAACAGCGGGGGGACATCGGAGATGCGCCCCCGGCTGTTAACCCCTTCCCTGCCGCGATCTAAGTAGATCGCGGCAGGAAAAGAGTTCACAGAGGGAGCGGACTCCCTCCGTGTCTCCGGCCGACTCTTGCGATGTCATCGCGAGAGCCCGGCCTGTCACCATGGCAACAGGATGCCAGACACCGGCGTCCTGTATTGCCTATGCCTATGATCGCTGTATAAGCGATAAGGCATGGCAGAGCAGTAGCTCTGCCATGCCTTATGACAGCGATCATAGGCACAGTGCTGCAAGTCCCTCAGAGGGACTCAAATTATGTAAAAAAAAGAAAAGAAAAATGTAAAAAAAAGACAAATGTAAAAAAAAATGTAAAAAAACCCCCTTTTTTATGCTTTTTTTCAGATTAGCATAAAAAAAGGTAAAAAAAAAATTAAACCCCACATATTTGGTATTGTCGCGTCCGTAACGACGCGTACAATAAGTTGCACATGCTTCTGACTGTGCAGCAAAAAAACGCTAAAAAAAACGCTAAAAGACTGAGGCAAAATGCTAATTTTTAGCATTGCCTCACTAAAAACACAATAAAAGTGATCAAAAAAGCCGTATGTACCCCAAAATGGTATCAGCAAAAACTACAGCTCGTCTCGCAAAAAATAAGCCCTCATAGAGCTCCATACATCGAAAAATAAAAAAGTTATAGGACTTTGAATGCAGCAATTTAGAATAGAAAAAAGATTTCCAAAAAAAGTATTTTTATTGCAGAAAAGTGGGAAAACCTAAAAAAAAATGTAAGAATTTTGGCATCGTTGTAACCGTATCGGTCCGCAGAAAAAATGGAATGTCTCATTTGTGCTGCATGATTAACGCTGTAAAAAAAAATAAAAAAATCTATGGCAGAATTGATGCGTTTTCTCTCCCTGCTATCATAAAAAAAAAAATAAAAGTTTTACAATATAGTCAATGTACCCAAAAGTGGCACCGATAAAAACTACAGTTCGCCACGCAAAAAAACAAGCTCTCACACGGCCGCGTCGACGGAAAAATAAAAAAGTTATGACTTTTGATAAATGGAGAAGAAAATCCGCCAAAAATTGTTGCGTCCTTAAGCCCAAAATAGGCCATGTCATTAAGGGGTTAAACTCCTCTATGGATTTTGCCATCACCACATCCTCAGGCAGAGAGTTCTACAGTCTAACTGCTTTTACAGTTAAGAACCCTTTTCTGTGTTGGCAATAAAACCTGCTTTCCTCTAAACGTAGCGGATGCCCTTTCATTACCGTCGCAGTCCTGGGTATAAACAGATCATGGGAGAGATCCTTGTATTGTCCCCTCATGTATTTAAACATAGTTATTTGATTACCCCTTAGCCGTCTTTTTTCTAGAGTAAATAATCCCAATTTGGATAGCCTCTCTGGGTATTCCAGTCCCTTCATTCCATGTATTAGTTTAGTTGCTCTTCTTTGAACCCCCTCCAGTACTGTAACATCTTTCCTGAGCACCGGTGACCAGAACTGTGCACAGTATTCCATGTGAGGCCTGACAAGTGCCTTATATAGTGGAAGAATAATGTTCTCGTCCTTCACCCCTATACCTCTTTTTTTAAACTTGTAATTTTTATTGACTTTTCAAAATCTACAGCATTTTCAAGCAGAGCAAAAAATAAAGACTTTACATCATCATCTTTAAGAGTTGCATGTTACATCTTTATGGGGGGGGACAAGGGGGGTTGGGATGGAGGGGGGACGGTTGGGAATATCAGGGAAATTTACAACCTTTAACTGAACTTCAGAAGGTACATTTGAGTATGAACATTTGTATTTCAAACGGCAAGTCTTAGTATGCTAATCATATCGTTTCTTGGTTTACTCCAGGAATTGGGGATATGTGTCAGCCTGAGGTCCCTTTTGTGTCCAATGAGTAGTCTATGAGCGGGGTTTTTGGAGAGGAGTGGTAGCAGCGCAGGGGAGAGGGAAGTGTATCTTGGGTTATTCAAAGCCTGTCGGCATTTTCGCCGTCTGGATCCACGCTAACCAATCTTTCCTGAATTGGGGCAGGGTGTTTCTCTGGTGTGCAATCAGTTTTTTATGGACACAGTTTAAGCTCACGATTTCTCGTATTTCTTCTATTGAGGGTATGTGCTTGGATCTCCAATCCAAATTTGCGTATTCGTAAGTACGTGTAGTATTCTGATGGTGGAATTCCATATTTTTCTTGCATCTGGGAAAAGGATAGTATGGTGTCCCCTTGATATAGGTCTATGATCTTCATAGATGTTCAATGTGGCCAATTAGATAAGGCAAGATCGGGGATTAAATGCTTTAGGCTGAGGAGTGGGAGGGGGGTATTTGTTGACGAAGTCGCCTCTAAATTTATTTTGGTGTTTATGGTACTCCAGGCCTGCGTAGTAGCTTTCACTGTTGGGGAATGTTGCGTATTTCTGTAGCTTTGTACAGAATTTGCTAAGAGGTACGCTTTCCAGTCAGTGATGCTTGTTAAAGATGTTTCTATGTTTGCCCATATTTTGTCTGTGACTGGTTTACACCAGTGCCTGCTTTGGTCGATTAAGAAGGTTGTGTGGTAGTTGCCTGGGTTGGGGATTCCCATACCTCCAAACTTTAGGGGTCTGTTTAGAATAGAAAGTGCCACCCTAGGCTTAGTTCCGCCCCAAATAAACCCGTTCATTTGTTGGTGAAAAGCTGAGAATATAGAGTCAGGAATAGGGACCGGGAGAGTTCTAAAGAGATATAGTATGCGAGGGAGAATGAGCAGTTTGTATAATATTATCCTGCCCATCCAGCTATTTTCGAATTTGGCCAGACGGTCTAGTCTTTTTGTAGTGAGATTTTGAGTTGGGGGAAGTTCACAGTTGAAAGGTCGTCCACTGAGGTAGTTAGCATTATTCCCAGGTAAGGTATTGATGTAGGGGACCATTAGAATGGGAAGGTTGATCTCAGGGCCCTTTCATCTGTTTTTGTTAGCTGAATCCCCATCATTTGCGATTTGGTGGCATTCACTTTGTAGTAGGAGATAGCTCCAAACTTTTGTAGGGTAGATACCACTTGGGGAAGCGACGCCCCTTGGGTTTCTTAGGGTTAAGATTACATCGTCGGCAAATAAGTTGATTTTGTGCGTGTTTGTCCCTATAGGTATTCCTTCAACATTTGGATTGGTCCTTATTGCCTCCGCCAGAGGTTCAATTAGCATTGTGAATATTAACGGGGACAACGGGCACCCCTGGCGTGTGCCGTTTGTGATTTGAAATGGTCTAGAGAGTACGCCATTTGACAGGACTGAGACGGAGGGCGTTGTGTACAATGCAGTTATGGCTAATAGGATCGGTCCAGCAAATCCAAATTTCTCAAGTGTCCAGTGCATGAAGCCCCAGTGTACCCTGTCGAATGCCTTCTCCACGTCCAAAGCAAGGAGCAGAGAAGGCATTCGCGCAGAGCCTGCTCTAGCAATAAGGTTGATCAGTCGTCTTGTTCCATCTGGGGCCTGGCGCCCTTTTGTGAAGCCTACTTGGTCATTTTTGATAAGTTGAGGGAGGATAGGGAATAGTCGGTTAGCTATGATTTTGGTGTATAATTTAATGTCCGAGTTAAGGAGTGATATGGGACGAAAGTTGCCTGGAATCTTGGGGGGGTTTGCCTTCCTTAGGAATAGTAACTATAGTTGCTTTTAGGTTTTCCATGGGGACATTACCTGATGACATTATGTGATTTAAAAAGTCACATATGTGGGGAAGTAAAACTGGTCTGAATGTTTTAAGGTATTCGTTTGCGAAGCCATCTGGGCCTGGTGATTTACCTAATTTAAGTGATCGAATGGTCTGTTCCACTTCTTGGGTTGTGATAGGAAGGCTTAATTCTTGGGTTTTTTTTGTGAGAGCCTTGGTAGTGATAATGTAGAGAGGAATGTGTTAATTGTTTCCTCATTAGGTTGAGGGGTATTGTTATCTTGGCTTAAGTTGTAGAGCCAGTTGTAGTATTTACAGAATTCGTCAGCAATTTCCTGGGGGCTGTAAATTTTATTATTCGTGGTCTGGGATATTAGGTAAGGGATTTTGGTGCATGCTCTCATAGCTTTGACTCTGTTAGCCATAAGCTTACTTGCCTTATTATGCGAATGGTAATATTGTGTTTTGAGTCTTTTTAATTGGTGCTCATGTTCTATTGCAAGATGTGCTTGGAGTTCTGTCCTTGCTTTTTTCAGTGGCAGGAGGTTTAGCAGGGAGGGGTCTACTTTATGGGTTGCGGTCAGGGTTGAGATTTTAGTTAAAAGGCTTAGTAGGGTCGCGTCGCGTTGTTTTTTGTAGTGTGCTGTCTGCTGGATTAGAAGGCCTCTAGCAAATGCCTTGTGTGCATTCTATAACAGGGAGGGGTTGGTGGCGGAGGGTGAGTTAATAGTAAAAAATTCAGCGAGCATCTTTTCAGTGTTGGTAATATTATTTTTGATGGACATGACATATGTATGGTTTCTCCAGACATAGGTATTTGAGGGCTTGTAGGGCATCTGGAGGGATATTGTGATCGGGGCGTGATCTGACCAGGTGATATCTCCTATTTCGCACCGCTCCACCACTGGTAGCAGCCATTTAGTTGTTAGGAACATATCGATGCGGGAATATGTATTGTGCCTGTGCGAGAAGAACGTATAGTCTCTCTCAGAGGCATGTTTACACCGCCACACATCGTATAGGTCTTCTCCTCTGAGCCAGTCAGACAGGTGTGGGGGACGTCTGCTGCTTTTCGATGTGGAGTCCAGCTGTGGATTGTGGATAATATTAAAGTCTCCACAAATTAGGAGTTTCCCTTTAATTATGTGTGTAATTTGTTTAAGGACGGTGTTCAGGAAAGCTCATTGTCCTGTATTAGGAGCCTAGATGTTCACTATGGTGAACGTCACATTGTTGATCTTGCACACCAAAGCAACAAACCTCCCCTTGTCGTCTAGCACTTCATGAAACAGTTGGAACGCAATTGTTTTTTTTTATTGCTATTAAAACTCCTGCTTTTTTCTTTGGGCCGTTTGCGTAAATAATGTAGGGGAATTCTCTGTTAGTTAGTCTAGTGGGGTCGGATTTCTGGAAATGAGATTCCTGGATGCAGGCTATGTCGGCTTTAGATCTTTTAATTTCTCTCTAGAGGAGGGATCTTTTGTATGGGCTATTCAGGCCTTTTATGTTCAGAGACATAATTTTCAATGCCATTTGAGAAGTGTTAAGAATGCGTTGGATAAGCTGAGTGGGTGACAGGAGCATTGCCAAGAAAGGTTAGCATAGTGTAAGAGTAAACAATAGGGTACCTTCAAGGGAACATAAAACATTTGGGAAACAGTAACCAGAAATAAACAGAAAATTGGGCAGTGGATCATACTGCACAAACTTGGGGAAAAGGCTGCAGGAAAATTGTGGCAAACCTGAACTCATCGGTGCAGGTACCAGCCATTTATGCACTTTAGCTTGCATCTCTCCACTCCTGGGAGATCTTGGGAGACGAGCTGCTTCTCCGGGTCTGGATTTGGTCCGGTCGCGTTGGGCAGGGAATGTTCCATTTTTCTAGAAGCTCCAGGCCTCCTTCAAGCGTGGAAATTACGTATGTTTTCCCGTTCTTTGTGGTGATGATTTTTGTTGGGAAGCCCCACTTGTATCTTATGTCGTGGTTTCGTAGTGCCGAGGTTATAGGAGATAGTTTTTTCCTAGCTCTTATTGTAGCTTGAGAGAGGTCGGCGAAAAGTGTGATGTTCTGAAAAGGAGCTGGTAATGCCGGCATTTGTCTTGATGACCGCATAAGATGGTCTTTAATGTGGAAGAAGTGGATACATGCAATTGTATCTCGAGGGTAGGAAGTGGGGAGGTTTCGAGCTCTCGGTAGTCTGTGAGCGCGGTCTATGGTTAGGTCTAGAGATGAGCATTGTGGAACGACTGCACGGATCAAGCCCTGCAGAAACGTGGCGAGCTCAGTGGGGGGAATTGATTCTGGTGTTCCTCTGAATTTGATGTTGTTCCAGCGGTTTCTATCTTCAATATCTGCCAGTTTGTTTCGCAGCGTCTCCACTTCCTCTTCTAAGTTGTTATGTGAGTCCACCAATGAGTTGTGGGCAGATGCGAATTCTTCCATTTTACGCTCTGCATGATCTACTCGCCCTCCTAGTTCTTTCATCGAAGCACTTACGCCACTGATGCTGTTAGCAATGTCTTTTTGTATTGATGTGTATAGTGCCAGCATGGCTTCTTTCATAAACGTTTCAGAAGCTGCTTGATTCTGAGCTTGTTTCAGCGGGCTAGAGGAGTTCGATTTGTTTTTCTTTGATGAGTCTGTACTAGTTGTCGAGTAGTGCACTCCTCTCTTGTAGTTTGTCACGTCCTGGGTAGCAGTAGGAGAGTCGTTGAAGTTTTTGGGGGACCTGTTTGGGTAGCCGTTGTCAGCCTTGGGGAATCCTCTTCCTGGGGACTCTCCCAAAGGTGATGTGTTAGAAGAGTCCTGTGCCCCTGGGTGTACCCCATCTCCCCACGCTGAGTTGCTATGTGTTGGCATAGGTGAAACTGGACTCTGCGGTTAAGCGAGTGAGCAGGCCCGGGGGGAGTGCGCTGTGTTGGAGGCAATTGCATTTTTTTGTTTGTGGTAGTTGTCAGAACCTGCACTTTGGGTTGCGGCTCTTGAGCTGATTGGGATTGATTCCCCACTGGCTCTCCTCCTGTCCACAGGAGGCTCATAGGCGCAGTAAGGGAGTCCAGCAGTGTCTTTAGCTGCACTCCTTATCGGGAGTCTTGTGGCTGAGGCAATCTTGGGGGATTCCCCCACATCAGGAGGAGTTGTATGCAGCCGGGCTGAGAGGGTTAAAGCACCCAGGGAGAGCGGGGGGGGGGGGGCGATTGTAGCGCTGCCTGGTCATGGAGAGCAGAGGAGTTCTCACATGTCCCACTGTCACAGCTTATCAGCTCCTCGGGTGAGTTCAGTGAAGCGGTGGCGGCTCTGAGCTTCTGCTGTGAGTGTCCCCTTGTGACAGCTGCGGTGGGCATGAGGGAAGAGCTGCCGGGGCGTCAGCCGCGCTGGAGGTGGGGGGGTTCCCGGCTCCATCGGCTGTCTATCATGTCGCCTGGGTCCGCGGCTTTCAAACTCTTTGTGACAGGTGTGGGGAATGTGGAGTGAAGAGCCGCCGGAGCGTTAGCCGCGCTGGAGGCAAGGGGATTTCCCGGCTTGCAGCGTCTCCTTTGGTAAATGAGGTGGAGAGTGCTTCCTACCTTGGGGTAGCTCGGGAAGGCTTCTCCCTTCTCTTCTGCCCTTGTCTCTTTCGGCAGATCTGGAGATGTCTAGCTGCGGCCCCTCCTCTCCTTCAGAGCGCGGGAGTGGAGAGTCGCCATGTTGCAGCTCCGCTCCCCGGCTTCTTGTTCCGTAAAAGTCGGTAAGTTTTCTTGGTGGGAGCTTCTTCATCTTTTTGGACATACTGGGTGAGGGTGAGGGTCCTCAGAAGTGGATTTAAGTAGTTTTGGCTGGTTTTTTAGGTCACTTGTATAGTCGCTGTGCAGGTTAGGACGGGAGCTGTGTTAAGATGCGTCCATCCAGCTCTCCTTCTAGGTCACACCTTCGCCCCTATACCTCTTTTAATGCACCCGAAGACTTTACTAGCTTTTGCAGCAGCTGACTGGCATTGGTTACTCCAGTTTAGTCCAGTAGGCTCAAGTTTAATTAACCCGCTGTCTTGCGCTGATAATTTACCGCTCACAGAGACTTGTAGATAAGAGAGGCTGTATGGAGTGGGAGAAGACTCTAAAGCCAGTGGATAGTGCTGGTAACTGCGGCTATCTAAACCCCCCTCAAGGAAAGGGTATTGTGAGACGCTCTGCACAGTGGCAAAGCTTAAATACTTTGCAGTGGCCTAGAAAATATTAGAGTACTGTTTCACAATGAGAGCTCGTTGTAAGGCACTGCAGACCGAGAACGCTATAACTGCAAGGCTGGGAACAGACCTAGATGCGTAATACAAAAGTTGGTGCACTACTGCTCCCAGCCAGCCACAACTATAATGCACACGGTGAAATGAAGCCCTAAGAAGGACCGTTGGGGTTCTTGCACAGAGGATCAGGAGTGCTGTAAAACTTTCCCTATATAGGCAGCTCTGTCCCTAAACTCTGTCTAATGCACTGCATACAGAACGGTATAACTGAATTACTTTGCAGTGGCCTAGGAAATTTTAGAGTGCAGTTTCACGGTGAGAGCTGGTTGTACGGCACTGCAGGCTGAGTATGCTATAACTGCAAGGCTGGGAACAGGCCTAGATGCGTAATACAAAAGTTGGTGCACTGCTGCTCCCAGCCAGCCACAACTGTAAAGCACACGGTGAAATGTAGCCCTAAGAAGGAGCGTTGGGGTTCTTGTACGAAAGATCAGGACTGTAAAACTTTCCCTATAGAAGTCACTGTGTCCCTAAACTCTGCGTTATGCACTGCACATACAGAACGGTATAACTGAACTATTTTGCAGTAGGCTAGGAAATTTTAGAGTGCAGTTTCACAGTGAGAGCTCGTTGTACGGCACTGCAGCCTGAGAATGCTATTACTGAAAGGCTGGGAACAGGCCTAAATGCGTAATACAAAAATTGGTGCGTAATACTAAAATTGGTGTACCCAGCCAGCTACAACTTGATCACGACCTGAGAAGGTTGAAATGCGTCCTCAGGACGGTTGTATTTTTCTTGTTATTATGGGCACATACTGAATAAATAGAAGAAAGCTTTTATCTCTATGCATCCAAGACTATAATTTATTAACAGACAGATTTACAGATTATAGAGTCATTCTACTGTTTAACCCTTTTCAATTCAGTGTCTGGCCTTGTCCGACATTGAGATTTCTTCTGCATATGTATATTACAACCGAGATAAGAAGATGAAACTTTACATTTATTCCACATACTCTCCACTGATGTCAACACACTTCTTACATCAGTATTCCAAGTTCTGTAAGCCTTCCAAAAAGAAGGATTTCAGGTTGTGCCCCAAACCAGTCATCCGTAGCAGCCATGGCATCAGAAATGGTGTGAAATTTGGTACCCTTGAGGTGTTTCTTCAGGTTTGAAAACAGATGATAGTCGAAGGGAGGTAGATCTGGTGAATAAGGTAGGTGGTCAACCAGCTGGAAGCTTAGCTCCACCAGTTTTGCCGTGGTTGCTTGTGAGCAGATGCAGGAACAGCTTGCAGCGCCTTTTGGCCTTCAGAACTGCCTTCAATTGGTCCAAAGGTTCAATGTAATACCTTGCATTGATAGTGGAACCATTTTGAAGGTAGTCCACTAGCAGCACACCCTCCTTATCTCAGAACACAGACGTCATCACCTTAGTGGCTGATTTTTGCACCCTGAATCTCTTTGGGCAAGGAGAACCACTGTGCCTCCACTTTTTTGACTGCTCCTTGGTTTCAGGGTCATACAAATAAATTCAGGTCTCATCCATAGTGACCAGTCGATCCAGGAAGTTCTTATCAGTCTGGAAAAGCTGACAAATGGACCACAAGCTTTTCTGATCTGTTGTAAAACATTTGGGGACCCACTTTGCAGTTAGCTTCTTCATGTTCAAATGTTCATGGATAATGACACAAACACGTTCACAAGAAATCCTCATGATGTCTGCTATTCCTTTCGCTGAAATTCGCTGATTCTCCAGTATGAGGTTGTGCACAGCATCGACGATCTCCGGGACAACAACCTATCTCAGTCATCCAGGACGTTCCTCATCATTGGTGCTGAAATGGCCTGTTTTAAATTTGACAATCCAGTTCTTAACTGTAGAATATGAAGGGCATTGACCCCCCAATGTCTGTGACATATCACCATGAATATCCTTCGCGGACTTTCCTTGCAGAAACAAGAATTTTCTCACTTCTCTGCTCTCATTTACTGTGAATATCGCCTTAGACTCCGCCATTTTGTTTTCCCGCGTGCCTAGATCACTGTTGCCATAAGCTACAAACACAAAATTTTGAAAACATATATTAGACACATAAGGCTTTCATGGGATGTAACATTTGTTACCATAGAAAAAAAAAGAACACAAAGCCAAAGATTTATCAGCACCCCCTTGCATATGTATATTAGATGCAAACATTAGGCAAACCATAACAACAGAAGATGGAAGAAGAGGCAGAAAGAGAGAGCAGGATAAGTCGAACTTTTTTGCCCTACGGCTTAGATTGACTATCCATGGCAGTAGGTGGTGGGAGCTTATGTGACTGTTCACACGCGTGTTGAGATTGCATACAATCTTGCCATGTTTCAAATGCTTACCGCAGATCTTACAGATGACCACTTTCATGTTAAACCTGCAGTTTCAAAGGATGCCCTGGCTGCACAAGTCCTGTGAACAAACCTAGCTCTGGGCCTGATATTGCTGATGCAACTAGTACCGGTAGTAGCTGAGAGTCGTGGCACTGCCCATTTGTCTTTTTGTGACACCCTAGTCTCTGTCTTGACAGGCCTCCAAATAATTCATCGTTGCTGTACTGGTGACTATGAACGACGTCTGATGCCACTGACATGCACTGTGTGTATTTGCTGTTTCCCTGTTTTGTTTTCCTCTTGTCTTATATTAACTTAAAAAAAGCATCGTCAACTTTATAAGCCTCGATCCCAGGGAGGCATACTATGTGAAAACAGAAGTCACAAACAGGAAACTGCAATATTACATATGCCAAAGCATATTTTGTCTGTCTGCTTTGCTCCTATGTACATCGGCTGCAGTAGAAATATACCCTCTCCTAATTTATGTAGCATGTTCCATATAGGCATAAAAAGGTGAGCCAAAAACTTTCTCTGCTTCCTCCAATAGAATTCTGTTTAGGATCTCTGCTTGCATACAAATCTTTACAATATCTTCTGTGGAATATCTGTCACTGCTAACAACAGACCACGTGTTATATTGGCATAAAAACATAACGCAACTTCTCTGTCCTATGTTCAACTCTAAAATGGATGCTGGTTACATTGTGCTTATGTTATAGATGGCCAGGTCATGCGATGCAGGTGTCCAACGAAACTGCCACCAAATGTAAGATGGAGGACACATTTGGTGACACCAGCAAAGCACTCTGGCTGCTGATTGGCTGCACACTGACCTTTGCAGAAGTCATTTCGGGAAATTTAATCTTCCTATGATTCTCACCAAAAATTGGTTCAGACTAACCCGAATTGATTTTCCAATACTCAGGTGAATTTTATTGCCTGGCTGATCAAGATGAGCAATGCTAATTTGCACCGCATTTGGTATGCACCAATTCAATTCCTTCACTATACAGTTCTTAAATATAAGAAACCATGATCTGTCTATTATTTATTTCCCTTAGAACCTGAGGGTATATGCCTATGAGACACTCCAATTATTTTTTTAAATCTTTTTAAGGTGGTTCTTCACTTCTTCCTGGGTTAGACTAGTGATATTTAATGGAGAGTTTACTTTATCACTCTACATGTTATCTGTAATTTCAGAGTGCCACTGGTGAAAAAACTATTTAACAGTTTTGCTTTCTCCTCATTACCCTCTGCTATTTTTCTCTCATTAATGTTTAAAGGGCTAATTTTTTCCATTTTAATCTTTTTACTATTTATATATGAAGAACATTTCAGGATTGGTTTTACTCTCTGTCTCCACCTTTGCTGCTTTTATCTGCTTTTTACATAATTTATATTTTGCTTACAGGTATTTAATGCTTCTTCACTGCCTTCTTGTTTTAGTAGTTCAACGTTTTCTTTTTGCTGTTTATTGCCCCCTTTACATTGTTATTGAGCCACATTTGTTTTCTCCTATTCCTAACCTATTTATTCTTGTATGGTATGAACCACTCACAGTGACTATTTAAGATGATTTTAAACATTTTCCATTTATTGTCTGTATTCTTATTTCTGAAGACATTGTCCCAGTCAATAAGGTTAATGGCATCTCTGAGCTAATTGAACCTTGTTTCCTAAAGTTTTGTATTTTCGTAGCTCCCTGATAAAACTCCCCATTGAAAGAGAAGTGGAAATGTATTATATTATTGTCACTATTTCCCAGGTGCCCCAAATTTACACCCTTGTTATTATATCAGGTCTGTTGGTTAATATTAAGTCCAAAATGGCCATCCCTGTAGTTGGGTCTTGTACAAGTTGGGTAAGGTAATTACCTTTAGCTATTGACAGAAACATGTTTCTTTTATGAGATCAACAGGTTTCAGTCTTCCATTTCATATCTGGATAGTTATTGCCCACCATAATAATTACTTCATTGTGATTTTCAACTTCATCTATTTGCCTTAGCAATAGATTTTCAGATCCCCCCCATCTGCCCCAGTCAGAATTTCCTCAGTGAGCAGAAAACTACTTTCCATGTTATAAATGGATCTCAGTGTTGCAAGCTGCTCATTTAGATCCAGGATCTGGGCTTCCAAATGTGGAACACGCTCACATCTCGTATAGCAGTATGCACCTTTGAACAGCTGTTCAAGGACTGCATACATGGCACAAAATGTAAACTGGACAGCACTGTCAATCATGGAGCACATTCCAAATGGGAATTGTACAAAAAAATCAAGTAATCAAGTAATTTATACAATTAAAGTTAACAATAAATATATAGAAGTGACTCTGTTCTAAAGTCCTCCAACTTCAAAGTCATCTGATTCTAAGTCAAATGCACTTAGAACAACCACGCTCACACAGTCATTCTGTAGTTTTCTCTAAGTAACTATGAGCAGTAGATCGATGCAGATTTAACTTCAAATCCACAGTGAAAAACACCATGTGAACATGGATGGTCTTAAGTGATTCATTGATGTAGCATTAGCATTAATATTAAAATATTAAGGGCACAAGCCTCAAGACTTATGGTTCCCCTGATTCTCCAACACAGTAAAAATCCCCGTTTATGCCCCCTCCACAGTTTGAAAACACATTGTCCTTTTCTATGCCCTCACACAATATCATAGAATGATATAGTTGGAAGGGACCTCCAGGGTCATCAATATAAGATCTCTCTTACCTGATCATGAGGATCTTCATTTCCCATACTGTAGAGGAAACTGCAAGAAACTCTCCTGACAGCACAGCTGGAGTGTGCCCCCCCCCCCCCCACACACACACACACACACACACACATATGTGACTGATCACATGCACATGACATCATCGTGGGGTCCTTTATTTTCCTTAGCAGCCCTTCTATACATGTGGCTATTCACATGACCATTACAACAGAGGTCATTCAGCCTTAATGGTCTTCCTTTGCTCTCCTGTAGCAATCAGTTGATTTCCTTCTTTAACTGTAGGCAGGTCTGTTGCTTCCCTTCCTCATTGCACCTGGGTCACATGCCCCACCTGCCAACAGAGCTACACCACTGTGATGTAGTATAAATTAATCTTTCATTCAAAAATTTATACTATTATTATCCATTTAGTGAGGTCCAAAATACATTTTTACTGACCTCACCAATGGGCTTTTATACTACACAAACATCTTTTTAAGGCAATTGTTTAGCGGACTACTGACAGCCAGGCTCCAGCTCTAACTCCCAAGAGTGGAGAAACCTCAGATCTGCTAGTTTAACCCCTTACATGGCATAATCAATAGCAACAGCAGCATGTAAGCAAATGATAGACGGCCCCTCCTGTCATTCATCGTCAACCCAAAATATGATTGCAAGGTACCAATGTGTTTCATGGTAGCAAGAGGTCTGACAAAGGTCTTTGTGTCTGCCATGTAACTCAGTGTACTAGACGCTGCCTCCAGAAGAGTCTAATAGGCTGATGTCATAGACACAGTAGAATGCACTGCACAAGTAACGCAGTGTTGTATTCTAGCGCTCAAACTATTGCACCTTCACGTTTCCTTGAAGATCTATGAAAATGCGTAAAAAAAAGTTCAATAAAACTTAATTTTAAAAAGTCCAGTATAAAAAAATCAATTTTTCTCACAAAAACACTTTTTTAATTAATAAAATTCCAAGAAAACTTTAAAAAGCAACGCATAATAGGCATTACAAGTTCATAATGACTCAGAAAATGTAAATATATTTTTTATCTTGCATGGTGGATATCATAAAAATAATTTTAAAAAGTAACACCAGAATTGCTACTTTTTTTTTCTTTCCCTCCAAAACCACAATAAAAAGCAATTCAAAAGTCACATGTACATCAAGACTACAAATAACTACATAAAAGAAAATTCCTCACATATCTCCATTGCCAGAAAAATAAAAATGCTACGGGTCTTAGAATGGGGTGATGCAGAATCAATTGTTTTTCTTTGAGAAAATGTTTTTTGTAGTAGTAAAGGAGTAAAAAATAATTTTAAAAAATCATGTCCTGTGTTAAAAAATATTTCATAAAGTTTTTTTAAACAATAACTAAAATAAAATAAATCGTTCAAAAAACCCTATACCCGTTTTTCCCATAAAAAATCTAAACAATTGAAAAAAACAAAACATATTTGGTATCGCTGTGTACGCGATAGTTGAAACTATTAAAATATCATGATGAAGTCCATAAAAATCTATATTGATGTCATGCGGTCATGAAGGCTGTATGGAGAATGTTCAGAAGCTGAGTCTGCTCCATTCCCAGAGGCTATCAGCTGTTTTTGACAGCTGTCAGCTGCTGCCAACTGCCATGATCAGAGTTAGCTCTGATCACAGCAGTTAGCTGTTTAGATGCCCTCGTCAAGTTTCATTACCAAGTTGGACAATTTACAATTTTGATCTAACTCCCTCTTCGTTTTTAAGAGCTCATTCTTATGCTAGTCTACCATCAGCATGCTTCATTGGAAATACACTATTTTTGCTATAACACAGAATATGGGTTATCACTAGAGATGAGCGAACACCAAAATGTTCGGGTGTTCGTTATTCGAAACGAACTTCCCGCGATGTTCGAGGGTTCGTTTCGAATAACGAACCCCATTGAAGTCAATGGGCGACCAGAGCATTTTTGTATTTCGCCGATGCTCGCTAAGGTTTTCATGTGTGAAAATCTGGGCAATTCAACAAAGTGATGGGAACGACACAGCAACGGATAGGGCAGGCGAGGGGCTACGTGTTGGGCTGCATCTCAAGTTCACAGGTCCCACTATTAAGCCACAATAGCGGCAAGAGTGGGCCCCCCCCCCCCCCCTCCCAAAAACTTTTACTTCTGAAAAGCCCTCATTAGCATGGCATACCTTTGCTAAGCACCACACTAGCTACAACAAAGCACAATCACTGCCTGGATGACACTCCGCTGCCACTTCTCCTGGGTTACATGCTGACCAACCGCCCCCCCTCCCCCCCACAGCGCACACCAAAGTGTCCCTGCGCAGCCTTCAGCTGCCCTCATGCCACACCATGCTCATGTCTATTTAGAAGTGCGTCTGCCATGAGGAGGAACCGCAGGCACACACTGCAGAGGGTTGGCACGGCTAGGCAGCGACCCTCTTTAAAAGGAGCGGGGCGATAGCCCACAATGCTGTACAGAAGCAATGAGAAATAGAATCCTGTGCCACCGCCATCTTCGTTCCATGTCAGCAATAGTAGCACTCAAGACAGGCCCCAGTAACAATTCTGAAGCAGCAGTATAGTGGGAGCGCAGTCTTAGTTCCATTTCAGTAGCCTTAGTATAGCCAAGGCCCAAGTTACATTTATGTAGCTAAAGTGTAGGCCAACCCCACACACACTTCTGTACCATGAGTGCAGGCGAAGAACATACAAATTGCTATGATTACACTGTAGGTGAGGGCCCCAAAAAATTGGTGTACCAACAGTACTAATGTACCTCAGTAAACATTGGCCATGCCCAACCAAGATGGCAGGTGAAACCCATTAATCGCTTTGGTTAATGTGGCTTAAGTGGTAACTAGGCCTGGAGGCAGCCCAGTTTAACGAAAAATTGGTTCAAGTTAAAGTTTCAACGCTTTTAAGAGCATTGAAACATATAAAAATTGTTTCAAAAAATTAGATGAGTGAGCCTTGTGGCCCTAAGAAAAATTGCCCGTTCAGCATGATTACGTGAGGTTTCAGGAGGAGGAGCAGGAGGAGGAGGAGGAATATTAGACACAGATTGATGAAGCAGAAATGTCCCCGTTTTGGATGGTGAGAGAGAACGTAGCTTCCATCCGCGGGTGCAGCCTACGTAATGCTTACGTATCGCTGCTGTCCGCTGGTGGAGAAGAGAAGTCTGGGTAAATCCAGGCTTTGTTCATCTTGATGAGTGTTAGCCTGTCGGCACTGTCGGTTGACAGGCGGGTACGCTTATCTGTGATGATTCCCCCAGCCGCACTAAACACCCTCTCCGACAAGACGCTAGCCGCAGGACAAGCAAGCACCTCCAGGGCATACAGCGCTAGTTCAGGCCACGTGTCCAGCTTCGACACCCAGTAGTTGTAGGTGGCAGAGGCGTCACGGAGGACGGTCGTGCGATCGGCTACGTACTCCCTCACCATCCTTTTACAGTGCTCCCGCCGACTCAGCCTTGACTGGGGAGCGGTGACACAGTCTTGGTGGGGAGCCATAAAGCTGTCCAGGCCCTTAAAGACTGTTGCACTGCCTGGGATGTACATGCTGCTCGATCTCCGCACCTCCCCTGCTACCTTGCCCTCGGTACTGCGCCTTCTGCCACTAGCGCTGTCGGCTGGGAATTTTACCATCAGCTTGTCCGCAAGGGTCCTGTGGTATAGCAACACTCTCGAACCCCTTTCCTCTTCGGGAATGAGAGTGGGCAGGTTCTCCTTATAGCGTGGGTCGAGCAGTGTGTACACCCAGTAATCCGTTGTGGCCAGAATGCGTGCAACGCGAGGGTCACGAGAAAGGCATCCTAACATGAAGTCAGCCATGTGTGCCAGGGTACCTGTACGCAACACATGGCTGTCTTCACTAGGAAGATCACTGCCAGGATCCTCCTCCTCTTCCTCCTCCTCAGGCCATACACGCTGAAAGGATGACAGGCAAGCAGCCGGTGTACCGTCAGCAGCGGGCCAAGCTGTCTCTTCCCCCTCCTCCTCAACCTCCTCATGCTCCTCCTCCTCCTCCTGTACGCACTGAGAAATAGACAGGAGGGTGCCCTGACTATCCAGCGGCATACTGTCTTCCACCGCCCCCGTTTCCGAGCGCAAAGCAGCTGCCTTTATGGTTTGCAGGGAATTTCTCAAGATGCATAGCAGAGGAATGGTGACGCTAATGATTGTAGCATCGCCGCTCACCACCTGGGTAGACTCCTCAAAATTACCAAGGACATGGCAGATGTCTGCCAACCAGGCCCACTCTTCTGAAAGGAATTGAGGAGGCTGACTCCCACTGCGCCGCCCATGTTGGAGTTGGTATTCGACTATAGCTCTACGCTGTTCATAGAGCCTGGCCAACATGTGGAGCGTAGAGTTCCACCGTGTGGGCACGTCGCACAGCAGTCGGTGCACTGGCAGCTTAAAGTGATGTTGCAGGGTGCGCAGGGTGGCAGCGTTCGTGTGGGACTTGCGGAAATGTGCGCAGAGCCGGCGCGCATTTACGAGCAGGTCTGACAAGCGTGGGTAGCTTTTCAGAAAGCGCTGAACCACCAAATTAAAGACGTGGGCCAGGCATGGCACGTGCGTGAGGCTGCCGAGCTGCAGAGCCGCCACCAGGTTACGGCCGTTGTCACACACGACCATGCCCGGTTGGAGGCTCAGCGGCGCAAGCCAGCGGTCGGTCTGCTGTGTCAGACCCTGCAGCAGTTCGTGGGCCGTGTGCCTCTTATCGCCTAAGCTGAGTAGTTTCAGCACGGCCTGCTGACGCTTGCCCACCGCTGTGCTGCCACACCGCGCGACACCGACTGCTGGCGACATGCTGCTGCTAACACATCTTGATTGCGAGACAGAGGAGGAGGAGGAGGAGGAGGGTGCTTTAGTGGAGGAAGCATACACCTCCGCAGATACCAGCACCGAGCTGGGGCCCGCAATTCTGGGGGTGGGTAGGACGTGAGCGGTCCCAGGCTCTGACTCTGTCCCAGCCTCCACTAAATTCACCCAATGTGCCGTCAGGGAGATGTAGTGGCCCTGCCCGCCTGTGCTTGTCCACGTGTCCGTTGTTAAGTGGACCGTGGCAGTAACCGCGTTGGTGAGGGCGCGTACAATGTTGCGGGAGACGTGGTCGTGCAGGGCTGGGACGGCACATCGGGAAAAGTAGTGGCGACTGGGAACTGAGTAGCGCAGGGCCGCCGCCTCCATGATACTTTTGAAGGACTCAGTTTCCACAACCCTATACGGCAGCATCTCAAGGCTGATGAATTTTGCTATGCGGACGGTTAACGTTTGAGCGTGCGGGTGCGTGGCGGCGTACTTGCGCTCCAACAGTTGCGCAAGCGACGGCTGGACGGTGCGCTGAACTACACTGCTGGATGGGGCCGAGGACAGCGGAGATGAGGGTGTGGGTGCAGGCCATGAGGCGGTAGTGCCTGTGTCCTGAGAGGGGGGTTGCATCTCAGTGGCAGGTTGGGGCACAGGGGGAGAGGCAGGGGTGCAAACCGGAGGCGCTGAACGGCCTTCGTCCCACCTTGTGGGGTGCTTGGCCATCATATGTCTGCGCATGGTGGTGGTGGTGAGGCTGTTGGTGTTGGCTCCCCGGCTGAGCTTTGCGCGACAAAGGTTGCACACCACTGTTCGTCGGTCGTCAGGCGTCTCTGTGAAAAACTGCCATACCTTAGAGCACTTCGGCCTCTGCAGGGTGGCATGGCGCGAGGGGGCGCTTTGGGAAACAGTTGGTGGATTATTCGGTCTGGCCCTGCCTCTACCCCTGGCCACCGCACTGCCTCTTGCAACCTGCCCTGCTGATGCCCTTGACTCCCCCTCTGAAGACCTGTCCTCCTGAGTAAGCGTTGCACACCAGGTGGGGTCAGTCACCTCATCGTCCTGCTGCTCTTCCTCCGAATCCTCTGTGCGCTGCTCCCTCGGACTTACTGCCCTTACTACTACCTCACTGCAAGACAACTGTGTCTGATCGTCATCGTCCTCCTCACCCACAGAAAGTTGTTGAGACAGTTGGCGGAAGTCCCCAGCCTCTTCCCCCGGACCCCGGGAACTTTCGAATGGTTGGGCATCAGTGACGATAAACTCCTCTGGTGGGAGAGGAACCGCTGCTGCCCAATCTAAGCAGGGGCCCGAGAACAGTTCCTGGGAGTGTTCCCGCTCCTGAGCAGGTGTCATTGTAGTGGCGTGAGGAGGCTGGGAGGAAGGAGGAGCAGCAGACAGAGGATTCGGATTTGCAGCAGTGGACGGCGCAGAACTGCGTGTTGACGATAGGTTGCTCGAAGCACTTTCTGCCATCCAGGACAGGACCTGCTCACACTGCTCATTTTCTAATAACCGTCTCCCGCGTGGACCCATTAATTGGGCGATGAATGTGGGGACGCCAGAAACGTGCCTCTCTCCTAATCGCGCAGCAGTCGGCTGCGATACACCTGGATCAGGAGCTCGGCCTGTGCCCACACCCTGACTTGGCCCTCCGCGTCCTCGGCCGCGTCCACGTCCTCTAGGCCTACCCCTACCCCTCAGCATGCTGTATTACCAGTGATTTGATTTCACAGGCAGGAAATAAATTGGCGCAAGACTGCAGGCCAAATATAATTTTTTCCCTTTTTTGAAAACGAAAGGCCCCACTGCCTCTAGTGAATGAATAATCTAAGTTTAATAACTGTGCTGTGGCCCTGCTAATGTGTCACAGAACATGAGGGTAGCAGAGTTATTATAACTCTGGCAGAGCAGGTATTTTTTTCCCAATTAAGGAAAGCAAATGGCGAAGCCAGCAGTAAACCGTAGCTGGGTGCGTCTGATTTTTTAACGTTGTACACGCAGCTCACACGTATCCACACTCCACAGGACGGACAGAGGCAGGTCAAATAGAATTTTTTTCACTTGTTTTACAAGCAAAAGGCCGCACTGCGTATATTCAATGAATAATAACTGTGTTGTGGCCCTGCCTACACAATTCTTTCCCTGTAGTATCAATGGAGGGTGCAATGCTCTGCAGAGGCGATTTTGAGGAAAAAAAAAACATGCAGCACAGCTAACAGCAGCCAGCACAGTACTGCACACGGTTAAATATGGCCCTAGAAAGGACCGTTGAGGTTCTTGAAGGCTACACTCACTCTTAACACTCTCCCTGCCTATGCAACACTTCTGTCCCTAATGCCGGGTGCAACGCTCTGCAGAGCCGATTTTGAGAAGAAAAAAAAATTGCCACTGCTAACAGCAGCCAACACACAGCTATCAGTGGCCCTAATAAGGACCTTTGGGTGTCTTGAAGCCTACACTAACTACAAATTCTTTCCCTACAGCAGCTCCGGTACAAACAGCACTGTCCCTCATCTAACTCACAAGGCATCTGAGGCGAGCCGCGGGAGGGGCCGACTTTTATATTCGGCGGACACCTGATCTCGCCAGCCACTCACAGCAGGGGGGTGGTATAGGGCTGGAACAACACAGGAGGAAGTTGTAATGCCTTCCCTGTCTTTCAATTGGCCAGAAAAGCGCGCTAACGTCTCAGGGAAGGAAGTAAAAGTAACCCGAACACCGCATGGTGTTCGTTACGAATAACGAACATCCCGAACACCCTAATATCCGCATGGATATCAAGTTCGGACGAACACATTCGCTCATCTCTAGTTATCACAGTTTTCATTGTTGGAAATGTCACACTTCAGAGGCAGAACTCTATCACTATTTATGGGTATAAACAGTGTTTATGCATTGGAACTCTATCACTGTTTATGGGGTGTGAAGAGGAGTAATGTGTTAGTCATTAGTGGGCTATAGGTCAGGAAAATTGTCAATAGAGAATGGTTCTCTGTTATAGAGCTAACAAATTATACCTCACCTTAGAGGCCTTGTTAAAAAGAGGTGTGAGGCTCTCAGTGGTGTTTCCCACTCTGAAAGAGAAAAAGTAAGTGGCTGGATGACCATGTGTTTATTTTGTGTACTGTGACAAATTTTGCTGACAAGGTAGGAGAAATTTGCCTATTGGCAAGATAGCCTAAATTAAAACAAAAAAGGGGGTGGGGGATTGGTTTCGTGTTAGCCAGTAGAGCAAAGTGTGATTGTTCTCAGTGAGAGAAACCAAGTAATCTTGTAGATATGATACCTTTTAATAGCTAACAAAACTACTTGACGCTACAGCAAGCTTTCCGGTCTCCTATCGATCCTTCATCAGGCTAATATTAAACTGGTTTGGATGGGGCACATATATAATATACAAGTGCAGAGAGGACACCCTCCTTGATTGAAATACAAATGTTCACAGACAGAAATTTGAGATTGTTTTGCACTTAAAACAACAGACAAACTGAGCTGAGACATAAATACTTAATCAGTCCACTGAGCTCAGGAATGTTACAGTTTTATGATGTGTCTTGTCTCTCCTTCAACCTGCACATGGAAGGAGATGCAGCACTATATATTGAATGGGAACATTCTTACAAGTCAAGCTCTGAATTTTAATTAAGTTTAAAAAACATGATTGGGAAGACCTCCTTCAAACCTTTCATATTCTCCACTTATGCAAAAATCTTGGGCTGAGGTTCATTCCATTCTTGAGGGTATCAAACATGGCCATAAATTTGTACTCCCAAATTCTTGTGTGGCACTGCAACTTCAAATTGCTCTTCAGTATGATTGCTCTCATCTGCTCTATGCTATGTCCGTGACCACAAAAATGTTTTGCCACAGGTAATTCCATCTTTCTTTTTCTAATTGAGTGGCGATGAGATCTCATCCTGGCTCTCAGTTTTTGTCCTGTTTCCCCGATATAAAGCCCACCAACAGAACATTCACTGCACAGGATCAGGTACACAACATTGGACGTGGAACATGTGAATGTCACGGGATCTTATATTCCGCTGTGTGTTTGGGATTTGTATCCTGTTTGCAGTCAGTACATGTAAGCAGGTCTTGCAGCTCCTTACCTTACAGGGATAAGTTCCTTTTTGTGTGTCAGAGGGCAATGTACTCCTGATTATAAAGTTCCTCAAATTAGGAGGTTGCCTGTAACATAGATGGGGAGGGTAAAGGAATATGGTATTCAGATGGTCAGCCTTGTGTAGGGTATGATGGAGTTTCTTTGCAGTCTTCCTTAGTACCTCTAGCCGTGAATTGTAGGTCACTACTAGAGGCACACGTCTGTTTTTTTCTTTCTTCTTGTATTGGAGTAGGTGATTCCTGGGTATCCTTATGGCTCTGGTGATTTGGTCATCAATTGAGGCGGGATGGTAGCCCTGATTTAAAAATGTCTTTTTGAGATTGTGTAAATGTTCCTCTCTGTCTGCTGGGTTGAAGCAGATCTAGTTGTATCTGATGGCCTGGCTGTAGACGATGGACTTTTTGATGTGTTTAGGATGGGAACTGTCCCATCTGAGGTATGTGGGTCGATCAATCGGTTTCTGGTATAGGGATGTCTGTCTTGATTTGTTTAAAATTTGTATGGTGGTGTCCAAAAAGTTGATTCCTGTATACAAGCAGCTTAATATCAGGTTTATTGTGGGGTGAAATACATTGAATCTCTCATGGAATTGTACTTGTTCTTTTTCGGTGTTGGTCCAGATGATTATAATGTCATCAATGTAGCGGAAGTAGGCTCCAGGAGACTGGAATTTCTTTTAAACTGGTGCCTGCCAGCATTTATTTACAGCACCACAGCAAATGTATGTGCACAGAAGACACAGCATACAAAGCAAAGTCTATAATTGAGGGTTCACAAACCTATAGGACCACCTTCAATACCCCGCCCTGGGGCGTCTGGAGGGCATCCTTCTCCATCAGACGCGTGACGGTCTCACAATTAGTTGCCCCCGGACCTACAGCTTGCAGCATTTCAGCTCTGCTGCACTGGTACTCTCCCCCTTAATGCGCCAGGCAATTAAACTTTTATATTAGTTCTTACCAAATCCCTAGCTCTTAAAGGGGTTGTCTCGCGAAAGCAAGTGGGGTTATACACTTCTGTATGGCCATATTAATGCACTTTGTAATGTACATCGTTCATTAAATATGAGCCATACAGAAGTTATTCACTTACCTGCTCCGTTGCTAGCGTCCCCGTCTCCATGGCTCCGTCTAATTTCGCTGGCTTCTTGCTTTTTTAGACGCGCTTGCGCTGTGTGGTCTTCTGCCTGGTGAATGGGGCCGCTCGTGCCGGAGAGCTGGTCACCGCGTCGTCATCGTAGCTCCGCCTCCGTCACGTGGTGCCGATCAGCCAATGAGGTGTCTGTATCGGCAGTGGAACACTGAAGACAGAAGAAGAAACTCCACGGTGCACCATGGGAAGACCCGCTGTGCACCGTGGGAGAAGACCAGCGGCGCCATCTTTAAAAGAAGAAAAGAAGAAGCTGCAGAACGCTGATGCAGGTAAGTGCAATGTGCTTGTTAAAAACTAACACATGCTTTCTTTTTCACAGGGCATAATGCAGGGGTCCATTTTTTAAAAAAATGCTTTCGCCGTGAGACAACCCCTTTAACCCTCTTCTTTTAATACTGGAATGCCTGTTTGCAGCCCTCTACAGGCCCTTCTGTGTATTGCACATCTACAGTAGATACACTTATTGCTGGTAGTACATGACAAATAATCCAAAATATCCAAACTGCACATACAAAAATGTATGGAGATTCATAAAAACTGGAAACATAATCAAGTAGCATAACCCAATATGGATGTCAACAGTGTAAATGTTTCCCATCAGATTAAGTAGTACAAGCCAATTCTGATGTAAACTATGCAATTATTTCCCCTCTAATGGATTAAATGTTATTGCACTAAAATGGGTATTATCTGCCATCCAATTGGATATATTTATTTTTTCAAAAGCAGCGATATGTCTAAAAGACATTCCATTTGTGTTTGCTTTAAAATCACAACTAATAAAATATTTAAAAGCAAGACGGTTCTCTGGGGACAAAAGACCAAAGATAAAAGACAAAATAAAAAGATCTGACTCACTTGGTACAGATAGCCTCACCTCCTGGCAAGCTGTCATACCCGTGGTCCATGGAGACATGTAGATAAAAACACTTTGTCAGGAGGACATCCCAGTAGGAAAGTGCATGGAAGGGACCCAAGACTTGGCAAGCCTTGGTCATAAAAGCATATAAAACAGAAACAAATTAAATCCTGTACACAAAGTGTTTAAAATCAAATGCTAAAAACCTTAATGGCAAATCCGAATGTACTCAGTGTGGGGTGAGGTGGATTCAAGAAATCATAAAAAAAAAACCTATGATATCCAGGAATGCCAAAGAAGAAGGGATGTTCTCAATCAACACGGGGCTGAATCCCACATTGAATAACCTTAAAATATTTATTAATTGAAAGCAAGATAAGTACAGTGGTAGTGCAATGCATTTAGAGAATTGAATCTCTTTTTTTCAAGCACAATAAACACAGGTGGGATGTCAAGTTGGACTAATATAGTTACAGCTCTATGATTTAACGGTAATGTTGGGGCAAAGTGAATGTAGTTGCGTTCACTTGGTGAATGTACATGTTTGCGCGCAAACATGGCATTTGAGCGTGCACTCCAGTGAAGCAAGGCGCCACATCCAGACGTGCGTTCTAAAATCCCACAATTTTACTGACCAATTCTCTCAACAGCAAATCTCAAAAAAGAACAAATTAGGAAGAAGAGGTAAAAGGTCACGGAAATGTCTCCATAAAAAGATTGAAACCGCAAGCCCCGGTAATGAGGAAGCACATTCCTATGGCATTTTTAATTTTTTTCAACATATTTAAAAAAAAGAAAGAGATAAAGGTTCTCAGCAAAAGACTTTCTTTTAGTCCACCCACAAATTTTAACCTCTTTGAACAATTTTTTGATCTAAATCGATTTATTTGAAAACATACTAGAGATGAGCGAACGTACTCGTTTCGAGTAATTACTCGATCGAGTACCGCTATTTGCGAGTACTTCAGTACTCGGGTGAAAAGATTTGGGGTGCACCAGGGGGCGGGGGGAGGCGTGGCGGCGCGGGGGCTAGCAGCGGGGAACAGGGGGGAGCCCTCTCTCTCTCCCTCTCCCCCCCACTCCCCACTGCAACCCCCCACTCACCCACGGCGCCCCCCGAATCTTTTCGCTCGAGTACGGAAGTACTCGAAAAACCCCGATACTCAGGCGGAAAAGGGACGTGGCCGAGTACGCTCGCTCATCTCTAAAACATACCCTTTGCTGCCATTTTGCCCTGAAGAAGATAGAAGGTGTACATGATCACAGATACCCCTACTCTGGGAGCCGTGATTCCATGTGTTGATTTTGGGGACATGGTAAACTCACTGTGACATGTTTTATCCTGTGGAAGACAGAGGTTTTGATATTTTTATTTTAATTACTTCTTAATTATTTTTTATACTTTTTATTTGTGTTCCAATACGGGACTTGAATATCCCCATACACTGGTCAACACTGAAATTGTTATGGACTTAAAAAGGTCCTAATTAGAGATGAGCGAGCACCAAAATGCTTGAGTGCTCGTTATTCGAGTCGAACTTCCCGCGATGCTCGAGGGTTCGTTTCGAGTAACGAACCCCATTAAAGTCAATGGGCGACTTGAGCATTTTTGTATATCGCCGATGCTCGCTAAGGTTTTCATTTGTGAAAATCTGGGAAATTCACGAAAGTGATGGGAACGACACAGAAACGGATAGGGCAGGCGAGGGGCTACATGTTGGGCTGCATCTCAAGTTCCCAGGTCCCACTATTAAGCCACAATAGCGGAAGAGTGCCCCCCCCCCCGCACTGTCAGCATAAAGATCGCTCTCCTCTGCCATAGCTGTAACAGCTGTGGCAGAGAAGAATGATGTTAGCCCATTGAATTCAATGGAGCCGGCAATACAGCTGGCTCCATTGAAAGCAATGGGCTGCCGGCGAGCGCGGGATGAATTTTCGGGAAGGGCTTAAAAATATAAGCCCTTACCTGAAAAGCATCCTAAAATGTGTAAAAAAAAAAATGTATACTCACCTTTCCGCTGAAGCCGGAGTTCAGCCGCGTCTGGCTGGCAGTTCTCCTGAACTGCTCTCTGTAGTATTCAGCAGCCGGGGATTTAAAAGCTGCCTGTGATTGGTCACAGCCTCACTCATGAATTAATGAATGGGTGTGAGTGAGAGCTGCCCCTGATTGGTCCCTGCGCTGAGCCAATCAGAGGCAGCACTCACCCATTCATGAATTCATGAATGGGTGTGAGTGAGAGCTGCCTCTGATTGGTGAAGCTGTGACCAATCAGAGGCAGCTCATTCAGCAGGCGGGGATTTTAAATCCCCACCTGCTGAATACTACAGAAAGCAGTTCAGGAGAACTGCCGGCCAGACGCGGCTGAACTCCGGCTGCAGCGGAAAGGTCAGTATACTTTTTTTAAATTATTTTTACACATTTTTATATACAAACTTATATTTTTAAGCCCTTCCTGAAAATTCATCCCGCTCTCACCGGCAGCCCATTGCTTTCAATGGAGCCGGCTGTATTGCCGGCTCCATTGAATTCAATGGGCTAACATCGTTCTTCTCTGCCACAGCTGTTACAGCTATGGCAGAGGAGAACGATCTTTATGCTGACATTTATGCTGACACTTTATATCTCTTCCTCTCTAAGGGGCTTTTGCTCCTAGCATTTTAATAGGGCTACTATCTTACTCTATTAGTGCTCGTATCGCTAGAACAGACCTCTTATCCTTTGCCTTATACTCACATTGGAGTATCTAGGCTCTTTCAATCATTTTTGAGGCTATTTCTATAGAGTTAGGCAGGGATTTATAGGAGATTTTTTTGACTTTTATTAGGTCTTAGTGCGGGGCCTTAGTACTCTGTAGAGTACTGAAGGAATTAGTGTACTCTTTGGGGCTCTTACCTCATAGGATTAGACCACTACCTTTATCTAAAGTGTGTCTAACTCCAGGCCTCATCTCCTATTGTAGCTTAAAGGGAAGGATACATCAGCATCCTATTGCTAGTTCATTATATTTTCTTTGGGGTTAGTGCGACGAATAATTCTGAGAAAAACAACACGTATATTCTTATTGCACTACTTTGTTCATAGTAATATCCAGTACTTACCGCATAAATAATTGGTTCCTGATGAGTCATACAACTGACAGAAACGCGTTGAACCTGAATTTGAACCAGAATCTCTAGAATACGAAACTTACTAACAGACTCGTTTTACCCTTAGTAGTCTATAAGCTGGCAATTCTAAACTGCCAGTATTTCGCTAGTAAACCTGTATCTCTATAAAATACTAAACTTGTAAATGGACTTTTCCTAACCCTTAGAAGTTTGGAAGCTGGCTTCTCTAAACTGCCAGTATTTTCTTAGTGATATTTGGATCTGGTTGATTGATAAATCAAGTTGCCTGCACATCCATAGAGGCACATAACCAGCAATCCATATCCTTCTTTATGTTGTCTTGTCTTTCTCGTTATGTGTATGGGGCACCATATTTTAATTAATTAAATAAAAGTTAAATTTTAAGGGATCATTCCAGTGAATATATTCCATTTTCTTTATTGATCCTCCTGCCTCAGTGATTCGTCTTCTAGTATTTCATATGGCAGGGTTCCTCTCTACAAATATTGATACGAACCTTTGGTTATCTGAGGCAAACACAGTCTTCTCAGACAAGGCTTTTCATCCGCAATTTCAATATACAAATGTTAAATCCACCTTCAAACACCTGACGTCAGTTTATAGGGAGTATACAAGGAACTCGTGGGAGATTCAAGGCCTCCAAAAATATCTGCAGCACGGTATAGTCCCTAGAGGACTATGCTCGCCTTTACTTCCACCACCTCGCCTTCACACTCCCGAATTTTAAGCCAAGTGGGAAAAAGAGATCACAGATAGTTCCCTAAGACTTATAGGGTTACTGTTAGAAGAGGAAAAACTAACACTTGATAAAAATTCGAGACTCCTCAGCGAGGCAATAGAGAAAGCAAAAAACTTCTCTGCCAACCCTGAATTCACAAGCAAGGAGAGAGCATTACAAGAAAACATTGAGAGATTTACTCTATATATCAAAGAGAGGAAACATCAACAATTCGCAAGGGATCTCCAAGATTTTAAAGAGAGGAGAGCCTATAAGGTTACCTATACAAGATCTGATACAGAGATCAGCTCCTCCGAGGGTGACATCTCGGAAGGCGAAATAGCCAAGAGATCATTATCTGGACCTTTTTTAGGCAAAAACAAAGGGAGATACCCCACAAAGGGTCGAGGGAGGGGACGGCACCAAACAGGACGGGGGACAGGATTTCTGGGGCAACCGATCGGCCATTATTTTATGAGGGAACGACGAGACCCCCAATAAACCCGTCAAAAATATGTCCTCCCACCGTAACCTCCCATTCATTAGACCCTAATAATAAGAGTTCCATCTCTACAACAGAACCAAATAAACTACAGGTCATCAATCTGTCCTCATACAATCTGTCTAATATAGAACTCAATCTCTTGGAGAGGGGCCTGTCCTTCGTCCCGACGTGCCATTTCGACAGGTTCGTCTGGACGAAGGACATGTCCCTCTTCCTGAGAAAACTCAGGTGGAAAAAGCATTTTGCTATCTCTGATCATAAACAAGCCACAGATCTAGGTCTCACTCCTGGAGATATGCCTTTCATCAGGGACCTAGAGGCCCTAGAAAGGGGTGATTTACGGGGAAGAGGTGAGGGTCCCTTTACAGATCTCACATTGAGAAGTAAGAAATCACCACCAACGGGCCAATCACCTTATATCGATATATTTGAAAAAATTATCTTCAACAAGATTAAACATTCCCTGTTCTCCACACGTAAACATAACAACTTATCATCCATGGAGCTAAAAGCCCTTAGAGACTTTGAACAAAACCCTGAGCTGATCATTAAGGCATCGGACAAAGGAGGAAACATAGTGATTCTCTCCCGCAAAGACTATATTCGTATGTGTACCAAAATTCTGGATGATAGATCCACATACAGGACCCTAACATGGGATCCAACAGATACTTTCAAACAATCATTGAAAGCTCTATTGGATGAGGCAAAAGAAAATAAATGTATCAACCAAACTGAATATGAGTACTTGCTACCCAACTCCCCACAGATTGCTACTTTTTATTCACTACCCAAAATACACAAAGGATTATATCCCCTAAAGGGCAGACCTATTGTTTCAGGGGTAGACAATTTATTGCAGAACTGTGGAGTTTATCTGGACACAATACTACGTCCATTTGTACAATCCCTTCCCTCCTTCGTACAGGACACACCAGACATACTAAGACACATTGAGGACCTACATGTAAGCGATGAAGTACTCTTGGCCTCCCTTGATATTGAGTCGCTATATAGCTCAATCCTCCACGACGTGGGTCTCCATTCTGTAACCCATTTCTTAAAACAACAAGGGTGCGATTTCATCAAACATAACCAGTTTGTTCTGGACCTTTTGGCCTTTTCACTCACACACAACTATTTTCTGTTCAATGGCAAGATCTTCCACCAGCTCAGGGGCTCCGCGATGGGGAGTCCAGCTGCCCCATCTTACGCAAATCTGTTCCTGGGCTTGCGGGAGGAACAAATTGTCTTCTCAGAAAGCAACATCGCATGGACCAAACATATTTTGATTTGGTATCGCTACATCGATGATGTTCTCTTACTTTGGTCCGGGTCCAGAGCGGATTTCCAAGGCTTTGTCCAACAACTTAATGTCAATGAGATTAATCTCAAAATAACATCAGAACTTCAGGACAAGTCCATCACGTTTCTGGACATTCGGATCACAAAGACCCCACAAGGCCATCTGTCCTCTTCCCTGCATAGGAAAGAGACAGCTACAAATAGTTTATTATCATGGCAAAGCTCTCATCCGTTACCCCTTAGAAGAGGGATACCTAAGGGGCAATTTCTCAGATTGAGAAGAAACTGTTCATCTGATACTGAATTTATCCAAGAAGGGGAAAATTTGGTACAAAGATTCAGACAAAGAGGCTATCCCACCGATGTATTACAACAAGCTTTCAATTTTGCCAAGGAACAGAGTAGAAGTGAGTTACTGAATAAATGGATTAAACCAATAGATCAAACTCTAAGAATAATAGGCACCTTTGATGATGGTGTACCATTCATCAGAAACCTATTACAGAAATATTGGCACATCCTCAAGGATGACCCTGATTTAAAAGAACATCTGCCAGATAACCCCCTGATTACCTTCAGACGAGGTAGAAACTTGAAGGATAGAATAGTAAAAGTCACCTCAATCCCTCCCTGGACCAGCATACATGGCTCCATTCTAAACATCCGAATGGAACTTTCCCATGTAATGATTGTGAGGCCTGTACTTTTATCGGCAGGGGGGATTGTTTCCAAAGTGCTTCTACCGGGACTTCTTACAAAATTCATGACTACATTAACTGTAAGTCTATGAATTTGGTCTATATTGCCACATGCAATTGTCCGTTAAACTACGTCGGTAAGACGACGCAACAGTTTAGGAGACGCATCTTAGGACATATAGGCAATATCAGAAGGGGAGAAAAAACACCACTGGCTAACCACATGCGATCTAAACACGCAGGGGATGAATTAAATTTCAGGGCATCGAACTCATTCGTACTTTTGACAGAAGAGGAGACGTCAATAAAAAGGTCCTACAAAAAGAAGTACAGTGGATCTATAGGGTTGACTCAGTTGATCCGAAAGGTCTGAATGAGGTACTCTCATTCAATTGTTTTCTCTGATATCGGTTTCCTAGAACATCCATTAGCCATATTTATTCTATACTATACAATTTACATTTGGATTTCCTTACCTTTTTCTTAACACTGGATTATTGTAACATTATACACAATACTGCTATACCATCACAGATTAATCCCCTTATGAATAAGCAGTGATTTGGCAGATAAACAGCCGGTTTATATATACCTGACTCACGCGGGGATCAAACTTGCAACCTTCAGGTTGTAGGCGAGAGCTTACACTCTGTGCCACACAAGGCTCTTTACAATGAGAGCATCAGTACATCATTGTTGTTCATATGCAGGGATCCTTTATCAGCGCTTCCATCTCCATGACAACCGTTACACCAACGCATCATTTCGTTCCAATGCAGGAACGCACCCACGTCATCACTATGGGTTATGCCCATACATAACATCCTAAGATAACGAGCGCCCCACCGCGTCACTATGCTTTACGTGGCGACGCGCAATACGTCATCACGCTGGAGGTGCTATTATAGGAACGAGCGCTCTGCCCCGTCACTACGCCGCACGGGATGACACATTGACGTCACCACGCTATAGGAGATGTATATACTATCCCCATAGCAACGAGCGCCTCGCTGCGTCACCACGTCGCACGGAATGACGCGCTGACGGTACCACATTGTAAGCTATGCATACAATCTAATCAATCTGCACAGATTTAGCCCATAACGGGCGATCGCTATGCCAGCTACTAGTAGCAGTATTACCAATAGGTAAGGAACATGTACATTCTTCCTTTAAGACTGTGTTTTGCCCATTCTCTATCGCTCCCAATGTGACAGCGATAGTTAACGCCTCCATTTAATTTTATTGGTCAATAAATTGCACACCCATTAGAGGCGTAGTCCATTAGGTGCTATTTAATGGACACCTCACCCTCTACCTTCATTCATCTCTAGTCCACCATCAGGGCTAGAGATACTGCTACACTTTATATCTCTACCTCTCTAAGGGGCTTTTGCTCCTAGCATTTTAATAGGGCTTCTATCTTACTCTATTAGTGCTATTATCTCTAGAACAGACCTCTTATCCTTTGCCTTATACTCACATTGGAGTATCTAGGCTCTTTCAATCATTTTTGAGGCTATTTCTATAGAGTTAGGCAGGGATTTATAGGAGATTTTTTTGACTTTTATTAGTTCTTAGTGCGGGGCCTTAGTACTCTGTAGAGTACTGAAGGAATTAGTGTACTCTTTGGGGCTCTTACCTCATAGGATTAGACCACTACCTTTATCTAAAGTGTGTCTAACTCCAGGCCTCATCTCCTATTGTAGCTTAAAGGGAAGGATACATCAGCATCCTATTGCTAGTTCATTATATTTTCTTTGGGGTTAGTGCGACGAATAATCTTGAGAAAAACAACACGTATATTCTTATTGCACTACTTTGTTCATAGTAATATCCAGTACTTACCGCATAAATAATTGGTTCCTGATGAGTCATACAACTGACAGAAATGCGTTGAACCTGAATTTGAACCAGAATCTCTAGAATACGAAACTTACTAACAGACTCGTTTTACCCTTAGTAGTCTATAAGCTGGCAATTCTAAACTGCCAGTATTTCGCTAGTAAACCTGTATCTCTATAAAATACTAAACTTGTAAATGGACTTTTCCTAACCCTTAGAAGTTTGGAAGCTGGCTTCTCTAAACTGCCAGTATTTTCTTAGTGATATTTGGATCTGGTTGATTGATAAATCAAGTTGCCTGCACATCCATAGAGGCACATAACCAGCAATCCATATCCTTCTTTATGTTGTCTTGTCTTTCTCGTTTTGTGTATGGGGCACCATATTTTAATTAATTAAATAAAAGTTAAATTTTAAGGGATCATTCCAGTGAATATATTCCATTTTCTTTATTGATCCTCCTGCCTTAGTAATTCGAACAGATGGACAAGAGGCAGGCAAAGAAATCTAATACTTGATTTTTTACAGGTATTAACCATAGGCCTACCTGCATTTCATGATGTAAAAAATTACTACAGATTACAAAAAGATAGAACCAATTTTGCATTTTGACTGTCATATTCGTGTTTAGCACATAAAAATTGATAGGGAATGGCTAATTTTATTTCAGTAACATGACTTTTGTAAAAATGTGTTGACCAGTGTTATCATTCTTTTAATACACTAATATACTTCAGTATAGCAGTGTACTAATAAGCCTATGAAGCTCAGCCAGAGACTGACCCTCATAGGCCACCATAGCTGGCAGACCCAGAGGCTATATTGCCACAGCAACCAATTGGAATCTTGCAATCAAATCATGGGCATCTGATGGGTGGGAAAGGGAGCTACTTTGCACATGTAATGGGTAAAACAGCATGGATACATGGTTTCTTTAGACCCTGCTGATAGAGCAAATGCCTGGATTCTGATGCAGCTGCCGTCAAAAGACAGTGCTGTAGAATAAAGCCCTTCAAAAGCCACCATGAAAAGACATACAGCCCGTCATAAAGGGTTTAATATCTTACACTTCTCCAGTGAGCACAATAAGAATCCCTCTTTGATGTTTATCAGCCCACTGTAGAAGCTAACACAAGGTAATTTTTCAAGACACAAATAAAAAGAAACGCTTTGGATACACTTGCACCGAAATTTTAATAATAGTAATAGTCCACAATCTCATCATTATATTTTATTCCACCCATGTTTTCCTTCCAATTCCCAATTTTAAGCCTTATCTACCTACTTTATGTATTACATATTTTTTCTGTTTTACTCTTCTGGAACATTTAATTACTTTTTAGAAAACCTTTTTTATAGCATTATTTCTCCTTTTTTATACAATTGTAATACAGTATATGCAAAGATATTTTATCCACATTTACATTCAGATTATTAATATTTCTCTCCATGATTACTTCCTGCCTGTCCATATTTTGTTATTTTATATCATCAATTATCTCACGTTTTACATACTGCATTTACATTTTGTACATTAATTTTTCAAAAATTGTTATCACATTGCTTATTCCCCCTGTCCCTATCCATATCTGCATAGCTTTTCACATTTTTAAATTGCGTTTTTTTTATATTGTGCCTATCTTAATATTGGTTTTTTTTTTCTTACATTGTAGTTTTATATATGTTCTGACTTTTCCTTGCTTTCATCAGGGATTTCCCCCTTTTTTTATAGTCTTTAATCTCTCAGTGACCAAGCCTGTTTGCACCTTAAGGCCTTAGTCACACGGGCGTAAATACGCGCAGATTTTTTTTTTAATTGTCATTTTTTCACATTTTCAACTGCAATATCTTAAATATCTGCAAACATAAGATATATATTTCCATCTGTTTACTTTATTCTGTACACACATTGGAAAAACATCCGTTTTTTTTAATCATTTAGGAGACGTACAAATTTAACATTGATTTTTAACATTTTGAGGAACATTTTCTTTTCCTACACCAAGCCAAGATTGCAAAGGCTCATAGGTGTCAGAATGATAGATACCCCCACAAATTAGCCCATTTTAAAAACTACAACCCTTAATGTATTCTTGAGCATTTTTACCCCACAGTTTTTTTTCAGGAATTAATGCAATTTAGAGGAGAAAAAATAAAATTTCATAATTTTGCAAATATGCCATTGAAAAGACAGGATTTTTTTTCTATAGTGCACATGAAATGAGGATTTTCACCCAAAATGGGTACCCCTGTTTGTCCTGTGTTGAGGCATACCCATTGTGGCCCTAATCTTGTATCTGTATGTACAACGGGGCCAAAACTGAAAGGAGCACCCGGTGGCTTTCAGAATAGAGATTTTGCTTGAAGGTGTTTTATTGCCCACTTGAAGAGCTCTTGACCAGCCAAAACGACGGAGAACCCCCACAAATGACCCCATTTTGAAAACTAGACCTCTTTACAAATTGATCTAGGAGTGTACTGCATATTTCAAGCCCACAGTTTTTGAATGAATCTAAGCAAAGCAGAAGGAAAAAATTACGATTTTCATTTTTTTGGCAATTATCCCACTTTTAAAACAGTTTTTTTTGCACAGCATACATAGGAATGAAGACTTTCACCACAAAATAGATCCCCCTGTTTGTCCCATGTTCAGAACCATACCCATTGTGGCCCTAATATTATGTCTGTATGCACAATGGGGCCCAAACCGAAAAGAGCAGCCAGTGGCTTTTAGAGCAGACATTTTGCTTGAAGGTGATTAAAGCCCTATTGCCCACTTGGAGAGCCCTTTAGCAGCCAAAACAACGGAGAACCACCACAATTGACCCCATTTTGAAAACTAGACACGTTAACAAATTTATCTAGGAATGTACTGCGTATTTTTACCCCACAGTTTTTGAATGAATCTGAGCAAAGCAGAAGAAAAAAATTATGATTTCAATTTTTTTGCCAATTGTGTATTTCTAAAAACAATTTTGTTTGTACAGCACACATCTGAATGAAGATTTTCACCCCAAAATGTATCTCCCCATTTGTCCCATTTTCAGGAACATACCTGTTTTGGCTCCAATCTTATGTCTGTATGCACAACAGGGCTCAAACCGAAAGGCGCATCAAACTGTGTTTTATCTTTTATGTAATTGCTATTATTCATGGGATAACGGCAATAACGTGAACAGGGACCGCTCACTGCAGCCCTCGGTCACTGCTACAGGCTCTTGGCTACCTTTAGTAGCCAGGAGCACGGTGACTTTAAATTTCTCAGGCCCTCCCAGCTTCTACGCTTATGTCCGCCATTTTGCTGATGGGCAAATGTGCCGAAGTTGAGAAATAGGGGCTTATAAAGATCCCACTCACGGACATAGGCCTTAAGTAATGTCCTCTCCCCTCACGGATCGGATCCGTGATTAAAGGTAAAACTTTAACTTTTTTTACTTTCACGTCATCAACATTTTCTATTGGAAAACAGTGATCACGTGACCAGAGACTGCATACTGTGGACACCCGTGAAATCTCCAGGCTCTTGGCTATGTTTGGTAACCAGGAGCAGGGGAATTTTAAATTACCCTGGCAATCTGCGACTTTTGCATATGCGTCCACCATTTTGGCAGCGGACGCATGCTCACTAGCCGTGGTGAGGTCCACGTATAAATCCAGGAGCCTTAGGTACTTAATTTTATCTCCCCTCATGGATTTGATCCATGAGGGGAGATGAAACTTAAACTGCGGGACATCGCAGAGGAGCCGGGTCAGTACTTTCAGCTGCTCTGATGGATCTGATCCATCAGGGCAGCTGAATCTTTAACTTTTTTAAACTTTTTATTGACTTTTATATGATCGCCGGCATTCTGTAAATGCCGGCGAACATGTGACCGGGGTGGGGGTCCCACTGCCTGGGATGACAGCTCTAGGTTGCCGGCTACTGCCGGCAGTATGGAGCTGTCATGTCCTCAGCTTGCAGGGCCTTAATCCTCGCAGAAAGCATGTTTGTACATCCTCATGGAGTAAGGCCCAGCAAGCTTGGACATCACCATCATATAGGGGTGATATAGTCATGCTTTTTATATAACGTTTTCATTTGCTGCAATTTCCTACATTTTTAAAAACGTCACCTTTTTATTTCACTTTCGGTATTTGGCATACATGCCATATGGCAACCCCACACTGAACACATGCCAGAGACTTGCATTTCCAATGTCGGCATGCCATTTCCGGTTGTTGGAACGCACGCCTGCATGTGGCACCTTTTTTTGCTGTAGCAACTTTTTCTTAAAGCTGCTAGTCAATAACAAAATCTAAAGTTATATATTTCGTACAGATTAATTGACTGCTAAAAAATAGGAACTGCTAGATGAAAGAAATATCATATTGGCGCATACAGAGTAGGTTCCAAATACATTTCATTGTTATGTAAAGACTCCATTTATCAGTACATAATAGCCCCTATATTAATCTTCAGTAAAAGAAAAACAAATCATATTAATGGAGTTAGAAAAATACATCATGGTTCAAATGTATGCGGAAAAGGAGATGCCTTCAATTAATCCAAAAGGATACTTGCTATGCAACATGAAAATCCATCTAGCTTCTTATTGCAAAAGCTTTTGGTCCAGGTTACCTCCACATGGGTCTGTTTTAATCAGACTCAAGTCCCAAAATTTCAGGTATCCAATATCATTATGATATATAAGGTAATCAGTCTAGTCAGGGCCGTGTCAGTGTTGGTACATATGAAACAATGAAACAGTTGTATTGTATTACCAACATACATTTTGGAACACACACTGTGCAACATAGATCACACCAGTATCTTACAGTTAGTAAATTGTCTGATGTAATATTTCTTTTGATCAATATGATTAATAAAGAATTTACATTGTATTATGAAAGGACATAAGGTACAATTACCGCAAGGATAACTCTCAGTGGGAATGCTTATTTTGAAAGATGGCGGGTGCCATCTTTCCCAGAGTAAAAGATTATTTCTAGCCATTGGTTTACCTTAAATTTTGGATTGGACATAACCTAGCATGTTGAGAGAAATATTTATATTTAATTTGCTGTGAAAAAGCGCAATAAAGCTAGAAGAGAAACTTTGTTGTGAAAGTGACTTTACTCCAGTGCCAACCATTTTATGATAAAAGATGGTGATCCTAAGTGAATGAGTACTTCCCCAGATGTCACATGGCATAAATGTCACACTTTAGAGGCAGAACTTTGTCCTTATTTCTGTGGATGCCCGGTGGTCCAATAATTTGGGGATGTAACTATATCCTTTACACCACACTGCATATGCCCCCAGAATTCCATCATGGACAATTTTTGGAGATATGCAAACCCTGATAACCAAAGGTGTACTAAAGGGTGGTTTAAATTACATTTTCAGATCTTCTGGCAACCACCAAAGGAGATTTAGATAAACGTTGGTTCAGAAAAGGATCCAACAAGTGAACATTCTTAAATTACCTGAATATTGTCAACATTTCCTTCCATTGTGCATTATATGTTATAATCAGATGTACCTCATGGTCTGGGTTATTATTTGCACTTCAGCATTAGGACATAGTAAATGGTTTCTCAAGATTCTCTTAGCCTCTTGGTAACCTTTTTTAATCTTCTTATTAGTAGTTAATGCAAAATTCCAGGTTATACTAAGGGATTCACTGACTTTTTATGACAACAGTATGTATAAAGAAGACAACTATTATAACAAATGAAAAAGTAAAATACACTGACTCAGCAATAACCTGTCCTTGGATATTACTTTAAAATAAAAATTATTCCAGCCAGGCAGGGAGCTTCTTTAAGAGTGCACTGCCAATCAAAAAAAATGTGAGGGTTGATCATGCTACTGCATCCTACATTCAGTGATGTCCACTACACCAGAAAATCTGCGCCTCAGATTCAAAACAAGAGTCCCCACCACTACAGAAACACATTGTAAAGTGATTCTATACTTTACCCCCCACCCCAAAAAAGGAAAAAACACAGTGCAGAATTGTAACACCAAAGGTGTGACACCAAATCAAATTACTCTCATGAAACCCTAAACTCTACTGCCCTCTAGCATCTGAATGTTAGAGATGTTGCATTTAAATTGCTGATAAAGGGGTAACGTAGTGATTTGGCCTGTCGAATTTGCGTGAGGAACAAGCAAACAAACTGCAAAATGGTAAACATTCTTATCAAAAATTAGTATTTAATCCTCTTATTTCTTTCCAGCATGTCCAATTATATCGGGCATTTTCCTCCTATGGAGAGTGCCTGAGTACTGAAGTCATTTTAGTCTGCTCAAGGTGCTATTACAGGTTCCTTTTGAATCTCTCGTTTTCGATACTTGGCTATCTGTGACTACATTCTTTTTTCTGCTCTTGACCCTGGCTGGTTATACCTTCTACAATTCTGTCTGCTGCCTGCCCTGACCTCTGTCCTGATTCACTGTGCTGAACCTATTCTCCATGACCTGACCTCTGGCTTGTTCTTTGTACTGAAGTATGCCACCTGCCCAACCCAGACTGTCAAACTACACTCCTGTTCTCACCCTCAGGTACTATGACTAGGCCACAGTACTAAGACCACTTTCTGAATAATAAGTTGGAGTCCCCACAGCAAAGCGCACAAGTCCCCACAGCAAGCGGAAAAGTTAAAGATTTAAGATCCACTTGCCTCAAGTGTCTTCTCAGAAAGCGAAACCAGTCTGTGGCTCAGTGGATCCATGTCCGCTGATCCTGACAATAATAATGCTCAATCCATGTGTTGAATAATCCCAATTGTATGTAGTTTATGATTAACTTATTTCCATCTAGGTATAATGCAGTGTAAAGTGGGTACAGACGTAATTTAAGAGAATATTTTAATTTCTTTGTGCCAGGGTTGCATAATACTACACTTAAAAGATGTATATGACTCTAAACTTATTATGTGTTACAGTATAATTTTTATAACGTTTTTAATTTGTCTGTCGGGTGTTATGGATTTCCAAATCATTTTGTATTAGGAAAGATATTCCCATCAAGCAACATTTGTATCTAGATATGGTTTTATGCTATTGAAAACAATATATTATGTTCATAATAACATGTCCCCCATGCCTTTATTTTAAATGATTTACGGTGTTAACTATTCTACTTCAGACATAAATGTTTTGTGTAGTAAAAGCTCATGGAAGTCCTTAAAGTGTTTGTTAACTTATACAGTACATTCTAATTAGTTTGGCAAACCTAATACAGCTCACATTTACTGACTAACAATAATAAAATTGAAGTACCTGCTAAATATCCAGAATAATTAAAGAAATCATTTTTACTCTATTATAATTAGTTAATTCGCTTTACAAACATTTATTAAAATGAATTCACATTTTATTATTCCATAGGTAGTTACACAATAGCTTTTAGAAAAAAGAAATAATGAAAAAAAACCTTAGTATCCAGCCCTTACCAATTAAGATGAAGACTCCCTGAGTAATATCAATCTAGAATAGACTAATTAGGTTTGGTTTGATATCCATTCATTTCTTCTATTGCCTTTGAGCAAATTGTTTATTAGAGAAAGTTATTTCTCACAAATCAAATCAAACTGAGTAGACCATTATATTTGGAAGAAACTTTAGCCATCAGTCAATTAATCCATCATTTTCTCAAGACACTATTGTTTAACAGACAAATCAAATTATCAACAATTTAGATATCATGTGATTCAATTAAAAAGTACAATTTATTGACAACTTTTTTAGGGGGATATTCACACACATTCTGCTACAGAAAATCAGTTTCATTCATCTCACTTCTTATAAGTAGGAATCTGAATTTTCTTTTCATAAGAGTGAATTAACATGTAAGGAGAGTACCTACAGACATGGATCAGACCACAAGAAAACCAGGACTCAAGACTGATGATAGTGTCAGATAGAAGTCAGACAAGTACCAGCCATAAGCAAAACATGGAGCAGACAGAACTCAGACATGAGTCAGACAAAATTCAGACATGAATCAAGCAGAATAAACTGAAGGAGATAAAATGAATGAAATATAAAAACACCCATAAAGAACACATTAAAAGACGTACAAAACATGTACAAAATTCTTACTGGAAAAGAACCCATTCATAGTCATATAACTCAATAGCGTTACTACAACTGACCACCCTATTATCGTTCAGTATAGAAAGAAAATATATATCTCAGACAATACAAAAAAATAATTGGCTTCTTCAGTCAGAAAATAAATCTCCCCAATTTTGACTAACCCAACATCTTATTCTTGAACTTATTAGACTTCAAAATTACTTGTCCTAGACTCTATAATAAAAAAACAATGGCACTACGACAAAGTGAAAAATAAAATTTTCTAAAAGTAGCCTAAGCATTCATACTAGAGATGAGCGAGCGTACTCGGAAAAGCACTACTCACTCGAGTAATTTGCTTTATCCGAGTATCGCTGTGCTCGTCCCTGAAGATTCGGGTGCCGCTGTGGCTGACAGGTGAGTCGCAGCGGGGAGCAGGGGAGAGCGGGCGGGAGAGAGGGAGAGAAAGATCTCCCCTCCGTTCCTCCCCTGCAGCTCCCCGCTCCGTGCCGGCATCCAAATCTTCAGGGAGGAGCACAGCGATACTCGGATAAAGCAAATTACTCGAGCGAGTAGTGCTTTTCCGAGTACGCTCGCTCATCCCTAATTCATACTGGCAATTTTCCTTGTGCGAGTTTTGTCCGATTATGAAATGTACAAAATTCCCCCATGAATGTGATTTTTCTCTGGAGTCGATAGTCCAAAAATTACCCATTATCTTTTATGAGAGCATAAAAAAATAGGTATGAAGTTGCATACAATTCCGACCTGTTTTTAATGCGTTACTATCACACTGACCAAAATCTCACTCACACATGTAAATATAGCCTTATTCCTATAAAACACAGTTACATAAAAATAATTAAATATAAGGTTGTCATTGAGGTTCCTATGGGCCAGACTACCCACCCAGAATATTCACCTACTTTCTAACTGGGCCAGTCTTTTACTCAAATCACCTTCTCTTGTACCCAGATAAACTCTGTTTATCGCTCTAAATCATAGTAGCTGAGAGTCAACGGAATTTTAAAATGCTTGGAGCTAGTCTAAATTTTAACAAATCTTCACACTCCATAGCTTTTTCCACATTCCTCACATTCTTTCTTATGCTTTCCAGGCTCTGCTAATCAATCCAACCTAGATCTTCTTGCATGGGGGGAGCACATATTACGTTACTGTCTCAGTATTACATCAATTATATTGTGTAGTATTGAAGGTATTTACCCCTTCCTTATCCATAAAAGCATTGGAACATGGTTTACAATGGAAAGCAGCCCAATCTTGGGCCCCCGTGGTGTTATTCGTGGGGACAATATAATGACTGTATGTAAATATTCTCTTTTCTATCTGGGCTCAGACCACCATGAAGACTCCTTCCAGTCATGACTCCTTGCTATATATTCTCCTCTAGCTGCTGCTGCCCCAAAGTCCATCTTTTGTTCCTTTTTTTTTGCAACATTCTCACTGACAGATATTTTAGTTTAGAACTAGAGATAAGCAAGCAACAAAATGCTCAGGTGCTTGTTACTCGAGCCGAGCTTTTTGTAATGCTCGAGAGCTTGTTTCAAGTAATAAACCCCATTGAAGTCAATGGGAGCCTCGAGCATTTTTCAATGAAGCCGAGGCTGCTGCCGGCACCCCTGAATTGCTTTTCATAGAAGGGTTTTACATATAAGCCCTTCCCTGAAAAACAAAAATTTTAGTGTAAAAAATTTTTTTTTAAAACTTACCTCTCCACCGCTATAGTGTTCTCCATGGGGATGCAGCATGCGGCAGATGTTTCCTTCATCCCGCTAGTAAAAAGAACTCCCTGCTGCTGCACCTGCCACATCTGTGACAGATGCAGCAGAAGAATTCTTCAATTCCCTACCGCAGCTGTCACACATGACAGCTGCGGTAGAGGATCCAGCTGCAGGCTTCCTGTCATTGGATTTCAGGAAAGGGCTTCAAATATAAGCCCTTCCCAGAAAAAACAGTAGAAATAGTGTAAAAAAAAAAAAAAACATACTCAACTCCCTTCAGCTGCCGGGGCTCAGGTGCGTCTTCTCTCCACTGTCCCCGACTCTGTAGTGCGGATCTATCAGCAGGTAGAGATTTAAAAAAAAAACATTTAAAAATACTGTGAAAAAAGCCCCAAAAATGCAATGGAGCAGACTTTCTATTAAATATATTTTGTACACTTCAGAAAAAGTGAGTGAAACGTCATAAACTAAGCCAAATAATAAGTGGCATAAAGTTAGACTAGACAGTCTAAATATACAACAGATTTATCATATGGTACGAGCCCCTGTGATAAATCTGGAGCATTTTAACAATGTATGTTCTAAGATTTCACTGTCTCTTTATTAAACAGTACTATTATATCTGCTCCAATGTAACTGATAATCGTCCAAGGATGTTTTTTGTGTCATTTTTAAATGTGTGTTTTGATCATAAATTCTGCAGCGAGTTGTTACTCTACTGTATAACAAAATATTGACTAGTCTACATTGGTTTCTCTATAGGACAAAAGTGTCAAAGAAACTCACAAAATGCTGCAAAATTACAAATGCTTGACAGACATAGCATTTTTACAAGCATTTTAAAGCACTGTAAAAATGTGTGAAGAAGGCTTAGGAGTTTTTTTTCTATTTGTTATAGTTTACCTAAATTCTTTTTTATTCTTGTGGTACATTTGTATTGTAAGTCGTATGCAGGAAGAAAGAGGCAGAAGCACAATATCTGCTTTAAAACAGTGTAGTTAAGTCAATATCAATAATTAATTTCCCCTGTAATTGCCCAGCTTTTGTATTTGGAAAAACATTGCACATGTTAAGGATTTATTGACAGGAAAAGATCTTTTCAATTCCCTGAGTGAGTGGGAAACTGGAAAAGTACTGGACAGAGTATATATTTCAACCAGGCTTTTAAACTGGGTAAGATAAATTCCCAGTAAAGTCTATTTTGTTAAATGTAGGCTATTTTATTAATCCTTTAATTTCTTTAACACCAAAACTTTCAGGTAACTTTTCAGACTAAACTTACATGGGTGTGTACATGAAGAATAGCACTACTCTGTTACATGCAATGGCGTAACTAGAGAAGGCCCATAGCAGACTTTTGAATGTCAGCCCTCTTTGTCTCAAGCATTAACATTTCCTAGCAAAAATCACAGCAAATTCACAAAAGTTAAACCACGTGTGTCAATTTTCTGATGTAAAAAAGAATTGAAAGTTTTGGCTTATGTTACATCTGCCCAAAAAAATTCAGAAAAAGGTGAAAATTATAGCTCAAGACTATGCCGGCTCTTAGCAGGCATAGATTTGCACAGACTGGCAATAATGCCCCAAACTTATTAAGAGGCTTGAATTTTTTTAAGACTCACATAAGACTACAGCTACTACTAATTTGACACATATAGAATAAAAAGCAATACAATACACAACATTTACAAACTTTCAATAAAAGAGGCAAAAGTAAACAAATGTAAGAAAATGTAGAAAGGAATACATGGATTTATAGCAATGGTAAGGTTCAAAGAGAGAAATAATGAATCTCTGCGTGCCACATGAAGCAATATTTATGAAGAATATTTTTACGAAGGGCATAGATTTTTTCATAGGAATTATGTTTCGATATAAGGGAGATCATGTGAACTTCCAATTTCTAGCTATACTGTTTTGCAGAAAGGAGTATATGATAAATCAGTTTCCTGAAGGGAGAAGATATTGAGTTGCAGCTTAGCAAGAGGAGCACCATTGCAAGGTCATTAGACATAGTCACTCCAGATATATTCCTTGTTAAAGATAGTACTCCTTCCCAATAGGAGGTAAAAAAAACTGACCACTCAAAAAAAATGTGGATTATGGAATCAGGGTGGATGCAATTCCTCCAGTATAAATTACTCAGACCAGAGAAACATTTAGCGATTTTAACTGGAGTAAAGTATCATCTTGTTAGAAGCTTGTAGAGAACCTCTATAAGAGAGGAGCGAAGGGAAGATTTGTTATTACACTCCAATGCCGAGAATCGTTGGCTAAAGGAAAATCTATTAAAAACGTCTCTTTTCCAATATAGAAGATGAGTTTTTTTTATTTGTCCAGGTCTGCCGACAGCATGCTCTATATCTGATATGCAAATGAGTGACAACTTAAAGAGTTTTTGAATATTATACAATGTAGTTTTGTAGGGATGACAGCTTCAAATGTGTTACATATTTTTAAAAGGGAGCAGATCTGGGGCAATTTATAAAAATCTGGACACAAAATTCAAAATTTTGACATAAGCTCAAAAAATACCTTAATTTTATCTTTGTGGACAAGATTCAATATGTAAATGACTCCTTTCTTAACCCAGATTTATACCCTCAAGTCAGGAACAAAGTACTCGAGAGTCTCCAGAGGAATTATTATGGCTATTTTCTCAATGCTTTGAGTTTTTTCTTTAAAACAAAACTTCCAAGCTTGCATAGTTGCCAACATAAGGGAGGGGAGAACTTCATAGTTGCCAACATAGGGGAGGGGAGAACTTCTCCAGGAAAGGAAGAATATGAACCTTTACACCTGAGGAGGTCAATGCATGTTGAATTACAAGTGATTTTACTGGCCTATTGTCTTTAAGTATAGTTCTATAAAAGACCAACTGGAGTCTGAGGAATATGTATCCCAATTTTTTAATTGGCTAAGAGCTGTAGAGTAATAGTAGGAGCATACTCACAATATCACCCTTCCCCCAATTTGTGGTGAAGGTAAGTAATAGATGAAACAACCCTGGGTTTTTTAATATTCCAGATAGCATTTAAGAGTTGTGTTTGGAATTTTCTTATTATATAGTGGGGAATAGTGACAGGGATCATGCAAAAGTAATAGATAATTTGGGAAGAATAAGCATCTTGTAAAGTACAATAACCATGAGGTTTAGTGGCTTGAGAGATTATTTAATTCAATTTGAATAGAAGACAAAAGAGGCAGGAAGCTTACAGGAATAAGACTTGCTAAAGGAAAGAAGTTTAATCCCCAAATATGGAATGTTGTCTTGCTGCCAATGGAAGGAGAATTCAAGCTGGATGGATCTTTCAAGCTCTTCTGAAACATTAATGCCAAGTATTAATGATTTGCTAATATTAAGTTTATAGTAGGAGATTTGGCTAAAGTGAACAAGAGAGTTATGTTTCTCTTAAAGAAGAGAGGGAATCTGAACGAAGTAATTATTAATTATCCGCAAATGGGCTTATTTTGTGTTGCCTAAGACCAGCTTTAATACCTTTGATGTTAGAATTTAATATGATAATTTCTGCAAGGGGCTCTATTATTAGGAAAAATAATAGAGAAGACAAGGAGCAGTCTTGCCACGTACCATTGGTACTTTTAAAAGACTTTTTAAAAAAACATTCACCCACACCTTGCCCAAGGGGGCACAGTATAGAGCTTGGATAGCAGTGAAAATATGGCCCTAAAAACAGGTTTTATGGATGCAAACCCCAATGGAGCCTGTTGAATGCCGTCTCTGTAGCCAAGGCAAGAAGCAGGAAAGGCAAATAAAGCGCCTGGCCTCTGAAATGAAATTTTGGTTACGTGCATAGGAATTATGTGATCATATAATTTGTAATACTAGTTAGCAAATCTATGTGGTCTAGAAGTTTTGTGATACGTATTATTTTTAAAACTTCTGAGGGAAGAATGAAAGAAGTCAGTTTTGTAAGATAATTTGGGGCGATAGTGGGGAGTTTGATTTTTTGAAGGAACTCATTTATCAGAGAATGTGTAGGTCGAGAAGTAGGTCGGTAATCTTTCAGGTTATATAATTTAGAGTAGAAGTCACTGAATTAATTTGCAATATGTTGAGGATGAGTGATCTTAGTAACTGAATTCCCAGATTTATAAAGATATGGAATTTTTGCTTTGGATTGCCTACATTTAACTGTAGCAACCACTAATTTTGAGGGTTAGTTATAAGAGGAATAATATCAGGCTTGAAAGAATTTTAAATCTTCTAACAGCAAATTTGTAGGCTTATTACATAGTGTAAGAAGTTGATCATGGCAAGAATTAGAGGGAAGGGTTTGTAATGTGAGTTAAATTTTATTAATTTATGCAAGAAGATCATTTTAGTTTTTTATGTTGGGAACTAATTTTAAAATTATTTGGTGGAGTGTCTAAGGATACGGTTAGTGTAATAGGGGAATGATTAGACCAAGTAGATGTGTCAATTGAAGAAAAAGTGATTAGGAGAAGTGTCCATCTATCTACCAAGAATAAATGGGGTACTGTTAGGGAAAGTGAGATGGAAAAAGACCTAGGGGTAGTAGTTGACTGTAGACTTAACTGGAGCAATCAATGCCAATCAGCTGCTGCAAAAGCAAATAAAGTCTTGAGGTCCATTAAAAGAGGTATGGGGAAAGGGACGGGAACATTATTCTTCCACTATATAAGACACTTGTCAGGCCTCACATAGGATAAGGAGTACAATTTTGGACACCGGTGTTCAGAAAAGATGTTGCAATACTAGAGGGGGTTTAAAGAAGGGCAACTAAATTACTAAATGGATTGAGAGGTCTGGGATACCCAGAGAGGCTATCAAAATTGTGATTATTCAGCATGGGAAAAAGATGGCTTAGGGTTGACCAAATAACTATGTATAAATATATTAGGGGACAATACAAAAATTGCTCCCATGATGTGTTTATATACCCAGGACTGGGACAGTAACAAGAGGGCATCCTCTACAGTTAGAGGAAAGAAGGTTTCATCCCCAACATAGAAGAGGGTTCTTTAGGCCGGCTTCACATGGCCGTGACGGGCTCCGCCACGGAATTCCGCGGCGGAGCCCATCACGGCGCCCCCCCCAGAGACCCCAATACTTACCTCTGGATCCGGCGTCCTACGTCCCGCAAGACACTTTGGTGCGCATGCGCAACAGAGCGCGTGACGCGCTGCAGCATCATGTGATGCGACGGCCGCGTCATATGACACGCCCACAGCGTCACATGATGCGCCAGCCGTGTCATATGATGCGGCTGGCGGTAGGAGGGGAAGCGGTGTGCTACAGCGGAAGATAGCATGACGGACGGCTTCCATTGACTGCAATGGAAGCTGTCCACGCGTACACCCGCGGCAAATAGAGCATGCCGCGGGTGAGGACGGGTGATTTTACGGTGCAGAATTCCGCGGTGGAATTCCACACCGTAAGCATTGTGCGATTAGGTTCAATAGAACCTAATAGCTGCGAGCAACGCAGCGGATTTCCGCCGCGTGTAACGCAGCGGAAATCCGTCCTTGAGAAGGAGCCCTTACTGTAAGAGCAGTGAGACTGTGGAAGTCTCTGCCTGAGGACGTGGTGATGGCAAAAGTGTTAGAGGAGTTTAAGAGGGGACTAGAGGCTTTTCTAGAGCATCTATGATATTACAGGATATAGACATTAAATAACCAATGGGGTTGTTGATCCAGGTCTTAGATTCAGGTAGGAACTATCAAAACATTGATCCAGGGATTATTTTGACTGGTATTATGAAGTCGGGAAGGAATTTTTCACCCCCAAATGGGCTAATTGGCTTCTGCCTCATTGGTTTTTTTGGTCTTCCTCTGGATCAACAAGGGGGGTGGAAACAGGCTGAACAAGATAGACACTGTCTCCCTTCAGCCTAACATACTATATTACTATGTAAGTCTATTTGAGAGAAAGATTTGTGTCAAGTGGAGTAGAACATATATTCTGTAAAAAAGGCATTTCAGCAAAAGGTATTATATAAGGCTTATTTATAGAGCTAAGGAGACAAGGAGGAAGCTATGCAGAGGATTTTAGTTTTGTTGTCTATAGCCTCTTTCCAAACAAGAAATCTTTTATATGGGGAATTACAGGGAAAATGTGCTCAAAAACAGGAACAAAGTTAATAAATTATTTTTAAAAGCATCCTAAGTATTCCCTGTCAGAGGTACATATCTTATGGAAGTAAAACAGTTAGAAACAGGAGAAAACCAATGTGATTAAAAAACAAACAAGGGCAATAGACAACAAAAATAAAGCATTTCAATTATGAAAACAGGAAGGCAGTGAAGAAGCGCTAAAGAGAATAATACTAACCCTAAACTGTTCTTCAATCATATAAATAGCAAAAAGGATAAAATTAAAAGTCTTGGCCCTTTAAAGTAATGACGAAGGAATTGTAGAGTATGATGAGGAAAAAGCAAATCTCATAACAATTTGTTTCCCCACAGAATTGAAAAAGGAAAGAGAAATGTTACATAAAATGCAGAGTGACAGAGTAAACTCTCAATTAAATGTTGCCTGCGTAACCCAGAAAGATGTGTAGTGATACTTTCATGAGACCTTCCAGGCATGGACAAACCAAGATGGCCTCACTGCTTCTTTGACTACCAGAAGCACACTGTGTATTAGTAGTGCATCAGCAGCCTAGGACACTACATGCTGCTCTGATTGGTCAGTGGGCAGAGCTGGACAATTATAACAGCATGTGGTATGTTAGACTATCAATGCACTACCGATGTACAATGCGCATCTGGTAGTCAAAAAAGTAGTGTGGCCATCTTAGCTTGTATAAGACCAAGATAAAAATGGACGAATTACCAGGTCCAGGTGGTATGCACTTCCAGGTTCTAAGGGAATTAATGTGAAAGCAGACTCTTGCTTTTTTATATTTAAGGACTCTATTCTACAGGTGTATAGCATATGTGGTGCAAATATTAACTAAGAGGTCAAAAAGGGAATCTGAAAATGTTTGAAGAGATGCTAGTTTAGAATATCTCAATGAAAATAAATGTATAACTCCACATAAGCATGATAATCCTGTCAAACTAATCTCATCAGCTTTTATGTAGAGATAAGTTTCAGACTTGATCAAAAGTCACGGAATCTCATATATCTTGATTTTTTTCAAAGCATTTGATGTTGTGCCACATAAAAGACTGATAAAATAAGAATTCTTGATATGGAGGAAAATGTCTGTAGGTGGGTAAATAAATGGCTCAGGAAAGAAAACAGAGAGTGGTTATTAACAGTGCATACTCAGATTGAGTCACTAAATTTCCCAGAGGAGCATTGCCTTATAAGTCTCCTTACTTAGCTTTTAGGTGTCCCCACACTCCTTCTGGGTGCTGTCCTTGAGGAGAGACTATACTATCCCCTGATCCACTCATCCCCTAGGTGTCTTCATGCACCTTTTTGTGTGCTCTCCTTAAAGAGACATGACACCACTTCTGACCCACTAGTATTAGTGGAATACCATAATGGGCCTTATTCTCTATATATTTAGTAACAACTTTGTAGAAGGATTGCAAGATAAAATATAAATTTTTGCAGATGATGCTAATCTCTATATTTTTATTATTATTATTAGTGATGAGGGAACCTTTGAAAAGTTCTGGTCAGGAGGTTTGGCGAATTTCATGAAAAAGTTCAGTTCAATTCAAATTCATTTGCACCAAACTAAAAGTTCAAAAAAAAACTAAAAACTAGTTCTGAACAATTACTAACTATGTGGTGGTGGTTCTTCTATGAATGTGGCTTAGTGGTTAGCACTTTTACATTGCAGTGCTGGAGTCTGAGGTTCAAATCTCACCAACGACAATATCTGTATGGACTTTGAAAAACTCTATGCAGATGTTATCCTCAGTCAGATTTGAACCTATGACTTCAGCACTGCAAGACAACAGCAGTAACCTCTGAGCCAATACACCTCTTTTTCCTATTCCTGAGGAGAGGAAGAAAAGAACAAGAAGAAATAGAAAGTAAATATATAAACTCCACACAGATGTTGTCCTCAGTCAGATTTGAACCTTGGATTCAGCACTTTTTTGTTCTCGTCCTTTTGTTTATATACACCCTTACCTATCCTTATTTCTTTTTTACCTGATGAAGATGCCATTTTAGTGCCATAGAGTGTAGTATCAATAAAATAATCTTTTCAGTCATGCTTTGTCTCCCTAAATAATCTTCACTGGCACCAATTGATCCTGCTGTTTTCTTCCGCAAGTGGATTGTGTCTCTTCTCTGGGATGTATTTAAAGCGCTATTGTACCATCATTCCAGTCTATATGTAGTGTACACTATTGAATTTCATGCTCTCGATTTCTCTTTTTAGACTGTTACCCCACGCTAAGAGTAAACAAGTAGGCTGAAAAGCTTAGTTCAGCTTGGAAACTTTGAACTCTGGGCCAAGGAATAGTTTTCCTTTACTTTTACCTAAACATGAAACTATCTTTTTGACCCCTAATGGCCTATTTCATTATACAGGAAAGTCACTTGAATTACATGAAGCACTCGCCAATTTCTTAAGACGAATGAACTGAATTTTCAAGCCCCATTGCAGGAAGCCTGGAGTGAGCCTGTTATTCCCCTTCAATTCCAGTACATACTGTTATGGCTGCACAGTGTTTGACCAAGCTAACGATGTAGTAGTGCTAATGCAACTCATGTTTGCTCACTACTAAGTTAGAGAGGTGCCACTATCCAATTTATGTAGTGTGCAAAGCCATTCAAAGTGAATGGTGGCAGTCGTGCTACGTAAATAGCGTAGCAGCACGCTGCATGGCACAGCCGTAAAAATAGAGCACCAAACGTCTGGTTACATCTGCTGCTACATCTGTACATCAGCGAGAAGAGAGTACAAACTTCTCATCCTGTAACTGTTATGATTGCTGTTTCCGAGAGAACGCAGTGTGGTCACTACTGCAAAAAAACTGTGGCAGACAGGACGGTTCTTTTGTTTTCTATTTGTGGCACAGAGTCAGCTGTTAGAGACTGTCGTTAGTCCAGGCTAATAAAACCATGTTTGTATCCTATACTGTATTCAGTCTTGCTGCAAGTGTCTACAGATAAAGTGCTTGGAAGATAAGACAGATCCCTCAGCACAAGAAACAAAATGATCATAAATGCAGTATAACCATTGAACATATTTTATATCATGCAATCTTTAATTATAAAATGAAAAACTGCATGTGGTGCATAAAAAAAAATTGGACCTGTAAAAATTCATCAAGGATTCATCCACTGATAAATTTTTACTAATAGTATAGAGATATAGGAATTATTGCATCAGGAAGGTGATCAATGGCCTCAATTTATTCTGGTAATCATAACCCAGCTTTTGGGGGGGATTTGAAAACTGTCACTAAAAATGTATGAACCACATGATTTCTAAAAACAGAGGGGGGTGTGAGTGCACATAATTTGGTAGGGCTGTATGAATTAAAAAATGATTCATTTAGGAGGGTTATTAATGACCTCAATTAATTTAGGCAATAGTAGTCTGGGTCACTTGGACGCTTCTTGAGATGACTTGTTTTCGTTAAAATGCATGAACCGCATGACTACTACAAATACAGGGATGCTGTAGGTGGCATTTCTTTCCAGAAATAGACAGATGAGTTTCTGACCAAGCCATATTAAGAGCAATGCCTACATTATTTTTTTATTCCTGGGATCCTTGTGGGGACTCTATATTCTTGAAAAAAGAGACGTGGGCTTTTGTACAGCAAATTGTCTGACATAAAGATTAGTTTGCCAGACAATCAATTCCTGGATCTGACCACCACAAATTAAGGAGATTATATCAAGTAAAATTTGTGACATCCATGTTTATCTCTGGAATGGATAAAAATTGTGGTATTGGTGGGGGGAATGAAGTTTCAGGATCCCACAGAAAAAACAGAATTAGCACATGATGAGCCAACAGTGGTAACTGTTCATGGGGTCCAGTGGTAGAAGCAGAGCTTGTGTCACTACCATCTGCATAAATTTCTGCCTCTGAAGCGGTGTTGGGGCAAAACAATGCGTTGGCCTGCAGTGTGCTGTACATCATATCATATAGTGATGAACAGCCCAGACCTCTAACCTTTTACAGATCATGTTTGAGAGAGTGATTACGCATGTGGCAGTGTTATTATCACTTTCTGATAACCTGACACAGCATAGGACTGCAGACTGATCTCTCCTCTTCACTGCAAAGGAAAAAGAGAGACACACAGCTCTTGTCCTGGCCATGGTTTCAAAATAACTTTCGTGATTTCTTTGATAGATTTATCACAGATAACATATGATCAGGATCAATGATAATTGTCCCTCACAATTGCTACTAGAAGCAGCTTTGGCACAGCTATGCTACTATATACATGGTTGCCATTGTGATTAATAGTAGGGGGCTGGGAGCAATGGGGGTGTGAAAGTATTGAATCATATTGTGAGAGTATTGAATTTTATTTTATGCAGTAGTGTTGTGTGCATAATATTTGTGCCCTGTGCATAGCAAGAAGTATGTGTACAAAAGATGCATTGTAGTGAAATTTTACTATCAGGGTCTCAGACACTGAGCATGCAGTTTTATCATAATTAACCTTTGTAATGTTTTACTAAGAGAGAAGTATCACACATCCTGTAGACTTCAATTGTTGGCTTGTTGATTTTGTGAGGGAGCTCTTGCATTGCAACAATAAAGCAGAAAAGGTTGGAAATGTCACCTGAGTGTTTCTCTTTTTCTTCTCCAACACATCGAATACTGATTGAGGGTGGGGTCACATGAGCGTGTTTTCACGCGTACATAGGTGCACACCTATGTACGAGCAAAAACACGCGTGGATGCAGCTGTATGCAGCTGCGGCTGCTGCCGGAGGCTCGATTGAAAACAATGCTCTGCCGGCACCCCTGCATTATTTTTCAGAGAAGGGCTTTACATATAAGCCTTTACTGAAAAAAGAAACATTTTAGTGTAAAAAAAAAAAACAGACAAAAAAAACTTACCTCTCTGCCGCTGCCGTGACCCCCGCGGGCATGAAGAACACATTTGCCACATGCGGCAGATGTTTCCTTCCCCACACGCTAGTTAAAAGAATTCCCTGCTGCTACATCTGCCACATCTGTGGTAGATGCAGCAAAGGAATTCTTCAATTCTCAACTGCAACTTTCACACACGAGAGAATCCTGCTGCCGGCATCCCCATCAATGACTTTTCAGGGAAGGGCTTCATAAGCCCTTCCTTGAAAAGCCATTTAAAATAGTGTAAAAAAAATAAATACTCACCTCCCTTCGGCTGCCGGGGCTCAGCCACGACTTCTGCCGCTGTCCCCGACTCTGTAGTTCTGAGCTATCAGCAGCCTGGGATTTAAAATCCCCGCCTGCTGGTAGCTCTGATTATGATTCGCTGAGCGCTTCATCTGTTTCCTCAATGTGGACACACAATCACAGTGCAACCAGCATCTGGCTGCTATGAAAACTATTAACGCAAGGTAGTTTGGCTTCACATGGGCATAGTTGCATGTGTAAAATATACACACGCAATACATAGACAATAGAATCCATTGATTTCAATGGTTTCATTCTCACTTCCTGATTTTGCATGCACATTTTCCCTATGGGCAAAAAATTGGACCTGCTCTATCTTTCTGCACATTTGCACACCGAAAATCCCTATAGAAGTCTATAGGGAGGGCGCAAATGCGTGCAAAATCCGCATTTGCGCAAGCACCACGCATTCACATGGGCGGGGGAATCACCCCGCCATGACTTAAATGGCTTTTTAGCCTAATATGGTGCTGGTGATTGATTCTGAGCAACATTTAGAGCATACCTACAGATGCAGATGTGCATGTTTGCGCACCTACCATAGACCTTAACGGGGCTCTTTCGTGTGCAAATGCACACAAAATAGAGCAGGTCCCAGATTATTCCAGCAGTGAAAACAATGGGAATAAAAAAAAAGTGAGGTTGAACCCATTGAAATCATTGGGCTCTATTCACCGCATTAGCAAAATCATGGCATATCACGTTCATATAAATACATGCTAATCACATCTAAATGCATGCTAAAAAGGAAGAAAAATATGTTTGTCAAATGGAAAGAAGGGAGAATATCGAAAGAAGAATATAATGTGGTCTGCAGAAACTGTAGGGCAAGTGTCAGAAAAGCCAAAGCTAAAAATGAATTGAGGCTTGCAATAGAGGCCAGAAGCAATAAAAAAGGATTTGGGGGTATGTCAGCAGCAAAAGAACAGTCAAAGATGCTATTGGATGCTTACAGGATGAAAATGGTGAAGTTGTTAAAAATTATGTTGAGAACGCCAAACTTTTAAATTCTAATTTTTTAATTTGAAATAATTTGCATCTGTTTTCTCTCAGAAAATAGATGTAACCTCAACTGATCTTCTCTATGTATTTGGGGGAATAAAAGAATGCACGCTATCTATAAACGGAGAGATGGTGAGGGAATACTTAGATAACTTAACTGAATTCAAGTCTCCAGGTCCAAATGAATTACATCCCAGGATATTAAAGGAAGCAGCAGAAGTAAATGCTGAACCATAGAATCATAGAATGGTAGAGTTGGAAGGGACTTCCAGGGTCATCGGGTTCAACCCCCTGTTCAGTGCAGGATTTACTAAGTCATCCTAGACAGATATTTGTCCAGCCTTTGTTTGAACACTTCCATTGAAGGAGAACTCACCACCTCCCGTGGTAACCTGTTCCACTCATTGATCACCCTCACTCTCAGAAAGTTTTTTGCTAATATCTAATTTGTGTCTCCTCTCTTTCAGTTTCATCCCATTGCTTCTAGTCTTTCCTTGTACAAATGAGAATAGGGCTAATCCCTATGCACTGTGACAGCCCTTTAGATATTTGTAGACCGCTATTAAGTCTCCTCTCAGCCTTCTTTTTTGCAAGCTAAACATTCCCAGATCCTTTAATCGTTCATCATAGGACATGATTTGCAGACCGCTCACCATCTTGGTAACTCTTCTCTGAATTTGCAAGCACTCACCATAATCTTTGAAAATTCCTGGAGAACAGAAGTCCCAGAACACTGGAAAAGGACAAATGTTGTCCCTATCTTCAAAAAAGGGAAGAAGATGGATCCAGGAAACTACAGGCCTGTGAGCCTAACTTCTACACCAAGAAAGATCTTTGAACAAATTATTAAACAGCATGTATGCAAGTACTTGGATGAGCATGGAGTAATTAACCAGAGCCAGCATGGATTTGTAACAAATTAGTCTCTCCAGACTAATTTAATTTCCTTCTATGACAGAATCCCTGACTGGTTTGATGAGGAAAATGCAGTAGATGTAGTATATCTTGACTTTTGTAAAGCATTTGACAAAGTACCTCATATCATACTTATTGAAAAAATGACTAAATATGGGATTGACAAGGCAACTGTTAGGTGGATTCAAAACTGGCTGAGTGATCATACTCAAAGAGTGGTCATAAATGGCTGGAAGAATATGTCAAATGGGGTACCGCAAGGTTTTGACCTTTTATAAATGATCCGGAGGAGGGAATTGAGGGGAAACTGATCAAATTTACTGACAACACAAAGACAAAGCTAGGTGGGATTACTAATACTAGAGATGAGAGAGGTTTCAAAAAGATCTTAAAAAGCTTGAACAGTGGGCGGTGACTAACAAAATGGTATTTAACAAGGAGAAGTGCAAGGTCCTACATCTTGGCAAGAAAAATGAAAAAAACACATACAGAATGGGAGGAATTGGGCTAAGCAGCACCTGTGAAAAAGACTTGGGTATACTAATATATCATAGACTAAACATGAGTCAATAGTGTGATGCAACAGCAAAAATGGCAAACACAATTCTGGGGGGCATTAAGAAAAGCATAGAGTCTAGATCACATGGGATAATTATTCTCCTCTACTCTTCCTTAGTCAGACCTCATCTAGAATACTGTGTCCAGTTCTGGGCACCCCAATTAAAAAGACATAGACAAACTGGAGCAAGTTCAGAGAAGAGCTACCAGGATGGTGAGTGGTCAGCAAATAATGTCCTATGAGGAATGGTTAAAGGATCTGGGAATGTTTAGCTTACAAAAAAGAAGGCTGAGAGGAGACTTAATAGCTGTCCACAAATACACAAATATCTTAAGGGCTGTCACAGTGCAGAGGGATCAGTCCTATTCTCATTTTCACAAGGAAAGACTATAAGCAATGAGATGAAACTGAGGGGAGGAGACACAGATTAGATGTTATGAAATACTTTCTGACAGTGAGGGTGATCAATGAGTAGAACAGGTTGCCACAGGAGGTGGTGAATTCTACTTCAATGGAAATCATCAAATAGAGGCCTGATAGACATCTGTCTGGGATTATTTAGTGAATCCTGCCGTGAGCGGGGTGTTGTACCCTATGACCCTGGAGGTCCCTTCCAACTCTACGATTCTATGATCTGTTTAAGCCCTGAGGGAGTAAAAAAATTACTTAAATCATAGGAGACATATTAAAACAGAAAGGACAATTAGACATATTGAGCAGTCATTTATAAGGATAGCTGCATGTATGGCACCTTCATAGGTGCAAAAAAAAAAGGTAGAATGAACCCAATAAAATCAAGAACAAATAACACGCTCGTCTGTTTAAGCCCTAATGCTCCAAAGAAAGACTGTTACATTACCACTGTATATGCAAAGTAAAACAAAAAGTATAGAAGCAGCACTCCCTCCTATTCCACTAGGGTGGGACCACAATGCTGCAGAGCCACGGAAACAGGAACCCGGACCCTGGTTGCAAGAGAGCAACCATGAAAAAATGAGGCCCGTGGCAGCAGAAAAGTTGCAATCAAATCTTAAGGCTTTATTCCTCCATAAAGATAGCTGCGCTACGTTTTGACCTAATGGCAAGTCTTTTTCAAGCACAATTGTTCCACAATTCCATCCTGAGTAAAATGAGTACTCGGCTTGCTGTGCGGATAAAGGATGTGATGATGTGATGTCACCCTAGGAGTCAGTCATGACAAGGTGCTTGCACCAGGGGACTTTACCTTTACCTCTTAAAAATGTTCTGCCATTCTTTCCGTAAGACAACAAGTTTACAGCCAGAATAACCTTAGCTACTGACCGTCTGTCCAGGCACTTTATTATCCAGACAGGAGGCTCTGGGGTATATTCTCACAGCTCACACATTTTAGCTGCTTTCAACCATCACAACTTAGCCATGCCCGAGCTTTCACCATCCTCGCATACTCGCTGCTTATTCTACTACCATGGCAACGCAACAGCTATTGTGCTAAGCCCCATTTTTTATGCCCAAATAGAGACATTGGGCCTGTGGGGCACAATGTGCTCTCCCATTCATCCAACAAATGCACATGTTCTGCCCTGCATGGCCACTGTGATCAGCTGATTTAAGTGACAGCCCATTTCAGTCCATACCAGGCACAGAACCATACATTGTGTAGTGGTTGTGCCTGGTATTGCAGCTCAGTCCTATTCATATGAATGGGACTGAGCCGACCTCAGGCCATGTGACTAATATAAGTGACATCACAGGTCTGAGAAGAGGCCATGGTGCTTTAGTGAGCATTGCAGCCTATTCAATGGGCTGATCATTGGGGATCCTGAACAGTGGATCCTGCTGATCAACTTTTGATGACCTATCTTGAGGCTAGGTCATCAATAATGTATTCCTAGAAAACCCCATAAGAGCAAGGGGCTCTATCAGTTAAAGGGGTTGTCTCGCGAAAGCAAGTGGGTCTATACACTTCTGTATGGCCATATTAATGCACTTTGTAATATACATCGTGCATTAAATATGAGCCATACAGAAGTTATTCACTTACCTGCTCCGTTGCTAGCGTCCCCGTTGCCATGGTTCCGTCTAACTTCGGTGTCTTCTTGCTTTTTTAGATGCGCTTGCGCAGATGGATCTTCTCCCTTCGGCTGGTCTTGGAAGCATTGGCGTTTTGGCTCCGCCCCTTGTACGCGTCATCGCGTAGCTCCGCCCCCGTCACGTGCCGATTCCAGCCAATCAGGAGGCTGGAACCGGCACACGTCATGGGGCGGAGCTTCGCGATGATGCGTACAAGGGGGCGGAGCCAAAACGCCGATGCTTCCAAGACCAGCCGAAGGGAGAAGATCCATCTGTGCAAGCGCATCTAAAAAAGCAAGAAGACACCGACGTTAGACGGAACCATGGCAACGGGGACGCTAGCAACGGAGCAGGTAAGTGAATAACTCCTGTATGGCTCATATTTAATGCACGATGTATATTACAAAGTGCATTAATATGGCCATACAGAAGTGTATAACCCCACTTGCTGCCGCGAGACAACCCCTTTAAGTATGTATAATTTCAAAATAACCTAAAGCACAGATTTTTACTTTTCTTTAGCGGACCTTCAGGTAACATAAATGTTAGTGCCCTTTATTACCTCTGCTTTTCAAACTAACCATTAAGCCTTTTGCCAGAGTTATTATCAAATCAAGATAGATAAATATAGTTAAAAGAGTCTTTTTTTAAATCTGGTTTACAAAATGACCACCCAAACATTTAGAAAATTCTAATGTGACTTCAGGTTATTAATAAGTAAATCTCACTTTTTGCATGCAGCTGTTGATAATTGATGGATCTTGATACTAATAATTATATAAGTATCATTAGTCTCTTTAATTATATAATCATTGTAATGTATTTTAACCACACTCATATTAAAAAAACAAAGAAGAAATGGCTAGCAAAGCTGAATAGTAATCTAGAAGTTACAAAGCTATGCCCGTTTTATCTCATTCATGTTTTTGCAAATCATAGTAAACTAACTTTTTATGCACATTAGCCGGCAATTGATAGTCTGCTTATACTGGATAAATTATTCTCATTTTTACACAGATTGTGAAAACCTGCAATTTGACTATTAACATTAAATCACAAGAATTGTATATTACAGTCTATAATTTCGTTGTAAGTATCTTACAAATATTGTGGTTTATTATGACATATATGTCTGTGATACTATAACTGCTATCTGAGATGCTATTTTAGAAATTGCAAAATAAATTGACAGATTTCCATTAGGTAAAAGATTTGACTTTAACAATCACAATTCAAGTATACATATCCTTTCAGCTTTCAAGATAAAGGTTCATGTGACACAAAACATTGTGCTTAGATTCTTAAATCAATGCATAACGTTCAAATTATTTCATTGAACTGGTTCTTTGAAAAGAAAGCCATTGATTTTAATATGCTTGAAGCAATCAATTACTCCCTGTCCGCATTATTCTAAACTGTAATGAAAACTAAACTATGTTGTCCTGAAATCTAAATGTGAGGATGATCATAAACCAGAATTTAAACTCCATGGATTATTCATATCAGCCCATTTAGATTTGCTATTTCCATTATGAGTACATTTGCCATGAGCATTTAATGGACATCTAAAAGGGAATTCATTAAAACAAGAGCTGTTGGCAGCACTTATGGGCTTCAGACTGCTTTATGCCTTTCTTTACTAGCATAGTATTATAAAAGTGATTTATTGTGTTCATCCTCTCAGTAGTTTGCATAAAAGTCTGAAAGATATAACAAAGAGTACTGTCATAATGAAATTAAATATTTTTGTACTTTTTATACAGAGTTTTCTGTTATTCTACAGTAGGTTATCTAAAATGGTTAATTAAGCTGCCAAATGATACCAAGTAGCTTTTTGTACTCAATCCTAAATTTATGTTATGATAGTACAGTAATCACCATAAACACCCTCAAATAAATTAAATATATGTGTAAAATTAAGGCATGCTTTAATACACAATTACTGTTGTACTATATAAATGAAAGATACATGAATATTAAACAACAGAATAAGCAATGAAAGGTTATTTACAGTATATCTTAGAAATTAATAAACACTGCATATTTATGTATTGAATTTTATATATTTTCTACTACATCTGTGGATATGTGTTCTGGAGTCATAAGTTAAATAATAATAGAACTCTGTTCTCAATAATTGGAAATTTAGACATTGTGATGTAAAATAAAGACAAGTTAAAGAGCCTCAGTAAGCAAGTTTTGCGCCATAAACTATTATAAACATCTTGCAGTGCTCCTGACCCTCGGCAGGGCATGTTTTTGGGCTATGCATGCTCACAGGCTAGTCCCCGCTGTTCTCTCACAAAGGATACATTCTTTGAAGCAATAAATAGTCCACTCGCTCCAAAGCTCACTCCATGTAGCCCGCCAAATTCAAATTAGCAGTGCTGATCCCCACCCATCTTCAATGATTGTCAGATTGCTAAGCTCTGACATGGCCAGCAGGCCTGGTGCAAATCTCAAGCAGGCGCTGCTAAACCCTCTTTACTGAGCAGACACAATAATGATGTCTTAAATTAGGCCTAATACTATCAGAGCAGGCGCTGCAGAGAGGAGGAGTGACTGATTTTCTGGATGACTGACAAGCACACTGCAGAATAATTACAGGGGGATATGGGTGAGTACACACAAAATAAATACATTGGTGGACTCCTTGTTCATTAATTAATTGCAAGGTTTGTGCAGATTAGGGGGGTAAACCTTGATGACAGATTCACTTTAGGGCTCATTGACACAAGCACTGTGGGTGCGCAGTATTGCCACATGCAAAGATCGCAGCTATATTGCACTAAAGATCACGTGAATAGGTTAATTCCAGCACTCACCAGGTGCGTGGTGTGTGCTTTCCAGCTCCCATAGGAGCACGTTTAACATTCTTTCATGTGAACTCTTCTATAGGAAACCATTTGTTCCTATAGAAGCGTTTATTGTGAACAGCTATACTACGTGCCCACAGCGCTTGTGTAAACAAGCCCTGAAGGAAAGAGTGATTGCAATAGAACAATCTTTAAGGTACTTACAAATGTAGTCTTTTTTGGGTTAAAAAAATAAAACGTCAGAAAAAAATTGTATGTGTTTTTCGGTTGATACCATGAATGAAAAAAAACTGAAAAATTCAAAAAAATGCCACTATTGTAGAGCTTATCACATTTTAATTAGAGATGAGCGAGCATACTTGCTAAGGGCAATTGCTCAAGCGAGCATTGCCCTTAGCGAGTACCTGCCCGCTCAAGAAAAAAGGTTCGGGTGCCGGTGCGGGGGAGCGGTGAGTTGCGGCAGTCAGCAGGGGGGAGTGGGGGGGGGGGGGAGAAGGGGAGAGAGAGATCTCCCCTCTGTTCCTCCGTTCCTCCCCGCTCTCCCCCGCAGCTCCCTGCCCGCCGCCGGCACCCGAACCTTTTCTCTCGAGCGGGCAGGTACTCCATAAGGGCAATGCTCGCTCGAGCAATTGCCCTTAGTGAGTATGCTCACTCATCACTAATTTTAATATTAACACAAACATCTGGACATAGGGTTTTTGCTGTAAAAAATTCCACTTTGTCAAATTGCCAAAAATGTGTCATTTTTGCAGTTAAGTTTGTGGGAAAGACTTATGAAACTGTCTAAACAAAAACTGTCTTCATTTTCCCAAAGCAACCAATCACAGCTCAGCTTTAATTCATCATAACGCTCTTGAAAAATGAAAGCTGCTCTGTGATCGATTGCTTCATGGAACAATGGCAGTTTTTCTTTTAAACAGTTTTCATAAAGCTGTTCCTATTTGTGAAATGAGCCTTAACCCTTTCCAATCCACTGTCTGACGTCTAAAGACATTCTGATTGAAGGCTGTATAGCTCTGATGTCGTAATACGTGCGGCAGGGTATTCTTATTGTATATTACTGGCCGCTATGCTGTTGGGGGCCTCTCCAGCATGCCCCATACTGCAGTACTGGCTCTAGCCAGCAGATGGTGCTGTTGTATAATGGCAGAAAGAAAAAAACCCCTAGGAAACACTGAATCCAAAATTGGATTGCAAAGGGTTAAGGCCCCTTTACACTGAATGATTATTTATATTCTCCAGATTCTTGCTGGATCATGGGAATGTGAACAATACTTGTTCAGTGCAAATTCCTGCATGATCTGAATGACAAGTGATAATTTGTTTGTCATTTGGATCGTACAGGCATTAAAATTAAATGACGATCGGCCTATGTAAATAAGCAGTCATTCGTCTATGAACAACTGACTGTTTACTGTGATCCACGATGCGCTCTGCCTCCATTCACTGAACACTCATTGCTCCTGTGTAAAAGCAGGGGAGTGGTTATCATACGGATTGCGCGCTCCAGGCCAGGCCTCAGTGCACAGGTTGTGACATATAGTAGTGTACATACAATGCACTGAGCCCTTGTCAGTGCATTGGGTTCAGTGGAAAGCAAGAGCTGTGTGGGGAAAAGCTGTCTGCAGAATACAACGGCTTCCCTTCACAGAGCCTGGAGACATATAAGCATATTAGCGGAATGGAAGAGGGTAAGATATAAAACATTGGGGTGGTGAAATATAGGGGGAACAGGACTCAAGAAAATAACATCTACATAATAGAGACACTTTTTGATTAACTGATATATGCAATCAGTTGTGTGTGCAATCAGTTGTGTCTGCAGTGAAGAAACATCTGGATGGAGCGGCCTCTACTGTTATACAGCTAAGTGAAGATGGGTTTCACAGCCCTGTATATCAGAAGAGGGGTTTTGTAAACAAAATGCACAGAATAAGCTAATAAAACCTATTGCAAATATGCTCAGAATCGCATATTCTGTACATTTAAAAAAGTGAACTCTTTAAAGGGGTTGTCCCGCGCCGAAACGGGTTTTTTTTTTTCAATAGCCCCCCCGTTCGGCGCGAGACAAACCCGATGCAGGGATAAAAAAAAAAAACGGGTAGTACTTACCCGAATCCCCGCGCTCCGGTGACTTCTTACTTACCTTGTGAAGATGGCCGCCGGGATCTTCACCCTCGGTGGACCGCAGGTCTTCTGTGCGGTCCATTGCCGATTCCAGCCTCCTGATTGGCTGGAATCGGCACACGTGACGGGGCGGAGCTACGAGGAGCCGCTCTCTGGCACGAGCGGCCCCATTCAGAAGGGAGAAGACCGGACTGCTCAAGCGCGTCTAATCGGGCGATTAGACGCTGAAGATTAGACGGCACCATGGAGACGGGGACGCCAGCAACGGAACAGGTAAGTGAATAACTTCTGTATGGCTCATATTTAATGCACAATGTACATTACAAAGTGCATTAATATGGCCATACAGAAGTGTATACCCCCACTTGCTTTCGCGGGACAACCCCTTTAAGGGTTTTTTTTCTTAAAAAAACCCTTCTTAAAAATTTTTATTTGGTTAGATAAAAGATTGATTCAAATGGTACCATGCCATATTTTCTGATGCCATATTCCATTTAAATAATAGAGTTTAAATCTGTCCTGGTCAAGTGATGGTTATAGAGCTGCTGGAATGATTATCACTGGTGTTAACTTTAGGGGATGCAGGGGATGCGGTTGCTCCCAGGAGCCTTAGGGGCCCATAAGGCCTCCCTTCTCCATATAGGGAGCCCAGTACTATGAATAAAGCATTATAGTTGGGAGCCCTGTTACAGGTTTTGCATTGGGGCCCAGAAGCTTCAAGTTACACCTCTGCTGATTATAGTTTCAGTTAGCAGAGCATTATTGAAAGTCAACAATGAACATTCCTACTGTACCTTCACTGACATATTGACAGGAAGTAGAGATCTTGAAAATTAAGGAATTGATACAGATGGTATTTTAGAAAAATTTGCAATGTTTTATTATTTTAATCTAGTGGCTGAAGTTATAATACCCATTTAACTTAAGACTTTGATTAAAAATAAATAAATGACTAGGTCATCAGCCCTATTCTCATTTGCAAAAGGAAAGACTAGAAGCAATGGGATGAAACTGAAAGGGAGGAGACATAAATCAGATATTAGAAAAACTTTCTGACAGTGAGGACATAAAGGGCGTGGTAGGGGGGTGTTCTGTTTGCTTTGTTGATTTTTTTCCTTTAGTAACTACATTTTCCTAAAAATTAGTAGTGATTAGTAGGACGTCAGACGCCAGGAGCAGCGCGCCGAGGCAGAGGAACGAGCAGGGGGCTGAAGAGCAGAAGGGGACATCGGAGCAGCGCAGGAGCCGATACCGGCGGCCGGAGGCTACAGGAGTCCGAGGAAGAGCCGGCAGGAGGAGTGCAGAAGCAGATCGGAGCAGGTCCCAGCAGGTCCCAGAACAACAGCAGCAGGGCAGAGTGAGCGGCCGCCAGGAGAGCAGGTGATGTCACTGTGGAGGAGCTGCAACAGGAGCCGATAAGTATTTTCTGTGTGTGTGAATCTAAGTGTTTGTCTTCTGTGTATCTAGTGTGTCCTAGTTGTATTTTCTGTGTACCTAGTGTAAGTGTGTGTGTCTGTGGGTCTAAGTGTTTGTGAGGAGGGGGAAAAATAAAAAATAAAAAAAATAAAATTTTTTGTTGTGTAAGCGGTTGAGCAGAGGGTAAGCGTCAGTGTGTGAGCGGTTGCATGCAAGTGTCAGTGTGTGAGCGGTTGCGTGCAAGCGTCAGTGTGTGAGCGGTTGCGTGCAAGCGTCAGTGTGTGAGCGGTTGCGCAGAGGGGGCAGCGTGTGAGCGGTTGCGCAGAGGGGGCAGCGAGTGAGGAGTTGAGCGTGAGAGTCAGTGTGTGAGCGGTTGCGTGCGAGCGTCAGTGTGTGAGCGGTTGCGTGCAAGCGTCAGTGTGTGAGCGGTTGCGCAGAGGGGGCAGCGTGTGAGCGGTTGCGCAGAGGGGGCAGCGAGTGAGGAGTTGAGCGTGAGAGTCAGTGTGTGAGCGGTTGCGTGCGAGCGTCAGTGTGTGAGCGGTTGCGCAGAGGGGGCAGCGTGTGAGCGGTTGCGCAGAGGGGGCAGCGAGTGAGGAGTTGAGCGTGAGAGTCAGTGTGTGAGCGGTTGCGTGCGAGCGTCAGTGTGTGAGCGGTTGCGCAGAGGGGGCAGCGTGTGAGCGGTTGCGCAGAGGGGGCAGCGAGTGAGGAGTTGAGCGTGAGAGTCAGTGTGTGAGCGGTTGCGTGCGAGCGTCAGTGTGTGAGCGGTTGCGTGCAAGCGTCAGTGTGTGAGCGGTTGCGCAGAGGGGGCAGCGTGTGAACGGTTGCGCAGAGGGGGCAGCGAGTGAGGAGTTGGGCGTGAGAGTCAGTGTGTGAGCAGTTGCGTGCGAGCGTCAGTGTGTGAGCGGTTGCGTGCGAGCGTCAGTGTGTGAGCGGTTGCGTGCGAGCGTCAGTGTGTGAGCGGTTGCGTGCGAGCATCAGTGTGTGAGCGGTTGCGTGCGAGCGTCAGTATGTGAGCGGTTGCGTGCGAGCGTCAGTGTGAGCGGTTGCGTGCAAGCGTCAGTGTGTGAGCGGTTGCGTGCAAGCATCAGTGTGTGAGTGGTTGCGTGCAAGCGTCAGTGTGTGAGCGGTTGCGTGCAAGCGTCAGTGTGTGAGCGGCTGCGCGAGAGTCAGTGTGTGAGCGGTTGCGTGCGAGTCAGTGTGTGAGTGGTTGCGTGCGAGTCAGTGTGTGAGCGGATGCGTGCGAGCGTCAGTGTGTGAGCGGTTGCGCAGAGGCGGCAGCGTGTGAGTGGTTGCGCGTGAGCGTCAGTGTGTGAGCGGTTGCGCAGAGGCGGCAGCCTGTGAGCGGAGTGTGAACAAGTCCATCTTCACTACTACCACAAGTAAATTGTGGATCCCCATTAGGATGAGCTCCATGCCTGGCAATGTCATCCAGTGTGCTACTTGTGCAATGTATGCGGTCCTTGATCAGCCGATCGAGGGTGCATACTGTTGCGCAAGATGCGTGCACATCACACATTTAGAAGCCCAAATCCTGGATCTAAATAGGCAACTGGCGACACTGAGAGCCATTGACATCATGGAAAGGAGTTTGGTGCTCACTGAGCAGGCACTCGCTGGGGTAGAGGCGGGGGCGGATGGTAGTACGGAAGAGCAGGGGGAGCAGGCAAGAAGCTGGGTGACAGAAAGAAGGAGGGATAGAGGGAAGAGAACCAGGGAGGCTAGTCCTGAATTGGCACAACCCAACAAGTTTGCAAAGTTGGCAGATGAGGGGGATGCCATTACAGAGCCAGCACCGCTGCAGCACGACATGCCCTCTGAACGCCAGGGGGATGACTGCTCCAGTGAGAAGGGGACGGGGAGCGTAGGGCAGGCTAGACAGGTCGTAGTGGGGGGGACTCAATTATAAGGGAGACAGATAGGGCAATCTGCCATAAAGACCGGGATCGTCGAACGGTGTGTTGTCTTCCTGGCGCTCGAGTTCGACACATCGCGGATCGGATTGACAGATTACTGGGAGGGGCTGGTGAGGATCCAGCGGTCATGGTGCACGTTGGCCCCAATGAACAAATTAGAGGTCAATGGAGGGCCCTCAAAAATGATTTCAGAGACCTAGGGTCCAAGCTTAGGGTGAGGACCTCCAGGGTAGTTTTCTCGGAAATACTACCTGCACCTAAGGCCACACTAGAAAGGCAGCAGGATCTTAGGGAGGTGAACAAGTGGCTCTGGAGTTGGTGTAAGAAGGAGGGATTTGGGTTCCTGGAGAACTGGGCTGATTTTGCTGTCGGCTACAGGCTCTATCGTAGGGATGGGCTGCATCTTAATTGGGAGGGTGCAGCTGTGCTAAGGGAAAAGATGGCTAGAAGGCTGGAGGAGTGTTTAAACTAGGGACCGGGGGGGAGGGCAAAAAGAGAAATAGTGGGGTAGTCAGTGTAGCTAGCGACCAGGGTCAAAGAAATGGGAATGGGGTCGAGCAGGGGGGGGGGGGGGGGGGGTTAGTGCAGTTAGAACTGTGAGGTCAGCCATTAGCACATATAGCAACAAAACGAATTTAAAGAACAAAAATAACAATATCAATTGTATGACCACAAATGCACGAAGTCTGATTGGTAAAGTGGGTGGGCTTTAAGCGAGAATGACTGATGGAAGTTATGATATAGTTGGAATAACGGAAACATGGCTTGATGATAAGTGCGATTGGACGGCGAATTTACAGGGGTACAATCTCTTCAGAAGAGACTGAAGGAACCAGAAAGGGGGAGGGGTATGTCTGTACGTCAAATCGAACTTAAATCCGAGACTACGGGAAGATATAGGTGTAGGAGACGAACAGGTGGAATCTCTGTGGGTAGAAATAAAGGGAGAAAAAAAATAACAAAATCTTGATAGGGGTTTTCTAAAGACCACCAAAAGTAGCAGAAGAAATTGAAAACTTACCATTAAGGCAGATAGAAGAGGTGTCAAACCGCAACGAAGTAATTATAATGGGGGACTTTAATTATCCAGATAATATGGGAGAATGAGACCTGCAAATCTCACAGGGGTGATAAGTTTTTGAGAGTAATTAAAGATAATTATCTGAACCAACTGGTGCAGGAACCAACAAGAGGGAGGGCCACTCTGGACCTAGTACTAACTAACAAACCGGACCGAATAAAGGGGGTACAGGTTGAGGGGCACTTGGGGAACAGTGACAACGATATAATCAACTTCCAGCTGTCATTCAATAGGAAGCCTTATCAGGGAGCGACAAAAAAACTAAACTTTAGTAAAGCAAAATTTGATCAGCTTAGAAGTACTATCGGTAACATTAAATGGGACAACATCCTCAAAAATATCAGTACAGAGGACAAATGGGAAAAGTTCAAAAGGATCCAGATCACCTCATGTGAGCAGTTCATTCCCTTTAAAAATAAAAGAATCTCAACTAAAAGGAAACCAATGTGGCTCGACAAAACGGTAAAAGGGGCAATAAACAAAAAAAAAGAAAGCGTTCAAACTATTAAAGCAACAAGGCAGCGAAGAAGCGCTAAAGTCATACAGGGAAAAAAATAAAATATGCAAAGATAGGATCAAAATTGCCACTTGGAGGCGGAAAGACTGATCGCCAAAGAGAGCAATAACAACCCGAAACTATTTTTCAACTATATTAACAGCAAAAGGATTTGCAGGGAGAGCACTGGCCCTTTAACAAATAATGCGGGGGAAATCATTGAAGATGATGGAGGGAAGGCAAATCTATTAAAGTTTCTTTTCAAGTGTATTCACAAACGAAAAGAAAATACCACACGAGATACAGGGGAATAAAATAAACCCCTCGCAAAATATGTCATACCTAACGCAAGAGGAAGTGCGGAACCGATTAAAGAAGATTAAAATCGATAAATCGCCAGGCCCAGATAGAATACACCCAAGGGTACTAAGGGAACTAAGTGATGAGATAGCTAGGCCGCTATACCTAATATTTCCAGACACTATTAAAACCGGTGTTGTACCATTGGATTGGCGAATTGCCAACGTGGTTCCAATTTACAAAAAGGGGACCAAAAGTGAGCCTGGTAACTACTTCCCGGTAAGTCTCACTTCAGTAACGGGAAAAATTTTCGAGAGGATTCTGAGAGACGCCATCAATGAGCACCTCAAGGAGAATGAGGGAATAACTCCTCACCAGCATGGATTCATGAAGGGTCGCTCATGTCAGACAAATCTGATCAGTTTCTACGATGAAGAAAGCTCTAGGCTGGACCTGGGAGAATCTATTGATCTCGTATATCTGGACTTCTCTAAAGCATTTGACACCGTGCTGCATAATAGGCTAATATACATAATGAGACCGCTCGGATTTGGTGAAAACTTGTGTAATTGGGTAAAAATTGGCTCAATGATAGACAGCAGAGGGTGGTAATAAATGGCTCATACTCTGATTGGGCCACCGACGCTAGCGGGGTGCCACAGGGTTCAGTATTGGGCCCCATTCTGTTCAATATATTTATCAGCGACCTGATAGAGGGGCTGCACAGCAAAATTTCAATATTTGCAGATGACACAAAATTATACAATATAATAAATACAACGGAGCACAATTTGCTGCTACAAACGGACCTAGATAAGCTGGGGGCTTGGGCAGAAAAATGGCAAATGAAGTTCAATGTTGATAAATGTAAGGTTATGCACATGGGCAGCAAAAATGGATGTTACCAATATACACTTAATGGGGCACTGCTAGGGAAAAGTGATATGGAAAAAGACCTGGGGGTACTAGTGGATTGTAGACTAAACTGAAGTAACTAATGCCAATCAGCTGCTGCAAAGGCAAATAAAGTTTTGGGATGCATTAAAAGAGGCATAGGGGCGAAGGACGAGAACATTATCCTTCCATTATATAAGGCACTTGTCAGGCCCCACATGGAATACTGTGTACAGTTCTGGTCACCGGTGCTGAGGAAAGATGTTACAGTATTGGAAGGGGTTCAAAGAAGAGCGACTAAGCTAGTACATGGAATGACGAGACTAGAATACCCAGAGAGGCTATCAAAATTGGGACTATGTACTCTAGAAAAAAGAAGGTTAAGGGGCGACAAAATAACCATGTATAAGTACATGAGGGGATGAGGGGACAATACACGGATCTCTCCCAGGATCTGTTAATACCCAGGACTACGACGGTAACGAGAGGGCATCTGCTTCGATTAGAAGAATGCAGGTTTCATCACCAACATAGAAAATGGTTCTTTACTGTTAGTGCAGTTAGACTGTGAAACTCTCTGCCTGAGGACGTAGTGATGGCAAAATCCATAGAGAAGTTTAAAAGAGGACTTCATGTCTTTCTGGAGAGGAAGGATATTATAGGCTATAAATCTAAGGTTATTTGTTAATCCGGGTATACAGGCAGGTAGGAACTATTAGGGGTTGATCCAGGGAACAGTCTGATTGCCATTAGGGAGTCGGGAAGGAATTTTTTTCCCCAAAAGGGCTAATTGGCTTCTGCTCTTGGGGTTTTTTGCCTTCCTCTGGATCAACAAAACAGGAGGCTAAACAGGCTGGACTAGATAGACATTGTCTTCAGTCAGCCTTACGAACTATGTTACTATGTTACCTTGGTTTAAGATGATAATCCGTCGGAAAACAATTGGTGAAATCCGAAACCCATGAAAACCGAGGTAATTATTTCCATATAAATCGCTTACATGTAATGGGAGTTGTGTGCAGCCTGCACACCTCTATCATATAATGTATGACTTTTATAACCCCATGACTCTGCTACAGATCAATCACACTTCATAACACTGGGTAACCTACAGCACAACCTAACCCGCTGTATTCCATATTGCCTCTGACTGGCTGGAACTTCTTCAAACTTTCACTTTGTGAGACTCTGGGATTTGTAGTCTTAATGGACGCCAAGTGTCTTTTCAGAACACTAATATAAACTACAACTCCCAGAGACCCACACAATTGAAAGTTCCAGCCAATCAGCGGCATTATAGAATACAGCAGGTTAGGTTGTTCTTTAGATTGTCCAGTGTGTTTGATCAGTAGCGGAGTCATGGAGTTATAAAAGTCATACATCATTTTATATTAGAGCGACATAAGCAGTGCATTCTTGAAGCATACTTTATAAAAATGGCTGAGAAGAAGAAATGCTATCAATATTCAAATGAATACTTGAAATACGGATTTATTCCTTCTCCTCCAAACGGACAGCTTCCCTTGTGCCTTGTGCATGAAAAGGCATTTTGGAATGAAGCTATGAAGCCTTCGAGACTGAGTGATTACATTGCAAAAATGCATTCAGACAAAGTGGGTAAGCCCATTTAATCTTTCCAAGGTTTAAAGTCAAAGTTTGAGAACCGCAGCACTGTAAGCAAAATCTGCTTTCAATGCTAACAAAGGCCTTCTAGCTTCCTATAAAGTCTCTTTATTAATAGCGCAGTGTGATAAATCCCATACTATTCTGGATACACTTGTGTTACCCGCAGTTAAAAATATTGTCAGTATTATGCTGGGGCCTGACACGTGTGCCATGGTGAAATCGATTCCTTTGAGTAATGACACTTTCAAGAAGAATTGACGAGGTGGCTGCTGATGTGGAAGAAATGCTTTTGGACATGTTAAAGAACACAGAACTTGTAATGCAAATTGACGAGTAAACAGTTGGAGACAATGAAGCCTTGCTGCTAGCTTATGTTCGTTTCCTTATTCGGAATGAAGAGGTAGTGGAAGAACTGTTGTTTACCAGACATTTAACCACCAACACGAAATGCCCCTCTACATACAAAGGAGTGAAAGAATTTTTCCAAGAAAAAAACATCCCTTCAACAAATGTACTTGCCCATTTAAAATCTGCTACACCTGGCATAACGGCAGTCCACTGTGTGATCCATCAGCAGCACCTTGTTGCTAAACATTTATGTGAGAGATTGCATGATTCTCTGCGCTATCTAATAAATGCTGTTAACAAGATAAAAGTGCACTCTATGAACGAACATCTTTTCCGCAAGCTCTGTCAAGACCACGACGAAGAATTCAAACGTCTACTCTTACACACCAAAGTGAGGTGGCTGCCAAGAGGAAAGTGCTTATGACGCTTTTACGAACTTTTTGACACAGCAGTCAAGTTTCTTCGGCCGATTGACCCAAGCCTTTGGGATGCAATTGAACTATGACATCTTGATGTTGCCTATCTCGCAGACATATTTGACAAACTCAACGAGGTCAACACAAACCTACAAGGAGACAAAATGAATTTAATTAAGACTAAAGGTATAATCTCTTCCTACATTGCCAAACTGGACCTACACACCAATAACCTGAGTCAACGTGAGCTTTGTCAGTTTCTGAGTCTTCAAGAAATTGCACGCGAAAATGAAGACAAACTTCAAGATGCAGACTTAGATGTTTTTGGTTTTGTTTACATCTCAAACGAGCCAAAGAAGACATGCAAACTAGGTTTCATGATCTATGTACCCTTGAAATACTAACATGGGTACTCAATCCATTTTCAGCAAACGCAGGAGAATTTCATCCCAGATTACAAGAGCAGTTGATTGACTTGAAGCACGCTAGCAAAGCCCAAGCACATCATTTTGCTTCGGGACGGCGCATGCGCGGGACACGTCACCGACGTCATCCTGCGCATCCACCAGGCCGAAGAAAGAAGATCCGGCCGCGACGCTGAGAAGATGACGCGGCAGCGAAGGAAGTATCCGGAGCGTGCGAGAGGTAAGTTTATTCTGATTTATTCTTATTTTCAGCGCTCATGTCCGCGGGGCAGGAGGGACCCGCTACGGATTCTCCATGGAGAATCCGTAGCGGGCCTGATTTTCCCCGTGGACATGAGGCCTAACTATACCTGCCACTGAAGGTGTTAAACGAGGAAAATTGGGTTTTACGTTGTGGTTTTTTTTGCCTTCATCTGGATCAACACTGGAAAATAGGCTAAACTGGATGGATATATTTCTTTTTCTAGCCTTACAAACTATATTACTATTTTAATACTATATCTATACCACCTAAATAACAGTTTAACCCCTCCATGTTGGCCATATATCTATATACGTCCTAACTGCACATACCCTATGCAGTTGGAAGGCATTGTATATAGATGTTCACAGTATGTGCTATGTATGGAGTGGGCTCAGGAGCTGAGCCCCCTACATACACAGCGGGTATGCCAACACCTACCAACAGCTGCGATCAGAGATCATTTTGATCATGGCTGTTAACCCTTTAAATGCTGTCAATTCTGACAGCAGTATTTAAATGTCTCAATCGATTGGGATTTAAGTGTCCTTAATGCCCCCAGCGATTAAATTTTGTCTGAGCTGTCATGGATGTTTGCCCATGAAAACCACTTGTCACCTGTTCTCATTTTAGGATATGCAATTATTACTAATGGGTATGGTTCACAGAAATTGGAGGAGAAAATACCAATTCCCTTTTGAGATTTAATTTGCCTTTTAAGAAAAGTAGTGGCTGCAGAGGAAAGAGTCAGTGTAGGAGTTTGAAATTGGATAATAAATAAGCAGGCTTGTAAATATTTATAGAAATCTGTTCTCTGTAGTGCATAATGAAGAGAAATATCTGAAAAGCTATGAAAAGTGTTTTCCTGAAACAAGTCCTCTACATGAGTTATGCCTGCCTAATCCAGGTGTTTAGGGAAATATCGGGAATCATGATCTCAAAAGAGCGGCATACAATGCCTTGCAAAAGTATTCACCTCTCTCATGTTTTTCCTTTTTTGTTACATTACAGCCTGGAATTAAAATGGACTGTAATTTGGATTTTATGTAATGGACCTGACAACATAATCCAAATTGTTACAGTGGAATGGAAAAACATTGCTTAAAAATACAAGATATAGAGCAAAAATACTTTAAAGACAAAAATACATAAATAAAAACTGAAATGTTCTCAGTGCATATGTATTTACCCTGTTTGCTATGATATCCTTTATAAGGTCTTAACTTCACAAGTCACATCATTAGTTAAATAAAGTTACCCCTGTGTGGGATCAAAGTGTCACATGATGTCCCCATAAATACATTCCGAAAGGCCTGTGATTCTGCAAAACCACTAAGCAAGCAACATGAAGACCAAGAAACAGGTCAGAAACAAAGTTGTGATGAAGTATGGATGAGAATTGAGTTATATTAAAATATCCCACATTTTGAACATCCCATGCAGCATCATTAAATCCATTGTAACACTATGGAAAGAATCTGGCACAACTCACAGAATGGGCAAGGAAAGCATGAATTAGAGACTCAACAAAAATACCAAACGATAGCTCTGAAGGAGCACCAAATATTCACAGTGGAAGTAAAGCAAGTGTAGGCAGCGTCAATGTTGCAAAAATATTACAAAGGACAAATCTTTATTCCTGAACGGTCAATGGTCAGCGACGTTTCGAGTCCTACATGGAGTCCTTATCAAGTCTTTACATCCTTACATTTGGCGTGCATTGGATGTCGTTCCGCCATGTGTGGGTTTTCTGCTGAGTGCTGCTGACAAATTTCGCTTTTGTAAATATTCACAGTGGAGATAGAAGTATCTGTACTTAGGACCACAAAAAGCCGTACACCCATTGAAGATTTACAGGGAAAGTAGCCAGATTAAAAAGCCACTGCCTAAATAAAAACATAAGAAAACACTTTTGTGATCCACCAAATAATTTATGGCAAACTACGAAACATATGAAAGAAGGTTCTCTAGTCAGATTACACTTTAAAGCAGGACTATTTGGCTATTATGCGAAACGCTATGTGTGGTGCAAACGTAATACTTCCTATCACCCCAAAAACACCATTCCCACAGTAAAGCATGGTGGTGGCAGCATCACGCTGTGGGGATGCTTTTCATCGGCAGGGACTGGAAAACTAGTCAGGATTGATGAAAAGATGAAGGAATTGGTGCTATTTTGCCTGAAAGAATAGTATGGGAGAAGTCTTCTACAGAAATACTGTACATGAGTGGGTGGAGGTCTTATAATTTCAGAAAGGATTTCCAATATTAAAACATAAATTAGAGGGGATAGTAGACATTCCTGTCTTGTGCCATTGCCTATGAATAAGAGTTTAGAAGAGCATGTGCATAAATGAATGTGGCCCCATGATTAGCACTGCTGGGGTCCTATCTTCAAATCCCATCAAGGATAATATCTGCATGGACTTTAAAAAACTCCATATTGATATTTCTCTTGGATAGATTTGAACAAGAATAATAAACACAAAGAGAACATAAAACATCTATCCAGATGTTGCCCTGGTCAGATTTAGGAGGGGGGAGGGGTGAGAAGGGGAGAAGGTAAGGAGGGAGGAGGAAAAGAGGAAGGGGCAGAGGGGGAGAGGAGGGGAGGAGAAAAGGAGGAGAGGAGAAGCAAAAAAAATCAACACAAAAGTAACATACAAACTACATGCAGATGTTTTTCTTAGTCAGATGTGATCCTAAAATCCCAGCGCTACTAGACAACAGTGGTAGCCACTGAGCAACCAAGCTTCTTCTTTCTTCCTTCTCCTGATATTTCCTTCTCATAAGGAGTAAGAGAAGGAAAATAAGGACAATAAACTATTCTTAGTCTCCTTCATCTCCTACTTCTTCTCCCCATCCTCCTTCTACATCTTCATCTCCTACTTCTCCACCTTTTCTCTTCCTTCTTCTCCTTTGGGGAAGAGGAAGAAGCGCAGAAAGAAGAAGAAGGAGGAGAAGGAAGAAGAAAAAGCATGGCAGCTCAGTCATTAGCACTGTTGTCTAATACTACTAGGTTTCTAGGTTCAAGTCTGACCATGGACTGTGTATGTTCTCTTTGTTTTTCTCCTGTAGATGGTGGCTCCATTGTCAGTACTGCTGAAGTTTTAGGTTCAAATCTGTACAAGGGCAACATCTGGATGGAGGTTTTAAATTCTCTCTGTCGTTATTGTTCGTGTTCTCCCCAGAACCGCCTCCACTACACCACTTTAGGGACCTTCTAAAAGGCAAATTAGTGCACCTGAAGCCATCCACGTGATATCTGCGCAAACATGGAAAATGCTGCGATTTTTCCTCCGCGAGCGGAAAATTGCAATTGATTTCCACTCATGCAGAGGAAAAAGTGATTTTCAATAGCATGTTAATGGCCAGTATTTGCTGCGAAATCTTGAGGCGGACGCCTGCTCCGGATTCCGCAATGCAAATCTGCCCATGTGCAGGCGGCCTTAGTCAGGGTTATTTAACTTTGGTGTTCTAATTAAAATTTTAGAGAAATTAATTTTTGCATATGTATTTTCTTCAGTTTTGAGAAGTGATAATTACCTGTAGTTAGCAACCTGGAAGAGGTATTTGCTTTGTTTAGTAATAGTGGCTATCATGGCTTGGAACATTTCTTTATGGAGCATTTTGTGTTTGCAAAAACGGATTTTTTTTTTCTGTGAGTGGTCCATATGTCCTTTCTGTACTTGTGATATCTGCTTTTCAGCTACACAAAAAAAAATAAACAGGCCTAATTAATTTTTTTATGCATCAATGAATCCATTTTCTTGCATCACCAATGATTTCAGTGAGCGAGTCTCGTGAGTCACATGAAGACCATGTGATCATGTGAATAAACTAATGTGTGAATTTGCACATTGACTATTATGGGTTTGTGTGCTGTCAGAGGCTAGACTATTGTAGACTCAGATAGGACATGACCTGAAAATATGCTTAATAAGATCTTTTAGACAATTTCTGTTAACATGATTGATAACTAATGTGCTAACTAGCAAAAGTGTAAATAATTTTAATTACTAAAAAAAATGTTCTTGTGCTGAAAAATGCCTCCAAAGTGCTGACCACTCAGAGTCTCTCTAACTTGCTGTTCACTGCCTGTCAAGTTAAATCTGTCTCTAGTAACAGAGAGACCAAGATGTAACACAATAAGTAGATGTGGATGTTGTTTCATGTTGCGTATAGAGGTAAGGAACACTGACACTATGAGCCCCGGTGCAAACAGTGTATATGGGCCCCATACCCCTTGCAATCACCATGTAATGGTCAAAGAATATTTCTATACAGTGACAGTGATTGCAATGCAGTTACCTACAGTGATCATAGGTAACATCCTTTCTGACTGGAGTTGCCCACTTTCCTTCTTTCTCTCTATCTTGATCTAGACAAACATCAAAACATCTTCCACCTACAACTCATCTCTGCACACTCTCTCCATTCTCAATGCCCTTTACTGCAACAGTGTGTCCTCTGTGACTGCATCAATTAGTAATGTGCCATCCATGGCCTGAGAATGGGATAGCAGAGACTCAATTTTCCTACTTAGAAATAGTGGCTCCTCTCTGCTCAAATACGTAATAGTGCCCTCTATGTAACCCGACTCATCTGCCTGTCTTCTGCTTTCAGCACAGTATGTAGGGGAGGAGTCAGGTTATGGTGGTGTCCATGGTGTTTGGCAGTAGCTTGTAAGTACAGAAGATTTAGCAGCTGCTGATGGCCTAGTGGAGTCTGCCAGTGGGTGGGTCTACTTGGCTCCAGGCCCCCTTCTCATTCTGGGCTCTTGTGAAGCTGAACTGACTACACATGTGGATGTCCACCCTTTCATAGCAGTCCATGAGTGGGAAGAGGAAGCTGCATCAGTAGGGATAGAGACTCACAGACTTGGCTGCAGCTTATAGTAAGTGAGTACTGAAAATCTGATAAGGTGAATAATCAATTCTATAGTTAAGGGCTTGCAGTTGGGCACTTGTACTTCCTTATGATAGGTTTATTTTTATTTATTGCTCCAAGAAGAACCTCAATAGCACTGGACAGGTACACAAGGTTTGATTCACTTATCTCTATTTAATGTTGACATTTTTAATATTATTTAATTTAACGCTCGATTAATTCCAGGGCATTGTACAAATAAAAAAGGGAGATTTAAGTACATTACATTGAAAAAAACAAGTACAATACATATGAATTTAATGAGTGACAGATTGATACAGATGATGAGAGATCCATGCTTGTCAATCTGTAAGAGAAGAAGTAAGGAGCCAATAGGTGATAACAGAAGATGCTCATATGGTACTGTCTTAGTAGCAGGGTTATAAAGGCTGTAGGCTTTCCTGAAGAGATTGACTTTCATGCTGTCTTTCAATGTTTTGAAGGTAGAAAAGAGCTTAATCGTTTGAGTAGTGAGATCCTGGGTATGACTGACACATGGCAAGAATCTTGGAAACAGTTGTGCAAGAAGCAGACAAGAGAAGAGCAAAGAAGGTCCTGCAATGATGTTTACAGTAGGCACACAGTATACACACAAAATTAGAAGTGCAGCCAATCGCATTATGGAGAAAATTGCAATATCATCGACACTCGGTTCTCATAGAAATAAATATGGAAACAAAAATGAAATGAGTTTTATTAACTATATAAAAAAAGGTAATAGGATGTGCAGCTAATTGCCTGTTTCCTATACAGAATTCATCCAGGGAGTGATGACTTCAGAGCGCAACCTGCTAATCGCTTATATAATGCTTTTCTAAAATCAGTATACCAAAGCATTATTGCCTGTCAGCAAAAAACTGACAGGCAATCTATTAGGGTGGATTCACACGAGCGTGTGCGTATAAGTACATAGGTGCGCACCCATGTACGCGCAAAAACACGTGCGTATGAAGGTTCATGCATTGCCTTCAATGGAGCCGCGGTTGCTGCCGGTGGCTCCATTGAAGGCAATGGTCTGCCCAGCACCCCTTTAAATATAAGCTCTTCCCTGAAAAACATCCCTTGCAGTGTAAAAAATAAATAAATAAATAAATAAATAAAAATATATATACTTACCTGCCCGCTGCTATCATGTCCTCCATGGAGATGAAGAACACATCTGCCACATGCGGCAGATGTTTTCTTCATCCCCGCAGGGAATACAGAATTCCCTGTTGCACCTGTCACAGATGTGACAGATACGGCAAAGGAGTTCTTCCTCCCCGCAGAATAAAGAATTAAAATCCCCTCCTGCTGAAAGAGCTGCTTCTAATTGGCTGAGGCGCTCTCGGCCCTTCATTGAGCTGTGATTGCATCATGGGGTGCTAATGGGGTTGACAGAAGGAGCCCCTAACTAACTGCCTAGATAGCACAGCATCTCAGGTTCAGAGTTACCTCCAATGCAGTAAGATGTTTATTGCTGGAGCCTGGTGGGCAGAGAGCAGCGGGGAACCCGTAAAGCAACAGCACAGGCACATCAGGGAATTGATAAAGGGAGTAATACTCCATCTCTAAGTTTATAACATTGTAAACTTTTAGTGGAAAAAATTTAATGGGGCTGGCCAACACCTTTAAGGATGGAATCATAGGTTCCATGGGGTTTATTTACAAAAACTGTGTAAGGGCTCCCGCCCACTGGCGTTTTTTAACGCTGCGATATCGCTGCATTTTTTTTCAATGGGACTTTCTAATGTTAAAATTGCATCGCACAAAAATCGCAAAAGCACAAATTTTTGTGCGATGCGATTTTAACATTAGAAAATCCCATTGAAAAAAACAGCGATATTGCAGCGTTAAAAAAAACGCTAGTGGGTAAAAGCCCTAATAGTCAGTGTAAACCTAGACTAGATAGTCTTAACCCTTTCCAATCCACTGTCTGACGTCTGAAGACATTCTGATTGAAGGCTGTACAGCTCCGATGTCGGAAGACGTCCGGCAGGGTATTCTTACTGTATATTACTGGTCACTCTGTTGTCGGGGCTTCTCCAGCATGTCCCATACCGCAGTACTGGCTCTAGCCAGCAGCCATTGTATAATGGTGGAAAGGGAAAACTCCCTAGGAAACCCTGAATCCAAATTTGGATTGAAAAGGGTTAAACTAGATTTATTACAGTAACTCAGCTGAATGAAAAATGTATCAAATTGTAAGGCTGTCCAGTCTAACATTAGAATATGTTTTAGTTGGCCTAGTTGGCGCCAATATATGCATGGTGAATTTTTGATGCAATTTTGTCAGACACAAATAAAATAAAGTTTTAATAGTACATAAGCCCCATTGTTTGTGGAATTTTTTAAGCCTATTTTAGAACTGAGTTGAGAAATAAGTGAACATATAAAGGAAATACTGGTAATTATTTTCTCTTTTGAATCCATCCCTGCGGATGGATTCAAAAACCTGCATACAGAGATTTCTGTATTGTCCCCTGATATATCTTCTTTCTAAAATAAATAACCCCAATTTTAATAACTTCTTTGGATATTGTAATTGACATATTAAATTTATTAATTACGTTGTTCAGTTTTGAACCTGCTCAAGCTCTGATATGCCATTTTTCAGTATGAGTGCCCAAAACTGTACACTATGTACCATGTGTGGTCTGACCAGTGATTTGTAAAAAGGAAGAACACTGTTCTCATCATGTGCCCCTAGACCTCTTTTGATGCACTCCATGATCCTATTTGCTTTTGCAGCAACTGCCTGACACTGGTTGCTCCAGTTAAGTACACAGTTAACTAAAATAGCCAAGTCCTTTTCCATGTCACTTTTACCAAGTGTTTTCCCATTTAGTATGTAATGGTAATATCTATGTTAATGCACATAACCTTACATATATCAGTGTTAAATCTTATTCGACACTTTTCTGCCCAAACCTCCGGCTTATGCAGATCCATTTGCAACTGTATACTGTCCTCTCTTGTGTTAATTAATTTATATAGTTTTGTATAATCTGCAAATATTGATGTCTTACTGCACAATCCTTCTACGAGTTCATTAATAAATATATTACAAAGAATAGGACCCAATACTGCCCCCCTTGGTAACCCAGTGGTAATAGTCACCCAATTAGAGTATGTACCACTTATTACCACCCTCTGCTTTCTATCACTAAGCCAGTTAGTTATGCACTTAAACATATTCTCACCCAGACCAAGCATTCTCATTTTATATACCAACCATAGCACAGTATCAAACACTTTGTAAAAATCAAGATTTACAAGTTCTAGTGACTCTTCCTGGTTCAGTCTAAAACTTATTTCCTCGTAGAAGCTGATCAGGATGGTTTGACAAGAGCAATCCCTCATAAACCCATGCTGATTCAGAGTTATACAGATATTTTCATTGACATACTCCAGGAAAGCGACTCTTAGAAACCCCTTAAACAATTTACTCACAATAGAAGTAAGAATTACTGGCCACTAGTTTCAAGGATTATTTTTTGACCCCCTTTTTGAATATTGGCACATCATGCACCAATACAGTTGAACATACCCCATCACTGTAGAATAAATAAAAGAAACAGCCGTCTATCACATTGCTTGATTCCCTTAGAACCCGGGGATGTATGACATCTGGACCAGATGATTTGTCAATTTTAATCTTTTTAAGGCTCTCCACTTTTTCCAGGGTTAGACTAGTGACATTGTGTGGATATTTTACTTTATAACTACACATTTCACCTGATATTTCATTTTCCTGAGTGAATACACTGGAGAAAAAACTTTAATAGCTTTGATTTCTACTCATTATCCTCTCCTTTTTTTCCTTACATTATTTTTTAAAGGGTCAACACTTTCAGTATTAATCTTTTTACTATTCATATAGTTAAAGGACAGTTTAGGGTTAGTTTTACATTGAGCACTATGTAGTGAATGCAGGAAGTGGCAGTGCCATTTCCTGCATGGGACCCAGCGATCATGTGATCGCTTGTGACCACCAACATGTTAGAGCAGCAGGGTTTTAGCAGACTCTAGACCAGCTCTGACAGTGACTACTTTCACACTAAGGAGATGTTTCTCCTGTAACAAGGGCTCATATGGATGCTCAACTTACAATGGAAAGCCTCATTCAGACGAGTGTGCTTGATTGTGCGCCTATTCGCATGAAAAAAAAGCTCTGCTCGCATTAGTGAAAACGTGTGAATGGGCAAAGTTTCATATGCCCGTTCACTGGAGCAGCTGTGCTTGGAGAAGGGCAGCTGTTCTACGAAGGTCCCCTCATCACTGAACACTGTGACAGCACTGTCACAGTGTTTAGTGATGATGGGAATCTCTGCGGGGATGAAAGAATCCGCTTTCACAGCTGTTACAGCTGTGGCAGAGGACCGCGATGCTATCCCATTGCTTTCAGTGGGGCAGATAGATATTTGTCCAGCCTTTGTTTGAACACTTCCATTGAAGAACTCACCACCTCCCATGGTAACCTGTTCCACTAATTTTCATCCTCACATTCAGAAAGCTTTTTCTAATATCGAATTTGTCTCCTCCCTTTCAGTTTCATTCTATTGATCCTAGTCTTTCCTTGTGAAAATGAGAACAGGGCTGATCCCTCTGCACTGTGACAGCCCTTCAGATATTTGTATACAGCTATTAAGTCTCCTCTCAGCCTTCTTTTTTGCAAGCTAAAGATTCCCAAATCCTTTAACCATTCCTCATAGGACATGATTTGCAGACTGCTCACCATCTTGGTAACTTATCTCTGAACTTGCTCCAGTTTATCTATGTTTTTTTTTTTAAGTGGGGTGCCCAGAACTGGACACAGTATTCCATATAAGGTCTGAATAAGGAAGAGCAGAGGGGGATAATTACCTCACGTGATCTAGACTCTATGCTTCTCTTAATACATCACAGAATTGTATTTGCTTTTTTGGCTGCTGCTTCATATTGTTGACTCATGTTCAGTATATGATCTGTTAGTATACCCAAGTCTTTTTTACATGTGCTGCTGCTTAGTCCAATTCCTCCCATCCTGTGTGTGTTTTTATTTTTCTTGCCCAGAAGTAGGACTTTGCATTTCTCCTTGTTAAATACCATTCTGTTAGTCACCGCCTACTGTTCAAGCTTTTCTAGACCTTTTTGAATACTCTCTCTCTCTTCCCTAGTGTTATCCTAGCTTTGTGTCGTCAGCAAATTTGATCAGTTTCCCATGCAATTCCTCCTCCAGATCATTTATAAAAATGTTTAACAATACTGGGCCTAGGACAGAGCCTTGTGGTACCCCACTTGATACATTCTTCTACTTGGATGTGCAGCCATTTATGACCACTCTTTGAGTACGATCACTTAGCCAATTGTGAATCCACCTAACCGTTGCTTTGTCAATGCTATATTTGGTAATTTTTTCAATAAGTATAGTATGGTCAAGATATACAATATTCACCACATTTTCCTGATCAACCCAGTCGGTGATTCTGTCATAGAAGGAAATTAGATTCGTCTGGCATGATTTGTTTGTTACAAACCCATGCTGGCTCCGGTTAATTACTCAATTTTTATCCAAGTACTTGCATACATGCTGTTTAATAATTTGTTGAAAGATCTTTCCCAGTATAGAAGTCAGGCTCACAGGTCTGTAGTTTCCTGGATCCACCTTTTTCCCTTTTTTGAAGATAGGGACAACATTTGCCTTTTTCCAATCTTTTGGGACTTCTCCTGTTCTCCATGAATTTTCAAAGATTATGGTCAGTGGTTCAGCAATTACGTCTGCAGCTTCCTTTAGTATTCTAGAATGTAATTCATCTGGACTTGGAGACTTGAATTCATTTAAGTTAGCTATGTGTTCCCTAACCATCTCTCTGCTTATAGATAGCCTGCATTCTTTTATTCCCCCAACAGCACAGGCAAGATCAGTTGATATTATATCTACTTAGATATTCCCCCTCTTTTTATCTGCTAAAAACATATTTTTCTTCTTTTTTAACATGTGCGTAAGTTCTGTGTTAATCCATTCTGGTCTCTTTAACTACTTCCCATTCTTCCTTCTTTCAGGGATTGTTAATAGAGATGAGCGAGCACCAAAATGCTCAGGTGCTCGTTACTCGGCACGAAATTATCGCGATGCTCGAGGGTTCGTTTCGAGTAACGAACCCCATTGAAGTCAATGGGCGACCCGAGCATTTTTGTATTTCGCCGATGCTCGCTAAGGTTTTCATGTGTGAAAATCTGGGCAATTCAAGAAAGTGATGGGAACGACACAGCAACGGATAGGGCAGGCGAGGGGCTACATGTTGGGCTGCATCTCAAGTTCACAGGTCCCACTATTAAGCCACAATACCGGCAAGAGTGGGCCCCCCCCCTCCCAACAACTTTTACTTCTGAAAAGCCCTCATTAGCAATGCATACCTTAGCTAAGCACCACACTACCTCCAACAAAGCACAATCACTGCCTGCATGACACTGCGTTGCCACTTCTCCTGGGTTACATGCTGCCCAACCCCCCCCCCCATCCCCACAGCGCACACCAAAGTGTCCCTGCGCAGCCTTCAGCTGCCCTCATGCCACACCACCCTCATGTCTATTTATAAGTGCGTCTGCCATGAGGAGGAACCGCAGGCACACACTGCAGAGGGTTGGCACGGCTAGGCAGCGACCCTCTTTAAAAGGGGCGGGGCGATAGCCCACAATGCTGTACAGAAGCAATGAGAAATATAATCCTGTGCCACCGCCATCAGGAGCTGCACACGTGGGAATAGCAATGGGGAACCTATGTGCCACACACTATTAATTCTGTCAAGGTGTCTGCATGCCCCAGTCAGACCGGGCTTTTTAATTCATAGACACAGGCAGGTACAACTCCCTATTGTGAAGTCCCTGTGGACCGACAGCATGGGTGGCTCCCTGGAACCCACCGGCGGTACATAAAAATATCCCATTGCATTGCCCAACACAGCTGAGGTAGTAATGTCGTGCTTAATGCAGGTGGGCTTCGGCCCACACTGCATGCCCCAGTCAGACTGGTAATATGTACCTTAACAGTAACCTCGTTGGTGGTAATGTGGTGGTGACTGCGGACCTGGTAGCGCGGTTTTATGTAGTTGGTTTTCGGAATGTGGCCAGGATTAAGTGGGCCGTGGCGGGGGGATGGTGGTGGTGCTCTCTTGTTGTGTCGTTAAAGGTGAAATTCTTGGACTGCCACCAGACGGACCAATGCAAAGGTATTTGCCAAGAATGTTTTCATTGTTGGAGGAGGAGGGGGATGTTTTGGAGGCACTATGTGTCCTCTACATGTGTCCGTGGTTATATGCACCTTAACAGTAACAGCGTTGGTGGGAAATGGCCTCGCCGCCATCATGTCTTTGTGAAGCCTCTGTTTCCACACCCCAGTGACATACCATTAGCAGCGGTATAGGCAGAGCCCAGAATTATTAACATTTCAGCGGTAGCATTAGGGACAGGCCCCACTAACATATCACTAGCAGCAGTATAGGGGGAGCGCAGTCTTAGTTCCATTTCAGTAATAGTAGCACTCAAGACAGGCCCCAGTAACATTCCCATTGCAGCAGTTTAGGGAGATAACAGTCTCTTTCACATTTCAGTAGCTGCAGTATAGACAAGGCCCCAGTTACATTTATGTAGCTAAAGTGTAGGCCAACCCCACACACCTTTCTGTACCGTGAGTGCAGGCGAAGAACATAGAAATTACTATGATTACACTGTAGGTGAGGGCCCAAAAAAATTGGTGTACCAACAGTACTAATGTACCTCAGAAAAAATTGGCCATGCCCAACCAAGATGGCAGGTGAAACCCATTAATCGCTTTGGTTAATGTGGCTTAAGTGGTAACTAGGCCTGGAGGCAGCCCAGTTGAACGAAAAATTGGTTCAAGTTAAAGTTTCAACGCTTTTAAGAGCATTGAAACGTATAAAAATTGTTTAGAAAAATTATATGAGTGAGCCTTGTGGCCCTAAGAAAAATTGCCCGTTCGGCGTGATTACGTGAGGTTTCAGGAGGAGGAGCAGGAGGAGGAGGAGGAATATTATACACAGATTGATGAAGCAGAAATGTCCCCGTTTTGGATGGTGAGAGAGAACGATGCTTCCATCCGCGGGTGCAGCCTACGTATTGCTTAGGTATCGCTGCTGTCCGCTGGTGGAGAAGAGAAGTCTGGTGAAATCCAGGCTTTGTTCATCTTGATGAGTGTAAGCCTGTCGGCACTGTCGGTTGCCAGGTGGGTACGCTTATCCGTGATGATTCCCCCAGCCACACTAAACACACTCTCTGACAAGACGCTAGCCGCAGGACAAGCAAGCACCTCCAGGGCATACAGCGCGAGTTCAGGCCACGTGTCCAGCTTCAACACCCAGTAGTTGTAGGGGGCAGAGGCGTCACCGTGGACGGTGCTGCAATCGGCTGTGTACTCCCTCACCATCCTTTTACAGTGCTCCCGCCAACTCAGCCTTGACTGGGGACCGGTGACACAGTCTTGCTGGGGAGCCATAAAGCTGTCAAAGGCCTTAGAGAGTGTTCCCCTGCCTGCGCTGTACATGCTGCCTGATCTCTGCGCCTCCCCTGCTACCTGGGCCGCGGAAATGCGCCTTCGGCCACTAGCGCTGTCGGATGGGAAGTTTACCATCAGTTTGTCCACCAGCGCCCTGTGGTATAGCATCATTCTCGAACCCCTTTCCTCTTCGGGAATGAGAGTGCAAAGGCTCTCCTTATACCGTGGATCGAGCAGTGTGTACACCCAGTAATCCGTAGTGGCCAGAATGCGTGTAACGCGAGGGTCACGAGAAAGGCATCCTAACATGAAGTCAGCCATGTGTGCCAGGGTACCTGTATGCAACACATGGCTGTCCTCACTCGGAAGATCACTTTCAGGATCCTCCTCCTCCTCCTCCTCCTCCTCCTCCTCTGGCCATACACGCTGAAAGGATGACAGGCAAGCTGCATCTGTACCCTCAGCAGTGGGCCAAGCTGTCTCTTCCCCCTCCTCCTCATGCTCCTCCCCCTCCTCCTCCTCCTCCTCCTTCTCCTCCTCTGGCCATACACGCTGAAAGGATGACAGGCAAGCAGCATCTGTCCCCTCAGCAGTGGGCCAAGCTGTCTCTTCCCCCTCCTCCTCATGCTCCTCCCCCTCCTCCTCAACGCGCTGAGATATAGACATGAGGTTGCTCTGACTATCCAGCGACATACTGTCTTCCCCCGCCTCCGTTTCTGATTCCAAAGCGTCTGCCTTTATGCTTTGCAGGGAACTTCTCAAGAGGCATAGCAGAGGAATGGTGACGCTAATGATTGCAGCATCGCCGCTCACCATCTGGGTAGACTCCTCAAATTTTCCAAGGACCTGGCAGATGGCTGCCAACCAGGCCCACTCTTCTGTAAATAATTGAGGAGGCTGACTCCCACTGCGCAGCGCAAGTTGGAGTTGGTATTCCACTATAGCTCTACGCTGCTCATAGAGTCTGGCCAACATGTGGAGCGTAGAGTTCCACTGTGTGGGCACGTCGCACAGCAGTCGGTGCACTGGCAGATTAAACCGATGTTGCAGGGTCCGCAGGGTGGCAGCGTGCGTGTGAGATTTGCGGAAATGTGCGCAGAGCTGGCGCACCATTCCGAGCAGGTCTGACAAGTGAGGGTAGCTTTTCAGAAAGCGCTGAACCACCAAATTAAAGACATGGGCCAGGCATGGCACGTGCGTGAGGCTGCCGAGCTGCAGAGCCGCCACCAGGTTACGGCCGTTGTCACACACGACCATGCCCGGTTGGAGGCTCAACGGCGCAAGCCAGCGGTCGGTCTGCTCTGTCAGACCCTGCAGCAGTTCGTGGGCCATGTGCCTCTTATCTCCTAAGCTGAGTAGTTTCAGCACGGCCTGCTGACGCTTGCCCACCGCTGTGCTGCCACGCCGCGTGACACCGACTGCTGGCGACGTGCTGCTGCTGCTGACACATCTTGATTGCGAGACAGAGGTTGCGTAGGAGGAGGAGGAGGGTGGTTTAGTGGAGGAAGCATACACCCCCGCAGATACCACCACCGAGCTGGGGCACGCAATTCGGGGGGTGGGTAGGACGTGAGCAGTCCCAGGCTCTGACTCTGTCCCAGCCTCCACTAAATTCACCCAACGTGCCGTCAGGGAGATATAGTGGCCCTGCCCGCCTGTGCTTGTCCACGTGTCTGTTGTTAAGTGGACCTTGGCAGTAACCACGTTGGTGAGGGCGCGTACAATGTTGCGGGAGACATGGTCGTGCAGGCCTGGGACGGCACATCGGGAAAAGTAGTGGCGACTGGGAACCGAGTAGCGCGGGGCCGCCGCCGCCATCATGCTTTTGAAAGCCTCCGTTTCCACAAGCCTATATGGCAGCATCTCTAGGCTGATCAATTTTGCAATGTGCACGTTTAACGCTTGAGCGTGCGGGTGCGTGGCGTCATACTTGCGCTTGCGCTCAAACTGTGGCGCTAGCGACGTCTGCACGCTACGCTGAGAGACATTGCTGGATGGGGCCGAGGACAGCGGAGGTGAAGGTGTGGGTGCAGGCCAAGAGACGGTACTGCCTGTGCCCTCAGAGGGGGGTTGGATCTCAGTGGCAGGTTGGGGCACAGGGGGAGAGGCAGTGGTGCAAACCGGAGGCGGTGAACGGGCATCGTCCCACCTTGTGGGGTGCTTGGCCATCATATGCCTGCGCATGCTGGTAGTGGTGCCTCCCCAGCTGATCTTGGCGCGACAAAGGTTGCACAGCACTGTTCGTCGGTCGTCAGGCGTCTCTGTGAAAAACTGCCACACCTTAGAGCACCTTGACCTCTGCAGGGTGGCATGGCGCGAGGGGGCGCTTTGGGAAACAGTTGGTGGATTATTCGGTCTGGCCCTGCCTCTACCCCTGGCCACCGCACTGGCTCGGCCTGTGCCCACACCCTGACTTGGGCCTCCGCGTCCTCGCCCGCGTCCACGTCCTATAGGCCTACCCCTCAGCATGGTGTATTACCAGTGATTTGATTTCCCAGGCAGGAAATAAATTGGCGCAAGCCTGCTGTTAAACTTAGCTGGCTGCGTATGATTTTTTTTAGGTTCTCCACCCAGCACACACGTACCCAGAACGCTGAGGACTGTCAGAGGCAGGCCAAATAGATTTTTTCCCCTTTTTTTTAAAGGAAAGGCCCACTGCGTATATTCAATCAATAATAAATGTGTTGTGGCCCTGCAATGTGTCACAGAACTGCAGTGTTGCAGAGTTATTAACTACAGCAGAGCGGTGATTTCCCAGGCAGGAAATAAATTGGCGCAAGCCTGCAGGCCAAATAGAATTTTTGCCCTTTTTTTTAAAGGAAAGGCCCACTGCGTATATTCAATCAATAAAATATGTCTTCTGGCCCTGCCTACACAATTCTGTCCCTGGAGTATTACTGCAGGGCGCAATGCTCTGCATGGCCGATTTGGAAAAAAAAAATGTGCAACACTGCTAACTGCAGCCTCCACACTACTGCACACTGTTAGATGTGGCCCTAAGAAGGACCGTTGGGGTTCTTGAAGCCTACACTAACTCCTAACACTCCCCCTGCCTAACCACCACTTCTGTCCCTGTAGTATTACTGCAGGGCGCAATGCTCTGCACAGCCGATTTGGAAAAAAAAAAAAAAGTGCAACACTGCTAACTGCAGCCTCCACACTACTGCACACTGTTGGATGTGGCCCTAAGAAGGACCGTTGGGGTTCTTGAAGCCTACACTAACTCCTAACACTCTCCCTGCCTAACCACCACTTCTGTCCCTGTAGTATTACTGCAGGGCGCAATGCTCTGCACGGCCGATTTGGGGGAAAAAAAAAAAAGTGCAACACTGCTAACAGCAGCCTCCACACTACTGCACACTGTTAGATGTGGCCCTAAGAAGGACCGTTGGGGTTCTTGAAGCCTACACTAACTCCTAACGCTCTCCCTACAGCAGCTCCGGCACCAGCAAAGGCCCACTGCGTATATTCAATCAATAAAATATGTCTTCTGGCCCTGCCTACACAATTCTGTCCCTGGAGTATTACTGCAGGGCGCAATGCTCTGCACGGCCGATTTGGAAAAAAAAAATGTGCAACACTGCTAACTGCAGCCTCCACACTACTGCACACTGTTAGATGTGGCCCTAAGAAGGACCGTTGGGGTTCTTGAAGCCTACACTAACTCCTAACGCTCTACCTACAGCAGCTCCGGCACCAGCAGCACTGTCCCTCAGCTATCTCACAAGGCATCTGAGGCGAGCCGCGGGAGGGGCCGACTTTTATACTCCAGTGACATCTGATCTCCCCAGCCACTCACAGCAGGGGGGTGGTATAGGGCTGGAACATCACAGGGGGAAGTTGTAATGCCTTCCCTGTCTTTCAATTGGCCAGAAAAGCGCGCTAACGTCTCAGAGAGGAAACTGAAAGTAACCCGAACATCGCGTGGTACTCGTTACGAGTAACGAGCATCCTGAACACGCTAATATTCGCCCGAGCATCAAGCTCGGACGAGTACGTTCGCTCATCTCTAATTGTTAACAATTGTGCTCTGAGAATCCCATTTCACAATACTTCTTGGACATTTCTGTCCTTAAGAACATCCAGCTATTGGATTTTTCCTACCCTGTTTCTGAGTTCATTAAAATCTGCCTTTCTGAAATCCAACCTAGAGGTCTGAATTTTCTCAGATCTTCCTCCCCTTTTTATCCAAAATTCAAGGATAGCATGATCACTGCCTCCTTTTAGGTCTGTTTCTTATAAATAAGTTGTATCCTTCAAGCCTTGTATTCCAATCATGTGTATCATTCCACCATATTTCCGTGATGCCTATGACATGATATTTCTCTTCCTGTGTTAGAAGATCCAATTCTCCTTGTTTGTTTCCCATGCTCTGTGCATTTGTGTAAAAACATTTTAGTTTGTGATCGGTGTCTTTTGCTCCTCTTCTTTCCCTCTGAATTTTTTGTCATTATTCCAGCAGAGATTGTGTAGCAAAACTAGCAGCATCTAATCACACAAGAGGAGTCTAGTATAAGTTTGGACTTGCTATTTATTCTTGCGAGCGTCACTACCTTATTTAGGATTCGGTCTCAGACATAGTCATAGGGGAGCTCTGCAGAGGAACTTTGAAAAAACAAAATGGAATCTCTCCACAGTAATCTTGCAGCAGTAGCATTCTCCAGCAGCAATGAGTGCAAGTCTGCTTGCAGCGTCACTCACTGCACATACCTCTGTTATAGAGACAGCCAACATTTTCCTTACACAGGTGTGTGTGGGTGTGTGTATATGTGTATATATATATATATATATTTTACACACACACACATATATATATGTGCATACATATATATAATATACGTATAACACAAACGGTAAAACAACATTGTGAAGGGTACATGGGTATCCCCCCTACATCTGATTAATGGTCTTGAATGTTTTTTGCTCCACCCTCAGGTTGTTATTAAGGGTCCAGTCATTGGTTGCTCCTTCTGTGACAAAAAAGTTGATGCCCTGTGCAATTGCCAAGCTTGGCCCAACTTTTTCAGAACAATACTTTAAGCCCCACTCCAGTCAGATTGCGTAGCATCATATGAGACCAATATAGAGAGGATTCACATACTATTCGTTGATCTTTTAGTTTCTCAGCATATTAAAAACAGAACATGGAGTTCTTAGTAACATTGTGATCAAATTGTATAGGCCCACTAGCCATGTCATGGCAAACTCTGTAGTGGGTCCCTACACTACTAGACGCAGTAAAACACAGCGACCCCTGCCACCACAACACAGCAGCCACAGAAGGAGCAACCCAGCTGCCCAACAGAACTACTGCTGCCAGGCTAACCCCATGACTCTGCGTCACGCACTTGTCATGCAGCAATGTACCATGTGAACAGGTCTAAAGAGCTTGCCTATCCAAATGATCCCAGGAACTAGACTGAGATCCCAGTAGGCAGAACATCCTTATGAAGTGTCTTGCTATCAATGTATAATATGTGGATGTGCAGACCATGCTTTTCTCCATATTGGTTTCTCATAGCATCATAACTGTGGAGTGAAGCATCCCCATTATTAAACAAATACATGACTGATCTACTCGAAGCCTGTGAGGGAACTTATTGCCTACCCAGGAAGTGTATTTATTATAGACTTTTTGAATCAATAAGTGCCATGACATTTTCTAGCTGAATATAGATATTTTGTGATGATTAAATAGTTTTTCAGACACTACTGAGCAAGCATTCAGAAAACGAGCCCTCACACAACTATGTAAAAAGTATTGGTAGCAGAAGATGGCTGCAGAAAATAATTCAATTTTTTTCTAAAGATATTTTATTGTATCATTGCAATCGTACTGACCCATTTTTGCTGCAGTGTATAAGCCATAGAAACAAGACCCCCCAAAGATGGTGGAATTGCAAGGTTTTTATTTCACTCCACTTAAAAAAAAATTAATATGGTAATTAAATACCATTGGAAGATATAAGCCCTCAGAAAACTACACTGATGGTTAAATAAAAGAGTTGTGATTTTTTAAAAGTGGGGAGGAAAAAGCGAAAATTCAAAAACAAAAAGGCTGTGTCCTTAAGGAGTTAAGGCACAAAATAGGCTGGTGACTAAGGAGTTAAATTACAGACAAGTGATCTTGCAATTGCAGCAGATTATCCTAGGGATTTTGGAATAAGGGAACTCGCTTTGACAATCACTTTATACGTCTTTGGTATACTGATGCACGGGACTGTTTCTAACTGATTTGTCTATGAAATGTAAATTCAGGGTTGTTTACAGCAGCCATGTCTGAATAGATGGAAAGTGAATATGCATGAAACAATAGTGCCATCTATAGGAATTTGTGAAGAACTATTTTAATGACAATAAAATGACTATATTACAGTGGATATAAAAAGTCTATACACCTGTTAAAATGTCATATACACCTACTTTTGTCATATTTAAAAATCTGACCAAGATGAATAATTTGAGATTCATTTAGGGCTCATGTCCACGGGCAAAATATGATTTAAGATCCGCAGCGGATCTCCCGCATGCGGATCCGCACCCCATAGGGATGCATTGACCACCCGCGGGTAGATAAATACCCGCGGATCGTCAATAAAAGGGATTTAAAAAAAAATGGAGCATGGAAAAATCTGGACCATGCTCCATTTTCGTGCGGGTCTCCCGCGGGGTCGGCTCCCGCGGGCTTCTATTGAAGCCTATGGAAGCCGTCCGGATCCGCGGGAGACCTAAAATAGGAATTTAAAGTATTTACCATCCGTAGCGGACCGGGAAGGTCTCCTCTTCCTCACGGCCGCATCTTCCTTGCTTCGGCTCGGCGGATGTGCCTGGCGCATGCGCGCGGCACGTTGACGACGTGCCGGCGACGTGCCGCCGGCGTCAGGAATTCATCCGCCGGCCGAAAATGAAGATCCGGCCGTGAGGAACAGCTGACCTTCCCGGTCCGCTACGGATGGTAAATACTTTTAAATTGCTATTTTCGGCGCTCATGTCCGCGGGGCAGGAGGGACCCGCTGCAGATTCTCCATTGAGAATCTGCAGCGGATCTGATTTTCCCCGTGGACATGAGGCCTTAGACTGTCAATTGTCTGTACAATTCCATTGAAAAACAAACTTTAGGGTAGAAAAAAAACAATAACAAAAATAAAATAATGTGGTTGGATGAATGTGAACACCCTCTTATATTTGGGGATTTGGTTGTGTTTAGAATTAGCCAATCACACTTAAACTCATCATATATAATAGTCAGTAAGAGAGGCGTAACTTAAAGCTCCTGGACCACAATGCAAGACCTGTAAGAGGGCCCCTAACTTTAATGCTTTATTCATAGTACTGGGCACCCTATATGGAGAAGAGAGGCCTTATGGGCCCACTAAGGTTCCTGGGCCTGGGTGCAAATGCAACCTCTATAGTTACGCCAGTGGTCAGTACTCCACTGCCATTATTTACAGTGATTCCGATTTACCCCATATAAAGTTCAGCTCTTCTAGCAGGATTTTCCTGACATTTTTTTTGTTGCATTTTTCAGCAAAAGCCATGGTCCATAAAGAGCTTACAGAACATCAAGCAGGTATGATTGTTGAAAGCTATCAGTCAGGAGAAGGGAACCAGAAAATTTCCAAGGCATTACATATAGCATGAAACATAGTGAAGACAGTCATCAAAAAAGTGGATTAAATAAGGGACAACAGTGATATTACCAAGAAATTGACATGCCTCAAAAACTGATGAAAAGACCAAAAGAAAATTGGTCCGGGAAGCTGCTTAGACAATATCACCGAGGCAGTGATGTCCTTTTATCAAAACAATTATTCACCGAAAGAACCAATAAAAATAAAATATAACCTTTATTTCAAAGCTGCTTAGAGGCCTACAGCAACAGTTTGTTGTCTTTCTGGTGCTCAAGTTCAACACATTGCAAATCGAGCTGACAGATTACTAGGAGAGGCTGGTGAGGATCTAGCAGTCATGGTACAGATTGGCACCAATGACAACATACCTTTTGGAATTATGGCCAACAAATTCTCTCTTGGTTTCATCAGACCAGAACACGTTCTACCACATATCTGACCTGATGTAAGTTTTGGCAAAACATAGCTGGGCTTGGATGCTTTTCTTTGTTAGAAAAGGCTTCTTGCCACCCTACCGCACAGCCCAGACATACAAAGAATACGAGAGATGGTTGTCACATGCACTACACAACAAGGGAGAAGGAATTACGAACAGTTCTAAACATTAGTCCATTTTGGCACAAAACCTTATGGCTTCTGCTAAAAAGCTGTAAATGAATTTCACATTTCAGCACAACAATGACCCAAAGCATACATCCAAATCAACAAAAGAATGGCTTCACTAGAAGATAAAAGTTTTGGAATGGCCCGGCAAGAGCACACACCTGAAACCCATTGAAGATCTGTGGGTTGACCTGAAGACGGCAGCACATACAAGATGCTCTCGTCATCTGAAAGATTCAGAGCACTTTTGCAAGGAAGAGTGGACAAAAATTGCAAAGTCAAGATGGGCCGAACTGATAGCCACCTACCCAAAAAGACTGAATACTTTCATAAAGTCAAAGGGTACATCAACAAAGTATTAGTTTTAAAGGGGTTGTCCCGCGAAAGCAAGTGGGTCTATACACTTCTGTATGGCCATAATAATGCACTTTGTAATGTACATTGTGCATTAATTATGAGCCATACAGAAGTTATCAGAAGTTATTCACTTACCTGTTCCGTTGCTGGCGTCCTCGTCTCCATGGTGCCGTCTAATTTTCAGCGTCTAATCGCCAGATTAGACGCGCTTGCGCAGTCCGGGTCTTCTTCTTTTCTGAATGGGGCCGCTCGTGCCAGAGAGCGGCTCCGTGTAGCTCCGCCCCGTCACGTGCCGATTGCAGCCAATCAGGAGGCTGGAATCGGCAATGGACCGCACAGAAGAGCTGCGGTCCACCGAGGGAGAAGATCCCGGCGGCCATCTTCAACCCGTAAGTAAGAAGTCACCGGAGCGCGGGGATTCAGGTAAGCGCTGTGCGGATTTTTTTTTAGGTCCCTGCATCGGGTTTGTCTCGTGCCGAACGGGGGGGCTGTTGAAAAAAAAACAACCCGTTTCGGCGCGGGACAACCCCTTTAAGTCAGTTTCAGACGGGCATGTTGTGAGCATTTATGCATGCGTAAAATCATCATGCGCTAAACACGGAGAACAAAACCCGTTGATTTCAATGGGTTCATTCTCATGAGCCCATTTTGCACACACATTTCATGCTCGCCCTCAAAAGATAGGTCTTAACTAATCGTTTAGCGCAGCAAAGGCCCCCATTGAAAGTCAACAGTAATGCGAAAATGCGTGCAACAAATGAACGAATATGTGTAAAGGTTTGTAAATTTGTTGACACCTGCAACCACCTGGCAGGTCACTATAAAGTATGCTTTCAGTTTATCAAGCTGCATTGTAGTACTTTATTCATCTAAACATGTTAAACTGGTGCATGTATCCAGAGTTGGTCTTTGAGAAAAAATGACCTTTCTGGCAGTTATCACACAGTGGCTGGCCCCTGTTATGTGTTAATGTATGTATTCTGACAACATAGACACACCAAAACATGCTTGCTGACAGCTATTGCATGGCTTTCATACAGTATGCTGGCATGTAGTTTCTTACAATGCCTAAAAGCAATAGTGCACCAGCAAACAGTAGGGCGCAAAAAATACACAACAGGGCCCTTTACCTTGTAACACAAATGAAAAAATGGGATGAACTGCAGGTTGCAGTACTGCAGGAATCTTACAGCTGGGAGAATGCCTGTTAACAACCTACAGTACAGCAACCTCCAGTTCATCTCGCTTTCTCATCTTCTCATTCAAAACGCTCCTTCTCCAGAATAGTCCACCAAGGAGGGCCAAGGATAGGAAGGAGATCACCAGAAGAATATTAGACTCCACCTTGAAGATCGTCTACCTGCTGACTGGAGAGTGCATTCCCAGTGAGTACTGAGGAAGAGGTTCACATACCTCAAAATGCATATACAAACTGGTTGCAATAATAAAATGAGATCATTGTTAGGCAAAAAATGATCTCAATAATTTAGACTACGTTTGTAGGTTGCGCCACATGCACCACTCCAAAATGTTTTTGTTTTTAAGCCTTGTTTGTTGTTCTATATGCTTACCCATTAGGTATAACATTATTAAGGGTGGGCTGCAGCTTCTAGAAACAAAAATATGTTTTCACCTTATCACTGCAATCAAGCTCTCTACTTCCACTTCACGCCTTCTCTTTTTGACCAGGGTTGGTCCACCTTGTTTACTTCTATTATTCAACACTGAAACATACAAGTTTTGACACACAGCACATGGTTTTCAGTTTAAATGTAGAAAATTACAATTTGGTTTAATATTGTCTTTATTTATTATGGCCTAATTTGTGGGGGAGACCAATAGCAAGGTACTGGTTAATAATTAGGCAAACTTGTAGACACCTTTGTAAATTTGCTAAAGTGACAACCTTAATTACATAAAAACAAAAGCTTATGAAGTTTGCAAAATTATTTTAAGCTTGCAACCCACATCAAGGGTCCTTGTTGTCTTGTGAGGCCCTATCTAAACATGTGCCAATAAGTAACTAGCTATAAACAAAAATGAAAGCACAGCCGACTTTTAAAAAAAATACGCTGTTTGGAGTTATCAGTTGCCGCCTCAAACAGAGGAACTGCTTCCTGAGGACTCAGAAAGTAGTCTGTGAAGATGTCACTGACTTGGAGAGCAGATGCTGCTGGTCTTCCATGCAGCATGGGATTATCTGACACTTCTGTTGGGAGAGTTGTAGGATGAGCCTTTTCTGCATTCCAACCAGCATCGTTGTCGGGCAAAAATGATGCAGGAGCACGCAGACTCTAATTACCGCACACACATTGTCAGGATTCAGCTGAAGCATGCTGTGGAAAACTCTCCACTTGTTGGTGAGAATCCTAAAGGCACACTCTACGAAACGGCTGACACAGGGGAGTCGGTAATTAAACATCTGTTTCCTGGAGTCCATATCTCTGTGAGCAAAGGAATGCAGTACATGAGTTGACAAGCCAAATCTCTCATTGGCCACAAGGACAAATGGGGCAGGTGGACCTGACAGGGAAAGCTGGTTGTCCTAAAGCTACTGATCCATTCTGGAAGACCTGAAAATGCGAGCATCCGCAGCGCTTCCATAGGCTCTGATATCCACAATTAGAAATCTATAGTTGCTATCAGCAACAGGCAACAGCACTACAGAGAAGTACTGCTTATAATTGAAATACCCTGAGTGTGATGTCTTTTTAACATGGATGTGTTTGCCGTCCAGCACCCCAATTCAGTTCATAAACTGCGCAGCATCCAGGAATCCCTCAGCGATGTCCAATCTTGACGAGAGGGCTGAGCCATTCTCAAAGACACCAGATGCTGCCAAATGGCATCCCAGATCTCCCTGGCGAACCCAGAAATTGTAAAGATGCCCAAAAGAAAATCAAAATAAAGCAAAGCGTATGAATTCCCAGTGGCCAGGACCATGCGCTAAGAAGGCCAAGGAGAACATTGTAAACACAAAAGACACTTTGTTAAAGGGGTTGTCTCGCGGCAAGCATCAAAATTTAACATTACCCCATTCCCCCTGTCACCCCCCTGGCATAAAGGCAATTTAAAGTGGTTTTTAAACCGCTTGCTACTCACTGATCCGACGAAATAAGAAGTTTGAAAAATCTTCTCCCTAAGATGGCCGCTGGTCCTTTCCCAGGGATGCACTGCAGTTTTCTCCCATGGTGCACCGCGGGTCTTCTCCCATGGTGCACCATGGGCTCTGTGCGTTCCATTGCCGATTCCAGCCTCCTGATTGGCTGGAATCGGCACACGTGACGGGGCGGAGCTACGATGACGACGCGGTGACCAGCTCTCCGGCACGAGCGGCCCCATTCACCAGGCAGAAGACCGCACAGCGCAAGCGTGTCTAAAAAAGCAAGAAGCCAGCGAAATTAGACGGAGCCATGGAGACGGGGACACCAGCACCGGAGGGGGTAAGTGAATAACTTCTGTATGGCTCATATTTAATGCACGATGTATATTACAAAGTGCATTAATATGGCCATACAGAAGTGTATAACCCCACTTGCTTTCGCGAGACAACCCCTTTAAGGGTTAACACACATGTCAGATTTTAAAATAATTCTTTGGAATGCCAAAACCAAAAGAGGGTTCAAAACATGAAAAAGATGCAAATCAGTAGCTGATATTCCAGCTTTGGCATAACAATAGGCCTCTGAAAAAAACTGATGTGTGAATTAGCTCAGCCCCCCCAAAAAAGACAAAAAACATCACTACTGTACAAGACATCTGAAATACAGAGAGATTATAACAAAGAACAGCTCATGCACTGACTTTAGCGTGATCAGGAGTCTTTTCTCAGCTGATATACACCGACACGTGTTGGTGTTGCTTTGTGTGGTTTCGAACCACACCTCCTCCAGAAGTTTATCGAACAGCTGGACCAACAATTGACAGAAGGCGATGAACTTGTCCCGATGGCACCTTAAGTCAGCGTAAAGAGTGTTTACGTTCATACTGCAACACCAGAAGATGCATCTAGAATCTCTTCCTAGGCACATCCTCCTGCATCTCAAGTGCCTGCCCAAATCTGCAAGACAGCAACCAAGGCAAAAAAACATCCTTCTCCAAAGAAGTCATGTCCCTGCACTCAGCCAATTCTCTCACAATCCCAGAAAGTGCAAGAAGCACTGCAGAATAGCACGCTCTGCCACACCTGAGATCTGTTTATAGTTGGTTGTAGTACGGTAGGCAGGGTCAGTGCTGATAAGTTCAGATCATTTAGATTGCTTTTGGGTTCGTTTCTTTTTGCGTGCAACAGTGCTTAGTTTAAACGGGTAAAATAACGTTAAATTAAAGCCCATACCTGCGCAAAAATTAATCATTCATGCGCTAATACGATGCGTTTCAGCAAGCGGATTTGCGCATACGCTCGTCTGGCTTCAGCCTTAGGGTGTACATATTTATTTAACCACATTATTTTAGTTTTTGTTTTGTTTTTTCCAACCTAAGGGCTCTTTCACGTGACCGTATGCTATTTTACGTTCACCCGTTCATGTTGTAAAATCGCGTGAATGAAGAATAGCTGCAGTCAAGTTCCGAAGTTTAGCTGCGTATTTTCTGCTGTTCATATGGCCTGCTGCAGCATATCGGCAAAAAAATACGCTGTAGTGCGGAAATCCCTCAATCGGCAGAAATGCTCAGAATGACTGCTAGTGCTGAAATAGAGCCATCTGTCCGGAGTTTAGTTGCCCTCACCACATCTCAGCCTAAGATAGGGCAACACTAGAGATGAGCGAGCGTACTCGGAAAAGCACTACTCGCTCGAGTAATTTGCTTTATCCGAGTATCGCTGTGCTCGTCCCTGAAGATTCGGGTGCCGCTGTGGCTGACAGGTGAGTCGCAGTGGGGAGCAGGGGAGAGCGGGCGGGAGAGAGGGAGAGAAAGATCTCCCCTCCGTTCCTCCCCGCTCTCCCCTGCAGCTCCCCGCTCCGTGCCGTCACCCGAATCTTCAGGGACGAGCACAGCGATACTCGGATAAAGCAAATTACTTGAGCGAGTAGTGCTTTTCCGAGTACGCTCGCTCATCCCTAGGCAAGACCTATCTTTGGACACAGCATATAAAATGGGCATCTAAAAACAGTTGCCGATATTTTATTTTCACCAGCGCGATTTTTGACATAGCCAAAAATCGTTTATCTGAATAAATACATTGGGATCTGATACTTCAGAGGGTCATGATTTTTGTCTGATACGGTCATGTGAATAAAGCCTAAGAGCAGTTTCAGATGGCCGTATGCACAACTGCACTCGTCGCTATAGAGCATAGGTGCGCCTCATTAACTTTTTTTTTCTGACGGTCATTCAAACTACGTGCCATAACGCAGGAGTTTGTAAAACAGCGAGCAGATAGGTCCTGCTCTATCTTTCCCACACATAGTATTAACTACTATGTGTGGGAAAGATAGTATTATGACCCGTACTATTATTGTGGAGAAAAAGGGCTAGTGAAAATGAAACCATTAAATGCATTTTTACGTTTCGTCCCTTTATTTGGCCATGATTATCACGATCACACAACCGCACAAAATCACAGTCGTCTGTTTAAGCCCTAAAAGATTTCAGTTTGTTTTTCAATGGAGTTTTACATAACTAGTCACATTGAAGGTGGAAATAAATCTGAGGTCATTCATCTTTATCAGATTTTTTAACCTGACAAAAACATGGCATTAATAGGGATGTGTAATCTTTTCCACTGTATATATTTATACAACATACCTCTCACTTTTCTGGTTGTCAGGCGTATTTCATTCGACTACGTTGAATCTCTTGTTGTAGCATTCTGAGACAGCCTAAATTGCAGTAATACAAATCTAATTAAATCATGTAATTGATTCATAGAATTTCTTGCCACTCACATTGATTTGCCACCCTTGCCAGTTTTCACCCATGTGACCAAGCCCAATTTTTCAGATCTAACACGTGTCACTTGATGTGCTAATTACTTTGGAATGCCATTACTTATCCAAGTGATTCGGAGATTGTTTTTTCAAGACACATTTTACTTTATGTCCATGCTAAATTTTGGTTGATATGTTTTTGTGTTTATTTTAAAAAAATCCAAAATTTAGAGAAAATTTGGAAAAAAAAACATTTTTCAAAATTGAATTTTCTGCTTCTAAGACATATCCACATTATGTTGTCATCATTTTTAACTTCCCTTTCATATTCTCAGAATGTTATAAGGCTTATAAATATAGCAGCAATATTTTCAAAGTTTGATCTCCAAACTCAACTTTTTAGGGGACCCTCGTACACTAGAAACCTCTTATAAATCACCATATTCTAAAAACTGCACCCCTCAAAGTATTCAAAACAGAATGTGGGTAGACTGTTAACCCTTAAGGTGTTTCACAGGAATTAAAGCTATTTTTTTGCAAATTTTCAATTTTATGGGCTCAGTCAGATGGGCTTTTTTTGCTGCGCATGCTGCGCTTGAAGGAAGGTGACCATGTTTTCTTTAAATTTTTCACACTACTTTGCCTTGTTTTTCAGGGAAGGGCTTATATTTAAAGCCCTTCCCTGAAAAACAATTACATCTGTGACAGCTGTGGTAGGGAATTCTTTATTCCCTGCAGGGATGAAGAATTCCTTTGCTGCATCTGTCACAGATGTGGCAGGTGCAGCAGGGAATTCTTTTTCCAGGGGATGAAGAACACATCTGCCGCATGCGGCAGATATGTTCTTCATCCCAGCGGGGAACAAAACACCAGTGGACAGGTAAGTACTTTTTTTTTAACACTAAAACTGTTGTTTTTCAGGGAAAAGCTTATATTTAAAGCTTTTCCCTGAAAAACAATTACGGGGTGCAGGCAGACCATTGTCTCCAATGGAGCCACCGGCCGCAGCCGCGACTCTATTGAAGACAATGTGTACCTGCATACACGCATGTTTTTGCACGTACAGTGGTGCGCACATGTGTACGCACCTATGTATGCACATGAACATGCTTGTGTGAAGCCACCCTTAGTGCAGTTTCAGATTGACATATTTGTGGAGGCATTTCCAAGAGTGAAAATCTCGCCCGTATAACACAACAAAGCGATGCATTGGATTTCAATAGATTCGTTCAGACACGCATGCTTTTCCGTACAAAATCTTTGTCTGTGAAAAGTTAGGTCCTGTGCTGTCTTTGTCCATGTTACACAGAAAGCTGACATAGACTTCCGTTGCAGCTCCAAAAAATTGAGGGGATGGTAGCTATGCTGCGTACAAGGGAGGGAAAAGAAGAGAACTGGCCCTAATTCGGCATTTAATTGCTATTCTATTCTATAGGAAGGCTGTAACACGTGAGTGTGTGAACTGGCACTTTGATCGCAAAAAACACCCGATTTATCTGCTAGTACGGATGTATCAGCCTGCTTCTTGCCATCTCCTAACTTCGTTCATGCAAAAATACATTCTGTATTTATGCATATGCTCGTCTGAATCCGTCCCTACACACATAAAAAATAAGCACATAATATGGAGCATAACTACTCTTATGTGGGTGAGGCCTTTGGCTTTTGGTGGACCTATTTTGTTCAAATGATTTCGGACCCCATATTGCATTTGCAGTGTCCCTGAGGAACTAGTACAGTAACAAGCCCTCCATACCCCTACACCCAAAGTGACTCCATTTATGAAACTGGACCCCTCAAATTTTGTCAAGGGGTGTCTAAACCCACAAGTGTTTTGTAGAATTTTTTACAAAGCACCATGAAAATAAAAAAAATTATTTTTCCCACAAAATGTAGCTTTACTCCCAAGTTTTTCATTTCTTTATGAAGAAAAATAGGGGAAAAAAAACACTCCACAATTTTAATTTTCACTAGCAAGGCCCCTCTATAAATGTCATCCTGTACCTTCTGTATAGATACAAAGTCATATAAACATATGGAGTTTGGGGAATTTTTGGAATTATGCACTAAAAGTCCACGGTAAATCTGCCATGTGTGAATTCACCCTGAGGGCTTATTCACACGAGCGTATATTGGACTGCCGATATACACTACCATGTGATGCATGGGCTCGGCGTATATGCCGTCGGGCGCAAGGAGACAGCTTAGCTCTTCTAAGCTGAAAAGTAAGCCAAGCTTGAAGAAGACCCTAAAGCCGAAATGTTGCTGCAATTTGTGGTGATAGGAAAATAAACAATAATCCTATTGCATCCTGATATGCTGCCGGTCTACTTTTCTGCTATTGGACTTTCTATGGAGTCAAAGGTTTGAGGCTCCTTAACTGGGGATTGCATACGGTGGCCTGACTCAAAGTGGGATGGAACATTAATGCTGTTGATGCAATTTACATGCTTTATTCTAGCTCTACTAAGCTGTCTCCCCCTTCCCTCCCCCTCGCCAGCTCACCTCCTCTCTCCTCCCCTTCAGCTGTTTGCAATGGGAGGGGTGGGGTGGGGGTGGAGCTAAGCTCCCACCCCCTCTCCGCCCCTTGTCCACAGCCAGAAATGGGAGGGGTGGGGTGGAGCTAAGCTCTGCCCCTGTCCCACCCCCTCCCATTGCAAACAGCCGGAGGGGAGGAGAGAGGAGGTGAGCCAGCGAGGGGGAGGGAAGGGGGAGACAGCTTAGTAGAGCTAAGCTGTCTCCCTCCGCGTGACGGCATATACGATCATCACATCAATCTTGACAAAGGCCCTGCGGGGCTGAAATGTTGCATGTACTTTTATCTGTTGGAGAAATAAAGGAGCATTCTCTGGTTGCATGTCTAAAAGAATAACCAGGTATGCTGCTCATCTCTTCACTTTCTTACATGGATTAAGGTCTCTGGAGTAGAGCCCTGTACTTAGTGCTTTGCATCTTTGGTGGAAACCTTGCACCATTGTCAGAGTGTTGCTGCTTTCCCTTTATTGTATTGGACTGTTTATACTTCTGTCCATTGTTTCCATCCCGGTTTTCCATCACAAATGCTGAAAATAAAGCCTTCTTCACACAGGCGACAAAGTTGCGCGATTTTGTAGCAATGCTACAAATTGCATGTATGTGAAGCCCATGCTTTCCTATGGGTTTCCTCACACATGCGATGTTTTGCAGCATGCAACAACCAGACACAAAAACCTTGCGGGTCTGGCGATTTGCCCGTGACACGCAAGGTTTTGTAGCCCCTGTGTCCCTATGCAGCCCTCCTCTCTGTTGCATGGCATTTTGTGTGGTGTGATGCAACTTAGAAGCGCTCTCTGACGCCGCCGCAGCTTCTCCCCACGTCCCGGCACTGCTTCTCTTCTTATTTTTGGGGCAGTGCTTATATTTCAAGCCCCCCCACCCACGATAAACCTCGCATGTGATGCCACAAAGTCGCCCGACTTTGTAGCATCCAAAAAAACAGTCAAAATCTGGTGTGTATTTTGACTGTAAATAAGCCGCATATCGGCAGCTGATTTCATACTATGTAGCACTACCCTCACTTCCTCCAAAGGCTTCCTGTTGTCAGAGTTCCCCAGCTTCAGGTTCCCAGCAGCCTGGTGTGGTGATGCTTGTCAGGAGAGGCCACTACAGGCTGCTGGGTTTTGAATGCAGAAGGGCTGCAGAATTTGCTCTCTGTCTTTTTTTAAACAGTCCTGTACTTTTTATAATATTGGAGGTAAAATCATACCTCAAGAAAAGCCCCGCCCCCTAACCACAACCCTTTGTCCCCCTTAGACCCTGGTTAAATCTGGTCACCTTAAATATGATGTCTGAGGGGTGACTTAATAACTTATGTATAAATATATCAGGGGACAATACGAATATCTGTTCCATGATCTATTTATAACAAGGATGTGACTGTAACAAGGGGGGGCATCCTCTATGTCTAGAGGAAAGAAAGTTTCTACACCAGCATGGAAGGGGTTCTTTACTGTAAGAGCAGTGAGACTATAGAACTCTATGCCTGAGGACGTTGTGATGATGAACTTGATAAGAGAGTTCAAGAGGGACCTGGATGCCAATATTACATTATTGTCACTAGTTACAAAAGTGCTGTAGCACTTTTATTTTTTTCTCGGATATTTAATTTTTTAAATTATTTTCTGCTGCCATCTTTTGACAGCTATAACTTTTTTATTTTTTAATTGACATACTTGTGTGACATCTCATCTTGTGCGGGACATCCAATAGTTTCCGTTGGTACCATTCTGGAGTGACTTTTTGATCACTTTTTATTACCATGTTTTTCGCTCCATAAGACGCACTTTTTTCCCCTCCAAAGTTGGGGGGGAAAGTCAGTGAATCCTATAGAGCAAACATGCCGAGTTTGCACCCGACAGGCGGCTAAAAAGGATCGCAAAACCTTCTAACAGAGCTGCCGGCTGTTTGTATACAAAGCCGGCACAGTAGGAGAGCAGAACGGCTGCACAACAGCTGATTGCTGGGGGGGGGAGCAGGGAGCTGTCGTATGGGCGAGTGGCTCGTGCTATGTTGCTGAGATTGTGATAAAGGTAGCAGGTCTGCTCCACAGCAGCGCCCGTACTACAACTGTTTAGTGGGAGGGAACTGCTTTCCCACCCCCACCCCCCTCCCCCGCCTCATCAATCAGCTGTAGGTACAGACACTCTCACATCTGCCATCTACATAGGAGAGGGAAGAGGCAGAGCGAGAAGGGGAGGGAGAATGAGCTGCCTGTATGCTGTATACATTTGTGCCTAGTTATGCACAGATGTATACACCATACATAACCATAATCAGAGGTGCCATGCAGGGTTCCTGGAAAGTTGGGTGACAATTAATGGAATCATCATTACATTGTCACTCAGCTCTTTCAGGATCCTGAATGCCAGCTGCAGAGTTATGCAAGCAAGTATACCACATACATTGCTATAACTAGTCAAACGTGGCATTCTGGGCTTCTGGAAAGCTAGGTGATCACCATTAAATTTACACTCAGCTTTCCTGGATTCTGAATGGCAGGTTGATCTAGTGATATATACTTCATTCCGAGGCAGTACTACTGCTGTTTATGTCTCCTGTAATACCTTACTTCCTGGTCTAGGGGAGTTCAAAATATTTTTTCCAATTTTCCTCCTCCAAAACCTAGGTGTGTTTTATCATCAGGTGCGTCTCATAGAGCAAAAAATATTATACATTTTTTCTTGGAGATGGGATGACCAAAAGAGCGCAATTTTAGCATTCTTCTTTTTTTTCTGATGACGTTTATCGTGTGAAGTAAATAATGCATTACCTTGATAGACTTTTATGGACGCAGCGATACAAAATATATATTTTTGCTTTCTTATTTAGATTATTTTATTATAAATATGGCAAAATGTTTGTTTTTTTTAACAATTAGTACAACTGTTTGAAACTTTTAACTTTATTTTTTGGTTCTCAGAGGGGACAACTTGCGATGTTCCTCGATCGCTCCTGCAGTATGATGTAAGGCCACATCATACACGTTTTAACAGGCATTCTATCAAGTGATGCTTCGCTTTCTGCTAAGACAGCCCTGGGGCCTTTCAGAAGGCTTCTGGCTGCCATGACCCTGGCATGGCCCCCGCGATTTCATCACAGGGGGGCCCATACAGGACCCTGGAACATCTGTTTTAAATGCCGCTGTCAGCATTAAAGGCATTTAAAAGGTTAACAGCTCCGATGAGCCCATAATATTCAATACAGTGACTGAATATTACTTCTATATTGTTACTGAACATCAATATTAGCAATAATGCCACTGGGCCCAAAAAATACCGCCACACCATGACCACTACCATTACCAACACATAGTGACTTAGTAATATTATCAGAATATAAATGAGCAGCGAGAGGAGAGGGAAACACAGCTTGATGGATTGAAATAAAAGCTTAAAGGGATTGTTTCATCCAGGTTCATGAAGTTTGCCTTGGAGCTCCGAGTCACGAAGGTGGACCGTATTGGCTTCTCCCTGCTTGCATCATGCAGATAGTCAGCTCTCTCCAATTTTATGTATAGAGAGAGCTGTCACTCTGCATGCTGGGGGTGGGGACAGCCTCCATGACTCGGAGCTCAAAGTTCATGAACCTGGTGATAAAATCCCTTAGACATTGTTTAGAGCATGAATCAAAATTCTTTATATGTGTGTGTAATACTCGTATATATGCAAATGTAAAGGCACTCAACACATATTCATATCTCGTGATGAAACATGTGTTGGGGTTTAAAGTTTCTGGCAGATGCTCCCAGAGGTCAAGTGTCAGGTTTGTTGATGATACAAAAAATATTCTAGGATACTAAAACCTCAGCTTGATTGTGAAATATTACAGAATATCTTTATAAGCTGGTAACATGGCAAAGGAAGTTTAATGTTGAGAAATGTAAAGTAATGCACCTAAGCCTAAAGGCCTATTTACATGGAGCGATGATCGCTCAAAAATCGCTAAAAGGCGATCGTTTGAGCGATAATCGTTGCGTCTAAACGCGCGGCCATCGCGCACTTATGATGTACTGCTAGCTGATCGTTAAATTCAGTCCAACCTGAAAATCGTCATTCAGCCTTATCAGCAGTTCTCTAGGGATAGTGCTGATAGCATTGTTTTCTCAGGCTATTAACTGCTTTCAGCTAAGGCTTCATTTGCACACTTAATTGCTCTTAAGTAGCTGAGTAGCTACTTAATAGTTTATGCAAAATGATTGCTCAAAGCTGTCACTCAAACTGTCGTTTGAGCGATCTTTGAGAGATCATCGCTCCGTGTAAATGGGCCTTTATATTACTGCATATACATTAAAATACATTGCATTACATTGACACAACAAAGCAACAGAAAAGCATGGCTGTTCCCTTTATAAGTAAACAATGCTGAATGTCAAGCAGCAGCTACAAAGGCAAATAAGATCATACATTGTATAAACAGAAAGTTCAAATGTAATATTGCCCCTTTATAAATCCTTAGTAGAGATGAGCGAGCATACTCGTCCGAGCTTGATACTCGTTCGAGTATTAGGGTGTTCGAGATGCTCGTTACTCGTAATGAGTACCACGTGATGTTCGAGTTACTTTCACTTTCTTCCCTGAGAAATTTGCGCGCTTTTCTGGCCCTGCGACGTTCAAGCCCTATACCACCCCCCTGCAGTGAGTGGCTGGCGTGATTAGGTGTCACCCGAGTATTGAAATCTGCCCCTCCCGCTGCTCGCCACAGATGCATTCTGACATTAGTTCAGGGAAAGTGCTATCGTGTTGGAGCTGCTATAGGGAGAGTGTTAGGAGTATTTTAGGTTTCAAGAACCCCAACGGTCCTTCTTAGGGCCATAAATCTTCTCTATATGCGCTCAATGGGGCCGGCGGCAGCAGCGCCGACCCCATTGAGAACATATAGAAGACAAATCCTTCTTCTCTGCCACAGCTGTAACAGCTGTGGCAGAGAAGAACGATGTTTGCCCATTGAATTCAATGGAGCCAGCAATACAGCAGGTTCCACTGAAAGCAATGGGCTGGCGGCGTGCGCGGGGATGAATTGTCGGGAAGGGGTTAAATATATAAGCCCTTCCCTGCAATTCATCCAGAAATGTGTTACAATAAAAATATATACCGGCGTATAAGGCGACGGGGCGTATAAGACGACCCCCCAACTGTCACCTTATACGCCGGCAATACAGTGGAGCAAAGAATAAAAATCATTACTTACTTCTTCTGACGTTCTGCGGCGCTGCTGCAGGCTGTTGCTCCCTCCTGGTTCCCGGCAGAGCATTGATTTCTCTACGAAGGGCTTTAAATCCCCGCCTTGAGAAACACACGTGCCTTCAGCCAATCACAGCCAATGACAATGATGTCATTGAATGGCTGTGATTGGCTGTGTTTCTGGAGGCGGGGATTTCAAGCCCTGCGTCCAGAAAGCAATACTCTGCCGTGGACCAGATGGGAGCAACAGCCTGCAGGAGCGCCGCAGAACGTCAGAAGAAGTAAGTAATGATTTTTATTCTTTGCTCCACTGTATTGCCGGCGTATAAGGTGACAGTTGGGGGGTCGTCTTATACGCCCCGTTGCCTTATACGCCGGTATATATTTTTATTGTAACACATTTCTGAATGAATTGCAGGGAACGGCTTATATATTTAACCCCTTCCCGACAATTCATCCCCGCGCACGCCGGCAGCCCATTGCTTTCCGTGGAACCTGCTGTATTGCTGGCTCCATTGAATTCAATGGGCAAACATCGTTCTTCTCTGCCACAGCTGTTACAGCTATGGCAGAAGAGAACGATCTTTACGCTGACAGTGCGGGGGGGGGCCCACTCTTGCCGCTATTGTGGCTTAATAGTGGGACCTGTGAACTTGAGATGCAGCCCAACATGTAGCCCCTCGCCTGCCCTATCCATTGCTGTGTCGTTCCCATCACTTTGTTGAATTGCCCAGATTTTCACAAACGAAAACCTTAGCGAGCATCGGCGATATACAAAAATGCTCGGGTCGCCCATTGACTTCAATGGGGTTCGTTACTCGAAACGAACCCTCGAGCATTGCGAAAATTTCGTCCCGAGTAACGAGCACCCGAGCATTTTGGTGCTCGCTCATCTCTAATCCTTAGTAAGACGCAGGGACATAGCTAAAGGCTCATGGGCCTGGGTGCAAAAGTTTATCTTGGGGCCCCCCCAACTTCTCCCAACTCCTTAACGCAGAGGCGTAACTTGAAGCTCCTGGGCCCCAATGCAAAACCTGTAACAGGGCCCCCAACTATAATGTTTTATTCATAGTACTGGGCTCCCTATATGGAGAAGAGAGGCCTTATGGGCCCCTTAAGGCTCCTGGGCTCGGGTGCAACCGCATCGGCTATAGTTACGCCAGTAGTAAGAGCATATCTTGAATATAGGATTCAGTTTTGGGCTGCACATTTGTAAAAGGAAATAGAAGAGCTAGAAAAAGTTCTGAAGGTATGGGCTAGATTATTAAATGGCATGGCAGATTTCTCTTATAATTGCAGGCTAGAAAATTCAGTCTTGTTCTGCTTGGAAATAAGACAAATAAGACTAAGGTCAATACAAAACCTGGTACATAATTTATACATTCTAAAAACTCTACAAAGGTCTAGAGGAAATGTTTTAGGTGTAAAGAAAGGGCATATTTGATATCATTACATGTAAGGGTGACTACCGACTAAAGTTTTTTTTCACTGCAAAATTTGCAGCGTTTTTTTTTCTGCAGGGGTCTATAGGACTTGTAATGTTAAAATCGCGATTTCTGCAGAAAAAAAAAAGCTGCAAATTTCGCAGTGAAAAAAAACTGTAGTGGGTAGTTACCCTAAGGGGTCTTTACAGTTAGTCAAGTTATAGTGGTCTGCCTCAGGAGGCAGTACTGACAAGTACAATGGCAGGATTAAAGAAAATGCTAAGTATTTATCTAATGACTAGAGATGAGAGAGCGTACTGGACCCAACCTTGATGCTCGTTCGAGTATTAGGGTACTCGAGATGCTCGTTACTCGAGGCGAGCACCACGCGATGTTCGAGTCAATTCCATTTCCTTCCCTGAAAGTTTTGCGCCATTTTCTGGCCAATAGAAACGCAGGGAAGGCATTACAACTTCCTCCTGTGACGTTCCAGCCCTATCCCACCCCCCTGCAGTGAGTGGCGGGCGAGATCAAGTGACCCCCGTGTATTTAAAGTGGGGCCACCCGCAGCTCGCCACAGTCACACACTGGGAGAGATCAGGGACAGTGCTGGTGCTGCTATAGGGAAAGTGTTAGTGTAGGATCCTGTGTACAAGAACCCCAACGGTCCTTCTTAGGGCCACATCTGACCGTGTGCATTACTGTTGTGGCTGCTGGTAGCAGTTTTGCAAAAAAATTTTTTTTTTGTATATCGGCCGTGCAGCCCCATTACAGCTATAGCGTTCTCAGGCTGCAGTCTGTACTACATAGTATAGGGACAGCGTTGCTGGGATAGGGAGAGTGGTAGTGTGGGATCCTGTGTACAAGAACCCCAACGGTCCTTCTTAGGGCTACCTGTGACTGTGTGCATTTTACAGGTTGTCTGATGGGAGTTGTAGTCCATCACTATTGCACAGCTAGGCCGGTTTGCAGCCTTCCGTATGATTTTTTTCTGGCTGCAGTTAGCGTTGCATAACCGCTGTCAGCCTCCAACTGTATGCCAATAATTAAAAATTTTTTTACATCGCTCTGTGTCTGCCGTCAACTTCACGCACAGCGTACGGCGATAGCCCCTGATAGAGGGAAAGTCATATACACACTATATAGCCGGTATTCTTTTTCAAAAAATTTTTAAAATAAAAGCTCCTTCTTACAGCTACCTGTGACAGTGTGCATGTTACAGGTTGTCTGATGGGAGTTGTAGTCCATCACTATTGCACTTAGGCCTGTTTGCGGCCTTCCTGACTATTTTTTTCTGTCTGGAGTTTGCCTTACTAGACTGCTCTCAGCGACAAAGTCTACGCACATAATTCCAAGATTATTTACAGCGGCCTGTGTCTGCAGTAAATTAGAGAAGGACAGCATACGGCCACAGCGACTGATAGAGGGAAAGTGATATACACTATATAGCCTGTATTCTTTGACCAAAAAAAACTAAAAGCTCCTCAGTTGGGCTACCTTTGACTGTTTAAATTTCACAGGTTGTCTGATGGGAGTTTTAGTCCATCACTATTGCACTTAGGCCTGTTTGCGGCCTTCCTGACTATTTTTTTCTGCCTGGAGTTTGCCTTACTATACTGCTCTCAGCGGCAAAGTCTACGCACATAATTCCAAGATTATTTACACCGGCCTGTGTCTGCAGGGAATTAGAGACGCACAGCATATGGTCACAGCGACTGATAGAGGGAAAGTGATATACACAGTATATAGCCTGTATTCTTTGACCAAAAAAACCAAAAAGCTCCTCAGTTGGGCTACCTTTGACTGTTTAAATTTCACTGGGGGTCTGATGGGAGTTGTAGTCATCCCTATTGCACTTAGGCCTGTTTGAGGCCATCCTGACTATTTTTTTTTGCCTGGAGTTTGCCTTACTAGACTGCTCTCAGCGACAAAGTCTACGCACATAATTCCAAGATTATCTACACCGGCCTGTGTCTGCAGTGATTTAGAGACGCACAGCATACGGCCACAGTGACTGATAGAGGGAAAGTGATATACACAGTATATAGCTTGTATTCTTTGACAAAAAAAAACAAAAAGCTCCTCAGTTGGGCTACCTTTGACTGTTTAAATTTCACTGGGTGTCTGATTGGAGTTGTAGTCCATCGCTATTGCACTTAGGCCTGTTTGTGGCCTTCCTGACTATTTTTTTCTGCCTGGAGTTTGTCTTACTATACTACTCTCAGCAACAAAGTCTACGCACATAATTCCAAGATTATTTACACCAGCCTGTGTCTGCAGTGAATTTGACGCTCAGCATACGGCCAACACAGGTACTTATAGAGGGAAAGTGATATACACAGGATATAGCCTGTCTTCTTTTTCAAAAAAAACCCAAAAAGCTCCTTCGTTGGGCTACCTCTGACCGTCTGCATTTTACTGGGTGCCTGGTGGGAGTTTTGGTGCATCACTATTGCATTGCTAGGCCTGTTTGCGGCCTTCCTTTCATTTTTTTCTGCCTTACGATTCCGCTCTCTGCATGAAAGTGTACGCATATAATTGCATAATTATTTACAGCGGTCTGTGTCTGCTCTATTCGTAATCCACCATGCTGAGGATAGGGGTAGGGGTCGAGGATGTGGACACGGGTGAGGATGCGGAGTTCCAAGTGAGGGTGTGGGCACAGGCCGAGTTCCTGGTCCAGGTGTATCCCAGCCGGCTGCTGCGGGATTAGAAGAGAGGCAAGTTTCTGGGGTCCCCAGCTTCATATCACAATTTATGGGTCCACGTGGTAGACCTTTATTGCAAACAGAGCAGTGTGAGCAGGTCCTGTCATGGATGGCAGAAAATGCATCCAGCAATGAATTGGGCACCCAGTCTTCTACGCAGTCCACTGCTGAAACTCTGAATCCTCTGGCTGCTGCTCCTCCTTCCTCACAGCCTATACTGCTGCTACAAAAATGGTACTGGGGTCTGCATATGCTTCTGCTACATAAATGTTACAGGGGTCTGCTGATACTGCTGCTACAGAAATTTTACAGGGGTCTGCGTATACTGCTGCTAGAGAAATGTTCCTGGGGTCTGCCTATACTTCCACTACAGAAATGGTACTGGGGTCTGCCTATACTGCAGCTACAAAAATGTTACAGGGGTCTGCCTATACTGCTGCTACAGAAATGTTCCTGGGGTCTGTTTATACCTTTGCTACAGGAATGTTACAGCGGTCTGTCTATACTATGGGTGCACTAAGTTTTCCCATCGCGGTGTTTTACTTATGTGGCACAAATAATACAGTGACTGACTAGGCCAGAATTGCTGGCCGAGGCCAAGTTGCTTGGCCGGGCAAAACTCTCCCCTGTTTGAGAACTCCGGGCAAAACTCTCCCCTGTTTGAGAAATCCTGTGTAATACCATCTTTGTGCACTTACAGCATAGGCTAGGCAAAGGAACTCAAAGACTGCCCCTTCCAGTGTTGAGCTATCTATGTTGCGACACATGGATTTCCCGTTGCTATGTAACTCAGGGCACCTTGGGTCACAAAGGTGGAGGCTTGGAACCGAGCCTGACCCTGGGCACGCTAATGTGCTTCCCACACAGACTATAGCCGGTCCTGGTCATGGTGTCTTGGCCTTGTAAGGCCACCTCCTCCTCCTGCTTGGGGTCAGGGGATCAGCAATGCGCATCATGAATTTTCTCTCGTGTTACCACAGTTATCTGAGAAACTCGTTTGGGCCAAAGGAGAGGAGCGTAACTGCATTAATGAGACATTCACTGCTGTACTAGCATCGGAGTCCGCTCTATGCCCGCGATTGCTAAGGGTGTGGGCAGAGGCCTATGGCCTCGGCGCACTTTAAGTCTGCCATGTTTGGGCAGTCTGATTCCTTCATATTTAATGCTGTCTTTGGGTTCCTTCGACTCGCCTATGCTGTGGGTACACACAGACTTCCCATAGCGGAGTTGTACCTGTCCTGCACAAAGTGACTGACTGACTTGGGTAGGGTGCATAGTGCAGATGCCTTTCCCCTTGCAGTGTCGCTAGAGCTATCCAACACCTAGACAGAATGAATACTGTGTGGGCACATGGACTGCCCATTGCTATGCCAGTCGCAGCACCTTGGGTCTCACAAGGTATTTGCTGGGACCAAGCCTGGCCAAGGGCCCACTCACATCCTTTCAACACAGGCTACAGCGGGTCCTTGTCATGGTTTCTTGGCCTTGTAAGGCCACCTCCTCCTCCTGCTTGGGGTCAGGTGATCAGCAATGCGCATCATGCATTTTCTCTCGTGTTACCAGTTATCTGAGAAACTTGTTTGGGCCAAAGGAGAGGAGAGTAACTACATTAATGTTACAAGGAACTGCCAATACTTCAGCTGCAGAAATGTTACAGGGGTCTGCCTATACTTCAGCTGCAGAAATGTTACAGGGGTCTGTCTATACTGCTGCTACACAAATGATACAGGGGTCTGCCTATACTGCTGCTACACAAATGTTACTGGGGTCTGTCTATACTGTTACTACTGTAATGTTACTAATACTGGGCTATGCCTATACTGCTGCTACGGAAATGTTGCTGGGGTCTGTCTATACTGTTACTACTGAAATGTTACTAATACTGGGCTCTGCCTATACTGCTGCTACTGAAATGTTACAGGTCTCTGCCTATACTGCTGCAACTGAAATGTTTCTGGGGTCTGTCTATACTGTAACTACAGAAATGTTACTGGTGTCTCCCTAGACTTCTGCAAGATAACTGTTAGTGGGGTCAGCTTATTCCTTTGCTACAGGAATATTACAGGGGTCTGTGCATAGTATGGCTGCACTAAGTTTTCCCATCGCGGTGTTCTACGTATCTGGCCCTAAAAAAAAAACCCAGACTGACTAGGGCATGGAGTATGGGCCGAAGCCAACCTGTATTTAATCTCACGTTAGCTCAGCTATCGGGGGGCACTGCAATGGGATTTATTAATGTACCGTCGGTGGCTTCCTGGGACCCACCTATGCTGTGGGTCCACACAGACTTCCCATAGCGGAGTTGTACCTGCCTGTGACTATTAGTGAAAAAAACGCAGTCTGACTTGGGCATGCAGTGTGGGTCGAAGCCAACCTGTACTTTATCTCATGTTAGCTCAGCTATCGGGGGCACTGCAATGGGATTTATTAATGTACCGTTGGTGGCTTCCTGGGACCCACCCATGCTGTGGGTCCACACAGACTTCCCAGAGCGGAGTTGTACCTGCCTGGGACTATTAGTAAAAAAAAAACAGTCTGACTAGGGCATGCAGTGTTGGCCGAAGCCCACCTGTATTTTATCTGACGTTAGCTCCGCTGTCCGGGGCACTGCAATGGGATTTATTAATGTACCGTCGGTGGCTTCCTGGGACCCACCCATGCTGTGGGTCCACACAGACTTCCCATAGCGGAGTTGTACCTGCCTGTGACTATTAGTGAAAAAAACGCAGTCTGACTTGGGCATGCAGTGTTGGTCGAAGCCAACCTGTACTTTATCTCATGTTAGCTCAGCTATCGGGGGCACTGCAATGGGATTTATTAATGTACCGTTGGTGGCTTCCTGGGACCCACCCATGCTGTGGGTCCACACAGACTTCCCAGAGCGGAGTTGTACCTGCCTGGGACTATTAGTAAAAAAAAAACAGTCTGACTAGGGCATGCAGTGTTGGCCGAAGCCCACCTGTATTTTATCTGACGTTAGCTCCGCTGTCCGGGGCACTGCAATGGGATTTATTAATGTACCGTCGGTGGCTTCCTGGGACCCACCCATGCTGTGGGTCCACACAGACTTCCCATAGCGGAGTTCTACCTGCCTGTGACTATGAAAAAAGGCCAGACTGACTCTGGCATGCAGTGGGGGCCGAAGCCAACCAGTATTTTATCTGACGTTAGCTCAGCTGTCCGCGGCACTGCAATGGGATTTATTTATGTACCGTCGGTGGGTTCCAGGGAGCCACCCATGCTGTGGGTGCACACAGACTTCGCATAGCGGAGTTGTACCTGCCTGTGACTATTATATAAAAAAACTGTTTGACTCGGGCATGCAGTGTGGGCCGAAGCCAACCTGTATTTTATCTGACGTTACCGCAGCTATCCGGGGCACTGCATTGGGACAAACAAGAGGAGCGATACAGCGCTAATGAGACGTTCACAGCTATGCTAGCATTGGAGTCCGCGATTGCTGAGGGTTTGTGCAGAGGCCTATGTCCTGGGTGCAGTGAAAGTCCGCTTCCCGCATACGATTGCTGAAGCTATTGGCTGAGGCCTACGTCCTGGGGGAACTGCAACTGCGCCAGGTTGGGGCTGTGGAGCTTTTTCCTAGCTAATCCAGTCATTGGAGCTGTGAAAGGAAAACTAACTGATTTAATGAGCCCGTCGCAGATGAACTAGCATCGAAGTCCGTTTCATGCCTACGATTGCTGAAGCTGGGGGCCGAGGCCTATGTCGTCGGCGCGGTGCAAGTCTGCCATGTTTGGCCGCTCTGATTTATTTATTGTTTATGTCTTGGGTTTCCTAGGACCCACCTATGCTGTTGGTGCCCACTTAGTTCCCATCGCGGTGTTTGACCTGTCTGGCACAAAGACACTGACTGACTTGGGTAGGGGGCAGAGTGCAGATGGCTTTCCCCTTGCTGTGTCGATTGAGCTATTCGACACCTAGACAGAAGAATACTGTATGGGCACATGGATTCCCCGTAGCTATGTAACTCATCCCCACGTTTGCAGCTCCTGACAGAGATGGCATAGGATTGGAATGAAGATCGAACGTCAATTTCTCATCGATTCTCTACAGCATTGTGGGCTATCGCCCCGCCCCGCCCCTTTTAAAGAGGGTCGCTACCTGGCCCTGCCAACCCTCTGCAGTGTGTGCCTCCGGTTCCTCCTCATGGCAGACGCATTTATAAATAGACATGAGGGTGGTGTGGCTATGCAGGCAGCGTGTGGCATGAAGGCAGCTGAAGGCTGCGCAGGAACACTTTTGTGTGCGCTGTGGATGCAGGGCCGTGCAGGGGGGTTGGGCAGCATGTAACCCAGGAGAAGAGGCAGCGCTGTGTCACTGGATTTATGCTGCCTGCTAGAAGAATCAAGGTTCAAGTTCCCAGAGTGGTTTTGCATTTGAATCACCTCACCCTATTGGGTTATTTCTTTTGTCTGCTGTTGATGAAAATATTTCTATACTTGCAACGTCATAGGCCTCTCACCCAGCCAGCCAGAAACCTACTTAACACGCATGATGAGCAAAATCCTCGAAACAGCTCTTCGTATCTGGCTGTTTTTTCCTTCTGGAGAAGATTGTGGTTTAGGTTTATATTCCCAGTCCTGTTACAAATCTGGATACAGGACCAAACGTTGACTTGTCGGAAATCTACCTTCTAATAGGTGGCAGTCCCGAGACATTGTTAGATCTATTTGCTCACCATCTTTTTACAGTAACTATATATATTGCTGCTATAGACTAAACTGTGATATCTGCATTCTAGATAATATCTTCCAGAAATGCGAAATCAAATTAAAAATAGTATTTAGCAAGTTTACTTATATTATTAAAATGCATTTAGGAGAAATATCTTCCATGTGCACGTGTTATTCATATGGGAACACAATAAAAGCGCAAAAATGTGGAGCCTGTAATACTCAAACCCAAGTCATGAAATAATTTCTAGATAAATTTAAAAAAAGACAGCAAGGTAATTATGTTCACTATTCAAGGGATTAATTTGTATGCTATTCATATTTTAATCAATATAAAAACTTTCATCGCTTTAATGTGTCTTACTCAAGGAATAATAATAAAATGAGCTAATTGCAAGTTTAACGCATGTACAATAAAGTTGTTATTGTACTTTCATACTTAACCCTAAATGTTAATATTAAATGAGACAATAGGTCCAACAGAAAAATAATTTCAATTTAAAGTAACTGAAACAAGGCAATATAATTCTCCCTAACGCTTTTGTAGGATCATCAAAAAAGATACTTAATAATTGTAATCGCCTAGAGGCAACAAATACATATAATTGCATATTAAAAAAATTGAAATCAGTTTCCCCAGAGGTAATAGAAAGTTATTAAAATAACCTATTTATTGTTGTGATAACTATCCATTTGTGTTAAGCAAAAACGACAATTTTGAACACATAAAAAGGAGAAGGTTGTTATGATATAATTAGCATTTCCAATGTTTTGATCATTAGGGTAGTTTGGATATTGAATTCTAAAGTAGATCCAGAACTACAATAAAATGTGTTATCCAAATGTTGTATTCATAGTTATATAAACTGTCCTTGCAGAGTGCATCAGTTTTGCTAAACATACTTATGAGAAATTCTGTGAAGTTTGAAAGAAACAGTACATTACTTTTAGATACTTCATTGCCCATTTTCTATCAGCTTCCATTCTATACATCCATATGTGACCTCCAGACCAGGTGACTGCCCATAAATGGTCTATGTAGAAAAGTGCCATTTCTATTTTTCATTGGAGCATACCAGAGCTAACCTAAACCTCTTCATATATTAATTCACAGATATTAGACTATCTCTCAGCTGTCGTTTTACCAAACTAGAGTATGTCAGTCCACCCATTCCATTTAATGCTTTAACGGTCTCCTATGAACCAGCTCTTGTTTTCTTGTATACTGGTATCTAAAATTGTATACATTATTCTATATATATATTTGTACAAATACCTTTTTAATGCATCCTAAGATTTTGCCATGGCAGTACATGCTACAGTTTAGTTTACTGGCCACTAATAACCCTAAAAACTTTTTCACCTTCATTTTATCTAGTGTTTTCCCATTAAGTATCCTTAAAGATACTGATTACCCTTGCAGCAGAAGGGTAATACAGCAGAAGATAGAGAATCTTTAGGGTATGTCTACACAGGCTGTAATTTGCAGCAGAAAAAATATACTGTAAATTTGCCAATTCTAGCAAAATTATGTCAACGTATGCAATTTGCTGCTGATTTCACCCAACTTATTTAAAGGGGTGAAATATGCCTGTAGTTTTGTACAAACTAAGAACTTAAGTAAAATGTTAAGCAAAACTAAACTAAAAACTAAACAAAAAAAAACACCCAAAAAACCTAAATAGATAAAATTAAACAACAAACAGCAAAAACATGAAGAAAGCAAGGGATAGGGGACCCATCAGTAGTTGTGGTGGTGGAGGTGGTACAGGACAAGCAAAGTTGGCACTTCAAGATGCTCCCACTCAAGCAACAGCTCCACATTCTGCAGGAGGCAAGGCAAGCCCACTGCCATTTCTTAGAAGTGGTTTAGCCCATGTGTTACATCTGAAGCATAGAGTAGATAATACAGCATGTCTCAAGTACCATCATCTCCTCGTCTTCCCAGGCACACAGCAGTCAGTCTGCACCGTTGGCCATGAGCATCCCCCCATTTCTTCACATTGTTCAAAATTCCCTGCACCCTCTGAAGCAGTCCACATGGATCAGTCTGAGGAGCTGTTTGAGTGTCATGGATGTTAACGGGGCAGTCTAAACAACCAGAGGGAGAAGACCAAAACATTGAATGTACTGATGTCTAACAATGTTTTTTCTCTGAAGATAAGGGTGGGTCAGTACATGCGGTCAGCCCTCCACAGGCAATGTGTACTCAGGGGGATGTGGAAACGGAGGTGCAATCTCCCATTACTCACTGTCATAAAGTCCACACAGGAGGAGAAGAATGACAAAGGGGAAGAGGAGGCGGAATATGATGAGGTACTTGACTCAACATGGACAGACAAAAACAGTCATGCTAGCTCGCAGAGGAGGGAGGAAGAGGCAGACATTGCGGGGCAACACCCTGCCAAGACAGAGAGTAGGGTGTCCCAGAAAAAGAAAAAAGGGCAGTGCCACTAGCCTCAGCTAGTAGTAGTTGCAACAGAAACATCAGACCCATAGCTCGGTTTGCTCACAGGACTTGTGCAGCTTGGGCATTCTTTGTGATGACAGAAGCAGGGATGGCTTTTTGGGCAAAAAATTGGTGGCTGAGCATTTGGTACTTTTGGTTAGCACAAAGCATCATGTTGTGGAAAGTATCTGTGTCCACTAGCCTGAAGGGCAGCATTTCCATAGTAAGCAGTTGTGCAATGCTTGCATTTAGGCTTCCCTCATGTTTCCTACTATTCCTCTTATTTCCCCCCAAACAAATTTTTTCAAACCGAAATACACAGCTATAGCTCTAAAGTTTCAATGAGGTGCATACTCTGCCCTCAAGTTGATGTTGGGGCTGCTTCTGCCCTTCGGCTTCCACCACCTTTCCTCATCCTTTTTCTAAAACACAACAAACAGCTGTAGCTCAACAGCTCTTTCTTAGGGGAGGATGAAAAGGCCCGTGCTTGGGTGTTTTGCTTACCCAGTAGAATTTTTCCTTTGCAAAACTTATGACATTGCTTTAAAAAATCATCATATCTGCTCTTTACCTTGGCGGAATTTTGGGTAGCTCTACTGCATTTCCATGGAGAGGGCCTGTGTTGGGTATAGTTTTTGGTTTTTTTTCAAAAATGATATTTACAGTAAAAAAGTAGCATACCTGCTGTCTCACTTGGCATGATTTTTGGTCTAGGACACACCATGCAGGCTTTCTTTTGTTTTCACTCACATCATGGTGCTCCAAGTGACCACTGTACACTGTGTTTAGCTGTATTCTCATGCAATATGGAGGCCTTTGGCTGTATTAGGGACCTTTTGGAGGGCAAATTAGTGAACCTTACTGTTACTCCCATTGATTTTAAGTGGAGCTGAATTCATCCATCCCATTTCTCGACGATCTTTGTGAAATCGGTCCGATTCTTACCTGCACCAATTATTTTAGTAATCGCTCATATCTTCTAAAGTTTTAACTACATTAATTACTATACCAGCTAAGCTGACTAAGGTCTGTGGTGCACACGGAAAATTACTCCAGATCCATGCTGTAGTGATTGTTATAATGCCTCCTCGTCACATGTACATCACAGGAAGGTCCTAATTGGAGGAGAAAATAGTGACTGGTTCTCTTTAGGCTCTTTTCCCACGAGCGTATATCAGCCGGACGCTTTCACTGCTGGCTGATATACGCTGTGATCTGATCACATGGCCATATTCCTGAGACGTAAAATGGCCCGGTCAGCCCAATATAGCACCGGGGGTTTTTACGTCGGCCCAAAAGATAGTCCTGAAACTATCTTTTGGGGCAGAATACGTCAGCCGCTGCATGGGCTCCTATGGGAGCCCATGGCAGTGGCCGCAGGTGGGAGGGAGTTTAGCAGCATGGCTGCTAAACACCCTCCCTCTGCTCTCCTCCCCCATGCAGGCTCACCTGTCCTCTCCCCCCCCCCCCCCGCTGGCTCTCTGCAATGGGAGGGGACATGGGCGGAGCTAAGCTCCAGCTCCTTCCCCGCTCCTTGTCTATAGCCATAAATGGGAGGATTCCGGATGGCACTTAGCTCCGCCCCATCCCCTCCCATTGCAAAGAACGAGCGGGGAAAGGAAGAGAGGTGAGCCTGCGATGGTTAGGAGGGAAAAGGGGCGACGGCATGGTAGTCTCGGAGCATATACGCCGGGACCCATGCCATCTGAATGGGTGCACAAACGTTTGATTTGTGCGCCCGTTCACCAATTTTATCTCTCCCAACATAGCGTATATCGGCCATGAAAATGGACGGCTGATATACGCTCGTGGGAAAGTAGCCTCAAACAGACACTTTTTTGAGTTGTTGCATGTTCTGTACAATATATTAAACACATTGAGTGTTTAATATATTGTAATTTTAAGAGTTGTTGGATCAGCAGAGCCCTCTTTAGTGCGGCAGGTACCAAGGTAGCTAGTGGAACTCCCAGTGATCCGCTGTTACCATAACCAGCCCTCTTATGAGTCTGGCTCAGGGAAAATATAATATTACATGTAGCAAATGGTGACATGGTTGCACCTAGTCTAATAAAGTGCAGACTATTTAAAAAGTGTATTACCTCATAATTGCCTTGCGAAACAAGAATAAACATTGATCACAATGAATGAGTAATACCTTTCAAGAAATGCTGCATTAACAGATTGATGAATTAGTACGGAGCACACAGTGAGAAGACAGGTTCAATGCACCTTAAGGACACAGCTTCATTGTAAATGCATCACCTGGGTGGAACCAAAATAAATGTGGTTTCCATCACATTTAACAGAAGTCTTAACCACTGAATGGATCGCAGGACATTGAAACAGACTTTTCAGTTAACAATTTCATCATTCAGTACAGCTGCTAGAAGACGGTCGACATGCACTTCAGATTTATTAACAAGCTCTTCTTATGGACTTTTCTGCTTCACTGGTAAGTGTATTGTTTGTTACGTTATTATGCCAGACTTGACATGAGAATCTTATATCTATACTTTATTTGGCCTATAATTACTTTTAAGCAATTTACATATTACTTTAAAAATAGAAAATAAAATAAAAAACCTAATATATCGTTATAGGCAACATTCTATTAATTAGAGCATTAAAAGCCTGTCTATATAATAATATAGACAGGTACCCTAGTGTTTCTAGGGTATCACCTATTAGTAACTAACATTTCTGCAAGTCAGCCATTTAACCCCTCAGATGCCAAAGTCAATAATGACCCTTGCATTTAAGCGGTGAGACAGAGGGAAAAGGTTCCAGCTGTCACCAAATCAGCACTCCTGTGATTTGATTGTGGAGTGACAATGGGTTTCAATAGCAGCCGAGGATCTAATGAAGGCCCACAGGTCTACCATCTTTGTAACCCTATTAAAGTATTGCACTGTATTGTATCAGTAATTAAACAATCCCATGGTTAAAAAAAAATGTTGAAAAATATTTTTAAATAACCCTAAAAAACGCATTTTATTCCTCATAGATATTTTATTATATCAAAAATTAAAAAAAAAACAGAACTGTACATAATTGGTATCACCGCAGCCTTAACAATTTGTACTTCCGAGCTAGCCCTTTATTTATCTTGCATAGTGAATGTCAGTAAAAAGATATTTCCAAAATTGCATTTTTATTCATCTGCTTCGTAAAAAAATAGAATCAAAAGTGATCGAGAAGTCACATGTACCCCAAAGCAATAAATAAAGAAAACTGCAGCTCATCCCACAAAAAATAAGGCCACACACAGGCTAATCTATGGAAAATAAAAAGGTTATTGGGTTTAAAATATGATAACATAAAAACCAAAAGATTTAAAAGTATTAAATAGAGATGAGCGAACCTACTCGGCCACGCCCCTTTTTCGCCCGAGCGCCGCGATTTTCGAGTACTTCCGGGGGGGGGGGGGGGCGGGGCTGACCGAGGTCACCATTCTGCTGCATGGAACTATCTTGAAGCCAGAGGTAGCTAGGGTTTGGTATTGCATGCTGAGTCCATTTCACTTCAATTGGGAGCTGTTTGCTTCCCACAGCACAGCAGCTCCATACATTAGAATTGCAGCCAGGAATACCAGTTGATCAATGGGGGGCCCTAGCAGTAAACTCACATGATCTGCTATGGTTGTCTTACCCTGAGGATAGATCAGCTAGAGTTAGAAGTAGGGCAATCCCTTTTAGACCTTCTGACACAGACGATGATTGTGAACAAGTGTTCATTAGAACGATTGTTCCCCCAATCATTGCCCAATTTAAACAGGGCAGCAATTCGCTAACAAATGAGTAAACACTTGTCCATCAGCTAATTGGCTTGCTTGTATAAGAATAAAAATGCTCACTCATTGGCTGAATATTTCCCCGGTCACACAGGGAAATGTACAGCCAACGAATAATAGCTGGATGGGGATGAACAAACATATAAAAAATTGTTCATCCCCAAGCAGGTGGTACTCTGCCGTCTGTGAATGGCAATAAGCAAGTGCCAATTCATATGCATTGGTGATCGGCGCTTGTTACAACAGCTGATTCATCCCGTATGAAAGGACCCATAGCCAGCCTAATCAATAGGGGAATGAATACTAAAAGTGCCTAGAGCAACATGAACTCTAAATACAGCTCGGAGCATAGGTTGCTGGTTGGGTGATAGGCCTATGATGTGAGTTCGGAAGGGTATAGTTTTTACTAGTTGAGGGTACCTAGCATGGGGACTTATAAGGCTCTCCATGCTTCTCTAGCAAATTTAGTATGCAAATGGGAGCTGGTACAATGCTTTTAGGGTCCCACCTGTTAGAAAGTACAATACCACTTCCTGGCAGTGCCACATACTGGGTGCCAAATATTAGAAGTACATATTATAGTATGCTACCTTCTGGAAGTCAGCCGGAAAAGAAGAGTCAAACTGACTTGAGTGCCAACTTCCACTGGTGACAATGGAGGAACAGGGAGCCCAGTAACTATACAAAGCACATTCCCAGACTATTCGTTCCCTGTCCTATAAGCCCCATAACTGAGCCTATGATGCTTATAGGATGTGACGGGTTCCTTTAACTTATAGGAATGCTACTTTTCAATAAGTGGCAACCTAAAGGCAGTCTATCATCTGCATTTGCAAACTCAATTTCCCAGAGGAACATACTTAGCGTCCTTACACCAACTACGTAGATGTTCTCCACAAGGAGAGGCTATATCACTGCTGGCCTATATAATAGTTAACACTAGAGCTATGTGACATAATATTAACACTTATAGCTTTTTTAATGGTTTTATATATTCAAAACTGAAAAATGCAAAGGTTACCATAGTTACTGAAGAATCACTGAATTAAACTTGAGCAAACTGCTTTGTCACCTTCAAAATTCAAGGTAACAAAGGGTTATTTGTAATTTAGTTTAGTGCAGTCATGGAACCAGCTACCATGTTTGCAGCACATAATGGAGCAGATCTCCGCACAAATTGTCCTAGAATGTATTTCAGACACTTTTACACACTTTTTACAATGCAGCCAAAATTCCACAACAATTCTGTGATGTGTGAACTCACCCTTAGGGCTTAAACACATGACCGTGTTTGCAGAGCTTTTCGTTGCCCTGAAAAATCACAGCCGCAAAAAGTAACAAAGTGAAGCTATTGATTTCAATGGCTTCATAGTAACATAGTATGTAAGGCCGAATGAAGACAATGCCCATCTAGTCCAGCCTGTTATCCTCCTGTGTTGTTAATCCAGAGGAAGGCAAAAAAAAAACAAGAGCAAAAGCCAATTAGCCCTTTTGGGGGAAAAATTCCTTCCCGACTCCCTAATGGCAATCAGACTAATCCCTGGATCAACCCCTAATAGTTCCTACCTGCCTGTATACCCGGATTAACAATTAACCTAAGATTTATATCCTGTAATATCCTTCCACTCCATAAAGACATCAAGTCCCCTTTTAAACCCCTCTATGGATTTTGCCATCACCATATCCTCAGGCAGAGAGTTCCACAGTCTAACTGCTCTTACAGTTAAGAACCCTTTTCTGTGAAACCTGCTTTCCTCTAAAGGTAGCGGATGCCCTCTCATTACCGTCGCAGTCCTGGGTATAAACAGATCCTGGGAGAGATCCTTGTATTGTCCCCTCATGTAGTTATACATAGTTATTTGATCACCCCTTAGCCGTCTTTTTTCTAGAGTAAATAATCCCAATTTGGATAGCCTCTCTGGGTATTCCAGTCCAGACATCCCATGTATTAGTTTAGTTGCCCTTCTTTGAACCCCCTCCAGCACTGTAACATCTTTCCTGAGCACCGGTGACCAGAACTGTGCGCAGTATTCCATGTGAGGCCTGACAAGTGCCTTAAATAGTGGGAGGATAATGTTCTCATCCCTTGCCCTTATACCTCTTTTACTGCACCCTAAGACTTTATTAGCTTTTGCAGCAGCTGACTGGCATTGGTTACTCCAGTTTAGTCTACAATCCACTAGTACCCCCAGGTCTTTTTCCATATCCCTTTTTCCTAGCAGTACCCCATTTAGTGTATATTGGTGACATCCGCTTCTCCTGCCCATGTGCATAACCTTACATTTTTTAACATTGATCTTCATTTGCCATTTTTCTGCCCAAGCCCCCAGCTTATCTAGGTCCGTTTGTAGCCATACCTTGTCCTCCGTTGCATTGATTATATTGTATAATTTTGTGTCATCTGCAAATATTGATATTTTACTGTGCAGCCCCTCTATCAGATCGTTGATAAATATGTTGAACAGAATTGGGCCTAATACTGAACCCTGTGGCACCCCACTAGCGACAGTGGCCCAATCAGAATAGGAACCATTTATTACCACTCTCTGCTTTCTATCTCTGAGCTAATTCTTTACCCAGATACACACAATTTCATCCAATCCGAGCTGTCTCATTTTATAGATCAGCCTCTTATGCAGCACGGTGTCAAATGCTTTAGAGAAGTCCAGATATACGAGATCAATAGACTCTCCCAGGTCCAGCCTAGAGCTTACTTCATCGTAGAAGCTGATCAGATGATTGACCCTTCATGAATCCATGCTGATGAGGAGTTACTCCGTTGTTCTCCTTGAGGTATTCTTCGATGGCATCCCTCAGAATCCCCTCGAATATTTTTCCAGTTACTGAACTGAGACTTACCGGTCTTTAGTTACCAGGCTCACTTTTGGTCCCCTTTTTGTAAATTGAAACCATGTTGGCAATGCGCCAATCCAATGGTACAACCCCGGTCTTGATAGCATCCACAAATATTATATATAGCGGCCTAGCTATAACATCACTTAGTTCCTTTAGTACCCTTGGGTGTATTCCATCTGGGCCTGGCGATTTATCGATTTTAATAATCTTTAAGCGGTTCCGCACTTCTTCCTGCGTTAGGTATGAGATATTTTGTGAGGGGTTCATTTTATTCCCCTTCATCTCGTGTGGCATTTCCTTTTCGTTTGTGAATTCGCTTGAAAAGAAACTATTTAATAGATTTGCCGTCCCTCCATCATCTTCAATGATTTCTCCTGCATTATTTCTTAAGTCTTTCTGCCTCCTCCTTAGCAATTTTGATTTTATCTTTGCATATTTTGTTTTTTTCCCTGTACGATTTTAGCACTTCTTCGCTGCCATCTTGCTTTAGTAGTTTGAAAGCTTTCTTTTTTGTGTTTATTGCCTCTCTTACCGTCTTGTCGAGCCACATTGGTTTCCTTTTATTTGAAGTTCTTTTATTTTTAAAGGGAATGAACTGCTCACATGAGGTGATTATGATGCTTTTAAACTTTTCCCATTTGTCCTCTGTACTGATATTTTTAAGGATGTTGTCCCAATTAATGTTACCGATAGTACTTCTAAGCTGATCAAATTTTGCTTTACTAAAGTTTAGTTTATTTGTCACTCCCTAATAAGGCTTCTTATTGAATAACAGCTGGAAGTTGATTATATTGTGGTCACTGTTCCCCAAGTGCCCCTCAACCTGTACCCCCTTTATTAGGTCCAGTTTGTTAGTTAGTACTAAGTCCAGAATGGCCCTTCCTCTCGTTGGTTCCTGCACAAGTTGGGTAAGGTAGTTATCTTTAATTGATCTCAAGAACTTATCACCTCTATGAGATTTGCAGGTTTCGTTTTCCCATATGATATCTGGATAATTAAAGTCCCCCATGATAATTACTTCATTGCAGTTTGACACCTCTTCTATCTGACTTAATAGTAAGGTTTCAGTTTCTTCTGTTGCTTTTGGTGGTCTATAGAAAACCCCTATCAGGATTTTGTTTTGTTTTTTTCTCCCTGTATTTCTACCCATAGAGATTCCACGTGTTCATCTCCTACTCCTATATCTTCCTGTAGTCTCGGCATTAAGTACGATTTAACATACAGACATACCCCTCCCTCTTTCTGGTTCCCACGGTCTGTTCTGAAGAGATTGTAACCCTGTAAATTTGCCGCCCAATCCCACTTATCATCAAGCCATGTTTCCGTTATTCCGACTATATCGCTTCAAGCTCACCTACTTTACCGATCAGACTTCTTGCATTCATGGTCATACAATTTATACAGTTTTTTTTGTTCTTTAAATTCGTCTTGTTGCTAATGGTACTATTGGCTGATCTGTCAGTTCTAACTGTACTAACCCCATCCCCTGCTCGACCCCTCTTCCCATTGCTTAGACCCAGGTCGCTTGCTACACTGACTACCCCCCTATTTCTCTTTTTGCGCTCCCCCCCAGTCCCTAGTTTAAACACTCCTCCAGCCTTCTAGCCATCTTCTCCCCCCGCACAGCTGCACCCTCTCCATTAAGATGCAGCCTGTCCCTACGGTAGAACCTGTAGCTGACAGCAAAGTTAGCCAAGTTCTCCAGGAACCCAAATCCCTCTTTCTTACACCAACTCCGGAGCCACTGGTTTACCTCCCTAAGATCCTGCTGCCTTTCTAGTGTGGCCTTAGGTGCAGGTAGTATTTCTGAGAAAACTACCCTGGAGGTCCTTGCCCTAAGCTTGGATCCTAGGTCCCTGAAATCGTTTTTAAGGGTCCTCCATTGACCTCTAATTTGTTCATTAATGCCAACATGCACCATGACCACTGGATCCTCTCCAGCCCCTCCCAGTAATCTGTCAATCTGATCCGCGATGTGTCGAACTCGAGCGCCAGGAAGACAACACACCGTTCGACGATCCTGGTCTTTATTGCAGATTGCCCTATCTGTCCCCCTTATAATCGAGTCCCCCACCACTATGACCTGTCTAGCCTGCCCTGCACTCCCCGTCCCCGTCTCACTGGAGCAGTCAGCTCCCTGACGTTCAGAGGGCATGTCGTGCTGCAGCGGTGCTGGCTCTGTAATGGCATCCCCCTTATCTGCCAACGTTGCAGACTTGTTGAGTTGTGCCAGTTCAGGACTAGCCTTCCTTGTTCTCTTCCCTCTACGCCTCCTTCTATCTCTCACCCAGCTAGCTGCCTGCTCCCCCTGCACTTCCATACTACCATCCACCCCCGCCTCTACCCCAGCAAGTGCCTGCTCAGTGAGCACCAAACTCCTTTCCATGATGTCAATGGCTCTCAGTGTTGCCAGTTGCCCATTTAGATCCAGAATTTGGGCTTCTAAATGTGCGACGTGCACACATCTTGCACAACAGTATGCACCCTCGATTGGCTGATCAAGGAATGTATACATTGCACAAGTAGCACACTGGATGACATTGGCAGGCATGGAGCTCATCCTAATGGGGAGGAGCTCATCCTAATGGGGATTCTCAAGGACATGATTTTTGCGTGATATAGGATAGGACTTGCCCTGTCTTATTCGCATGTATGTTTTATACGTGTGAGAAAGGATAGGTCTTTCCCTATTTTTCGTTTTTTTCTTATAGTAACATAGTATGCTAGACTGAAAAAAGACAAGTACCCATCCAGTTAAGCCTGCTTCCACCCCCTCTTGTTGATCCAGAGAAAGGCAAAAAAAAAAGCCCAAATGAGGCAGACGCCAATTTAGCCCATTTAGGCCGAATGCCCACGGTCGTAATTGCACTGCGGGATCCAGAGCAAGCATTCGACTCCGGATCACGCAGCAAATACTGCCCATAGGACATGCAAGGAAAGCACATTTCCCTGTCCAAGAGCGGAAATCAACAGCGATTTTCCGCTCGCAGGGGAAAATCACAGCATGTCCCGCTGCGAGTTACAGTGGATCTGCGTCATCACTGGTGTGACTCTCTGCACTGTGCATGTTTGGCGGCACCCCAGTCAGCACATCGGCAGAGCAGAGAGAAGACTACAAAACAGGTACGCAGGGTCAATGCCGGAGCACAGCGTCTGATTCCACTGCGAGATTTCACAGTCAGAACCCGACTCAGCCGTGGGCATTTCGCATTAGAGGAAAAAATTCCTTCCAAACTCCATAATGGCAGTCATAATGATCCTTGGATGATCATTTGAAAGTTCCTACCTGACTGCAAGACCCGGAACAACAACCTCTCTAGTTATTTCATGTCTATATCCTGTAATGTCATGTTGCTCTAGAAAGCTGTCTAGTCCCCTCTTAAACTCATCTATCGATTTTGCCATCACCATGTCCTCAGGCAGAAAGTTCCACGGTCTCACTGCTTTTACAATAAAAAACTCCTTCTGTATTGGTGATGAAACTTTCTTTCCCCTGGGCGTAGAGGATGCCCTCTTGTTAGCGACGCAGTCCTGCGTATAAACAGATCATGGGAGAGATCCTTGTATTGTCCCCTAATGTATTTATACATAGTTATTTGGTCACCCCTTAACCATCTTTTTTCCAGGGTGAATAATCCCAATTTTGGGTATTCCAGGCTTCCCATTCCATTTATTAATTTAGTTGCCCTTCCTTGAACCCCTCCAGGCACTGCAATGTCTTTCCTGAGCACCAGTGTCCAGAACTGTACACAGTATTCCACGTGAGGCCTGACAAGTGCCTTATATAGTGGATTTCAATGGTTTCGCTTCCACTATCAGGATTCTCTCACGTTAATACTACATGCGTCTAAGATAGGGCAGGACTTATCTTCACACTTTTTTAACACTCATGTGCACTAGCGCAGAGTTTAAATAGTCAAAAAAATACCTGGATCATGTGCTAATACGCTCCATAGCGGTGAGCATATTAGCACATGCGACCATGTGTTTTTGCCCTAAAAGTGTCAATTTCCTTCATACTGCCCTCTGTGAAAAAGTCAACCAGTTTATTTAAATATAAATCTAAATGTATACTCTGCGTATCATGCATTATCCCAAGTAGGAGTGCCCTTATGGTACCTTTCACACGGGATGGAATAGTCTGCAAAAATAGTGTAGAATATGCCATCCCTGGATTCCACATCAAAAGCCACACTGCTAACTGCAGGTTTTATTGCAGGATTGCTGGCAGAATTCTGCTATTTTCAATTCCCCACCAAAATCTGCACGTTAGAAGTGTATGGGATGCCAACATTGACAGCCTGCAAATTTGCACAATCTAGAGGCTCAGTTACAGCACATGTGGACCAATATGATGAAGGATACCATAGCGAACCTGTGTGCCTCCATGCCCGCATATATCACATCTTTCATCCAAGCTAGAGGAGTTACAAAAGGGTACTAGAATCTGTATGCCCGTCCGTATCTTATCTTGTATCCAAGCTAGAGGCAGTACACTTGGGTACTAGAGCCTCTATGCCTCCCCATATCACATCTTGTATCAAAACTAGAGGTGGTACAACAGGGTACTAGAGCCTCCATGCCTGCCTGTATCACATCTTGTATCCAAGCTAGAGGTGGTACAACAGGGAACTGGAGCATCCATGCCCACACATATCACAGTACAACAGGGTACTAGAGCCTCCATGCCTGCCTGTACCACATCTTGTATCCAAGTTAGAGGCAATAAAACAGGGTACTAGAGCCTCCATGTCCGAAAGTATCACATCTTGTATCCAAGCTAGAAGCGGTACAACAGGGTACTAGAGCCTCCATGCCCAGCTTTATCACATCTTTTATCCAAGCTAGAGGCAATTCAACAGGATAGTAGAGTCTCCATGCCAACCAGTATCACATCTTGTATCCAAGATAGAGGCAGTACAACAGGACATTAGAGTCTCCATGCCAACCCGTATCACATCTTGTATCCAAGATAGAGGCAGTACAACAGGGCACTAGAGCATCCATGCCAGTATGTATTACATCTTGTATCCAAGCTAGAGGCGGTACAACATCGTACTAGAGCCTCCATGCCAGCAGATATCACATCTTGTATCCAAGCTAGAGGTGGTAAAACAGGGTACTAGAGCCTCCATGCCAGTATGTATCACATCTTGTATCCAAGCTAGAGGCGGTACAACATGATACTATAGTCTATATGCCTGCCCCTATCACATCTTGCATCCAAGCTAGGGGCGGTACAACAGGGTACTAGAGCCTCCCTTCAAGTGTTCAGTTTTCCATAAAAAAATTATCCTTTTGTTCTCATATTGTAATTACTTATATCAACATTACAATCACACAGAAAATTTCATTTGATTCTGACAGCTCCTTCTAGGGGGTTGAATTTTTTTTGACAATGAGTGTAGTCAAATAAATAATTAAATTAGTTTGATCTTCCCTGAATAAAGCCATGCAGTTTTGGGGCCAACAGGTCATTGGTTTTTAAGTGGTCAAATTTCCTCTTTTTCAGGAGAGTTTCCATTGGTTTAACTACAATGGAAGTCAAACTGGCCTGTGGTTCCTGATTTCTTCTCTACTACCCTTCTTATGGATGGGTACAACTTTGACATTCTCCAGTCATCAGGAACATCGCCTTTTTAGCCCTAGAAATTATATTATTATGTTACCATGCAAGGGGTGCCTTGACTAAAACTATCAGAGCACAAAACCATGCCTTCCAATAAACTATATCTTTCAACTGCACCAGTGAAGAGGTCTTTAATCTTTAGTTATGTTAAATTGCTTCATATCATGTTTTATGATGTTGCACTGACTATAGTATGGGATGACTAAGATGCATATTATTACAGTTATTGTACAATATATTTCAATTGCTGAATAAATGAGCACTATGCCTATGGGGTGGTCACCCAGGTTGGCTGAGGTCAGTGGTCATGTGTGCAGAATGTGTGGGCACTGTATGAGATATGTCCTAAGAGAGGGCCAGGTTATAAGTATGAGAAGCTCAAAGCATCTCATGGACAGTCATAGAGTTCAAGGACAGAGTGCTTCTAAGTTGAGGCGCACCTGCCATAAGTTAGTTAGTGAGGAGGATCCATGTTTGGAGTTGGACTTGCTGAGAGTAGTGACCCCAAAATTGTTGTCTATGTCTGAGACTGCTCTAGACTGCTGTTGCTCATATGGCTTGCTGGGAGCAAACACTGAATGGTGAATGGTTATGGACCATTCCCAGCATGCAACCTGTTCTGACAGAGCCAAGGGCCAATAGAGAACCAGATGCCCTGATATTTGTGTAATGGGGGAAAACCAAAATAACCCTGCCAGTAGGCATGTGGCTACATCCTGAATAGTGGCAGAATGAAACCCAGGTATGTCTGCCTGCAGGTGGGTGACATAGGACTGTGCCCCAGCCAGCCTGCAAAGGCTTGTCGCCTCCCACTATTGTGGACTGTGTGAAGTGGGCCTGAACAGGTCTCCTGTGGGTTAAACTGTGGCTAGTGCCATGAGACTGTGTTTGGTAAAATGTGTTGTAATCAGATTATATTTATATTCTAGGGATATGTATGCTATAGAAGCTGAAGAAACAGATGCACTTTCAGGATTTCAAAATCTCACAAAAGATTACAATAAATACTTACGACCAAATTTCAGTGGTACGTATCATAGGTTTTTTTTATATTATTCACTTATGCATGTCAATCTGAGTTTAAGAAGATTCCTACTCAATAGGCAAAATGTTCATTGGTAAATCAGAAGTTATTTGTTGTATTGTTCACCAGTCTAGATACAAGAAAAATATTTCAAAAGGATAGAGATTTTGTTAAATAAATTAATATGGGTATTGTTGAGCGAACCTGAATCTCAGTTAGGTAGTTGGTGGTTCAGCAGTTAGTAATGTTTCCTTGGAGTGCTGTGGCCCTAGGTCCAAATCTCAAAATCTGGTAAAATTGGTATGTTCTCCTTGTGTTTTATAATAATAATCCTTATCTAACTCCATGCAGACATTGCCCTTGTTCACATTTGAAGCTAAGACCCCAGCACTGCATGGCAACAATGCCAATCACTGAGAGCATTTCAAATTTCATGCAGATATTGCCCTTGGTCAGATTTAAATGTAGGACCCCAGCTAACCACTGAGCCACCTCTTCCTCCTTAATAAATGGATACACTGTAAGAATAAAAGAGCATGGTACTATTTTGGAATGTTTCCTTGTAAATGAAAAAAATTATACTTCAACTATCTATGAAGAAATAGGTAGATAATTTAACGTAGCAATTATCTTCCTGTCCAGCCGCTACTCGGATGCCTCCGCCCTGCGCCAGTCACTGCAGTGGCTGCCCGTCAAATACAGAATACAATTTAAACTCACTACCCTCATCCACAAAGCTCTCCACAGCACCGCGCCACCCTACATTGCTTCCCTCATCTCAATTCACACCCAGCCCGCACCCTCTGCTCCATTAACGAAATCAGACTGTGAAAGTGCTCCTTTAATTCGAACCTCTCATTCCTGCCTCCAAGACTTCTCCAAAGAAGCATCTGTCCTCTGGAACTCACTACCAAAAGCTATCCTGGTAATCACTGACACACTAAACTTTAGGTGTGGTCTAAAAATACACCTGTTCAGGGAGGCATACCATACCTCCTAAACCAAACCCCTCTGTATGCCGCCTGATAACATGCTCCCTGTCCTACTGACTGCAATTCCTGATAGCCATAATCAACCAGCACCTGCAGTCATACCAATTTAGCCAATATACAGCCTGGCCATTGTCCGTGTGTATAGCATATGTGTGGAACTCTCTGCCTGAGGATGTGGTAATGGCAAAATTCATAGATGAGTTTAAAAGGGGACTTGATGTCTTTCTGCAGCAGAAGGATATTACAGGATATAAATCTTAGGTTATTTGTTAATCTGGGTATACAGGCAGGTAGGAAATATTAGGGGTTGGCCCAGGGAATAGTCCGATTGCCATTAGGGAGTCGGGAAGGAATTTTTTCCCCAAAAGGGCTAATTGGCTTCTGCTCTTGGGGTTTTTTGCCTTCCTCTGGATCAACAACACAGTAGGATAAATAGGCTGGACTAGATGGACATTGTCTTCATTCAGCCTTACAAACTATGTTACTATGTTATGTATCCCTCACTTTCCAGCTCTCAATCCATGCACATCTCCAGCCCCTCTACCTTCTGTGTCATCCCATTATTTGTAGTATTTAGGCTCGATGGAGCAGGACCCTCACCCCTAATGTTTCCATCAATTAATTACTTCATGTAACTGTGGTCTTGTTTTTATTTCCCCTGTATTGTAAGCGCTGTGGAATATGTTGGTACTGTATAAATAATGATGATGATTATTATTTATAGCATTTGGATGCACATGTGAACGCACCTTATTACTTTTTTATTTTTGTTTTACTGCATTGAAAAACCTAGTTGATTATGCTCATCAATACAAGGGAATGCTGCAAAACTGCATAGTAGTACCTACAGTAGTAGTCAATGACATCTATATACGTTTAGGCATGAAGTTGAATCATGTGAGGTATCACAGTTAATGACACTCTTCAAACACAGACACGTACACAAAAGTGTGAAAGTGGTATGAATATAGTCAGACACATTTTGAACCTTGATCTAGGCTCTTAGTCATAGCAATTAATTGGGTAGGGAGGGGTAAAGTTTCTCCTTAGGGAGAGCACTTAGTAGGTATAAGGAAACTTGTAAGACCATGCATGCTTCTTTGGGAAATATATGCAAATAGAAAGATGAAACAATGCCTCTACGGTCCCACTTATTATAAAGGCAGCAAAATCTGACCTTTTAACAAAGTTTTGTAACAATGACTAGGAATATAAGCCAAAGCCAGAGTCTTCTCCAAAAAGGAAAGATAACCAGGGTTTTTGCCACTCATCAGTGTACAGTGGATTGCTCCATGGCTGGGTGAGAGGCCTATGATGTGGGTCAGTTGGGGTAAAGATTTTGCCGAGGATCCAAAAGCAGATTTAGAGCTACCGTGTTTCCCTGAAAATGAGACCCTGTCTTATATCAATTTTTGCCCCAAAAGAGGTACAGAGTCTTATTTTTTAGGGGTTGTCTTATACTCACCTATCAGGTCGCTGTCCGGATCCCTCCCACTAGTCTCCGGTGCTCCTGCAGACTTCCGTCCAGTCCTCAGCGCTGATGGAGCATCTCTTGCTGCTAATGGGGTTTGAATAGCCTGCCTCCAGCAAGCAATTGCTGTGATTGGTTCAATAGCACCGCCTCAGCCAATCAAAGCCAGCAGTCGATGAACAAATCACAGCATTCAATGATGTCATGCATCATTAATTGGTTCACTGAGCGCCACAATTAGGCCCGGCTCACACAAGTGTAGCAACCAAGAGTTAGTAGGCCTTCTCCATAAGTTTGAATGCATTTGTCTAATGCTTATTGCATTGTCAGTGTCTTTGTGTTGTATATATTTGACATGAATTTGACATTGCACCTCTGCAGCACTGAATGAGTTAACGTGAGTTATGTCTGGAAAAGTATCTTGTTGTCTGTCACTTGATCATGTTTGATATATATGCGTTTGCAAGGTGGATGCAGAGGAGAATGCCTGTGAGACCCGTGCAACTATGACATCCCAGCCTAGCTAGGTAGTTGGCTGAAGTTGGAGTGTACCGCTTTTGAGTAAGAGAGACTTCGCTCAGCTCTTAGAGGAGCACCAGGATAGAAGAGGCCGAGCAGATGTCTTGTGAATGCCTTGGGCCCAATGTACCCAGACCTCTGTGTTAATGGATGGGAGGGACTTAGAGAGAATGAGGAGCTGCCATGCACCGTACCCACTTTCCAAATGTGAGTGATGACCGGTAGAGAGCTGAAGAGAGAAGGAGAGTGGCTTGGAACAGAATCCCACAGACAACTGGACTGTGGACTCGTCTGTAAACCTGTGAATCATCCTCCCTGTCACACCACTTTCTGTCTTGTACTACTTTCCTGCTGGCGTGTATTGCTGAACTCTAGATAGTTATTTCCAGTAAACTAGCTTCACTGACCATTCGCGGTTTGGCTCTGAAAGTTAAATCCCTATGTGTAGACTCTTTATTGTTAACAACTGGAATCACTGCAGAGGACAGAATGGTGGCATCATGAATGACAAAAGGACTAAGGTAAACCACCAGCGAGTTAACCTATTTAATAGCCTGCCCTCGGCCTCTTGGACGTGTCCCTGGTTACCCTCCGGGTGGGAGATGGTAGAGCCACCATGAAATGGCCTAAACTCTACCCTGCTAACTCCAAGCTGGGGCCCGCTCCTTGGATGCTGCAAGGCGGAGCTATCTTGGCGTCATGAACACGATGATTCCTACGTGCCTACTCTTTAAAGCCGGAGAGAAGTGCCTCCGGCATAATTTCTCAAAACAGAGGAAAAAAGTTAATGCCTGTGTCTGAAGCATCTACAGAAACTTTTAATTGTCCAGCCCTCTGCGCCCCTGAAGATTTACCGGAGGGACAAAATTGAGTTGCCTGCAAAACAAAAAAATGCAGAGAGAAAAAGAAAATTCTCCACCTGAGTCCCATTCATATATTGCCAGGATGCATTATACCCTGCAACGAGGACATGTGAAAATGTTGGATCCTGTTATGTTGCCCAGTGTGCACTGTTTAACTGTAATGGAAGAAATGGACATGGACCCACAAGATGGCGTCCAGCCTTCTTCTTTAACTAGTACTTAAAAGTCCATGAAAAATTCCCACCACCGAGTTCCCGCTGTGGCTGAGGAAAAAGTGAGGGGGGTTGCCCCCACCGTGGAACAGCAGCCAGAGGCAGAGAGCCTCCCGGGGGAGGAGTCATCACCCTCGGTAAGTGAGCCACTGGACTTTTCTTTTCAGACCACTTCTCCAGGTGAGATGATCATAAAAGCTTGTGTGGAGTACCTGCTGGATACCCGCCTTCTAGACTCCGCTATTATTGGTGCGATGAGCCGGAGTTGCAAGGACTTGTTAGGCCAGCGATGGTTTCTTCATCTGCAGAGAATGTTTCTTCTGCTTCTGTCCCTTCTGCTGCCTCCACCTCTGCTCTTTCAGTAGGGAAACCACTACACAGTCTGCAACGATACCACACCTGAGACAGTTATGTGGAGAAGCAGTATCCACCCTGGATACTTATTCACAAAGACAACGAAGCAGTCTGAAATCTGTTACCCCCACATCAGTTGCCCTTTTGAAAAAATATGGGGGATGAAAATTTCAAATTTGTTTTTGTGGATGACCAGAGTTTTCGCGTCCCTAGACCCCTTATGTGGTTCCTACCGAACTCTCTCAGGGATGGACTCTTAATTGCCCGAAATCAGTGGAAGGGACAAGGCAACACTATGACACTTCAGGAATTTGGCTGTACTCACTGCAACAACCCTATGCAGTACCCCAGGTGTCTGGTGACAAAGACATTGAGCGGCCTTCAGAACTGTGTTCACCACGGCGGCTGCCAGACTTTGACTATTTCAACCCGGCAGCGGACCACCAGGACAGTAAGGATGAGGAGGTAAAACTCTTTCTTCATAAGAGCCTTTCCCTATGCTCTTCAACGGGAATAGAGTCGTGGACATCTAACCCCAAACCCACAGGCTTCAGTGCTGAATCTGAGCCCGAAGAGCCCACTGCTACATATCAGGTCACCACTTTGTGTTAAGAGACTCCTGTCTAACCTCTTGGACATTTTTCCTCAGAGATTATCCCTTACTTATTAAGCCCAAAAATGACTCTAAAGTCAGTTGTTTGCCCCATTGCATAACTTTATAGTGCTAATGTGTTTTATTCCTCAAAGTTATTTGCATAAGTTGATTTTTGCTGGTTATTTCATGCAATGTTATAATGTTTAAGACAATGTGCAGGAGGAGGATGATGGGAGTTTGATTAATGGTCACTTGCCTATTCAAAGAACGTTTGAGGTTGAATGATTGTATGCAAATGCACTTGGAGGTTCTTATCTGTATGTCCCTACTAATGCACTTAGTGTGTGCGCACCATCTGTGGTCTCAACTGTCTCAGGGGATTCATACTCATTGCCATTTTTTTAGTCAACTCAGTTGGGGATATTTGCTTTTGGCTACCACCCTTCATGTGGTTTTTCAGGCTAAGTGATGGTCATTCCACTTGCCTCTTGTTCTTTAATCCTGCCAGTCACTTTCTTCTATTCTATTGTTCCGTGATGTATTCTTTTTTTGTCTTTGGGGAGAAGAGTTATGTAAGTGCCCCATAGCCATGTCCAGTCTAGCAATACTTGTCTTAAATAGGTATGGCCATGCCACAAGGCCTAAACTCTACCTTGCTTTCTCCTAGGCTGGGGCCGGTTCCTTAGACGCTGCACAGGTGTGTGGTAAAACACGTGTATAATGTAGCATTTTACCATGTGTGGTGTATTGCCACATATGGCAGCGATTTTTGACTGTGCTTGGCAGCATATGTCACACATGCTGTCATGGGCAGTCTTTCTGGTTTAATTTATTTAGAACTTCCCACTCTGTCTCTTAGCAACACATACGCAATGTAATGTAGAGAACAATAGAGCTCTATTGCGTGTAATGCACTGTAAAATAGAACATGCTGTGTTCTTTTTTCCTCACATATTATATGCAATGAAACAACGCTACTGTGAGTGTATTTGAATTGCCGTGATGTACCATATATTATACTCACGTACATGGCACGTGTAAAACACAATTCAAATACACTTGTGTGAGCCTAGCCTTTAGAAACTTTAGAACACTTTAGAATACAGCACACACACACAAGCTCACACAATCGCTTTTGTTTGCTTTATATAGCTCTTAGCTGTAATATTCCTGCTTCTCTTCTGTTTGGAAAAGCTCAGCTGCAGTATACGTCTGAATAATGTAGTCACCACATAATAATTAGATACCAACTCTACACAGTGATAGTGATTATTATTGCTTTCACCTCCAGTGACAACAGGTGATGCGTCATTTGATTGGAGTCATTCACTTTCTCTTTTCTTCTCTATTTGGATCAGATCACCATAAAGACTTCCACCAGCTATGACTCATCTCGGAAAACACACTCCACATCCTGCTGCTACCCCCAATGCCCCTCCTAGTGCCATAGTATGTATTCACCCTCTCTGGCACCACAGAGAATAATGCCCTTCTGTAGCCCCACAAAGTGATGGTACCCCCTTTGTGGTCCCACAAAGTGATAGGACCCTACCTTGGCAACACAAAGCTATATTGTCTCCTTTGTGCCCCTAGCAGGCCTTATCTCCCCTATAAGTCTGAACAATCTTGATAGCTCACACTACTGCTGCTCCAGACACTTCACTCTGTGTCACTATGTTCTTAGTATAATAAGTACTAGAGATAGGGAAATAGTTGGGCTTTGCCCTGCACAGAATGCGATATCCATATTGGCCCGATTGTGAAACCTAGTGAGCCAGTGGAGGTGTCCCACTGCCCCATGGACTCCATGGCAGTCGCATGGTCTGCTGCCATTGGTAGCACACCACTGGCAGTGCTATACAGGGAAGGAAGCCCATTAGTTGTAGCCATCAGTGGTCCCGATTAGCTTAATCAATGAGCCTGCAAAAAGTTTCAAATTAAAATGTATGAAACTGTGAAGGGCTAAAACCTAGAATGAAAACACAAAACACCTATCCCTGGGAGCTTCCTATCATCACCTGTTTCAAGTTCAGAAAATATGGCCTTACCCTGAAAGCTGCTGACACTCCCGCATTGTGTTAATGCAATAGATGGAATCTTGCAGTTCTGGTTTTCTGCATCAGCCATATGTTCCAGGATTCTGTCTATAGATGAAGGGTTGGGCAGCTCACATGTTGTTCGTGATGTTACAATGCATATATTGCTTAATCATGTATTCCATAAATGTCACCAAATGACGTAAATAGATTAATAAAAAAAACAGTACTTGCACCTGTTTCCTAAACCGATATAGCAACTAACTGTTGTTAACCATGTTGGGTTTTTTTGTCGTGATTAGAGATTAGTGAACTATTTTGTTCATTTCAAGGCTTAAGGTAAAACTGAAATACTTGCAAGATTTGGTAAAAAGCGAAGTGAAGTGAGAACTACATTAGCCAATCAGGACTCTTCCTTTAGGCCTCCTTCCCACGAACGGATTTCCGCCGCGTAATTCGCGGCGAAAATCCGCTGCGTTGCACGCAGCTATTAGGTTCTATTGAACCTAATAGCACAATGCACACGATGCGTAATTCCACCGCGGAATTACGCACCGCGATTTCTCCCGTCCTCACCCGCAGCATGCTCTATTTTCTGCGGGTGAGGACGGGCTGTACGCACTGACGGCTTCCATTGCAGTCAATGGAAGCCGTCCATTCACGCTATCTCCCGCTGTAACCAGCGGGAGATAGCGTGAAAAAAACGCTTTCCCGCCCACCGCCGAGCGTCATATGACGCCAAATGACGCGGTCCGGCCGCGTCACGTGACACGGCTGGTGACGCGAGAGCGGTGGGCGGTGACGAGCGGTGACGAGCGGTGACGCGGCGGTGGTGGGCGGGGAAGCGATTTCACGCTATCTCCCGCAGGTAAGTATAGGGGCTCTGGGGGGCGCCGTGACGGGCTTCACAGCGTAATATTACGCTGCGGAGCCCGTCACGCTCGTGGGAAGGAGGCCTTAGGCTACTTACACATGGGCAAGCACGATATCGAGCCTGATATGATACTTGTCAACGTGTTTTTTTTATGTCAAAAACGCTTCCCATCACTTCAGCAAAGTAGCTTCGGAGGATTGGCAAGTTTTTCCCATTATTTTCAATGGGAAACCTTGCATCGCAGTTGCGTGCACATCAGACGGCGTGCAATGTGTTTTACTGTCCCATTGAGAACAATGGGCAATGCATTCAGAGGAACATGAAAAGGTAGGACATGCCACGTTTTTTTCCCGCACCACATCGCTTCCATGAATTTCAGATCCTCTCGTGCGAGTTTCAATCGGAAACCTTGTATCGCACTCGCATGCACATCGCATTTAAAGGGGTTCTGTCAATACAATCTGTATTTTTTTCTCCAATAAATCTGCCCTGCCTAGCACAGGCTGTTGTAAATAACACATACAAAATGTTTTTTTCAGAAGTAGTACTTACCTAGGCTCCATTTTTCACCGCCATGCTCTGTTTACATGTTTAGCCCCTCCTGCTAGAAGGTCATCTCCCAGCACCCCTTGCTGTGCTGACCACTTCCGCCCTCACAAAGCTACTTCTGCCCATTCAGTGCAGTGAATAGAGCTGTGCAGTCCTGCCTGCAGTCTACCAAAATCTGCTAGTGTTTCCCCCTGCCTCTGTCCCTGAACACTCAACGTTTTCCAAGGGCTTCCAGATCTTCCTTGCAATCTCACAGCAGCCCCTCACTGTAGCCACTCACAGCAGTCACTCATAATAATCACTCACGGTAGCCACTGCACATGGTAAAAACAGGAATATTCCCCATGCAATGCATTGTATAAGTGTATGTATATATACATTTATCTATGCTATATATCAAGATGCATATACATATATAAATATATATACACTCATATAATATGTATAATATATATATACACACTGCATAGGACATGTACACTCCATGATAGTGAGCGTACATACACTTACACCCATTTGCGGCTGCCCTCAGACAAAAAAGTGCACAAAAGTGTGCGCAACTGCATTTACATCTGTGTAAAGCTGGTCTTATTGTATGTATATATGTCCTGTTGTACCGCCTCTAGCTTGGATACAAGATGTGATACAGACAGCATGGAAACTCTAGTACCCTGTTATACCACCTCTAGCTTGTATACAAGATGTGATATGGGAGGCATGGAGGCTCTAGTACTCTGTTGTACTACCTCTAGCTTGGATACAAAATGTGAAACGGGCGGGCATGGAGGTTCTAGGACCCTGTTGTATCGCCTCTAGCTTGGATACAAGACGTGATATGGGTGGGCACGCTGCCACTTGGGATGCATTATGCATTGACACTTGGGGGTCAGGATAACAGCATGCTGATAATAGAGGGCAATGTATAGCTTTATGTCTTTGGTGATGTTAAATTCATTCTCTGTGGCTGATTTTACACAAGTGAGCACTATATCAGCCCGAGAAACTCAGACCAATATCTCGCATGGCAAATATGCGAGTGTGTCTGGCAGTGCAGTGCGCCTTGTAAGAACAATGCATTGCGATGTGCGTATGTGTGTAAAATATATACACATACATACACACATACATATACAAACACACACACACACCGCTGTAGGAGCAACTGTAAGAAACAAAATAAATGGTGGGAATATGGCGGCCGCCTGATCTTTCACGCACATAGTATTCATAGGGGAGGTCCTATATTTTCTCAGTCAAGTATTAACGGGAGAGAATACTGCTGGTGAAAACGAAACCACAGAAATCTTAGGCTTAGTTTTGTCCCAATATACGGCAGTGAAAATCATGGCCGCATAAGGGAAGAAAATTACATTCGCCTGAAACCGCCATACACACACAGATAGATAGATAGATAGATAGATAGATATAGATAGATGTGCATATATATGCGTTTATATACACGTAAACATATAGACAGACAGACGCAGACAGATAGACGGATAAACGCAGACAGATAGACGGATAAACGCAGACGGAGAGACTGATAGACACAGACGGATAAACACAGATGGATAGATGGATAAACGCAGACAGATAAACGCAGACGGGTAAACGCAGACAGATAGACGGATAAACGCAGACGGATACACGCAGACGGATAGACGGATAAACGCAGACGGATACACGCAGGCGGATAGACAGATAAATACAGATGGATAGACGCAGACAGATAGACGCAGACCAATAGACGCAGACCGATAGACAGATAAATACAGATGGATAGACGCAGGCGGATAGGCGCAGACGATTAGACGCAGGCGGATAAACACAGACGAATAGACGGATAAATACAGACGGATAGACAGATAAATACAGATGGATAGACGAATAAATACAGACGGATAGACGGATAAATACAGATGAATAGACGGACAAATACAGACGGATAGACGCAGACAGACAAATACAGACGGATAGACGCAGACAGATAAATACAGACGGATAGACGGATAAACACAGACGGCTAGACGGATAAACACAGACGGCTAGATGGATAAACACAGAGGGATAGACGGATAAACACAGACGGATAGACGCAGACAGATAAATACAGACGGATAGACGGATAAACACAGACGGATAGACGGATAAACACAGACAGATAAATACAGACGGATAGATGCAGAAGGATAGATGGAGAAATACAGACTGATAGACGGATAAATACAGACGGATAGATGCAGGCGGATAGACGCAGACGGATAGATGGATAAATACAGACGGATAGATGGCTAAATACAGACGGATAAATACAGGCGCAGACGGATAGACGGATAAACACAGACGGATAGATGGATAAATACAGACGGATAGACGGATAAACACAGACGGATAGATGGATAAATACAGACGGATAGACGCAGACGATTAGACGGATAAATACAGATGGATAGACGGATAAACGGATACAGATAGCATATATATATATATATATATATATATATATGAAAGGCCGGGTAGCAGCAGAAGCTTGGACTTTTATTGGCTAATAGAAATGTATTCTGCCTGACAACAATGTCAGGGATACATTTCTATTAGTCGAGAGTGCGCCTGTGCACGTGTAAAGTGCTGCCCGGCGGGCGGGTGCGCGCGGCGCAGCCTCACGCATGCGCAGTCGTGCCCCGGGTTCGCGCATGCGCAGTCGCGCCATGGTCTCGCGCGGCTGCCTTCATTCCGCGCTTCCTGACAAGGCAATGAACGCTACGTCACTAGCAGGGGCGTAACTATAGGGGATGCGGTTGCACCCGGGCCCCGGACCCTTAGGGGGCCCATAAGGCTTCTCTTCTCCATATAGTAAGTTTAGTAGTTTGAATAAAGCATTATAGTTGGGGGCCCTGTTACAGGTTTTGCATTGGGGCCCAGGAGCTTCACGTTATGCCTCTAGTCACTAGTGACGTATGCGTACATTGACCTGAAGGAAGCGGAATGTAGCGCAATGTACGCTACATTACCGGATCCAGGGAAATCGGGCGGGTGCAGGTCACGTGACCGAAGTGACAAGCGGCTTCAGGAGAAGATTTGGGAGGGGAAGAAGAGGTAAGCAGGCTGCCTAGGGAGCAATAGGTAAGTATATATTTTTTTGTTTTTAATGACAGAACCCCTTTAAGGCCCCATTGAAATCAATGGGTGATGCGTTCCAAGGAACACAAAAAAATAGAACTTGCCACAACTTTTTCCTCACAGCATCACTGTGAGGGTGAACACCCACTTGCGTTTTTTTAACACTGCGATATTTCTGCGATTGTCAATGGGACTTTCTAATGTTCACGCATCACACAAAAATTGAAAACCACAAACTTGCGATGAGTTTTTAACATTAGAAAGCTCCATTGACAATCGCGTTTAAAAACGCAAGTGGGTGTTCTCCCTGAGGAAAAACATTGCTCCTGTATATCACTCCATTTAAAAGAATGGGGTTCATATTCGTGCGAAATTTATGCATCTGCCAACGCATAAATCTAGTGCGCATTTCATGACCGTGTAAAAGCGGCCTTACGGTATGTGATGCAGGACACAGAAGTAGTATGATTAAAGGAGTTGTCTGGGTTTAGAAAAACATAGCTGCTGTCTTCCATGAACAGAATTACTTCTGTCCATAGGTTGTGTGTGGTTTTGCAGCTCAGCCCTATTCACATCAATGGAGCTTTATCACAATGTCAGACACAACCCGGCAATGGAGAAATTAAAGGAGTTATGATTTTTTGAAAGTGGAGAGGAAAAAAGAGGTGGTCCTTAGAAGGGTTTTGTCATAAAAAAAAAATCTATACTCACCTATTCCTCCCCCCGTCAGTCTCCTTACCACATCACCTCCTTGCAGAGCCGCTGTAGTGCCCGCCGGCCGGCAGGCTTGTTATGATGGCTGCATTTCTTACATTCATCTTCTTTGCTAGTCAGTGAAGGTCACGTTGTTCACTGGTTAGGAAGGAATGCTAATCTATTCCAGAGACAGCTTGCATGAGCAGTCTCTGAAGTAAATCAGTACTCCCCCTGCTGGCCTGTGAACTGTGACATAACGTAACGTACATTGGCAGGAAGAAGACTGACGGCAAGGTACATAACCTCACATGAAGGAGAGGAATCAGCCAGCTGGAGGTTAGGTGACTTCCCCCACCCCAACCCCTCTGGATTACAAGAGTCAGGATAAGATAGGCGAGGCGAAGATCTGGTAAGTAGACTGATAGGGGAGGAATAGGTAAGTATTGATTTTTTTTATCAGAGAACCCCTTTAAGAGGATAATACTTATAAACTATTTAGACAATTACTTGCAAGTCTGGAAACATGTTGCCTTTACTTCCACTGGCATATGCAACCTAAACTGAAGAAACCTATACAGCCATAGAAAACATTCTTATATAGTACAAGAATCACGAGTGATGCGTGTTGTTATTTTTAACTTTTCACTTTTTTAGAGGGACTATCGCAGGGCTACACAAAATTCAGTTCTTATCTCTGTCAATAGGACTGTCATGATAGATAAATCATTACAAGAAGAAGGACTGGCCTTGTTGATGATAACTCACACCAAGCCAGAAGAATGTACCAGGTGCTTATTACTCTTTAAGTCATCCTTCCACCCCTGACTCGGACTCATAAAACAGTTTGTAAAGGGTCTCAAAAGGAACGGTGATGCATTTACTTGTGTCAGCTATTACTAAGGATCATGACAGAGAAATTTGAGAAAGAAATATTTATTGGTCCCCAGATCAGACAGCTTCAAAAGGATGAGGAATTTAAGAGTTAGTTGAAGGACAGCGAGAAAAAAGAAGCATGGAAAGTATATAGCCCTATGATAAAGCCTTTACTAAACTTGAAAAGGCATCCTCCTCACTCCTTGACCTCAATCAAAAAAAAATCACTGAATAGCAGTAGGAATCACCTAAATTTCAGACTAATCACTGTAGAATCTCTAAAACTTAACCTTTATAAATTAATTAACTTTTCATTAAATTTTGTTTTGAGAGATGGGGTAGCCAAAATAACAGCATATCTCACATTCTGTACTTTTTAAAAATTCTTATGGAATTCACCATGTGGGATATATAGTGCCATTCAGGTGACAGCTGTCCAATCTATGCATCCATGTTGTTTCCTTCTGCAGATGTTTTTTTTATCAATATCCCAATGATGGCCATTTCATCTAATGAGTTCAATCCTCTGGAAGCACAACAAGGTAGGATCATTACTATGAAAATCTCTTAACCCCTTTAGTGGCACGCCCGGAAAATCTCCTAAAAATCAGTGTTGAAATGTACTGAAGACTAAAAAAACCTGCCACTGAAGGGGTTAATATACATATAACATGGATAAATAGATTGGACAGCTGTCATCCAAATGGGATCAATAAGATGCTATCTTTTGCTGTGTTTCTGTGATCTCTGCATATAAGTCTTCTGCCCGTTTATGGGACTATGATTAAATAATATGCATATGGTGATGTATGACTGTATATGGAGATCCAGTCTATCTTCTGTATTACCATCTGTGCAATCATTTGCCAGGACTCAAGTGTTTGCATTAAGGTTAGTGATAAAATCCTAAAGGTCTGATACTGGGTCGTCCCATATGATGGGATCAAGATATAAGTGGATCAATACTCTTTTCCTCAAAAGCACCCATATAGGGATTTGCATAACTGTGAGTGAATTTTGTCCCCATCATGATCCCTCTGGTCTGTAAATACAAATGGACTACACTGTCCTTTTGAGCCGTTCACAAGTCTCAGCTCACTAGGCAACAAGCTCTGACAGAGATAACTATCTTCTTAGGTTGAATATCACTTTCTTGCAATCTGAAAGTTTCTGCTCAAACATCGTCGCCATGAGTAGGAGTACTGGCCATAAGGAATAAAAATTGACTAAAATCAATTTCCTTGACATACTGTCCTTTTGAGCTGTTAAAAACTTTTCAGCCCACTAGGCAGTATTTTTGACAGAGATATTCACTTCCTCGGGTTGAACATCACCTTTCCGCAACCTGAGTATCTCTGGTCGAATTCTGTCATTATATTAATAAAACTACAGATATCTAATTGGGGTTCCGGTTTTTGGGAAATCCATGAACAGCCCCCATGCAGACTGTATTCCTATGTGACGTGCGACATTAAGAAATACGGAGTATCAGAAGTAATACCAAGTTGTAATTTTGAAACCCACCAATCATTTCTCTATCCACTATTTGGTGGGTTAACGCCTTTCCATTACAACTTAGATTTTGTGTTGTGTCCTTTGTTGTGCCCAATCGTGTTTTTTTAGATAAAATTTAATAAAATTTATTACTTTTAACCATGTCACGTCTGTGAATAGTAAATACAAATGGAAGTTAATACATTTATAGTAAAAATAAAATAATTGTAGCCTGCTATGTGGGCAGAAGTTAGATTACAGTAAATCAGTGTTAGACATTCATCAAATAGGCAAAATGTGCAAACTATATTTCAGGTGTTCCTCCCGTATAGAAGAACCATTGCTGGATGCTCTCAAGTATTAAAAAACAAGAATTTATTGTTAAAATAAATGCATAAAAATAAATAAAAGAGGCTGCATCACTACCTGTTATGTGCTGGGGTGGAGCGCCTCCTCGTGTTAATTAAAATGAGTGCGAGAACTCGGAGGTGCTGTAATAAACCAGTTGAGCAAAGTTCACAGTTCAATGGGTTGGATTATACAGCTGCAGGTTTTTAATTATGTGATCACTATAAATATATATATATAAATATATATATATATATATGTGTGTGTACACCTTGTGTATATATATATACATATATATATATATATATATATATATACACACACATATACACACACACATGCAAATACATACGTATACATACTAAGAAATACATTCTTCAAATATTGTCAGTCTCTAATTAGCAACATTTAATCATTATTAATGTTTTTATTGAAGATCTTAATTAGATTTTGAATATTTTAATGTGGTATATCTATAGAAATTTATAATAGAGGAAGTTTATTTGAACAACAAAATATGCAGTATCCCTTGATTGGCTCGATGTTGCATTGCTATTATTTCATTCATTTCTTTTCTTTTATATATTCTAATTATACTATTCAAGCAGTTTGGGAATTCTGGAACCTGCATGTGTTCTCTTTGCCCACGAGAGGTCCTCAGTGCCTTATTTTCTCTGACTGCTTGTTTTATAAGATCAGCTCTGTGATCTCATTAGGTCTCTGGGGTTATAGAGTTTGCAGTTTAAAAATCCGAAACATTCCTTTTTTATTGTTGGAAACCGGTTCTGTACGGATGATGTAATCTGCTGAAATCACCCTAATCGGATTACTATTATTCCTATGGTTTGTTGTGCAATGCTTGCATAATTCATGACAGAAGTTTTTATATACTCTATGTTTATTCATACTGCAATGAAAGGGCCCATTCTGTATTTTTTGCAGATGTAATACAGACAGCATTGATTTGTATTGGTGTATTCAGATCTGTGTTATTTTTATGTTCGTATTTTATGTACATAAAAAAATGCAGCATGTCCTATTTTTGGCTATCGTTATGGACCGAAATCACCCAGTTTCAAACAAGCATATGCACAAATATGCTTGCTTCAGTGCAACTAGGTTGATTTGCATGTGTCTTTGCATAGAACTCTTGGTTTTTGCACATGCAGGCGCTGTTCATATGTGCACTCAATACCCTCTGTCTGATATAAAAGGCGATTTAGCCTAATGAGGTCCAGATGTGTTCTTTTCCCCATGATTTTGCTCAACATATTGCACATCCCTTTGCATACTGCGCTCGCATTTGGGCACCTCCCATAGACTTCTATGGGGCCCTGTGCTACGCAAATATGCAGAAAGATAGAGCAAAATCTGTTTTTTGCATGCAAGAGAAATGCGCACACAAAAAAAGGAAATGAGAACAAACCTTTTGAAATCATCACATGCAAATTCATCCATGTGTTGCCACCTTTAAGCATAGAAATCCAGCAAATACGCAGTTCCATACATATTCACTGTGTTTTTCACACATGTTGCCAAGAAACATTAATTAGGACTCCTTATGTTTTGGGGTTTTTTTGTGGATGTGAAAAACGCAGTGAATACAGATGTAATACAGACGTAAAAACACATGCAGTGATAATAGTGCGTTTTTCAAGGACCAAAATTGCATACACCTGTGTGAATGAGCCCTTAAGTGATAAGTGAAGATGAGAGTCATGCAAGCTTTGAGGACCAAAGATGTGGAGATGCCCACATAGGCTCTTAGTCTTTAGTGCTAGTTTTCCAGGGCTTTGATGTATTGGCAATAGCAGTCATATATCACATCTAAATGACTACCTTTCGATCCTTCAAGTTGCCTTTGATTAGAACACCCCTTTTTTGTTGCTGAATTAACAGACGGATTACTTGACTATTCATTTACCTGTGTTTATATAGTGCAAATAAACTGTATTTCATGCAGAGTCAAATTAAATCTACGATCGGCCCTGGACTCTATAAAGAGTATAGGCTTCCCACCATTCTGAACGTTTAAAATTAGCTTACTACATAATTATAGTAACAGAACCAAGCTTACTGCATAAATACGGTAGCAGAACCAAGAATATTCTATAGCTATAATAACATAATCGAGTTAAATGCAAAGATATGTCATTAGAACAAGGCTCAATATAGAGATCGCCAGAAACAAGCTTAGTACATAGATGCAATACCAGGACCAAGCTTACGATATACCTATGGTACCAGGACTGAGATTTACTACATAGATATGGTATCAGAACTAAGCATACTGCATAAAGTACCAGAACTGAGCTTAGTACATAGATATAGTACTAGAACCAAGCTCACTACATAACTATGGTATCAGAATTTTTATATGAACATTCATCCATACTAATCTTTTCTCCACGAATATCGAAATGCTTCTTGAAATCAGCACCCTGATTAAAATAAAGAACATTGGATTGAATCCAGTGGCCCGATCCTCTGCTCCCTGAACTGCTGTGTATATTTTCAGTACTTTATAGCTATGGGAGAGACTGCCGAACATATTCTGTGGATAGGTACTTTTTGGTATTGTATGACTTTTATTAATTTTTAGGGACGTTGGAAAAAATATTCTACCATTGTTTTTTGGGTTTTGTTCTTCTGACATCCACCACGCAGAATAAATAATATATCATTTTGTGGATCAGCATGATTTATATTAGTTTCTATGGGTTTTTATGTTTTATTAGCTTTGTATACCAAAAACACTAAGAAAAAAATGCTTTTGCATCGTTGCATGCCAGTACCCATTATGTTTTTAGATTTCCATTGACAGAGTTATATGAGGGCTTGTTTTTGCGGGGCAAGCTGCAGTTTTCATTGACACAATTTTTGGGAACGTGACATTTTATTTGCTCTTTATTCCATTATTATTAGATGTAACACAAACAAATCTACAATTCTGGCATTGTTTTGTATTTATTTTTTACAGCGTCCTTGTGCGATATGAATTACATGTTAACTTAGTTCTGCGATTAGTGAGATTACATCGATACCCAATTTATATAGTTTTTTTTTGTTTTGCTAGTTTTGCATAGTAGAAAACACTTAAAAATGTATTTTTTTGTATAACCGAATTAAAACATCCCTAACATTTTCATTTTTCCATCAAGTGAGCTGGGTGAGAGCATTTCTGTGGAACAAGCTGTAGTTTTTAATGGTAACCATTTGGTAATTGATACAACTTTTTGATCACTTTCCTATATATTTCATTGCGACTGTGCCTGGTATTGCAGATCAGCCCCCTTCACTTGAATGGGACTGAACTGCTCTTTAGCCATGTTACCGCTACACATGACGTCATAGGCCTGAGAAACACCATGGCCTCTTCAATCAGTAGATCAGCAGAGGTCCAGAGCGGTGGACTTCCACCGATCTGATATTGATGATCTAATCTGAGCACCAACCGCTTTAATTTAGGAAGTCAATGATGTAAATAATTTTTCACAATTTGCAACATCTTTACTATTGGATGTTCAGCTCAGACCTTCACATAACTGCACACCCAGACAAGTGCACTTCTGCTAAAACTAGTTGAGTACTCTTGCTTTAGAAGAATTAATGTAGAAAACATATTAGACAATTGCATACCTTTTCATTACGCGAAGAATTAGACTTATTTTATAAAACTTTACTAGGGTTTTCTAAGCAATTTTTATTGATGACCTATCCTTGAGATAGATCATCAATAGAGATGAGCAAGTATACTCGCTAAGGCTAACTACCCTAGCGAGTAGTGCCTTTCTTGAGTATCCTCCCGCTCGTCTCTAAAGATTCGGGGGCCGCCGGCGGGCGGGGAGCGGCGGTGGAGAGCGGGGAGATCTCTCTCTCCCTCTCTCCCCCCCACTCCCCCCTGCCCGCTGTCACAACTTACCTGTCACCCACGCCGGCAGCCGAATCTTTACAGACGAGCGGCAGGATACTCGGCTAAGGCACTACTCGCTCGAGTAGTTAGCCTTAGCAAGTATACTTGCTCATCTCTAAGCATCAACAGTTAATTAGCTGGGATCCACCTCTCGGGACCCTGGCTGAGGAACTATTCCTGAGGATAGGTCACTAAAAAAAATGCCTGGAAAACTCCTGTAATGCCCCTCAAATATAAATATAGCATATTGAAGTTAATAGATTTTTGATCATAGTCAAAACAGTTAACAGCAATCAACATTGTTTTTGTTCTTTTTAGAACAGCCTGTTGAAATTGCAGTGACTCTGGAAATTGCAAGCATTGCCTCTATTTCAGAAGATAACATGGTAAGCAAAGCATCTGTGAACTGATGATCGAAATAATTGGTGTAAAGAAAAACAGCTTTTGGTATTTTAGAATATTAAAAAAAAAATACATTTGGATTGGGTTTTCCAGAAATCTTCAAACATACATATCACCCTCCGAATTTAAATGCTTTATTTAACGAGCCTTTAAGATTTAAAGGATAATTTATTGCAGAAAACTGAACACTTGTATGGAGGCTCTAGTACCTTGTTGTATCACCTTTAGCTTGGATACAAGTTGTGATATGGATGGGCATAGAGGCTCTAGTACCCTGTTGTATCGTCTATAGCTTGGATACAAGTTGTGATATGGATGGGCATAGAGGCTCTAGCACCCTGTTGTATTGCCTCAACCTGGGATACAAGTTGTGATATGGATGGGAATAGAGGCTCTAGTACCCTGTTGTATCGCCTTTAGCTTGGATACAAGGTGTGATACAGGCAGACATGGAGGCTCTAGTACCCTGTTGTACAGCCTCTAGCTTGGATACAATGTGTGATATGGATGGGCATGGAGGCCCTGTTGTACCGCCTCTAGCTTGGATACAAGGTGTGATATGAATGGGAATAGAAGCTCTAGTACCCTGTTGTATCGCCTCTAGCTTGGATACAAGGTGTGATACGGGTGGGTATGGAGACTCTACTACCTTGTTGCACTGCCTCTAGCTTGAATGCAAGATGTGACACGGGCCGCATGGAGGCTTCAGTAACCTGTTGTACTGCCTCTAGCTTGAATACAAAATGTGATTCGGGTGGGCATGGAGGCTCTAGCACCTTGCTGTACTGCCTCTAGCTTTGATACAAAATGTGATACGTACAGGCATGGAGGCTCTAGTACCCTGTTGTACCGCCTCCATCTTGTTTACAAGATGTAATATGGGCGGGCATGGAGGCTCTAGCTCCCTGTTGTACCACCTCTAGCTTAGATACAAGATGTGATACATGCAGGCATGGAGGCTCTAGCACTCTGTTGGGCCGCCTCTAGCTTGGATACAAGATGTGATACGGGCGGGCATTGAGGCATACAGGTTACGTATGTTATCTTGCGGCATATTACTGCACATTTGCTGTAACTGAGCCTCTAGATTGTGCAAACTTGTAAGCTGCCAAAGTTGGGGACTGGGCAGGACACAGAAGTGTGGCAATGTTGGAGACATTCCTATGACATGCTTGCTGAGTGCAGCCGAGAATTATCCTGCTGAAAAATGCCTCTTGGAAGCAGCCATGAGAGGAACATATGTGGCTGCAGGATGTCCTGAACATATCAAAGCTGACTGACTGTTGTATGCAGTGGCCCTCCAGACTTTCACAGCAGCAGTGTGCCGATCCACAGCAAAGGCAGGATCCAGAAGCTCACCCCTAAGTCTCTAGACACAAACATGGCTGTCGTCAGTGCCCAAACAAAACCTGTATTCATCGTTGAAGACAACCCTGTAGCAATCTAGCTTCTTCATTCACGACACCACTGCAAACAGAGGTGACAGTGAGTGCCAAAAGCAGTACATGTAATGCAAGCCATGAAACCAAATTTTCTTTAGACCAGTGCCTGGAAACAGTTTCAAAAGACATAGGTGCCTGTAACGATGGTGCCACCTGTCTCTGGATGGTGGTCTGTCCAGAAAAACAATGGCAGAATTGGTATTACTATTGCCAGATTTTTTTTTTTAATTATTTTTTTTTTTGCATCTCAACCCCAGCTAAAAAAATCTAATAAAAACGAATGACTAAAATATGTGTATCTTGACATAGTGCCATTGGAAAATACGATGTGTCCCACAAAAACAAACTCTCATCTAGTTACATCTACAGAGCAATAACAATAAATTATGGCATTTTTGGATACAATAATGAACATATAAGAAAATAAGCTTGGTCCTTAAGGCTCGAAGTGTGCCAGGTGTAAACGTGTTAATGGTTTGTAGATAAGGGAGAAGAAATAAAACCTCTACAATGCCCCCTATTGGAAGGCAGCATTCCTTCAAGCCAAAGTCAGACTCTTTATACAAGCCTTGTCACTAGAGATGAGCGAACGTACTCGTCCGAGCTTGATATTCGTGCGAATATTACGGTGTTCGGGATGCTCGTTACTCGTAACGAGTACCACGCGGTGTTCCGGTTACTTTCAGTTTCCTCTCTGAGATGTTAGCGCGCTTTTCTGGCCAATTGAAAGACAGGGAAGGCATTACAACTTCCCCCTGTGACGTTCAAGCCCTATACCACCCCCCTGCTGTGAGTGGCTGGGGCGATCAGATGTCACCCGAGTATAAAAGTCGGCCCCTCCCGCGGCTCGCCTCAGATGTCTTGTGAGTTAGCTGAGGGAAAGTGCTGTTCTATTGGACCCGGTATTAGGGACAGAAGTGGTGCTTAGGCAGGGAGAGTGTTAGGAGTGAGTGTAGCCTTCAAGAACCTCAACGGTCCTTTCTAGGGCCACATTTAACTGTGTGGAGTACTGTGCAGGCTGCTGTTAGCTGTGTTGCTTTTTTTTTCTTTCTCAAAATCGGCGGTGCAGAGCATTGCACCCTCCATTGATACTACAGGCACAGAATTGTGTAGGCAGGGCCACAACACAGTTATTAGTCATTGAATAGACGCAGTGGGCCTATCCTTTTAAACAAAGGGCAAAAAAGTATATTTGCCCTGCCTCTGTCAGTCCTAAGGGCTCTGGGTACGTGTGTGCTGCGTGGAGAACCTAAAAAAATCAGACGCAACCAGCTACGTTTTACTGCAGGCTTGCGCCAATTTCTTTCCTGCCTGGGAAATACCTGCTCTGCCACAGTTAATAACTCTGCAACAGTAAAGTTCTGTGACACTTTTGCAGGGCCGCAACACAGTTATATTAGTCAGTGAATAGACGCAGTGGGCCTATCCTTTTAAACAAAAGGCAAAAAAGTATATTTGCCCTGCCTCTGTCAGTCCTAAGGGCTCTGGGTACGTGTGTGCTGCGTGGAGAACCTAAAAAAATCAGACGCAACCAGCTAAGTTTTACTGCAGGCTTGCGCCAATTTCTTTCCTGCCTGGGAAATACCTGCTCTGCCACAGTTAATAACTCTGCAACAGTAAAGTTCTGTGACACTTTTGCAGGGCCGCAACACAGTGTCAGTTATTAAACTTATTATTCAGTGAATAGACGCAGTGGGCCTATCCTTTTAAACAAGAGGCAAAAAAGTATATTTTCCCTGCCTCTGTCAGTCCTAAGGGCTCTGGGTACGTGTGTGCTGCGTGGAGAACCTAAAAAAATCAGACGCAACCAGCTACGGTTGAGTGCAGCCTTGCGCCAATTTCTTTCCTGCCTGGGAAATACCTGCTCTGCCACAGTTAATAACTCTGCAACAGTAAAGTTCTGTGACACTTTTGCAGGGCCGCAACACAGTGTCAGTTATTAAACTTATTATTCAGTGAATAGACGCAGTGGGCCTATCCTTTTAAACAAAAGGCAAAAAAGTATATTTGCCCTGCCTCTGTCAGTCCTAAGGGCTCTGGGTACGTGTGTGCTGCGTGGAGAACCTAAAAAAATCAGACGCAACCAGCTACGTTTTACTGCAGGCTTGCGCCAATTTCTTTCCTGCCTGGGAAATCAAATCACTGGTAATACAGCATGCTGAGGGGTAGGGGTAGGCCTAGAGGACGTGGACGCGGCCGAGGACGCGGAGGGCCAAGTGAGGGTGTGGGCACAGGCCGAGCTCCTGATCCAGGTGTGTCGCAGCCGACTGCTGCGCGATTAGGAGAGAGGCACGTTTCTGGCGTCCCCACATTCATTGCCCAATTAATGGGTCCACGCGGGAGACCTTTATTAGAAAATGAGCAGTGTGAGCAGGTCCTGTCCTGGATGGCAGAAAGTGCTTCGAGCAACCTATCGTCCAGCCACAGTTCTGCGCCGTCCACTGCTGCAAATCCGAATCCTCTGTCTGCTGCTCCTCCTTCCTCCGAGCCTCCTCACTCCACTACAATGACACATGCTCAGGAGCGGGAAGACTCCCAGGAACTGTTCTCGGGCCCCTGCTCAGATTGGGCAGCAGTGGTTCCTCTCCCACCAGAGGAGTTTATCGTCACTGATGCACAACCATTGGAAACTTCCCGGGGTCCGGGGGATGAGGCTGGGGACTTCCGCCAACTGTCTCAAGACCTTTCAGTGGGTGAGGAGGACGATGACGATGAGACACAGTTGTCTTGCAGTGAGGTAGTAGTAAGGGCAGTAAGTCTGAGGGAGCAGCGCACAGAGGATTCGGAGGAAGAGCAGCAGGACGATGAGGTGACTGACCCCACCTGGTGTGCAACGCCTACACAGGACAGGTCTTCAGAGGGGGAGGCACGGGCAGCAGCAGGGCAGGTTGCAAGAGGCAGTGCGGTGGCCAGGGGTAGAGGCAGGGCCAGACCGAATAATCCACCAAGTGTTTCCCAAAGCGCACCCTCTCGCCATGCCACCCTGCAGAGGCCGAGGTGCTCTAAGGTCTGGCAGTTTTTCACCGAGACGCCTGACGACCGACGAACAGTGGTGTGAAACCTTTGTCGCGCCAAGATCAGCCGGGGAGCCACCACCAACAGCCTGACCCCCACAAGGTGGGACGAAGGCCGTTCACCGCCTCCGGTTTGCACCGCTGCCTCTCCCCCTGTGCCCCAACCTGCCACTGAGATCCAACCCCCCTCTCAGGACACAAGCACGACCGTCTCATGGCCTGCACCCACACCCTCACCTCCGCTGTCCTCGGCCCCATCCACCAATGTCTCGCACCGCACAGTCCAGCCGTCGCTAGCGCAAGTGTTGGAGCGCAAGCGCAAGTACGCCGCCACGCACCCGCACGCTCAATCGTTAACCGTCCACATAGCCAAATTGATCAGCCTTGAGATGCTGCCGTATAGGGTTGTGGAAACGGAGGCTTTCAAAGCTATGATGGCGGCGGCAGCCCCGCGCTACTCAGTTCCCAGTCGCCACTACTTTTCCCGATGTGCCGTCCCAGCCCTGCACGACCACGTCTCCCGCAACATTGTACGCGTCCTCACCAATGCGGTTAGTGGCAAGGTCCACTTAACTACGGACACGTGGACAAGCACAGGCGGGCAGGGCCACTACATCTCCCTGACGGCACATTGGGTGAATTTAGTGGAGGCTGGGACAGAGTCAGAGCCTGGGACCGCTCACGTCCTACCCACCCTCAGAATTGCGGGCCACAGCTCGGTGGTGGTATCTGCGGCGGTGTATGCTTCTTCCACTAAAGCACCCTCCTCCTCCTCCTCCTCCTCCTCAACCTCTGTCTCGCAATCTAGATGTGTCAGCAGCAGCAGGACGTCGCCAGCAGTCGGTGTCGCGCGGCGTGGCAGCACAGCGGTGGGCAAGCGTCAGCAGGCCGTGCTGAAACTACTCAGCTTAGGAGATAGGAGGCACACGGCCCACGAACTGCTGCAGGGTCTGACAGAGCAGACCGACCGTTGGCTTGCGCCGCTGAGCCTCCAACCGGGCATGGTCGTGTGTGACAACGGCCGTAACCTGGTGGCGGCTCTGCAGCTCGGCAGCCTCACGCACGTGCCATGCCTGGCCCACGTCTTTAATTTGGTGGTTCAGCGCTTTCTGAAAAGCTACCCACGCTTGTCAGACCTGCTCGTAAAGGTGCGCCGGCTCTGCGCACATTTCCGCAAGTCCCACATGGACGCTGCCACCCTACGCACCCTGCAACATCGCTTTAATCTGCCAGTGCACCGACTGCTGTGCGACGTGCCCACACGGTGGAACTCTACGCTCCACATGTTGGCTAGGCTCTATGAGCAGCGTAGAGCTATAGTGGAATACCAACTCCAACATGGGCGGCGCAGTGGGAGTCAGCCTCCTCAATTATTTTCAGAAGAGTGGGCCTGGTTGGCAGACATCTGCCAGGTCCTTCGAAACTTTGAGCAGTCTACCCAGGTGGTGAGCGGCGATGCTGCAATCATTAGCGTCACCATTCCTCTGCTATGCATCTTGAGAAGTTCCCTGCAAACCATAAAGGCAGCCGCTTTGCGCTCGGAAACAGAGTCGGGGGAAGACAGTATGTCGCTGGATAGTCAGAGCACCCTCCTGTCTATATCTCAGCGCGTTCAGGAGTAGGAGGAGGAGCATGAGGATGAGGAGGAGGGGGAAGAGACAGCTTGGCCCACTGCTGACGGTACTCATGCTGCTTGCCTGTCATCATTTCAGCGTGTATGGCCTGAGGAGGAGGAGGAGGAGGAGGAGGAGGATCCTGAAAGTGATCTTCCTAGTGCGGACAGCCATGTGTTGCGTACAGGTACCCTGGCACACATGGCTGACTTCATGTTAGGATGCCTTTCTCGTGACCCTCGCATTACATGCATTCTGGCCACTACGGATTACTGGGTGTACACACTGCTCGACCCACGCTATAAGGAGAACCTTACCACTCTCATTCCCGAAGAGGAAAGGGGTTCGAGAGTGTTGCTATACCACAGGACCCTGGCGGACAAGCTGATGGTAAAATTCCCATCCGACAGCGGTAGTGGCAGAAGGCGCAGTTCCGAGGGCCAGGTAGCAGGGGAGGTGCGTAGATCGAGCAGCATGTACAGCCCAGGCAGTGCAACAGTCTTTAAGGGCCTGGCCAGCTTTATGGCTCCCCAGCAAGACTGTGTCACCGCTCCCCAGTCAAGGCTGAGTCGGCGGGAGCACTGTAAAAGGATGGTGAGGGAGTACGTAGCCGATCGCACGACCGTCCTCGGTGACGCCTCTGCCCCCTACAACTACTGGGTGTCGAAGCTGGACCGTGGCCTGAACTAGCGCTGTATGCCCTGGAGGTGCTTGCTTGTCCTGCGGCTAGCGTCTTGTCGGAAAGGGTGTTTAGTGCGGCTGGGGGAATCATCACAGATAAGCGAACCCGCCTGTCAACCGACAGTGCCGACAGGCTAACACTCATCAAGATGAACAAAGCCTGGATTTCCCCAGACTTCTCTTCTCCACCAGCGGACAGCAGCGATACGTAAGCAATACGTAGGCTGCACCCGCGGATGGAAGCTACGTTCTCTCTCACCATCCAAAACGGGGACATTTCTGCTTCATCAATCTGTGTCTAATATTCCTCCTCCTCCTCCTGCTCCTCCTCCTGAAACCTCACGTAATCACGCTGAACGGGCAATTTTTCTTAGGGCCACAAGGCTCAATAATAATTTTTCTAAACAATTTTTATATGTTTCAATGCTCTTAAAAGCGTTGAAACTTTAACTTGAACCAATTTTTAGTTAAACTGGGCTGCCTCCAAGCCTAGTTACCACTTAAGCCACATTAACCAAAGCGATTAATGGGTTTCACCTGCCCTCTTGGTTGGCCATGGCCAATTTTTTTGGTGTACATTAGTACTGTTGATACAGCAATTTTTGTGGGCCCTCGCCTACAGTGTAATCAAATGAATTTTTAGCCCACCTGCATTACAGCTGACGTTACATCCGCTGTGTTGGGCAATGCAATGTGATATTTCTGTGTACCGCCGGTGGCTTCCTGGCACCCACCCATGCTGTGGGTCCACAGGGAATTATAAATGCATCTGATTCCACTTGTAAAGAACCCCAGTCTGACTGGGGCATGCAGTGTGGGCCGAAGCCCACCTGTATTAAGCACGACATTACTACCTCAGCTGTGTTGGGCAATGCAATGGGATATTTTTGTGTACCGCCGGTGGGTTCCAGGGAGCCACCCATGCTGTAGGTGCACACGGAGTTTAACCTACATGTGTCCACTTGTAAAGAACCCCAGTCTGACTGGGGCATGCAGTGTGGGCCGAAGCCCACCTGCATTAAGCACGACATTACTACCTCAGCTGTGTTGGGCAATGCAATGGGATATTTCTATGTACCGCCGGTGGCTTCCTGGCACCCACCCATGCTGTGGGTCCACAGGGAATTATAAATGCATCTGTTTCCACTTGTAAAGAACCACAGTCAGACTGGGGCATGCAGTGTGGGCCGAAGCCCACCTGCATTAAGCACGACATTACTACCTCAGCTGTGTTGGGCAATGCAATGGGATATTTTTGTGTATCGCCGGTGGGTTCCAGGGAGCCACCCATGCTGTCGGTCGACAGGGACTTCACAATAGGGAGTTGTACCTGCCTGTGTCTATGAATTAAAAAGCCCGGTCTGACTGGGGCAAACAGGGACACCTTGACAGAATGAATAGTGTGTGGCACATAGGTTCCTCATTGCTATGCCCACATGTGCAGCTCCTGATGGCGGTGGCACAGGATTATATTTCTCATTGCTTCTGTACAGCATTGTGGGCTATCGCCCCGCCCCTTTTAAAGAGGGTCGCTGCCTAGCCGTGCCAACCCTCTGCAGTGTGTGCCTGAGGTTCCTCCTCATGGCAGACGCACTTATAAATAGACATGAGGGTGGTGTGGCATGAGGGCAGCTGAAGGCTGCGCAGGGACACTTTGGTGTGCGCTGTGGGGGGGAGGGGGGGCGGTTGGGTAGCATGTAACCCAGGAGAAGTGGCAGTGGAGTGTCATGCAGGCAGTGATTGTGCTTTGTTGGAGGTAGTGTGGTGCTTAGCAAAGGTATGCCATGCTAATGAGGCCTTTTCAGAAGTAAAAGTTTTTGGGAGGGGTGGGGGCCCACTCTTGCCGCTATTGTGGCTTAATAGTGGGACCTGTGAACTTGAGATGCAGCCCAACATGTAGCCCCTCGCCTGCCCTATCCGTTGCTGTGTTGTTCCCATCACTTTCTTGAATTGCCCAGATTTTCACACAAGGAAACCTTAGCGAGCATCGGCGAAATACAAAAATGCTCGGGTCGCCCATTGACTTCAATGGGGTTCGTTACTCGAAACGAACCCTCGAGCATCGCGAAAAGTTCATCCCGAGGAACGAGCACCCGAGCATTTTGGTGCTCGCTCATCTCTACTTGTCACAATGACTGGGAATTAAAAGCAAAGCCAGACTCCATGTACAGACAGCTGTTTCAGGGTATTTGCCCTTCATCAGTGTACAGTAGGAGTCTGGCTTTGCTAGTGAGAGGCCTGGGACAGGGGTCAAAATGCTATCTTTTCTCCTTAGGGAGAGCACCTAGACAGTGAGTGAGGAGACTCAAATGACCATGCACGCTCCTCTGGGTAATATGCAAATAAGGGAGATGGAATAATACCGCCACGGTGCCACCTATTGGAAGGCAGCATTCCTTCAAGCCAAAGTCAGACTCTTTATACAAGCCTTGTAACAATGACTGGGAATTAAATTTTAGTTTATATTTTGTAATGTATTTTTTAGCTTTACTTTTTTTTACTTAACAAATTGCGCAAACATTTTTGACTATTTGCCTTTGTTCTTTCTGATTTGTGTGTAGTCAGTTCACCATATTATTCATATTACAGGATTATACAAGCACAATATTTTTGCGTCAGAGATGGCTGGATGAACGTCTAGTATTTGAAGGCAATACAAGTATTACATTGGATCCCAGGCTTGTGCAATTGCTTTGGGTCCCAGACACATACATTGTAGATTCCAAGAAGTCTTTCCTGCATGATGTTACTGTGGACAACCGACTTGTTCGTCTGTATTCCAATGGAACTGTGCTTTATGCACTAAGGTAAACTAGACATTAAATAGAATATTTTTTGCATGCCTTACACTAGAACAATACTATGGCATCAAAGCTTTGAAGCAAACTGTACATGTTGTTTTAGGTGACTTGTCAGCATAAGTTGTCATGTGTACATGAGGAGTAGTACTTTTTCTGGCCAATATATGACTTGTATAGTACATAGATTTTTTCATCAGTTTTCCTCATTGCATGTTCTATCTTTAAAAAGGTTTTCTAGGCAATTTTTATTTATGAATTATACTTAGGATAGCTGACTGGCTGAGGTCCACCCTCATTACCCTGACCAATCAGCTGTTCAGAGACCTGCTATCACAGCCAAAACACAATACAGAGCAGAAGCAGTTAGCTCCGACCCTGTGTGGAGGCCAGCACTGGTAATTGCAGGCATAGCTCTGATTGATTTTAATGGGAGTTGCACCTGCATTTACCAGCGCCAGCCACTACACAAGAGTTGGAGTGATCTGCTTCCTCTCCGTACACTGTGTTGTGGCACTGACAGGGAGTGCCAGAACAGCTGATCTGCAAGGTCCCAAGTCGTGGGCCGCAGCCAATCAACTATTGATGACCTATCTTGAGGATACCTCATCAATAAAAATTGCCCGAAAAGCCCCTTTAATTTTCAGTTTTCCCTGGGCTAATGGGAAGAAAGTAGTGAAAATGGTGTATCCCATACACAACACACATAGAGAAAAGGAAATCCAGCTCCCCTTCTCTCTGTAACACACCCTCAAAAGCATCACCAACAACATGGAGAATATTATACAGAAGTACTAAACGGTTCAGCTGTGAATCCACTAAAGTCTGTAGCATTTAGGAGACATACAAATTTAACATTTCGAGGAACATTTTGTTTTCCTGCACCAAGCCAAGATTGCAGAGGCTCATAGGTGTCAAAATGATAGATGCCCCCATAAATGACCCCATTTTAAAACTACACCCCTTAATGTATTTGCTGAGGGGTATCATGAGTATTTTGATTCCACCGTTTCTTTTCAGAAGTTAATGCAATTTAGATGACAAAAAAATAAAATTCATTTTTTGGCAAATATGTAATTTTAAAGACAGGTTTTTTTTTTCTATAGTGCACATGAAATGAGGATTTGCACCCCAAAATGGATACCCCTGTTTGTCCTGTGTTCAGAAACATACCCATTGTGGCCCTCATATTATGTCCATATGCACAACGCCACCCAAACCGAAAAGAGTAGCTGGTGGCTTTCAGAACAGACATTTTGCTTGAATGCCTTTTAGGCCCCATTGCACACTTGTGGAGCCCTTGAGCTGCTAAAACAATAGAGAACCCCCACAAATGACCCCATTTTAAAAACTAGACCTCTTTACAAATTGATCTAGGAGTGGACTGTGTATTTCAACCCCAAAGTTTTTGAATGAATCTGAGCAAAGCAAAAGGGAAAAATTATGATTTTCATTTCTTTGGCAATTGTGTCATTTTAAAAGTTTTTTTTGTACAGCGCACAACTTTCACCATAAATGGATACCCCTGTTTGTCCTGTGTTCAGAAACGTACCCATTGTGGCCCTGATATTATGCCCATATGCACAACCGGGCTAAAACTGTAAGGAGCAGCCAGTGGCTTTTAGAACAGAAATTTTGCTTGAAGGTGATTTAGGCCCCATTGCACACTTGTAGAGCCCTTGTGCGGCCAAAATGACAGAGAACCCCCACAAATTACCGGGTTTTAAAAACTAGGCCCTTAACAAATTTATCTAGGGGTGTACTGCGAATTTTGACCGCAGTTTTTGAATGAATCTAAGCAAAGCAGAAGGAAAAAATTATGTTTTTCTTTTTTTTGGCAATTATGTCATTTTAAAAACAGTTTTTGCTGTACAGCACGCATGTAAATGAAAACTTTCACCCCAAGGTGGATACCTCTGTTTTTCCTGTGCACAGAAACATACCCATTGTGGCTCTAATCTTATGACCATTTGCACAGCGGGGTCCATACTGAAAGGAGCATTAAACTTCAATTGTTTTTAACCTTTACGTGATCGCCATTATACGTTGAATAATGGTGATTACGTGACTGGGGATCGCTCACCGCGGCCCTCGGTCACTGCTCCAGGGTCTTGGCTACCTTTAGTAGCCAGGAGCAAGGAGATTTAAATTTCCTGGGTCCTCGTCAGCTTTTGCGCTTACATCCGCCATTGTGGCAACGGGCAGATGCACCAAAGTCGGGGGAAGGTCAGTGGATAGAGATCCAATCAGGGGAGGTCGTCGGAGGCCCCAGGTAAGTAATTTTACCTCCCCACGGATTCCGATCCATGAGGGGAGGTGAAATTTTAACTTTTTTTTAACTTTTACGTTATCACCGTTATCCACTGGATAGCGGCGATCATGTGACCAGGGACTGCGCACCGCAGCACCCCATGAAATCTCTAGGCTCTCAGCTACATTTGATAGCCAGGAGCAGGGGGATTTTAAATTACCCTGGCAATCCATTGCTTTTGTGCATGTGTCCGCCATTTTGGCAACGGGCACATGCGCAGAAGCCAGGGTAAGGTCCATGGATAAATCCAGGGTCCTTAGGTACGTAATTTCATCTCCCTTCACAGATATGACCCATGAAACTTAAACTTTTAAAAGTTTTTTTTCCTTTTTCTGTCCAGAGTGAGTGGGAAGTAAAGAGGCTGTGAAATCATGCCCGGATCTGTCTTGGCAGAGTGGCAGAATACCAGGAGAATATGCCTAAGTAATAGGATTTGTGAAAGGTTTTGGCTGTCAGAGTTGGCAAACTCTCACAGAGAGGATACCAGCACCAGCTCAGTTTTTAGATTGTCCAGCCCATTTTGAACTGTTAGATTTGCTGTGGCCAGTTGTCCATTTTCCATCCTTCTATCCCATGTACAGTTCTGTGTCTTGTGCTAATCCCTGTGTCATCTGGAGCACTCAGCCAGCTGCTTTTTATAAGGCTTCTGTTCTAGAACCAGTGTTGACCTTTCATTTGCACAGAAATTAAGGGCAAACAGAATGCCAAAATTTGACGATGAAGCAATTTCTTCAGTGACATAGTCTGATTGTCCATGAAAAATGTTATTCTAAAGATTCACTCAGCCAAATTAGGTTCCAAGTATACAGACCCAGATGAAATTCAGGCAATTATTATTCCCAAAGCATTTTCTCTGTAACTTTTATCATCCCTAAAACTTCCAAATGTCTTCAATAATTAGGGCTCTGACCCACATGCGGTTTTTTAACGCAACGATATCGCTGCGTTTTTTTCACGCAATTGTAAATAGGATTTTTCTAATGGTAAAAACGCATCACACAAGAATTGCAATGCACAAACTTGTGATGCATTTTTAACATTAGAAAGTCCCCTTGACATTTACATTCAAAAAACGCAGCGATATCACAGTGTTAAAAAAACGCAAGTGAGTAGTAGCCCTAAGTCCTGATTGAAGCTTTATGTTCTATGTCTTGCCCAGCAAATCCATCTCCTTCTCCTTTAATATTTGAAGATCACCAAGAATTTGATATGCTACAAATCTTAGATTCCAGAGTAGTCATAGGCTCCTTTAATTAATTGATCAAGTCAATGCTGATAAGCTGAGATGGAATTTGCACTGTAAAAATAACCAGTAGCCGGGTCTTAAGTGTCCAGTAGCTCCTTGCAGAAGGAAAGGGGCGAGGGGTAGCAGTTCTTTGACATATTTACCACACACGATTAGGGTTTCCACGTTTGTCACGAAAAAATACCGGCCATAGTAAAAAAAAGGGGGCGTGGCTTATCACAGCATTTTTTTTCTCCTCCAGGATCCCGTCCAGCGGCTATGTGCATGTGCGGGATCCAGGCCAGCGTGTTCTTGCGAGTAGATGACGTTTAGTGTGATTTACACTAAACAACATCTACTCACGAGAACACGCTGCAGTATGCAGATGCTCGCATGGCATACAATCTACACGCTTTGTGACATCCCCCAGAGTGGTCCCAGCGTTAATAATGACGTCCCACAGAGCGGCTCCAGTGGTAATAGTGACATCCCACAGAGCGGCCCCCAGTGGTAATAGTGACATGTCACAGTGGCCCCCAGTAGTAATAGTGACACCTCGCAGAGCAGCCCCAGCATTGATAGTGACACCCCACAGAGCAGCCCCAGTGTTAGTAGTGACACCCCGCAGCAGCCCCTATAGTAATGGTGACACCTCACAGCGGCCCCCTGTAGTAATAGTGACATCCCACAGTGACCTCCTGTAGTAATGGTGACATCCCACAGCTGTCACAGATAACAGCTGCAGTAGAGAATCCAGCTGCCAGCACCACTTAATTGTTTTTCAGGGAAGGGCTTTAAATATAAACCCGTCACTGAAAAACAACCAAAACTGGTGTAAAAAAAAAATCCTACTCACCTTTCTTCACTGAAGTTCTTTAAAATCCCCGCCTGCTGAAAGAGCTGTTCCGATTGGCTGAGGCGCTCAGCCAATCACAGGCAGCTCTCACCTGTCATTCATTGAATCTGTGACAGGTGCAGCAGGGAATTCTTTATTCCCCGCGGGGATGAAGAAAACGTTTGCCGCATATGGGACACGGCAGCCCGACCAAAATACCAGCCTGTAATAGGGCCGGTAAAAAAAAAAAAAAATACCGACACCGGCCTGGCGGGAAGAATTCCGGCCAGGCTGTTGAATTACCAGCCAGGTGGCAACCCTACCCACGATTCAGTTGAATTTGTCAGTCTTTCCATTCACCACAATGAGTTTCATGGCCGGGCTGGCCAGACAATCGGTAAACATCATAGCTGGTAGTGCACACGCTTTCTGGAGCTGAGCTCAGGAAGAACTAAAAATTTGAAGTGAAGCATGCAGTGGGAGAAAACTGCTTAAAAATGAAGGTTACATTGTGGTCAGGAAAGCTTTTATTACTCAAATACACACAATGGCTTATTCTGAAATTGTACCTGGAATAATAGGTACTGTACTTTGTAATGGACACGTATCTTTTTTCAACCTATGCAACTTTTCATACTGCTTGTTACTGATAACATTTTACTGTATTATACTGTATATTAATATGTTTTACATTTAGAATTACAACAACTGTGGCTTGCAATATGGACCTAACCAAATATCCGATGGATAGGCAGACATGCAAACTGCAGCTAGAGAGCTGTAAGTATAGTAGTAATTTAAGTAATGTTAATACTCTCTTCTTGTATAAAAATGATATTGCACTTGTAGAACCCAAAAGTACTATAGAGGTGATAGTTTTCTGGATAGCCAATAAAGGTATTATACATGCAAGCCTTCAAGGCTATTTAATGCCAATTCATCAGGATGTATTCAGATTGAGGGCTTATTCAGACGACTATATATCGGCCGGGTTTTCACACCCAGCTGATATACAGTGTCCCTCTCTGCAGGGGGAGGAGACTGGAAGAGGCGGGAGCAGTACACTGATTGTCCCAACAGGGACGCCGCCATGCTGGCAGTGGGCAGTCCTAGGTAGCGGTTGACAGGTATGTCTGTATGCCCAGTCATACATGGAAGACTGTCAGTCACTGATAGGACCACCCACTGGACTTCTAACTATAGAAAGAGTAGAGACTTAAATGAGTAAAATATGTTATACTGAATCTTTCCCATAAAACAAAATATTAATCTGTTCAGTTTCTGCAGCTCTATGACATATTGCATTGAGATCAGACATAATGTTCATTGGGAAAGGTTTCCTTTATATGGGTTATCTCATCGGGACAACTTCTTAGATAAAGCGGCCTATCATTCAGCTGATGTTGTGGCCTGCTACCACTGCAGTAGAAATGTAATGTAATATGGGCTGGGCAGCCCTGCTGAGTCTTCTAAAGTGGTTACCAGTCTACTTATTATTATTTAAGAGTTATTAAGACACCAAAAGAGAAACTAATGTAGAACTGCAAATGCATACCATTCATTACTGCCAGTCTGTAGAAATACATTTTGCATTAGAAAGCAGAGTAATCTTAAAACTTAGCTTTTAATCCACTCCTTGAAATGTACCAACAATATAATAGATACAAATCAATAAAACAAAGTGCCAAGTGTAAAATGATGTACAAAATGTCCTCTAGATCATTAAATGGGATGATTGCACTAAAAGAGCAACCCAGCATAGCAACCTATTCCTTAAAATGACCCTTATTAATCTCCATCTATGTTCCTATGTATTTCATCATCACTCTCTAGCCAACACATCAAGGGAAAGGAGACATCATGCAACAAAGACGGATGTACATTCTAATGTATATTCTTCCCCCTTCCTGTGTTGCCTTAAACTATGGGTGCAGTAGTTCCTCTGAATTCATTGTTCTTAGCGCTGGCATGATCCAGTACGTGTAATGCAGGGATTAAGACCCCAGAAAATTTGTGTGCCTCATTTCTCATTGGATAGACCATACGATCTTGTCAGTTGTTGGTATTTAGAGGCATGAAACAAAACCTTGCCTCCTTACTTAAAGTGGCCCTCCAAGCATGAACAAACAAAGATGACCGAACCAATTTCTCTGACACTGTGCATTATTATGCATCGTTAGTCAAAAATAAATAGATTAAAGTCAGGCTTATGATTAATACAGTTATTGAAATCACTAAGGTAGTTAAATACGTGTAAAGATACGAGTAGTAGTGATATCCATACATAACTTGTATACGGTTGTCTCTTCCTGCAAGACAACTTAAAACCAAACAGATCATTTGTCCACATCTGCCCTTTAGAATAGTTTAGTTCAGTCCCAAATAAATGTCAAAGTTCAGTTTCTCATTCAGAACGCTAGGGGCGATTGTGGTCAACCTATACAGTCATTTGGCGTCTTTTTGTAGAAGCCTCTTATCAAAATTTCCTCTTCTTAAGGTGGCTTTTAATGTTTGAATCCCCAGAAATTTGAGAATTATGGGGTGCCCATCATTGTACTTGTTATTATGTCTCAAAACTGATATGTCTATTTTCCAATTATCACTGCTGTCAGTAACATGCCCTCTAAGGGCCTGTTTACACTTAACGATATCATTCAGAAAATTGTTGGATTGTACAATTTTGAACTATAATCGTTCGGTATAAACACACTCGACAATGAATTTGTTCACTTATCGTTCATCATTCACTTTGTGCAAGTCTAAAAATAATCATTGACTATATATCTTGACTATATTGACAGAAAAGTTAAAAAGTTATGGCTCTAGGAATGTGACGTTAAAAAAAAACCTGAAAAATGAGTTGGTCACTAAGGCGCTAACAGGCTTTGTCACTAAGGAGTTAAATCAATTGATAAGACAATAGGCAACATCTGGACATCTTGTTACCGCAGTATAAATCGTTTTCTAAGTGTTGCATTTTTCTTTCTGCTGTATTTTATGAATATGTAGTACATAACAGCGTCTGAAGAATATCATTCTCAAATCTAAATCTATTTATATTTTTTCCCTAGGGGGATATAATGATAAAGATCTTGTATATAAGTGGATGAGAGGAAATGACTCAGTTCGGGGCATGGACAATTTGCAACTTGCACAATATACTGTTGAAAAATACTATATCAATATCACCACTGGAATGGATGAAACTGGTAAACACTTTTTACTTTACAAATTGTAAAACATAGTATACAGAATCTTATATTATGCTAGCTAGCAATAGTCAGGGCATTACTACGGTACATTATTACTTATAGACAATAAATAAAAATGGTGAAACATTGTTTAAACTTCTAAAATCCTTATGTTAAATAATAAAATGCTTTATTTTACACAGGATGTCTTTACTTATGTAACAGTACTGTCTAATCCTAGGCAAAACTATTCATACTTTGAAAGAATCTTACAATGCATGTACAACATGTCAATGACATTTAGACATGGATCTTAGACATTTTGTCTCTTCTAGCGTAGATGTATTTAAAGTATACCATACCTAACTTTTTAGGTAACTTCACAATAAGATGCTGTTTGTGTACATGAGAAATAACACTATTTCTGACCATCATATGACTTGTATATGACATTTCCACCTCTGCAGGCTCTATCTCAAACTCTCAGTTCCCCCATAGCTGGTGGGTGGAGACTAGCTGCTATGTCATCTCCCATACAGACCCATGTTTTATCTTTATCTCTCACACACATACAGCAGCAGCTATCATATCTGTCATACGGACTCAGCTCCCTTATCTCTCATACAAGGAAGGAGCAACAGGGAGAACATTTTACAGCAATACTGAGCAGTGTAGCTGTGAACCTAGCACTGAGCTGAGATAAAACAGTGATTAAAAGTTGCAACCACATCTTTGTGTGAGTCTTTCTGCCTCTGTCTTCCTCCAGCAGCTTTCTCTCCTCCTACTCTCTACATAAAAATCTATGGACAGCAGCAAGCCAAGACTGACAAGCCCCTTCCTGTAAGGGTCTCTGCTGCTAGAGACAGATTTCACAAGAAATCAGACAGTGGACAACAAGTTAGAAAGATTAGAGACTGTCCCAGCCAGCACTTTGAAGGGATTTTTAAGCATGAAAATGTAATTTTAGATAACGTTCTAACAGTGTCTCACATGTAAGCACACGTTTATTGAAAAGTTAGTGCCCATTTAAATATTGTATAAGCTCGTCAACACTATTGTTATCCCGCAGGTACTTACCCTCGACCTACCTTGTACTTTGTGCTCAAAAGAAACATTATCTACTTTATTTTGGAAACCTATATTCCATCTTCTTTACTTGTTGTCTTATCATGGATTTCTTTTTGGATTTCTCGCACTTCTGTTCCCGCAAGAACATGCTTTGGTAAGAAGCTGCAGCTTAATGAAATATAAAAAAACTGTACAATTTTAGAGCAGTATGTTAAAAATGTGTCAATATTGGAATGTCAATGAGTATGTAGTACTGCGTATGTAAACTAGCTTAAGTCAACCAAATCAAAGACTCCTCCAAAGGTTAGAGCGACCTGTCTGTAGATTGTTTTGGGGTTCTTGCCCTTCATCAGTACAGAGCATGGTACTGATTAACTGGATGAGATGTCTTAGATGCAAATTAGGGTGACATACTTGCTCCCATTGGAACTACTGTGGAGAAACTAGCAGATGGAAAGGCAGTTGTTAGAGCATTCTGCTGGGATCTGTTGTTCTAAATGGGTTTCCAGCAGCGATGCTCCACAGGGAGGGGGGGGGTGATTGAGCTGACTCGGTGTGGATTGCTCCAGCCAGCCAATCTCCAAGGTCTGCTGCTCATATATACCAGCTCCTCTGCTACAGGCTGCTAGGCTTTTTTCTGTTTATTTAGTATGTTCAGTGTGAACAGTGTTATGTTCCTGCATGTCTGTGCAGCTTGCAGTATCTTCAATGTAAACAGTATCATGTTCCTGCTTTCTGTGCATGTTGCAGGACATGAGGTGCGAACAGGCATGTCCAGTTTGTTTAGGTGTGAACAGTGTCACGTTCCTGTGTGTCTGTGCAGGTTTCCGTATGCGTGGTGTGAACTGTGTCTTGCTGTGGACCGTTTATTATATAGGATTAGGTAGATCCCTAGGTTCCAGCATGGGGGCATCCCTGTTGGGAAAATCACCCTGCATGCAGACAGCTTTCCTGGGGTTAGTTGTCTCGTTAGAGTAGGGACCCGTGAGACAACTAGGACCCTTGAAGTGGGCTCGCGGGCTTAAGTATCTTTGCCAAAATACGAACAAATATGAGGGGCTGCTAATAAGTCTTTCGCTTTGTGTTCTTTTTTTGTTTCTATGGTAACGAATATTACATCACATGAAAGCCTTATGTGTCTAATATATGTTTTCAAAATTTAATGTTTGTAGCTTTTGGCAACAGTGATCTAGACACACAGGAAAACAAAATGGCGGAGTCTAAGGCAATATTCATAGCAAATGAGAGCAGAGGAGTGATAAAATTCTTGTTTCTGCAAGGAAAGTCTGCAAAGGATATTCATGGTGATTAGAGATGAGCGAACGTACTCGTCCGAGCTTGATACTCGTTCGAGTATTAGCGTGTTCGAGATGCTCGTTATTCGAAACGAGCACCACGCGATGTTCGAGTTACTTTCACTTTCATCTCTGAGACGTTAGCGCGCTTTTCTGGCCAATAGAAAGACAGGGAAGGCATTACAACTTCCCCCTGCGACGTTCAAGCCCTATACCACCCCCCTGCAGTGAGTGGCTGGCGAGATCAGGTGTCAACCGAGTATATAAATCGGCCCCTCTCGCGGCTCGCCACAGATGCGTTCTGACAGAGATCAGGGAAAGTGCTGTCTTGCTGGAGTTGCTATAGGGAGAGTGTTAGGAGTATTTTAGGCTTCAAGAACCCCAACAGTCCTTCTTAGGGCCACATCTAACCGTGTGCAGTAGTGTGGAGGCTGCTTTTTGCAGTGTTGCACATTTTTTTTTTTTTTTATATCGGCCGTGCAGAGCATTGCGCCCTGCAGTAATTATACATAGTCCAGGGCCAGTAGTGGTGGTGAGGCAGGGACAGAAGACATATTTATTGAATATAGGCAGTGGGCCTTTCCAAAAACATTTGGGAAAAAAAATCTATTTGGGCTGCCTGTGACCGTCCTCAGTGTACTGGGTCTGTGCTGGGGGTAGTTGTCCTAATTCATACGCAGCCAGCTAAGTGTTACAGCAGGCTTGCGCAAAATTATTTCCTGGCTCTGTGTTAGCTGTTACATTACCGCTGTATTCCAGTCCACAGTGCAACAGTTTGCAGTTATTTTACATACTCCAGGGCCAGTAGTGGTGACGCAGAGAGAGAAGACATATACAGTGTATATAGGCAGTGGGCCTTTCCAAAAACATTTGGGGAAAAAAATCTATTTGGGCTGCCTGTGACCGTCCTCAGTGTACTGGGTCTGTGCTGGGGGTAGTTGTCCTAATTTATACGCAGCCAGCTAAGTGTTACAGCAGGCTTGCGCAAAATTATTTCCTGGCTCTGTGTTGGCTGTTACATCACCGCTGTATTCCAGTCCACAGTGCAACAGTTTGCAGTTATTTTACATACTCCAGGGCCAGTAGTGGTGACGCAGAGAGAGAAGACATATACAGTGTATATAGGCAGTGGGCCTTTCCAAAAACATTTGGGAAAAAAAATCTATTTAGGCTGCCTGTGACCGTCCTCAGTGTACTGGGTCTGTGCTGGGGGTAGTTGTCCTAATTCATACGCAGCCAGCTAAGTGTTACAGCAGGCTTGCGCAAAATTATTTCCTGGCTCTGTGTTGGCTGTTAGATCACCGCTGTATTCCAGTCCACAGTGCAACAGTTTGCAGTTATTTTACATACTCCAGGGCCAGTAGTGGTGATGCAGAGAGAGAAGACATATACAGTGTATATAGGCAGTGGGCCTTTCCAAAAACATTTGGGAAAAAAAATCTATTTGGGCTGCCTGTGACCGTCCTCAGTGTACTGGGTCTGTGCTGGGGGTAGTTGTCCTAATTCATACGCAGCCAGCTAAGTGTTACAGCAGGCTTGCGCAAAATTATTTCCTGGCTCTGTGTTGGCTGTTACATCACCGCTGTATTCCAGTCCACAGTGCAACAGTTTGCAGTTATTTTACATACTCCAGGGCCAGTAGTGGTGATGCAGAGAGAGAAGACATATACAGTGTATATAGGCAGTGGGCCTTTCCAAAAACATTTGGGGAAAAAAATCTATTTGGGCTGCCTGTGACCGTCCTCATTGTACTGGGTCTGTGCTGGGGGTAGTTGTTCTAATTCATACGCAGCCAGCTAAGTGTTACAGCAGGCTTGCGCAAAATTATTTCCTGGCTCTGTGTTGGCTGTTACATCACCGCTGTATTCCAGTCCACAGTGCAACAGTTTGCAGTTATTTTACATACTCCAGGGCCAGTAGTGGTGACGCAGAGAGAGAAGACATATACAGTGTATATAGGCAGTGGGCCTTTCCAAAAACATTTGGGAAAAAAAATCTATTTGGGCTGCCTGTGACCGTCCTCAGTGTACTGGGTCTGTGCTGGGGGTAGTTGTCCTAATTGATACGCAGCCAGCTAAGTGTTACAGCAGGCTTGCGCAAAATTATTTCCTGGCTCTGCTGTGCGTTCTGTAAGCGAAGTCAGCCTCCAACCACAGGCCAATAAGTGGCACATTTAATTACAGCGTTCTGTTTCTGCACTACTGGTAATACAGCATGCTGAGGGGTAGGGGTAGGCCTAGAGGACGTGGACGCGGGCGAGGACGCGGAGGCCCAAGTCAGGGTGTGGGCACAGGCCGAGCCAGTGCGGTGGCCAGGGGTAAAGGCAGGGCCAGACCGAATAATCCACCAACTGTTTCACAAAGCGCCCCCTCGCGCCATGCCACCCTGCAGACGTCAAGGTGCTCTACGGTGTGGCAGTTTTTCACAGAGACGCCTGACGACCGATGAACAGTGGTGTGCAACCTTTGTCGCGCCAAGATCAGCCGGGGAGCCACCACCACCAGCATGCGCAGACATATGATGGCCAAGCACCCCACAAGGTGGGACGAAGGCCGTTCACCGCCTCCGGTTTGCACCACTGCCTCTCCCCCTGTGCCCCAACCTGCCACTGAGATCCAACCCCCCTCTGAGGACACAGGCACTACCGTCTCCTGGCCTGCACCCACACCCTCACCTCCGCTGTCCTCGGCCCCATCCAGCAATGTCTCTCTGCGCAGCGTCCAGACGTCGCTAGCGCCACTGTTTGAGCGCAAGTGCAAGTACGCCACCACGCACCCGCACGCTCAAGCGTTAAACATGCACATTGCCAAATTGATCAGCCTGGAGATGCTGCCGTATAGGCTTGTGGAAACGGAGGCTTTCAAAAGCATGATGGCGGCGGTGGCCCCGTGCTACTCGGTTCCCAGTTGCCACTACTTTTCCCGATGTGCCGTCCCAGCCCTGCATGACCACGTCTCCCGCAACATTGTACGCGCCCTCACCAACGCGGTTACTGCCAAGGTCCACTTAACAACGGACACGTGGACAAGCACAGGCGGGCAGGGCCACTATATCTCCCTGACGGCACATTGGGTGAAATTAGTGGAGGCTGGGACCGAGTCAGAGCCTGGGACCGCTCACGTCCTACCCACCCCCAGAATTGCGGGCCCCAGCTCGGTGCTGGTATCTGCGGCGGTGTATGCTTCCTCCACTAAACCACCCTCCTCCTCCTCCAATGCAACCTCTGTCTCGCAATCAAGATGTGTCAGCAGTAGCAGCACGTCGCCAGCAGTCGCTGTCGCGCGGCGTGGCAGCACAGCGGTGGGCAAGCGTCAGCAGGCCGTGCTGAAACTACTCAGCTTAGGAGAGAAGAGCCACACGGCCCACGAACTGCTGCAGGGTCTGACAGAGCAGACCGACCGCTGGCTTTCCCCGCTGAGCCTCCAACCGGGCATGGTCTGTGTGACAACGGCCGTAACCTGGTGGCGGCTCTGCAGCTCGGCAGCCTCATGCATGTGCCATGCCTGGCCCATGTCTTTAATTTGGTGGTTCAGCGCTTTCTGAAAAGCTACCCACACTTGTCATACCTGCTCGGAAAGGTGCGCCGGGTCAGCGCACATTTCCGCAACTCCAAGATGGACGCTGCCACCCTGCGGACCCTGCAACATCGGTTTAATCTGCCAGTGCACCGACTGCTGTGCGACGTGCCCACACGGTGGAACTCTACGCTCCACATGTTGGCCAGACTCTATGAGCAGCGTAGAGCTATAGTGGAATACCAACTCCAACATGGGCGGCGTAGTGGGAGTCAGCCTCCTCAATTCTTTACAGAAAAGTGGGCCTGGTTGGCAGCCATCTGCTAGGTCCTTGGAAACTTTGAGGAGTCTACCCAGATGGTAAGCGGGGATGCTGCAATCATTAGCGTCACCATTCCTCTGCTATGCCTCTTGAGAAGCATAAAGGCAGACGCTTTGCACTCGGAAACGGAGGCGGGGGAAGACAGTATGTCGCTGGATAGTCAGAGCACCCTCATGTCTATATCTCAGCGCGTTGAGGAGAAGGAGGAGGGGGAGGAGCATGAGGAGGAGGGGGAAGAGACAGCTTGGCCCACTGCTGAGGGTACGCATGCTGCTTGCCTGTCATCCTTTCAGTGTGTATGGCCGGAGGAGGAGGAGGAGGAGGATCCTGAAAGTGATCTTCCTAGTGAGGACAGCCATGTGTTGCGTACAGGTACCCCGGCACACATGGCTGACTTCATGTTAGGATGCCTTTCTCGTGACCCTCGCGTTACACGCATTCTGGCCACTACGGATTACTGGGTGTACACACTGCTCGACCCACGGTATGAGGAGAACCTTTCCACTCTCATTCCCGAAGAGGAAAGGGGTTTGAGAATGATGCTATACCACAGGGCCCTGGTGGACTCGCGCTGTATGCCCTGGAGGTGCTTGCTTGTCCTGCGGCTAGCGTCTTGTCAGAGAGGGTGTTTAGTGCGGCTGGGGGAATCATCACGGATAAGCGTACCCGCCTGTCAACCGACAGCGCCGACAGGCTTACACTCATCAAGATGAACAAAGCCTGGATTTCCCCAGACTTCTCTTCTTCACCAGCGGACAGCAGCGATACCTAAGCAATACGTAGGCTGCACCCGTGGATGGAAGCATCGTTCTCTATCACCATCAAAAACGGGGACCTTTTAGCTTCATCAATCTGTGTATAATATTCCTCCTCCTCCTCCTGCTCCTCCTCCTGAAACCTCACGTAATCACGCCGAACGGGCAATTTTTCTTAGGCCCACAAAGCTCAGTCATATAATTTTTCTAAACAATTTTTATACGTTTCAATGCTCATTAAAGCGTTGAAACTTGCACCTGAACCAATTTTTATTTTAACTGGGCTGCCTCCAGGCCTAGTTACCAATTAAGCCACATTAACCAAAGCGATTAATGGGTTTCACCTGCCCTCTTGGTTGGGCATGGGCAATTTTTCTGAGGTACATTAGTACTGTTGGTACACCAATTTTTTGGGGCCCTCGCCTACAGTGTAATCCAATTAATTTTTTGCCCACCTGCATTAAAGCTGACGTTACATCAGCTGTGCTGGGCACTGCAATGGGATATATTTATGTACCGCCGGTGGGTTCCAGGGAGCCACCCATGCTGTGGGTGCACACGGAACTCCCATTGCGGAGTTGTGGATTCCCAGTTGTACCTGCCTGTGACTATTTATAAAAAACCGTGGTCTGACTGGGGCATGCAGACACCTTGACAGAATGAATAGTGTGTGGCACTCTTGCCGCTATTGTGGCTTAATAGTGGGACCTGGGAACTTGAGATGCAGCCCAACATGTAGCCCCTCGCCTGCCCTATCCGTTGCTGTGTCGTTCCCATCACTTTCTTGAATTGATTTTCACAAATGGAAACCTTAGCGAGCATCGGCGATATACAAAAATGCTCGGGTCGCCCATTGACTTCAATGGGGTTCGTTATTCGAAACGAACCCTTGAGCATCGCGAAATTTTCGTCCCGAGTAACGAGCACCCGAGCATTTTGGTGCTCGCTATTCTCTAATGGTGATATGTCGCAGACATTGGGGGATCAATGCCCTTCATATTCTACAGAACTGGGTTGCCAAATTTAAAATGGGCCACAAATGATGGGGAACGTCCTGGACGACCGAGAGAGGTTGTTGTTCCGGAGATCGTCGATGCTGTGCACAACCTCCTACTGGAGAATCAGCGAATTTCAGCTAACACCGCCGCCGCCGCACACACTGCACAAGCGACCATGGCAAAACTGGTAGAGCTAGGCTTCCAGCTGGTTGACCACCCACTTATTCCCCAGATCTAGCTCCCTCCGACTATCATCTGTTTCCAAACCTGAAGAAACACCTCAAGGGTACCAAATTTCACACCATTTCTGATGCGATGGCTGCTACGGATGACTGGTTTGAAGCACAAAAGAAATCCTTCTTTTTGCAAGGCTTACAGAACTTAGAATACCGATATAATAAGTGTGTTGACATCAGTGGAGAGTATGTGGAATAAATGTAAAGTTTCATCTTCCTATCTCGTTTCTTTTTTGGGTAAAGCCAAAGACTTATCAGCAGCCCCTCGTACCTCGTACATCCTATAGTTATCCCATCTAGCTATGTATGCAGGTGAGTGTTTTAAGCACTTCTCAGTCATTGATATATGTATGTCCGCAAGCATGAAGTTCGTTTTGCAGTTCTGCGGTTCTATCTGAGTTTGCTAAGTCGTTACATGAAAGATGTAACAGCAGAAAAGACTCATCTAATTTAACATGGGGAGGCAGGTTGATGGTATGAGATGGTGCATTGGTGACAGACGGAGCCAAAAATACACTTTACTGAACAAAAAAATTTATTCATTATTCAGTGGCAGATTAAGGGGACCAAGGGCCCAGGCATCATGCATCCTGGTCCCCCATCATGCATACAACACACTCTCCATCCCACTCTTTGGGTAGAATATTATCTGGTAAAACATTGAATAAGCAATCACAAGGGATTTTGATGTGGATCTGCACCACATTTCACCTCATTAACTGATGGGGTGAAATCTGCTTCAGATCCATATCAAAGTCCACATCAAAATCCGTGCCAAATGGTGTGAATTTAAACATGCATTTTGGTGTCAATTTGCCATAGCTTTTCCTGATGTGGAAGAGCTGCAGGAAATCCGCTATGTGTGAATTTGCCTTTCACCCCCTAGAAAACAAATTCTATATATTCTACAAGACAACTTTTATAATTTTGTAGACTTAGATACAATGGCTCAGCTTTAGTATACCTCTGCATAATACAGGGACTATATAATGTACAGTTGTCTACAGTGATCACAGGTGATGTTGCTTGTGTTTGGATTCGTACGCAATCAGTTGTCTTCTCTCTGGGCCCAGACTGCCATTAAGATTTCTTCCAGCTATGACTAGAGATGAGCGAACGTACTCGTCCGAGCTTGATATTCGTGCGAATATTAGGGTGTTCGGGATGCTCGTTACTCGTAACGAGTACCACGCGGTGTTCCGGTTACTTTCAGTTTCCTCTCTGAGACGTTAGCGCGCTTTTCTGGCCAATTGAAAGACAGGGAAGGCATTACAACTTCCCCCTGTGACGTTCAAGCCCTATACCACCCCCCCCTGCTGTGAGTGGCTGGGGCGATCAGATGTCACCCGAGTATAAAAATCGGCCCCTCCCGCGGCTCGCCACACATGCCTTGTGACTTAGCTGAGGGAAAGTGCTGCTGCTGGTGCTGCTGTAGGGAGAGCGTTCGGAGTCAGTGTAGGCTTCAAGAACCCCAACGGCCCTTCTCAGGGCCACATCTACTAGTGTGCAATACTGTGTTAGCACAGTATTTTTTTTTGTCCAAAATTGGATCTGCAGAGCATTGCGCCCAGCAATAGGGACAGAAGTGGGGGTTAGGCAGGGAGAGTGTTAGGAGTTAGTGCAGGCTTCAAGAACCCCAACGGTCCTTTCTAGGGCCACATCTATCCGTGTGCAGTACTGTCCAGGCTGCTGTTAGCAGTGTTGCATATTTTTTTTTTTTCTCAAAACCGGCTGTGCAGAGCATTGCACCCGGCATTAATACTACAGGGATAGAATTGTGTAGGCAGGGCCAGAAGACATTTATTATTCATTGAATACACGCAGTGGGGTCTTCCCTTTGCTAAAAAGGAAAAAAATTATATTTGGCCAGCCTGTGTCAGTCCTAAGGTCTCCGTGTACGTGTGTGCTGCGTGTACAACGTACAAAAATCAGACGCAACCAGCTACGCTTTACTGCAGCCTAGCGCCATTGTCTTTCCTGACTGGCAAATACCTGCTCTGCTAGAGTTAATAACTCTGCTACACTATACTTGTGTGACACTTTTTGAGGGCCACACCACAGATATTAAACTTCTTGTTCATTGAATATACGCAGTGGGGTCTTCCCTAAGCTAAAAAGGAAAAGAAATTATATTTGGCCTGCCTGTGTCAGTCCTAAGGTCTGCGTGTACGTGTGTGCTGCGTGTACAACGTACAAAAATCAGACGCAACCAGCTACGCTTTACTGCAGCCTAGCGCCATTGTCTTTCCTGACTGGCAAATACCTGCTCTGCTAGAGTTAATAACTCTGCTACACTATACTTGTGTGACACTTTTTGAGGGCCACACCACAGATATTAAACTTCTTGTTCATTGAATATACGCAGTGGGGTCTCCCCTAAGCTAAAAAGGAAAAGAAATTATATTTGGCCTGCCTGTGTCAGTCCTAAGGTCTCCGTGTACGTGTGTGCTGCGTGGACAACGTACAAAAATCAGACGCAACCAGCTACGGTTGAGTGCAGCCTTGCGCCAATTTCTTTCCTGCCTGGGAAATCAAATCACTGGTAATACAGCATGCTGAGGGGTAGGGGTAGGCCTAGAGGATGTGGACGCGGCCGAGGACGCGGAGGGCCAAGTGAGGGTGTGGGCACAGGCCGAGCCAGTGCGGTGGCCAGGGGTAGAGGCAGGGCCAGACCGAATAATCCACCAACTGTTTCCCAAAGTGCCCCCTCGCGCCATGCCACCCTGCAGAGGTCAAGGTGCTCTACGGTGTGGCAGTTTTTCACAGAGACGCCTGACGACCGACGAACAGTGGTGTGCAACCTTTGTCGCGCCAAGATCAGCTGGGGAGGCACCACCAACAGCATGCGCAGGCATATGATGGCCAAGCACCCCACAAGGTGGGACGATGCCCGTTCACCACCTCCGGTTTGCACCACTGCCTCTCCCCCTGTGCCCCAACCTGCCACTGAGATCCAACCCCCCTCTGAGGACACAGGCACTACCGTCTCCTGGCCTGCACCCACACCCTCACCTCCGCTGTCCTCGGCCCCATCCAGCAATGTCTCTCAGCGCAGCGTCCAGACGTCGCTAGTGCCACAGTTTGAGCGCAAGCGCAACTACGACGCCACGCACCCGCACGCTCAAGCGTTAAACGTGCACATTGCAAAATTGATCAGCCTAGAGATGCTGCCGTATAGGCTTGTGGAAACAGAGGCTTTCAAAAGCATGATGGCGGCTGCCCCGCGCTACTCGGTTCCCAGTCGCCACTACTTTTCCCGATGTGCCGTCCCAGCCCTGCACGACCACGTCTCCCGCAACCTTGTACGCGCCCTCACCAACGCGGTTACTGCCAAGGTCCACTTAACAACGGACACGTGGACAAGCACAGGCGGGCAGGGCCACTATATCTCCCTGACGGCACATTGGGTGAATTTAGTGGAGGCTGGGACAGAGTCAGAGCCTGGGACGGCTCACGTCCTACCCACCCCCAGAATTGCGGGCCACAGCTCGGTGGTGGTACCTGCGGCGGTGTATGCTTCCTCCACTAAAGCACCTTCCTCCTCCTCCTCCTCCAATGCAACCTCTGTCTCGCAATCAAGATGTGTCAGCAGCACGTCGCCAGCAGTCGGTGTCACACGGCGTGGCAGCACAGCGGTGGGCAAGCGTCAGCAGGCCGTGCTGAAACTACTCAGCTTAGGAGAGAAGAGGCACACGGCCCACGAACTGCTGCAGGGTCTGACAGAGCAGACCGACCACTAGCTTGCGCCGCTGAGCCTCCAACCGGGCATGGTCGTGTGTGACAACGGCCGTAAGCTGGTGGCGGCTCTGCAGCTCGGCAGCCTCACGCACGTGCCATGCCTGGCCCATGTCTTTAATTTGGTGGTTCAGCGCTTTCTGAAAAGCTACCCCCACTTGTCATACCTGCTCGGAAAGGTGCGCCAGCTCTGCGCACATTTCCGCAAATCCCACACGCACGCTGCCACCCTGCGGACACTGCAACATAGGTTTAATCTGCCAGTGCACCGACTGCTGTGCGACGTGCCCACACAGTGGAACTCTACGCTCCACATGTTGGCCAGACTATGAGCAGCGTAGAGCTATAGTGGAATACCAACTCCAACTTGCGCGGCGCAGTGGGAGTCAGCCTCCTCAATTATTTACAGAAGAGTGGCCCTGGTTGGCAGCCATCTGCCAGGTCCTTGGAAAATTTGAGGAGTCTACCCAGGTGGTGAGCGGCGATGCTGCAATCATTAGCGTCACCATTCCTCTGCTATGCATCTTGAGAAGTTCCCTGCAAAGCATAAAGGCAGACGCTTTGCGCTCGGAAACAGAGCCGGGGGAAGACAGTATGTCGCTGGATAGTCAGAGCACCCGCCTGTCTATATCTCAGCGCGTTGAGGAGGAGGAGGAGGAGGAGGAGGAGGAGCATGAGGAGGATGAGGAGGGGGAAGAGACAGCTTGGCCCACTGGTGAGGGTACACATGCTGCTGGGCTGTCATCCTTTCAGCGTGTATGGCCTGAGGAGGAGGAAGAGGAGGAGGAGGAGGATCCTGAAAGTGATCTTCCTAGTGAAGACAGCCATGTGTTGCGTACAGGTACCCTGGCACACATGGCTGACTTCATGTTAGGATGCCTTTCTCGTGACCCTCGCGTTACACGCATTCTGGCCACTACGGATTACTGGGTGTACACACTGCTCGACCCACGCTATAAGGAGAACCTTCCCACTCTCATTCCCGAAGAGGAAAGGGGTTCGAGAGTGTTGCTATACCACAGGGCGCTGGTGGACAAACTGATGGTAAACTTCCCATCCGACAGCGCTAGTGGCAGAAGGCGCAGTTCCGAGGGCCAGGTAGCAGGGGAGGCGCAGAGATCAGGCAGCATGTACAGCGCAGGCAGGGGAACATTCTCCAAAGCCTTTGCCAGCTTTATGGCTCCCCAGCAAGACTGTGTCACCGCTCCCCAGTCAAGGCTGAGTCAGCGGGAGCACTGTAAAAGGATGGTGAGGGAGTACGTAGCCGATCGCACGACCGTCCTCCGTGACGCCTCTGCCCCCTACAACTACTGGGTGTCGAAGCTAGACACGTGGCCTGAACTCGCGCTGTATGCCCTGGAGGTGCTTGCTTGTCCTGCGGCTAGCGTCTTGTCAGAGAGTGTGTTTAGTGTGGCTGGGGGAATCATCACGGATAAGCATACCCACCTGTCAAACGACAGTGCCGACAGGCTTACACTCATCAAGATGAACAAAGCCTGGATTTCACCAGACTTCTCTTCTCCACCAGCGGACAGCAGCGATACGTAAGCAATACGTAGGCTGCACCCGCGGATGGAAGCTACGTTCTCTCTCACCATCCAAAACGGGGACATTTCTGCTTCATCAATCTGTGTCTAATATTCCTCCTCCTCCTCCTGAAACATCACGTAATCACGCTGAACGGGCAATTTTTCTTAGGGCCACAAGGCTCACTCATAATTTTTCTAAACAATTTTTATATGTTTCAATGCTCTTAAAAGCGTTGAAACTTTAACTTGAACCAATTTTTCGTTAAACTGGGCTGCCTCCAGGCCTAGTTACCACTTAAGCCACATTAACCAAAGCGATTAATGGGTTTCACCTGCCATCTTGGTTGGCCCAATTTTTTGGATGTACATTAGTACTGTTGATACAGCAATTTTTGTGGGCCCTCGCCTACAGTGTAATCAAATGAATTTTTAGCCCACCTGCATTACAGCTGACGTTACATCCGCTGTGTTGGGCAATGCAATGGGATATTTTTGTGTACCGCCGGTGGGTTCCAGGGAGCCACCCATGCTGTAGGTGCACACGGAGTTTAACCTACATGTGTCCACTTGTAAAGAACCCCAGTCTGACTGGGGCATGCAGTGTGGGCCGAAGCCCACCTGTATTAAGCACGACATTACTACCTCAGCTGTGTTGGGCAATGCAATGGGATATTTCTATGTACCGCCGGTGGCTTCCTGGCACCCACCCATGCTGTGGGTCCACAGGGAATTACAAATGCATCTGTTTCCACTTGTAAAGAACCCCAGTCTGACTGGGGCATGCAGTGTGGGCCGAAGCCCACCTGCATTAAGCACGACATTACTACCTCAGCTGTGTTGGGCAATGCAATGGGATATTTTTATGTACCGCCGGTGGGTTCCAGGGAGCCACCCATGCTGTGGGTCCACAGGGACTTCACAATAGGGAGTTGTACCTGCCTGTGTCTATGAATTAAAAACCGCGGTCTGACTGGGGCATGCAGACACCTTGACAGAATGAATAGTGTGTGGCACATAGGTTCCCCATTGCTATGCCCACGTGTGCAGCTCCTGATGGCGGTGGCACAGGATTCTATTTCTCATTGCTTCTGTACAGCATTGTGGGCTATCGCCCCGCCACTTTTAAAGAGGGTCGCTGCCTAGCCGTGCCAACCTCTGCAGTGTGTGCCTGCTATTCCTCCTCATGGCAGACGCACTTCTAAATAGACATGAGGGTGGTGAGGCATTAGGGCAGCTGAAGGCTGCGCAGGGACACTTTGGTGTGCGCTGTGGGGGGGAGGGGGGCGGTTGGGCAGCATGTAACCCAGGAGAAGTGGCAGTGGAGTGTCATGCAGGCAGTGATTGTGCTTTGTTGGAGGTAGTGTGGTGCTTAGCTAAGGTATGCCATGCTAATGAGGGCTTTTCAGAAGTAAAAGTTTTTGGGAGGGGGGGGGCCCCACTCTTGCTGCTATTGTGGCTTAATAGTGGGACCTGTGAACTTGAGATGCAGCCCAACATGTAGCCCCTCGCCTGCCCTATCCGTTGCTGTGTCGTTCCCATCACTTTCTTGAATTGCCCAGATTTTCACACAAGGAAACCTTAGCGAGCATCGGCGAAATACAAAAATGCTCGGGTCGCCCATTGACTTTAATGGGGTTCGTTACTCGAAACGAACCCTCGAGCATCGCGAAAAGTTCGTCCCGAATAACGAGCACCCGAGCATTTTGGTGCTCGCTCATCTCTAGCTATGACTAATCTCTCCACACTCTTTCCATTGTGCTGCTGCAAACCCTAATCAACTTTTCAGTGCCCCCTGTAGTATTAATGTGCTCACTGTGGTCCCACTTTGTAATAGTGACCATCTCTATGGCCTAGCTTATTAGTAGTAACCGCCTCTGTAGCAGCACTTATCAATATGACCCATTTTGGGGCACGACAATTGGGGCATCTCTGTGGCCCCAATTAGTAATAAGATCTGCTCTGTGCACCACTTTGTAATAGGACCCCCTAGGTGCCCCCACTTACTAATAGGACCCCCTCTGTGACCACAATTAATAATAGGGACCCCATTTCTGGCTCCACTTAGTAATATGACCTCCTGTATACCCCAAGTACTAATAAGTCCACTGTGACGTCAATCATTACTAGGGCCAGTGGTAGAGAGCCCAGCCCTGCTGGTAAAACTAAACTTGCTTACTAGACGATTATTAATAGGCATGATTTGAATGACCTGAGCCCCCCCCCCCCCTGAGCCCTCCCCCCCCAGTACCTCGAGCCTTAGATGGCCACCCCAATTGTCCTTATTATAATGTGCCACTGATCACATTATATCACTCCATGGGAGGGTTCTCCTGCTAAAAAGTTACATCAATAACATAACACAGCATCATGGAACCTAACATATCCAGTATAACCCATCAACGCATACATCGCCTCACAGGTAGTAGTGGGCCCTCCCAAATATGCCCGATCTGGAAAGAATTTAGAAACTATCTCTACTCAATATTTCCAAGTAACACACATGTGGTGCTCTTACCATCCGTTCAGGATGTCCTTATTCACACTGACAGTTGCTGGGTTTCTATATCAGACTTCCTCCTTCCATGTCTTGTGGAAGCTACTTAGCTACACATACTACACTACCACTACTGCATTGCACATCCCTGACAACATTTAAGTACAAAATACATGCACAGAAGCCTTTATTAAAATATATGTGACTTTCTATAGTTTGGTCCCTCAGCCCACCCCTCTAGGAACTACCCATTGGAACACCCTTGGCCACTGTGCAGAAGTGTTGACAGGTATACTACTGTCCATGACTGTATCACTATGTAACTCCAAATATACAAGTGCCTTGCTGCGCCATTACAACTGTTATAAACATAGTGCATGGGATATAGTAATGCTATAACTATGAAATACTTATGCTAGCCCTTGCACTAAATTGGTGCCATAATTGACACGGCTCTCTAACGTTAACCCTTTAAGTTATTTCCATTAAGGTCCATGACCCGCACCCTAGCGTTCACTCCTGGTTCCTTGTGAATACTTTCAGTAGTCTTTCGCTTTCATCTTTGGAAACTGTGTAGATTGTTACAGCATCTGCTTCACCTCTAGGAAGCGGAGGAGTGATGAGAAGGCGCTGTACACCACAACCAGGGCATGGCAGTGTATTCAGATGCATGAAGCACCAGAAACAGTAGCATTTGTGAGCACTAAAGAGTAAGCCCCACTCCGTAAGTCCAACTTTCTTGGCACTTCAAGCCCCATATTAAAGGAAATTCCAGCTGTGCCAAACATAGAGATAGTGCAAGGACTGTTATAAGTAGAGAGACTGCCGCTGGAGAGCTGAGGTGCTACTTGGAATGTAATGAATTGATCCCCAATATTTATTTTTTCGTGATATTTAGCTTACATTAATTTTTTGTTATTCCAATTTTGTGTGCTGCTATTGACCATAATTTTAGCTATATTCTAGTTTGCTTGCGTTCTTCATTTCTTTTTTGTCAGCTCTAATGTATAATCTCGGCTATAACTTTTTGGCATGCATTATTATGTTTGCCTTTCACGGTCTTGTTGTTGATACTTTGCTATCTTGATTTTATAAATGCAATCATGTGATATATTTAAATGGCTGGGATAGTCATATGACATGATCACATGATCCTGTCATGTCATCTGCTCTATTTATTCTGTTTCTATTTCTATTTAAGCTTGGTTGTATTGCTGCTTATCAATAAAGGCCAGATGAAGGCACTAGTTCGGCACTGAAATGTGTTACCTGAAAGGTCTCCTCCTACCTTATTCCTTCATTCTAGCGCACTATTGCCCTTGTTTCCTTCTTCTGTCAACAAGGAGAAACTTTATTCCTCTAGACCAGTATTTGCCAAACTCCAGTCCTCATGGAGCCCCAGCAGCTCATGTTTTCAGGATTTCCTTTGTATTGCACAGATGATGTAATTATTGTCGGCGCCTCAGACATTGCCACAGGTGTTCTTACTATAGGAGATCCTGAAAACATGATGTCAGGAAACCAGGGAAAGCAGGAGTCGGGGGTCCCTGCAACGTAGCCCACAACCCCTGTCCCTGCCTACTTGCCTCCACTCCTGGCTAACCCCAGGCGGGCAACTGGGCGACGGTCCCTACACTGGCTAGGGGAATGCTGGGGAAATCCACAATCCCTGGAAACAGAAAACAAGTGGACAGACAAACAGACAACCACAGCGAAGCACAAAAGGGAAAAACAGCAAACCAGTCCAGGAGCAAGCCAAGGTCAAGCAGTAAAAGTCACTCCGGAGAAACGCAGTACAGAAGGAGGAGACAAAGTCAGGTCAGGGGAAAAGCCGAGGTCAATACACTAGTACACAGGAATACAAGATAGCGCTGGTGAGTGCAAGGAAGCGTATACAAACACTGGCAGTGTCAGGAAGCAACTGCAGGGTTTGAATGCTGTCAGAGCTCCCGCCCCAGCAGCTGATTGGGGCGGAGCAGCTGACAGCAGCAGGATGATCAGAAAGTGCTGGGAGAACCTCCCTCAGCACTAGCAGACAAGACTAGGTCAGTGGGGATGCAGCAGGCTGCCATGGAAACAGGAACATGGCGCCGGGCAGCAGCCGCCATGCTCCTAGCACCTCTGCGCCGTGTAGGAGCCGGGCGACCAGGAGTGATGACCAGCGTAGGAGTCCCCCTGCAACGCGCACTCGCAGCAGGGGCAACAGCGTCTGCCGTGCAGGCACGGCAACCCCGATAGCAGCCCATCCTGACACATGACCTGTTGAGAGTCCACGAGGACTGAAGTTTGGGAAACACTGCTCTAGACCCACATCAAAGGGTTCTCACCTAACCAAGCAGTATCCTGCTCTGCCCTGACAAGGTGCAAACACCCTGAAACAACCTATCTGAAGATGGGGTTCTTTTCCTTCTTTTAGTTTATATCATTAGTCATGTTATAAGGCCTGTTGAAAGGTTGGACATCGATTTACAGGAAAGCCATCTTCCAATAAGTTGCACTGTATAACTAACCTGACATAGCTGTCATGGCTCAATTTGGAGCAGAAACTATGATGTTAATATGATCACAGCTTTTTTAATGAAAAAACAATAATATGTTATTAATACATCGCTAATATGATCAAAATTGCCTTTATTACTCATTTTTTTTGTTTTTTTCCAGGAGTTACAACTGTATTATCCATGACAACCATTTTGATGGGATCTCGGTCCACTTTGCCTACTGCTAATTGCATAAAGGCAATTGATGTGTACCTTGGTATTTGCTTCGCTTTTATTTTTGGCGCATTACTAGAGTATGCTGTCACTCATTATTGCTCGGAAAAACATGCTGCCAGAAAAGAAAGAGAAAAAAAGGTAGGAAACAGAATCCCACTATTACATTCATGTAGGCAAGTTAGCACCGGGCCCACATGAACGTTACCAAGGATAGGGAACACCAGGTGAAACTACCACCGATTAACACCTCTCCCTATCTTCTACAAAGGAAGATGACCAAGGACTTACCTGAGTGGGGACATCGCCCCAATAAAGGGAGGCCAAGCGGTCTTTCGGATCTGGGCCCTTGTTGCCACTTGTAACCCACACACCCTGGATAAGACACAAGCAAGCTACCACTGACAGGGACAACTGGGCAGGATAAGAAGACACACAGAGCCATAATCACACCATACAGCAGCCAATACGCAAACACTAGTAGCAGATGTTAATGCTATAAATGCCAAGTATTTGTTGAATTTATTTTGCCAAAATATGGAAGCTAGAAGGCCACGTCACAGCTCCTGGCAATACCGCTAGCCCCTACACTAACCAGGAGTCCAGTGACTTAACCAAACACCAACCCTTCTTACAGCAACCACACCTAGAACCTGCTTACAAAACACAGCGAGAGAATGAGAACAGAGAAAGCTGACCACACCTACACCTGGTAATACAGCTTTTATGTGTATTGACCTAGAGCAATTGGTTGACTGGAAACACACACATGCCCAGCCAGCACAATCATCCACACCTGAGCAGGAAAGCTCCAGAGAACCTGTAGTGCAACAAATCTCAGGAGACAGACGTGACATCCATCTTGTCCTCTATGTATTCTATAAACTGTGATAAAAGCTGATGTTCTGCACCATTGGTTCCTGTAATAGAGTTACATGTCAGGAGTGCCTGGCACTTTAGGCCACACCACTTATTCTAAGGGGAGAAAAATGAGTAACACATATTTGGTTTTCAAGTAGAAAAAGTTCTAAGGACATTCCCTAAAGTGGCACCCTAATAAAAAAGAAAATATATCTATAGCATAGTGATGCTTCTCCTTAAAGGGGATGTCAAGGGTTAGAAGGACATGGCTGCTCTTTTCCCCAAAAATAGCAGCACTACTGTCCAGCTTCTGTGTGGTGTTGAAGTGAATGGGAGTTGAGCTGCAAACAAGGTTGGCTCTGTATATGGAAGAAAGCAACCATGTTATTTTAACTGTGGACAGCCCCTTTACCATTACACACAAGCATTACCCCCTTCACTTGTAACCCCAGTTATCTCTGCCCTCACCACTAGGTTGCACAGAAGTGTTCCTTTCTTCTATAGCAGTCACTGTAAGGTTTCCCAGCTCATTTGATTTCTTCGAACCATTTGTTACTGTGCCGCAAAAAAAGGTTGATATATAACATGAGAATGCTTGGTCTGGGTGGGAATGTATGTAAGTGGGTAAGTAACTGGCTTAGTGATAGGAAGCAGAGGGGGGTTATAAACAGCACATACTCTGATTGGGTCACGACTACTAGTGGGGTACCACAGGGGTTAGTACTGGGCCCTATTCTTTTTAATATATTTATTAATGACGTTATGTAGGTAGACTTTAAAAGTAATAGCAATATTTACAGATGATACAAAATTATACCAAGTAAATAATTCATTGTAGCCAGTTTAAAAGAGTCACTTTTCCTACTATTCTGATGTACTTTGAACTGTGTGTTTTCAGTCTTCACCCAGTTTTTAAGACCCATTTTGTTCGACGAAACCCAATTTTCTTATGCTTTGGAGAATATTTTGCTTGAAAATCCTGATTTTATTGTTCTTATAACATGTTTACGGTCTCTAATCTGAGAGGCAGCAAAACAACCACAGGACAACATTATGCATCTTCCACCATGTTAGGTTCGGTTAGCATGCATTTTTCCTTTATCAGCTTTATTTTGTGTATAATGCTGATCTGTATTGTCAAAATTTCTTTTTTAGCTTCATTCATACATAGGATGTTTATCTAGAAGGATTATGGTTTAATTTATAGCTAAATTTTAGCAAAGTCTCCTTCATATACAATTTTTAATATCATCACCCTTGGTCTTCTGCATAGAAGCCATCTTTGATCAATGTGCAGCATAAAGTATGGGCCTGCCACCAGCATTTATCTGACCTTTTTAAACAGATATGTCCACCCTTTTCTAATTTAGCAGAGGACTACAATTTCCTATTAAACCAATTCAAAACAATATCGCTACATGCTTGGAAAAGCCTTGAATTTGGCAATTCACATCCATTGGGTAGCCACACACTAAAATATATAAGATAGGCATCTCCTGACAGAGTGTCCCAAAATCATGTTGTTTTGAAAATTTGGTTATCTTGTGACTCACATGTGAACATAAGCAGCCAAGAGGAAAGGTAACTCAGGATACATATGTACACTCCTATTCCCATCCTCCCTACAGCAGTCATTGTCCTGTCTGCTAAGAGCAACATCCGGACTAGCCTCCCTGGCACATTTTCCCCTTAACCCTTCCTCTAACTGTTACCCAAATATTGACCTCTGGGACCTGTGCTTGCCCACCATCACCCTCTTCCTGTTCACTATCCTATCTTGGGGCGTTCCCTCAGAATGCATTGCAATGCCCATTGTATTCAATGAGGCTGGCACAACATCACACAGCATGGGAGGTGCATGCGAGCTTAATGCAATTTGATGTTTACTCATTGAAAACCCACTGGAGTCACTGACATCACATGTTGGCGAGCGTGATTTCACATGGGTTAGTGTGCTATTAGCTTCATAGTAATGTGAGAGACTTGCCAACACTCTGTTTCTTTTCACTGACAAATTCTAAGCAGTCACTGGATTTGGGGCTTAAACACAGCGAGAATTTCTCCTCTTCTACAGCTGCGATAATCACACAGGCGTATTGTCACAGCCTATAACACGCGGTGAATGGAGGCAATGAAAGTCTATGGATTTTCATTCTTCCATTCACACTTGCGTGTGGACTGCGAATGGACACGGTGTATAATATGCAGGAGAAATAAATCACATCATGCTCTATTTCGCTGCGTATTAGACGCTGTCCATTTGCATGTATTGCAAAGGGGCATTGTTTCAATACACAAACCCGCGCTCTGCACAGTCACACTGAGCACGTCCATGACATCAGAATCCTAGGCATCCGCAGCCCGTACGCGATCCCTGCTGGCAGAGTGAATGGGTTGAAATGCTACAATTCTACGAGATACTCACAGTGCTGTATGGATACGCCCATGTAAATGAGCCTTATCTGAATGAAGACAGTTTTAAGGCATTTTCCTTGATTTCACACCAATATGTGCACATTTATCTTTACTACTACAATACATTTTCTGATAATTCTATTTTGCTCTTTTTAGATTCCACCTGAAGAATGGCAAGATAATGCTGTCATCCTAGTCAACAATGAATGTAAAGAAATGACCAAAGAAGATAAAATAGAAAACTTAAAATCTGAAATTGGCACCAATCATTTCAGAGTCAATTTAGGTTTTTGGCTAAAAATAAGGGAACAATTGAATATGTCTATTAGTTTTTTCACAGTAGGAAATCCTGAAAACATTGATCATTACTCCAGAGTGGCTTTTCCTCTTCTTTTTTTAATTGTGAATTTATTCTACTGGTTATATTATCTATACTTTTAAGAGGAAGCATTCTTATTCTTCAATATACGGTATTATACATGTACAAAACAGTATAATATATGTATATATTTATAAATTAAAAACAAATTTATGTTTAATTCAACAGTCTACCAAGCAGTGAAAGAATTTAATATGGGAAGTTTGGGTGGGCCCATGGGTAACCAAGGTACTAATCTTTTAATCTTTCTTTTTCAATCAACCATTATCTATTGGTTTAACCCATACATGCGCAAAAAGTACCCTTCTTGCTCCCAGGGTCCTCTTCAGGATCCAGTGCAGTGACCCTTAGACCTAAAGAGGACCCCTGGAACAAGGAGGGCAAGGATAAATGTGTAGTCTGGGATATAAAGATAGGCCTTAGGTATTTTCTTTGAAATTAGGAGTTTGGTCTGGAGTCTAAATTTATGTAAGATGTATATCTGATCTGGGGTCTGAATTAATTTAGGGGTCGTGGTCTGGGTTCTGAAGTAATGTAGGGAAGACAACAAGTTTGAGGAACAGCCGAGGGTCTATGGTCCACTTGATCTGCTGCTCTTTCAAGGATAGTAAATGTTGAACTGGTCCTTGCTTTTAATGTGATTTGTAAGTAGAGTATTATATCACTTTCTCTCTCCATATATGTATATATATATATATATATATATATATATATACACACATACATACATATATATATACACTACCGTTCAAAAGTTTGGGGTCACATTGAAATGTCCTTATTTTTGAAGGAAAAGCACTGTACTTTTCAATGAAGATAACTTTAAACTAGTCCTAACTTTAAACAAATGCACTCTATACATTGCTAATGTGGTAAATGACTATTCTAGCTGCAAATGCCTGGTTTTTTGTGCAATATCTACAAAGGTGTATAGAGGCCCATTTCCAGCAACTATCACTCCAGTGTTCTAATGGTACAATGTGTTTGCTCATTGGCTCAGAAGGCTAATTGATGATTAGAAAACCCTTGTGCAATCATGTTCACACATCTGAAAACAGTCTAGCTCGTTACAGAAGCTACAAAACTGACCTTCCTGTGAGCAGATTGAGTTTCTGGAGCATCACATTTGTGGGGTCAATTAAACGCTCAAAATGGCCAGAAAAAGAGAACTTTCATCTGAAATTCGACAGTCTATCCTTGTTCTTAGAAATGAAGGCTATTCCATGCGAGAAATTGCTAAGAAATTGAAGATTTCCTACAACGGTGTGTACTACTCCCTTCAGAGGACAGCACAAACAGGCTCTAACCAGAGTAGAAAAAGAAGGGGGAGGCCGCGTTGCACAACTAAGCAAGAAGATAAGCACATTAGAGTCTCTAGTTTGAGAAACAGACGCCTCACAGGTACCCAACTGGCATCTTCATTAAATAGTACCCGCAAAACACCAGTGTCAACATCTACAGTGAAGAGGCGGCTGCGGGATTTTGGGCTTCAGGGCAGAGTGGCAAAGAAAAAGCCATATCTGAGACTGGCCAATAAAAGAAAAAGATTAAGATGGGCAAAAGAACACAGACATTGGACAGAGGAAGACTGGAAAAAAGTGTTGTGGACGGATGAATCCAAGTTTGAGGTGTTTGGATCACAAAGAAGAACGTTTGTGAGACGCAGAACAAATGAAAAGATGCTGGAAGAATGCCTGACGCCATCTGTTAAGCATGGTGGAGGTAATGTGATGGTCTGGGGATGCTTTGGTGCTGGTAAGGTGGGAGATTTGTACAGGGTAAAAGGGATTCTGAATAAGGAAGGCTATCACTCCATTTTGCAACGCCATGCTATACCCAGTGGACAGCGCTTGATTGGAACCAATTTCATCCTACAACAGGACAATGACCCTAAACACACCTCCAAATTGTGCAAGAACTATTTACAGCAGAAGCAGGCAGCTGGTATTCTTTTTTTTTTTTAAAACGATTTTTATTGACATTTTGAATATAGACAATCAATGAATCATTAGTAAACAACGTCTCCTTAAATATAGAAACAGGTTACCTTAGAGTGCGAACATACGATAAAAGAGCAAGTAACCCTCTGAGAATTTTTCGAGACATTCTGCAACAGTAATAACGTGGCCTAGGCCACCGGGAGGCAAACATCCACCAGTCAGGGCAACTACCCTATCAGGAATCCTCCCAAAACACAACCTAAACAACCTATAGACACACAAAGAAACAATTTGACAGCAACAATAGGGAACAAACAGAGGGAATGGAAGAAAGGTATGGGAACGGGGGGGAGGGGGGGGGAGGGGGGGGGGGGGAAGGGGGAGCAGTCTCGCGCACAGACCACCTTTAAGTGAGATGTGGAACCAGCGCGTCAGAGCAACTTCAGGCTGCGGGCGCACCACCGGACAAGAAATTTTTGTGTGGAGAGATCGCAGTGACTAGGGCGTGGAACTCGTACTTCGAAACCGAGGAGGAGAGGAGGTGGAATAGACTCCGTTTTAGTCCGACTCAGTGGACGACCCCCCCTCGAGCAGTGTTGCTCTGATAGAGCGCCACGGGCTCCAAGTTTCCAGGAACCCCTCATGGGAGCCCCTGGAGTAACTGGATAATTCCTCCAGGTTCGAAAGGAGATCCACCCTGTCCCTCCACATCTGGCAGCTGGTATTCTATCGGTAATGGAGTGGCCAGCGCAGTCACCAGATCTGAACCCCATTGAGCTGTTGTGGGAGCAGCTTGACCGTATGGTACGCCAGAAGTGCCCATCCAACCAATCCAACTTGTGGGAGATGCTTCTAGAAGCGTGGGGTGCAATTTCACAAGCTTACCTCAACAAATTAACAGCTAGAATGTCAAAGGTGTGCAATGCTGTAATTGCTGCAAAAGGAGGATTCCTGACGAAAGCAAAGTTTGATGTAAAAACAATGTTATTTCAGATACAAATCATTATTTCTAACCTTGTCAATGTCTTGGCTCTATTGTCTATTCATTTCACAACGCATGGTGGTGAATAAGGGTGACTTTTCATGGAAAACACAAAATTGTTTGGGTGACCCCAAACTTTTGAACGGTAGTGTATATATATATATATATATATATATATATATATATATATATATATATATATATATATATATATATATATACACACACACATACACGAAGGGCTGCTAAGCCTTTGGCTTTACCCAGAAAGAAACAAGATAGGAAGATGAAACTTTACATTTATTCCACATACTCTCCACTGATGCCAACACACTTCTTACATTGGTATTCCAAGTTCTGTTAGCCTTTCAAAAAGAAGGGTTTCGGTTGTGCCTCAAACCAGTCATCCGTAGCAGCCATGGCATCAGAAATGGTGTGAAATTTGGTACCCTTGAGGTGTTTCTTCAGGTTTGGAAACAGATGATAGTCGGAGGGAGCTAGATCTGGTAAATAAGTTGGATGGTTAACCAGCTGGAAGCCTAGCTCCACCAGTTTTGCCGTGGTCGCTTGTGCAGTGTGAGCGGAGGCGTTGTCTTGCAGGAACAAGATTCCTTTGGACAGCTTGCTGCGCCTTTTGGCCTTCAGAGCTACCTTCAATTGGTCCAAAAGTTCAATGTAATACCTTGCATTGATGGTGGAACCATTTTGAAGGTAGTCCACTAGCAGCACGCCCTCCTTATCCCGGAACACAGACGCCATCACCTTAGTAGCTGATTTTTGCACCCTGAACTTCTTTTGGCGAGTAGAACCACTGTGCCTCCACTCTTGATTGCTCCTTGGTTTCAGGGTCATACAAATAAATCCAGGTCTCATCCATAGTGACCAGTCGATCCAGGAAGTTCTTATCCGTCTGGAAACGCTGACAAATGGACCACTTGCACGCTTTTCTGATCTGTTGTCAAACATTTGGGGACCCACTTTGCAGATAGCTTCATGTTCAAATGTTCATGGATAATGACACAAACACGTTCATGAGAAATCCCCGTGATGTCTGCTATTCCTTTAGCTGAAATTGGCCGATTCTCCAGTATGAGGTTGTGCACAGCATTGACAATCTCCGGAACAACACCCTCTCTCGGTCGTCCAGGATGTTCCTCATAATTGGTGCTGAAGTGGCCCGTTTTAAATTTGGCAATCCAGTTCTTAACTGTAGAACATGAAGGCTATTGATCCCCCAATGTCTGCGACATATCACCATCAATATCCTTCGCAGACTTTCCTTGCAGAAGCAAGAATTTTATCACTCCTCTGCTCTCATTTGCTGTGAATATGGCCTTAGACTCCGCCATTTTGTTTTCCCGCGTGCCTAGATCACTGTTACCATAAGCTGCAAACACAACATTTTGAAAACATATATTAGACACATAAGGCTTTCATGTGATGTAACAGTCATTACCATAGAAACAAAAAAAGAACACAAAGCCAAAGACTTATCAGCAGACACTCATCTATCTATCTATCTATATATAAAGACGAAAGCCCTCACTGACTCACTCACTCACTGACTCGCCAAAAATTCTCCAACTTCCCGATGTCAGAGAAACATGAAATTTGGCACGAGCATAGATTATGTCCAAAATAGGAAAAGTAAATGGATCCCAACTCGATTATTCAATTCTAGTGCGAAAGAACTAGCATCCAAATTTTATGTACGTAATCTAATTCTCTCACTTTCCGATGTCACAGAAACTTGAAACTTGGCACAAGCATGGATTATGTCATAAATAGGATAAGTAAATGGGTCCCAACTCGATTATTCAATTCTAAGCACAAAAGAATTAGCGTCTAAATTTTACGTATGGAATTTAATGCTCTCACTTCCCGATGTCGTAGAACCATGAAATTTGGCACGAGCATTGATTATATCATAAATAGGAAAAGCTAATGCGTCCCAACTCGATTATTCAATTCTAAGCACTAAATAATTAGCATCCAAATTTTATGTCCGGAATCTAATTCTCTCACTTCCTGGTGTCATAGAAACTTGAAATTTGGTACGGGCATTGATTATGTCATAAATAAGAAAAGTTAATGGGTCCCAATTCGATTATTCACTTCTAAGTGTAAAATAATTATTTTCCAAGTTTTACGTATGAAATCCAATCCTCTCACTTCCCGATGTCATTTTATATAAAGGAAACGTCGCATGGTTACCTCCACTTGGTGTTTTCTGGGTAACGCAAAGAACCATGCAAAATGGTGAACATATTTTTCTCCTCGGTATCTCGAAAGTAACAACGACTTTATAAGATTTTCCGTGGGAACACCAGATAATCACTAGTACCAAATTAACTCGGGCGAAGCAGGGTATATAAGCTACTATATATATATATAATATAGACGAAAGCCCTCACTGACTCACTGACTGACTCGCCAAAAGTTCTCCAACTTCCCGATGTCGTAGAAACATGAATTTTGGCACAAGCATAGATTATCTCCAAAATAGGAAAAGGTAATGGGTCCCAACTAGAGATGAGCGAGCGTACTCGTCCGGGCTTGATGCTCGTTCGAGTATTAGGGTACTCGAGATGCTCGTTACTCGAGACGAGCACCACGCGGTGTTTGAGTCACTTACATTTTCTTCCCAGAAAAGTTTGCGCCGTTTTCTGGCCAATAGAAACACAGGGAAGGCATTACAACTTCCTCCTGTGAAGTTCCAGCCCTATCCCACCCCCCTGCAGTGAGTGGCTGGGGAGATCAGGTGACACCCAAGTATATAAACTGGGGCCGGCCGCGGCTCGCCACAGATGCACGCTGAGAGACATTAGGGAAAGTGCCATCCTGCTGTAGCTGCTATAGGGAGAGTGTTAGGCTGTTATCTTCGTCTTCAAGAACCCCAACGGTCCTTCTTAGGGCCACATCTGACCGTGTGCAGTACTGTTGAGGCTGCTTTTAGCAGTTTTGCACAATTTTTTTTTTTTTTGTATATCAGGCGTGCAGACCATAGCGTCCTCAGTCTGCAGTCATTGTACATAGTATAGGGCCAGTACTGGTGAGGCAGGGACAGTGGTACAGGGAAAGAGGTATACTGGCTATATAGGCAGTGGGCTTTTTAAAAAAAATTGGAAAAAAAAAATCTTTGGGCTGCCTGTGACCGTGTACAGTTTACTGCGTGTCTGCTGGGGGTAGTAGTCGCTCATTATTACCCAGCTAAGCGTTACAGCAGGCTTGCGCATAATTGTTTCCTGGCTCTGCTGTGTCCGTTACATGATCGCCGTCATCCCGCCAGAGGGAAAGAGTATACATATATACGCTGCATACGGTGTCTGTCTGGTTTTTCACCTCACCATTTTAAAAAATTGAAGCAAAATACAAATGGAACTAATACTGTGCTCCCCCTATACTGCTGCTAGTGATATGTTACTGGGGCCTGACTAGACTGCTACTACTACTGAAATGGAACTAATACTATGCTCCCCCTATACTGCTGCTTTGGAATGGTTACTGGGGCCTGTCTGACTGCTACTATTACTGAAATGGGCGGTTGGGCAGCATGTTACCCAGGAGAAGTGGCAGCGGAGTGTCATGCAGGCAGTGATTGTGCTTTGTTGGAGGTAGTGTGGTGCTTAGCTAAGGTATGCCTTGCTAATGAGGATTTTTCAGAAGTAAAAATTGTTGGGGGGGCCCACTCTTGCCGCTATTGTGGCTTAATAGTGGGACCTAGGAACTTGAGATGCAGCTCAACATGTAGCCCCTCGCCTGCCCTATCCGTTTCTGTGTCGTTCCCATCACTTTCTTGAATTTCCCAGATTTTCACAAATGAAAACCTTAGCGGAGCATAGGTCCCATACAAAAATGCTCGGGTCGCCCATTGACTTCAATGGGGTTCGTTACTCGAAACGAACCCTCAAGCATCACGGGAAGTTCAACTCGAGTAACGAGCACCCGAGCATTTTGGTGCTCGCTCATCTGTAGTCCCAACTCGATTATTCAATGCTAGTGCAAAAGAACTGGCGTCCAAATTTTACATACGTAATCTAATTCTCTCACTTGAAATTTGGCATGTGAATTGATTATTATGTCATACATAGGAAAAGTTTATGCATCCCAACTCGATTACTTAATTCTAGAGCAAAAGAATTAGCGTCAAAGTTTTAGGTACAGAATCTAATTCGCTCACTTCCCAATGTCATAGAAATTTGAAATTTGGCATGAGCATTGCTTATGTCATAATAAGGAAAAGTTAATGGGTCCCAACTCGATTATTCAATTCTAAGCGCTAAAGAATTAGCGTCCAAATTTTACGTACGTAATCTAATTCTCTCCCTTCCCAATGTCATATAAACTTGAAATTTGGCATGAGCATTGATTATGTCATAAATAGGAAAAGTTAATGGGTCTGAACTCGATTATTTAATTCTAAGCGCAAAAGAATTAGCATCCATGTTTTACGTACGTAATCTAATTGTCTCACTTTCCCATGTCACAGAAACTTGAAATTTGGCACAAGCATTGATTATGTCATCAATAGGAAAAGTAAAGCAGTCCCAAGTCGATTATTCAATTCTAAGCGCAAAAGAATTAGCGTCCACATTTTACGTACGGAATCTAATTCTCTCACATCCCAATGTCATAAAAACTTGAAATTTGGCACGGGCATTGATTATGTCATAAATAGGAAAAGTTAATGGGTCCCAACTCGATTATTCAATTCTAAGTGCAAAAGAATTAGCGTCCAAATTTTACGTATGGAATCTAATTCTCTCACTTCCTGATGTCATTTTATATAAAGGAAACGTCGCATGGTTACCTCCCCATGGTTTTTTTCTGGGTAACGCAGAGAACTATGAAAAATGGTGAACATATGTTTTTCCGGTATCTCTAAAGTAACCACGACTTCATAAGATTTTCCATGTGAACACCAGATAAACACCAGTACCAAATTAACTCAGGCGAAGCCGGGTATATCAGCTAGTATATATATATATATATATATATATATATATATATATATATATATATATATAAAAAGACTAGAGATGAGCGAACGTACTCGTCCGAGCTTGATGCTCGGGCGAATATTAGCGTGTTCGGGATGCTCGTTACTCGTAACGAGTACCACACGATGTTCGGGTTACTTTCACTTTCATCTCTGAGACGTTAGCGCGCTTTTCTGGCCAATTGAAAGACAGGGAAGGCATTACAACTTCCCCCTGTGATGTTCCAGCCCTATACCACCCCCCTGCTGTGAGTGGCTGGGGAGATCAGGTGTCACCGGAGTATAAAAATCGGCCCCTCCCGCGGCTCGCCTCAGATGCGTTGTGACAGAGATCAGGGACAGTGGTATCGTGTTGGAGCTGCTGTAGGGAGAGTGTTAGGAGTTAGTGTAGGCTTCAAGAACCCCAACGGTCCTTCTTAGGGCCACATCTAACCGTGTGCAGTACTGTGAAGGCTGCCTTTTGCAGTGGTGCACATTTTTTTTTTTTTTTGCTATATAGGCCGTGCAGAGCATTGCGCCCTGCAGTAATACTACAGGGACAGAAGTGGTGGTTAGGCAGGGAGAGTGTTAGGAGTTAGTGTAGGCTTCAAGAACCCCAACGGTCCTTCTTAGGGCCACATCTAACCGTGTGCAGTACTGTGGAGGCTGCTGTTAGCAGTGTTGCACATTTTCATTTTTTTCAAAATCGGCAGTGCAGAGCATTGCGCCCTGCAGTAATACTCCAGGGACAGAATTGTGTAGGCAGGGCCAGAAGACATATTTTATTGATTGAATATAGTCAGTGGGCCTTTGCTTTAAAAAAAAAAGGGCAAAAAGTTCTATTTGGCCTGCCTCTGACAGTCCTCAGCGTTCTGGGTACGTGTGTGCTGGGTGGAGAACGTAAAAAAAAAATCATACGCAGCCAGCTAAGTTTAACAGCAGGCTTGCGCCAATTTATTTCCTGCCTGGGAAATCACCGCTCTGCTGCAGTTAATAACAGTGCAAGACTGCAGTTCTGTGACACACTGCAGGGCCACAACACATTTATTATTGATTGAATATAGGCAGTGGGCCTTTCCTTTAAAAAAAAAAGGGAAAAAAATTCTATTTGGCCTGCAGGCTTGCGCCAATTTATTTCCTGGCTGGGAAATCACCGCTCTGCTGCAGTTAATAACAGTGAAAGACTGCAGTTCTGTGACACACTGCAGGGCCACAACACATTTATTATTGATTGAATATAGGCAGTGGGCCTTTCCTTTAAAAAAAAAAGGGAAAAAAATTCTATTTGGCCTGCCTCTGACAGTCCTCAGCGTTCTGGGTACGTGTGTGCTGGGTGGAGAACGTAAAAAAAATCATACGCAGCCAGCTAAGTTTAACAGCAGGCTTGCGCCAATTTATTTCCTGGCTGGGAAATCAAATCACTGGTAATACTGCATGCTGAGGGGTAGGGGTAGGCCTAGAGGACGTGGACGCGGCCGAGGACGCGTAGGCCCAAGTGAGGGTGTGGGCACATGCCGAACTCCTAATCCAGGTGTATCGCAGCCGACTGCTGCGCGATTAGGAGAGAGGCACGTTTCTGGCGTCCCCACATTCATCGCACAATTAATGGGTCCACGCAGGAGACCTTTATTAGAAAATGAGCAGTGTGAGCAGGTCCTGTCGTGGATGGCAGAAAGTGCTTCGAGCAACCTATCGTCCACCCACAGTTCTGCGCCGTCCACTGCTGCAAATCCGAATCCTCTGGCTGCTGCTCCTCCTTCCTCCCAGCCTCCTCACTCCACTACAATGACACATGCTCAGGAGCGGGAAGACTCCCAGGAACTGTTCTCGTGCCCCTGCTCAGATTGGGCAGCAGTGGTTCCTCTCCCACCAGAGGAGTATATCGTCACTGATGCCCAACCATTTCGAAAGTTCCCGGGGTCCGAGGGATGAGGCTGGGGACTTCCGGCAACTGTCTCAAGACCTTTCAGTGGGTGAGGCGGCCGATGACGATGAGACACAGTTGTCTATCGGTGAGGTAGTAGTAAGGGCAGTAAGTCCGAGGGAGGAGCGCACAGAGGATTCTGAGGAAGAGCAGCAGGACGATGAGGTGACTGACCCCACCTGGTTTGCAACGCCTACTCAGGACAGGTCTTCAGAGGGGGAGGCAAGGGCAGCAGCAGGGCAGGTTGCAAGAGGCAGTGCCGTGTCCAGGGGTAGAGGCAGGGCCAGACCGAATAATCCACCAACTGTTTCCCAAAGCGCACCCTCGCGCCATGCCACCCTGCAGAGGCCAAGGTGCTCTAAGGTCTGGCAGTTTTTCACAGAGACGCCTGACGACCGCCGAACAGTGGTGTGCAACCTTTGTCGCGCCAAGATCAGCCGGGGAGCCACAACCAACAGCCTCACCACCACCAGCATGCGCAGACATATGATGGCCAAGCACCCCACAAGGTGGGACGAAGGCCGTTCACCGCCTCTGGTTTGCACCGCTGCCTCTCCCCCTGTGCCCCAACCTGCCACTGAGATCCAACCCCCCTCTCAGGACACAGGCACTACCGTCTCCTGGCCTGCACCCACACCCTCACCTCCGCTGTCCTCGGCCCCATCCACCAATGTCTCGGACCGCACCGTCCAGCCGTCGCTAGCGCAAGTGTTTGAGCGCAAGCGCAAGTACGCCGCCACGCACCCGCACACTCAAGCGTTAACCGTCAACATAGCCAAATTTATCAGCCTTGAGATGCTGCCGTATCGGGTTGTGGAAACGGAGTCCTTCAAAAGTATGATGGCGGCGGCGGCCCCGCGCTACTCAGTTCCCAGTCGCCACTACTTTTCCCGATGTGCCGTCCCAGCCCAGCACGACCACGTCTCCCGCAACATTGTACGCGCCCTCACCAACGCGGTTGCTGCCAAGGTCCACTTAACAACGGACACGTGGACAAGCACAGGCGGGCAGGGCCACTACATCTCCCTGACGGCACATTGGGTGAATTTAGTGGAGGCTGGGACAGAGTCAGAGCCTGGGACCGCTCACGTCCTACCCACCCCCAGAATTGCGGGCCCCAGCTCGGTGGTGGTATCTGCGGCGGTGTATGCTTCCTCCACTAAACCACCCTCCTCCTCCTCCTCCGCAACCTCTGTCTCGCAATCTAGATGTGTCAGCAGCAGCAGTACGTCGCCAGCAGTCGGTGTCGCGCGGCGTGGCAGCACAGCGGTGGGCAAGCGTCAGCAGGCCGTGCTGAAACTACTCAGCTGAGGAGATAAGAGGCCCACGGCCCGCGAACTGCTGCGGGGTCTAACAGAGCAGACCGACCGTTGGCTTGCGCCACTGAGCCTCCAACCGGGCATGGTCGTGTGTGACAACGGGCGTAACCTGGTGGCGGCTCTGCAGCTCGGCAGCCTCACGCACATGCCATGCCTGGCCCACGTCTTTAATTTGGTGGTTCAGCGCTTTCTGAAAAGCTACCCACGCTTGTCAGACCTGCTCGTACAGGTGCGCCGGCTCTGCGCACATTTCCGCAAGTCCCACACGGACGCTGCCACCCTGCGCACCCTGCAACATCGGTTTAATCTGCCAGTGCACCGACTGCTGTGCGACGTGCCCACACGGTGGAACTCTACGCTCCACATGTTGGCCAGGCTCTATGAGCAGCGTAGAGCTATAGTGGAATACCAACTCCAACATGGGCGGCGCAGTGGGAGTCAGCCTCCTCAATTATTTTCAGAAGAGTGGGCCTGGTTGGCAGACATCTGCCAGGTCCTTGGAAAGTTTGAGGAGTCTACCCAGGTGGTGAGTGGCGATGCTGCAATCATTAGCGTCACCATTCCTCTGCTATGCCTCTTGAGAAGTTCCCTGCAAAGCATAAAGGCAGATGCTTTGCGCTCGGAAACGGAGGCGGGGGAAGACAGTATGTCGCTGGATAGTCAGAGCACCCTCCTGTCTATATCTCAGCGCGTTGAGAAGGAGGAGGAGAAGCATGAGGAGGATGAGGAGGAGGGGGAAGAGACAGCTTGGCCCACTGCTGACGGTACCCATGCTGTTTGCCTGTCATCCTTTCAGCGTGTATGGCCTAAGGAGGAGGAGGAGGAGGAGGATCCTGAAAGTGATCTTCCTAGTGAGGACAGCCATGTGTTGCGTACAGGTACCCTGGCACACATGGCTGATTTCATGTTAGGATGCCTTTCTCGTGACCCTCGCGTTGCACGCATTCTGGCCACTACGGATTACTGGGTGTACACATTGCTCGACCCACGGTATAAGGAGAACCTGCCCACTCTCATTCCCGAAGAGGAAAGGGGTTCGAGAGTGTTGCTATACCACAGGACCCTGGCGGACAAGCTGATGGTAAAATTCCCATCCGACAGCGCTAGTGGCAGAAGGCACAGTTCCGAGGGCCAGGTAGCAGGGGAGGCGCGGAGATCAGGCAGCATGTACAGCACAGGCAGTGCAACAGTCTTTAAGGCCCTGGACAGCTTTATGGCTCCCTAGCAAGACTGTGTCACCGCTCCCCAGTCAAGGATGAGTCGGCGGGAGCACTGTAAAAGGATGGTGAGGGAGTACGTAGCCGATCGCACGACCGTCCTCCGTGACGCCTCTGCCATCTACAACTACTGGGTGTCGAAGCTGGACACGTGGCCTGAACTCGCGCTGTATGCCCTGGAGGTGCTTGCTTGTCCTGCGGCTAGCGTCTTGTCAGAGAGGGTGTTTAGTGCGGCGGGGGGAATCATCATAGATAAGCGTACCCGCCTGTCAACCGACAGTGCCGACAGGCTTACACTCATCAAGATGAACAAAGCCTGGATTTCCCCAGACTTCTCTTCTCCACCAGCGGACAGCAGCGATACCTAAGCAATACGTAGGCTGCACCCGCGGATGGAAGCATCGTTCTCTCTCACCATCCAAAACGGGGACATTTCTGCTTCAGCAATCTGTGTATAATATTCCTCCTCCTCCTAAAACCTCACGTAATCACCGCCGAACGGGCAATTTTTCTTAGGGCCATAAGGCTCACTCATATAATTTTTCTAAACAATTTTTATACGTTTCAATGCTCTTAAAAGCGTTGAAACTAACTTGAACCAATTTTTCGTTAAACTGGGCTGCCTCCAGGCCTAGCTACCACTTAAGCCACATTAACCAAAGCGATTAATGGGTTTCACCTGCCATCTCGGTTGGGCATGGCCAATTTTTTCTGAGGTACATTACTACTGTTGGTACACCAATTTTTTTGGGCCCTCACCTACAGTGTAATCATAGTAATTTCTATGTTCTTCGCCTGCACTCATGGTACAGAAAGGTGTGTGGGGTTGGCCTACACTTTTGCTACTTAAATGTAACTGGGGCCTTGTCTATACTGCAGCTACTGAAATGTGAAAGAGACTGTTATCTCCCTAAACTGCTGCAATGGGAATGTTACTGGGGCCTGTCTTGAGTGCTACTATTACTGAAATGGAACTAATACTGCGCTCCCCCTATACTGCTGCTAGTGATATGTTAGTGGGGCCTGTCCCTAATGCTACCGCTGAAATGTTAATAATTCTGGGCTCTGCCTATACCGCTGCTAATGGTATGTCACTGGGGTGTGGAAACAGAGGCTTCACAAAGACATGATGGCGGCGAGGCCATTTCCCACCAACGCTGTTACTGTTAAGGTGCATATAACCACGGACACGTGTAGAGGACACATAGTGCCTCCAAAACATCCCCCTCCTCCTCCAACAATGAAAACATTCTTGGCAAATACCTTTGCATTGGTCCGACTGGTGGCAGTCCAAGAATTTCACCTTTAACGACACAACAAGAGAGCACCACCACCATCCCCCCGCCACGGCCCACTTAATCCTGGCCACATTCCGAAAACCAACTACATTAAACCGCGCTACCAGGTCCGCAGTCACCACCACATTACCACCAACGAGGTTACTGTTAAGGTACATATTACCAGTCTGACTGGGGCATGCAGTGTGGGCCGAAGCCCACCTGTATTGTATCTGACGTTAGCTCTGCTGAGTAGGGCACTGCAATGGGATATTTTTATGTACCACCGGTGGGTTCCAGGGAGCCACCCATGCTGTAGGTGCACACGGAGTTTAACCTACATCTGTCCACTTGTAAAGAACCCCAGTCAGACTGGGGCATGCAGTGTGGGCCGAAGCCCACCTGTATTAAGCACGACATTACCTCAGCTGTGATGGGCAATGCAATGGGATATTTTTATGTACCGCTGGTGGGTTCCAGGGAGCCACCCATGCTGTGGGTGCACACATAATTCCCATTGCGGAGTTGGACCTGGCTGTGACTATTTATAAAAAACCGCGGTCTGACTGGGGCATGCAGACACCTTGACAGAATGAATAGTGTGTGGCACATAGGTTCCCCATTGCTATGCCCACGTGTGCAGCTCCAGATGGAGGTGGCACAGGATTGGATTTCTCATTGCTTCTGTACAGCATTGTGGACTACCGGCCCGCCCCTTTTATGGGGGGGGTCGCTGCCTAGCCATGCCAACCCTCTGCAGTGTGTGCCTGCTTTTCCTGTGGCAGACGCACTTATAAATAGACATAAGGGTGGTGTGGCATGAGGGCAGCTGAAGGCTGGGCAGGGACAGTTTGGTGTACGCTGTGGACACTGTCGTGCGGGGGGGGGGGGGGGTTAGGCAGCATGTAACCCAGGAGAAGTGGCAGCGGAGTGTCATGCAGGCAGTGATTGTGCTTTGTTGGAGGTAGTGTGGTGCTTAGCTAAGGTATGCCATGCTAATGAGGGCTTTTCAGAAGTAAAAGTTGTTGGGAGGGGGGGGGGCCCCACTCTTGCCGGTATTGTGGCTTAATAGTGGGACCTGTGAACTTGAGATGCAGCCCAACATGTAGCCCCTCGCCTGCCCTATCCGTTGCTGTGTCGTTCCCATCACTTTCTTGAATTGCCCAGATTTTCACACATGAAAACCTTAGCGAGCATCGGCGAAATACAAAAATGCTCAGGTCGCCCATTGACTTCAATGGGGTTCGTTACTCGAAACGAACCCTCGAGCATCGCGATAATTTCGTCCCGAGTAACGAGCACCCGAGCATTTTGGTGCTCGCTCATCTCTAATAAAGACGAAAGCCCTCACTGACTCACTCACTGACTGACTGACTCGCCACTAATTCTCCAACTTCCCGATGTCCTAGCAATATAAAATTTGGCACGAGCATTGATTGTGTCCAAAATAGGAAAAGTAAAGTGGTCCCAACTCGATTATTCAATTCTAGCGCAAAAGAATTAGCGTCCAAATTTTACGTACGGAATCTAATTCTCTCACTTCCCGAAATTTGGCATGAGCTTTGATTGTGTCATAAATAGGAAAAGCTAATGGGTCCCAACTCAATTATTCAATTCTAAGCGCAAAAGAATTAGCGTCCAAATTTTACGTATAGAATCTAATTCTCTCACTTCCCAAAGTCATAGAAATTTGAAATTTGGCATGATCATAGATTGTCATACATAGGAAAAGTTAATGGGTCCCAACTCGATTATTCAATTCTAAGCGCAAAAGAATTAGCGTCCAAATTTTATGTACGTAATCTAGTTCTCTCACTTCCCGATGTCATAGAAACATGAAATTTGGCACAACCATTGATTATGTTATAAATAGGAAAAGTTAATGGGTCCTAACTTGATTATTCAATTTTAAGTGCAAAATAATTAGCGTCCAAATTTTACGTACGTAATCTAATTCGCTCACTTCCTGATGTCATTTTATATAAAGGAAACGTCGCATCGTTACCTCCACTTGGTGTTTTCTGGGTAACACAAAGAACCTTGCAAAATGGTGAACATAGCCAAATGGCAAAGCCGGGTATGTCAGCTAGTGTGTGTGTGTGTATATATATGTTGCAGCAGAATTCCGTAAAGGAAATAGGCTCAGGTAAGGAAATAGATCAATATGCACCTGAAGATTTAAATTTATATTCTCAAATGCAAGTCTAGCAAGTAAAATGGGGATGCTTGCTGGTATTTAAGAAGCAATATGACTTCATAGATGTGGTGGAAACATGCCTGAATAAGACAAATGCCAGGCGTTTGATATTCAAGGTAATATGTTGCTTTTGCTACATGTTTTCAATCATATATCTAGCCACAATAGTGACCGTACAACTATAAGGGTGATCCATCTCCAACACCTCAAATATATCATAAATACAAGGATATATGAACCTCTACCAAAACTTTAAGTGGAACTTGTTACATTGAAAATGCAGTTCATTCAGCAGGCAGCATGTTACAGAGCAGGATGAGCTGAGCAGATTGATATATACATTTGTGGGAAAATATTCCATATAACTTGTGCTTTATTCATTTACATCCCTTGTTTTTCTGAGATCAGAGGTCCAGTGGGCAGAGCTATCAGTCATGACTATCTGTATATGTCACTGATAGCGCCACCCACTGGACCTTTAATCTCAAAATAAGCGGAGGTTTAAATGAATAAAATAGAAGTTATGCTGAATATTTTCACACAAAACTATATATCAATCTGCTCAGCTCCTCCTCCAATATAACATGATGCCTGCAGTTTCAACAGCATGTTCAAGCTGACAGGTTCCCGTTCTTTCCTTTATAGTGTTGACACTTATTTATCAAGACTTCTGCAATTTGCTCTGTCATGCCGGATATCAGCTTCTGGGCCAAATCCTGATTGATTGCAACCCAATTTTTTTCTAATCAGTACTTGGGGTTTATCACAATCTTTGTTTTTGTTTGTCCACCCAATTTGTGAGAATTCATGACAGGTTATTAATGGGATTGAGATCTGGGGAGTTTCCTAACCATGGACACAAAATGTCAATGTTTTGTTCACCAAGCAGATGCACTGACAGCTGCCTGCTGCCAATCCCGAGCAAGCTCTGCACTGGTGTTAAACTAATCCTGTAGCTGAATCCTCTTTAGGAGATGGCCATCATACTTGCTGGACTTTTTTGTGTGGCCTGGAGCCTTCTTCACAGTAATTGAAGGTCTGTTCTTGAAGTTCTTGTTGATCTGAAATTGTTGATGTATGGGCAATCTTACAAGTGACAATGGAATTCCTTGTAAGGCCCTTTTGATGCAAAGCAATGATGACTTTACGGATTTCTTTAGAGGTAACCATGGTTAACAGAAGAAGACAATGGTTTTAAACAACATCTGCCTTTTAAAGCAAGGGGTCTGTTTTTAAAATGTAATCAGCATGACCGAGTGATATCAGTTGCCTTGTCCTTGTTCAAACTTTCTCCTGGGCTAACAAGATAACTGAAATGCAGTTAGCAGGTCGTTTTATGGCAGGGCTCAATTGCAGTGGAAATGAGGTTTGTGTGATTAATTTGCATGGCAAGGAATGCCTTTTTAATTTTTCTGGACAACTAATCCAAAAATCATGGACAGGCAACATTTTTAAAAACACATTAAAAACCGTACTAAAAAAGACTGATTACAAGTGATACATGTTTATAGGTCAGAATACATATTTAAAGTCATTACCAGCACTTAATGTCAACAGTAAAATGACAATAATTATAGTCATAGCAACCTATTTAAGTACCAGTAGCCTCAAAAAAATTAATGGACACATCTACTTTTTTTTTCACGGACACTGGAAAAAATTGCCTATTTTTACAGATGCATCAACCCTGGTGACAGTACAGCCGAGAACTTTGCCAACATATTATTTGGCCTGGTTTCAAATTGAGTGGCTAAAAAAAATTGCAGTTAAACAGTCTAAATCCAGACTCCATAATGCAGGATCAAAAATGTAAAAAGTTACATCAATTCATTAATTGATTGGGGGAGGGAGGGTTGGGTGAACTGTATATTTAGATGGGTGCAAGACCAAGCTGCACCACTGAAGTCATGGGAATGCAGACTAACATGCAGTTTCAAGAACTAACACTAGATGACAGTAGAGCAGCATAAAAGCCACAAGAAAACAATGTGTAAATATAAAGAGTACAATAATCATGATATACAGTACTTTGAAAAAGTTTTAGGCATGTGTAAAAAATATGTTACAAAATAAGAATGCTTTCAAAAATAGAAGTGTTAATAGTTTAATGTTGATATTATTGAAATGCAAAGTCGATTAAAAAAAAAATCAATATTTTGGGTGACTGCCACATGGTTGCCAAAACATGGTTTTTGAAGGAACTGGGTAGGGAGGTGGTTTCAACCACCTTGGAGAACTAAGCACAGACGTTCTGTGGATGTTTCGGCTTGCTCAAATCCTTCTGTCTCTTCATGTCATCTCAGACGTACTCAATAATGTTGAAATCAGGGCTCTGTGGGCCATATCATCACTTCCAGGACCCCTTGTTCTTCTTTACACGGAAGATAGTTCTCAATGACATTGGATGCATTTTGGGGGTCATTGTCTTACTGCAGAATACATTTGGAGCCAATCAGATGCCTCCTGATGGTATTGCATGATAGATAAGTATCTGCCTGTGTTTCTCAGCATTGAGGACACCATTAATCCTGAACAAATCCCCAACTCCATTTGCTGAAATGCAGCCCCAACTTGCAAGGACTCTGCACCATGTTTCACTGTTGCCTGCAGGCACTCATTATTGTATCGCTTTCCAGCCAGTCGGTGAAGAATCTGCCTTCTGTTACCACAAAATATTTCAAATGTTGACTTATAGCTGAGTCGCTTAACCTTGTTTCTACATTGCAGATATGGCTTTTTGGCCATAATTCTTCCATAAAGACCATTTCTGGCCAGACGTCTCCGAACAACAGATGGGTGTACATGGGTCCCACTGGTGTCTGACAGTTCTGAGATAATAGCACTGCTGGACATCTGATTTTGAAGAGAAGTAAACATGATGTGTCTCTCATCTGCTGCACTAAGTTTGTTTGGTTGAGCACAGCATCTGAAGTCCTCAAGATTACCCATTTTTTTGTGTTTTTTCAAACAAGCTTGAACAGCACATCTTGAAACCCCAGTCTGCTTTAAAATCTTTGCCTGGGAGAGACTTTTTGTCTTGTTGCTGTGCTCAGTCTTGCCATGGTGTATGACCTGTGAAATTAAACTGTCTTCCACAACCTCACATTTGTAGAAGAGTTTGGCTGTTGATTACTCAGTTTTTAAGCTGAGCTTGAGAAAGACCCAGTTTGGGTTGAAACGTTGCTGGCGCTTAGGACCATAGGCTAATAAAGGTCATATACATGTGATGAATCGCTGTATTGAGTGCTGCTTTGATTATCTATTTGCATCAGGACTTTATTGAGACTTGGGATCCAGTCTCTTCCAAGGCGTGCACCATTTACTTTGGATCATTTAAAGCGTGGTGAGTGCTGCTCACAGACATTTTCATTCTTGGAGATATATGCATATGATAATGATGATCGTTATCACCTGTTTGGTATAATTGGTTAATTATATATCTGACTATAATCCTACAAAATCCCAGATTTGTGCAAGTGTATCTAGAAGAATTGATGCTGTTTTGAAGGTAAAGGATGGTCACGCCAAATATTGATTCGAATTAGATTTTTCTTTTGTTTATTCACCTTGCATTTTGTTAATTGACAAAAAAACAACACTTGTATTTTTTGGAAGCATTCTTACTTTTTGCAGCATTTTTTTCCACACTTACCAAAAGCAATAGTACTGAATAATTTTTTTTTGTTATGTTTTATTTACCATGCAAGTGCACACAGTATTTACTACTAGGGGTAGCACACTGTACACGCAGCTGTCATAGAACTCAATACTAGCTGTATGAATTTGGACTTATTTAGATTTGGCGTAATTCTTGACTGCACGCGGACACTATATGGACACTTTACAGTTAACAGGGTTATTCAGACATGCTTTTTTTTTTTTTTTTTTTTTTTACACGGACTATTGGTCTATGTAAAAACAATTACAGCATGTCCTATTCTGGTCAGATTTCTCGGATAGAGTGTCCATATCAGGACATCATCAGATATTTGGATGAAAACCGACCATTTAATGAGTATGCAAGACAAAACGAAAAAAACAAAGCGCACACAAATTACATATATGTGCTCTATTTTTCATACCTCACTGCTAGAAAAAAAATGTGCCTTTTTCAATTTTTAAATTTTTTTTAGAGCAAAAAAATACACGACACACATAATGCATACTCATGACACACAGATTGCAATTGGACACAGTTGTCTAAATAAGGCCTCAGTGTTTAAAAACCTCTATAGTGACTGATGTTCGTAGATAGTATTCAATCAGTTATTGAGGATTTCAGAGAGGTTGGAGGAGCAGGGTTGTAATGAAGCAGAGAAGCAATCAGTGTGGAAAAGCTGAACCCTAGGGACAATGAAAGAGTAACTTTGAATGGGGGCAGCCACAGAAACAAAGGGTGAAGTTTCATTGTGTTGCCTGGGGCACTCCTGTCTGTATTATACATAAAGGGGATGATTTGTTTGGCACACTGTTCATCATGAACAGTTAGCCTAAGCTTTGTTGTACTTTAAGGGGTTTTATCATTAATATAAAAACTTTTCAGCGGCTTGGCCCATTCTAAAATAAAAAAAATAGATCATACTCACTTCTCCTTGGACCAATGAAGCCTAGCTCAGCTGGTCACACTGCCTCATGTTGCGTCCAACCAGGATGTGCTGGATCCATAACCTGAAATACTCACATGAATGCACACCAAACAGTGGTAAATAATGCAGACAACTGCAGCAAGGAAAACACTGTCCCTAAATAACCAAACCCAGGGAAGGGACCTGCCTATATGAAGGAAAGTCACCCTGAGTAGGGTGAACCTGACCACGTACCTAGGCCACTAGCCTACCCTACTGTTCATCCTTACCGGACATGCAATATACTAAAACAAAAGAAAAGGCACAACTGTGCAACATAAATACAAAACTAAGGGAAAGCCTTTCCCTGCAAACTCCTAACCCGGGAGGGGACCCTGCCTATTCGGCGGGCCGATCGCTGCTGACAGGTGAGTAAATGTAGAGGAGCTCCAGTGCTGGCTGTGCTCTTCAGCAGCAGTCCAAGTAGCAACTGAAAATTGACCAGCACTGAGGTCAATTCTTGCATGGCTTATAAAGGAGCAGAGCTACTCAGAAACAGGTGAGGACTGACATCACTCATTCAACCACCACACCCCTCAGCTCCAGGAAAGGTAGAGACACTGCTAAACCCTGGTCTGGCCTGAAAGCAAGGTGAAGACTTCAGAACAGCTGCAACACCTACGTGGGATAGGAGAAATCCATAGCAAACAAAATGTAAAAGATAAACCATTGGACTTAGCTTTGAGTAGACTCAGGCAAACAGGACATCCAGCTCCAAGCTATGAGCTCACCAAAAGCCGGAGGAAGACTTAAACAGCCAAGCACCAGGCCAAGTTATATAGTCCTAACAGATTATCCACAGGTGAGGCCAAGCATATTTCAACTAATACCACTCCTACCAGAAGATAGAGAAACACATACAAAACCTGTACCAGATAACTTAGAAGGAAGCAAACCCAGAACCGCCAGAAAACCCCGGAGACTGCTTTTGGGCTGACAGCCAGGTGAAAGCATGTGACTACTGTAGCCAATCAGAGGCTGCAATGTCACAGTTGGTGCTCCTGGCATCAGCGCTTATATCATAGGCACCATATCTAGGGTGAAAATCCCAATCTTTCCATCCCTGTCAACCATCTTGGTTTAGCATTTGCTTTAAAGTTTTATGAAATCTTTCTACCAGCCAATTTGTCTGAAGATTGTAAACAGAGGTGCGCAATTGCTTTATTTTTAATAACTGGCATAGTTCCTTCATCACTATTGACATAAAGGGGGTCCCTTGGTCGGTAAGTAGGTCTTTAGAAATACTGACCCAACTAAATACCTGGACTAATTCCTTTGCAATCAATTTAGAAGGAGTAATATGCAAAACAATAGCCTCAGGGTAGTGTACTCTACTATTACTAAAATATGTGACCCTGGGAGGGCTTTACTAATGGGCCATACATATGCATTCAAAAGGTATCTCAATAACAAGCATAGTTACCAGGAGAATATGATAGTGAAGCTTTGGGCCTGGAATTTGATACTCTGGCCATAATTTACAATATTTCTTAACATCCCCATATATGCCTGGCCAAAACAACCTCTGTAATATCCTATCTGAGGTTTTCTGGACCCCCAAATGGCCACTTAGAACATGACCATGCGCCAGGTCCAGAATGGTTCTCCGATATTGCACAGTATCGTCCCTTTTTTATCCATCTGATACAGCATATCAAGGAGCAGGATCTGTTTCATCTTCTAACATGTCTTTCTCCTTTGTCAAGGAAGATTTTTCAGATAGATCCGGGTTTATTTACCCAGGATGTCACTGTAATCTCATCCTTAGTTCAACAATTGCTTTTCCGCAAGTCGCAAAAATGTGGAGAGTTTCATCCCAGCATAATATCATACATCAGAATTGATACTATGCCTACTTTATTATGTGACATGCCCTGGGAAGATTGAATACACACAATAGCATTAGGATATTGGCAAGCATCACCATGTACACATGTCATGGTATATAGATCAGATGTTCGCTCTGCATCAACAACCAGGCTGGCTTTCACCAGTGTAGCCACACTTCCAGATTACATGAATGCAACAAACTTTTAGTTATCCACCGGCAGTTCATATAAATGTCTCTCAGAAGCTTTGACATAAGCTGCTGTACGGACTATCTATGCAAACATAGTCATGCGTTTCTCCACATCAATAAAGTCCCACTGCATAGGTTCTAAGGTAATAGGACAGTCAGCTGCCAAATGGCCAAAGTTCCGACAAAAGTAACATATAACCGGACTCCTATTTGGCATAATAGTAAGCCTTTGAGGCCTTACTGAGACTCCAATTTCATCCTCACTACTTAATGACTTGTCAACCTTTCCAGCACCCCTATACTACAGCACAATCTTATCGTGGATTCTCAAGGTCTTGGTCTAAGTGGGCCAGAGGGAAACAGCTGAAAGAGTCCCAACAGTCCTTCAGCTGCTGAATATTGTTCCACGAACTGCTGAGCCATTTTAGATTCTCCATGACTAATCCACCTTTTCAGCGCCGTAGTAGTGCTCCCAGGTATTGTTCAAGGACAAGTCGTTACACAATTTCAGGTGCTGCCAAAGTTTGCGGTTGTAGCCATTGTTAGTTAAATGGATGTGGTCCTATATTTGTGACTGTGGTGGTCTGCCCAACCTGTAGGTCCATTGGTGAACTAGCTGGGCTCTAACTGCTGCTGTCATCCCCAAACGAGCCATGATCTCAGCTCTTAAGGTACCATAGTTTTGGGTTGAGTTCAACTTCAGCTCGAAATACACTTTTTACCCTTCTCCAGTCAGCAAGGTAGTGATCAGGCTGGCCCAGCAAGCTTCTGGCCATGCTCCATGGGTCGCTGCCCTCTCAAACATTGCAAGAAAGGTCTTGACATAATTTTCAGCCATTATTTTCTGAATATATTGGGTCATGTGTATGGCTTACAGTTTGCTGGCTGGCTGCACCATGGGCTGTGCTATGGATTGCTCCACTGCTATATCGGCCACATGCGGCACCACCTCTTGCAGAATTTGGCAGTCTTTATTTGTAGCCTCTGACAACAAAGCCAGCTGTGTCAACAAGTAGATCATCTCTTGCAGAGCTGCATTTGTAGTTTGCAGCGCCGCACTAGCTTTTTGATGCTCACAGATTGCAGCCTCACAGCTAACACCCACACGCAACAGCTCCAATAAGCCGCACTGCTCATCGGAGCTGTTAACCCTTTAAATGCCAGAATTGACAACGGTATTTAAAGGGCTAACAGCTCTGATGAGTAGTGCGGCTTTTCGGAGGTGTTGCGGGCAGGTTTCGGCTGTAAGAAACAGTCAGCACCTAATGATTGAGGTCCCACACTGCCCCCACAATTAGATTGCGGGCTGTCGCGTGGTTGCCACAGCAGCCAGGGGTCTTCTGGAAAAATCCCAGGGCTGCCTATGCATAGTTCCTATGAAGCCATGACTAAGGCATGGCTTGATAGAATGCCTGTCCAATCGCTGTGCAGTATGATGAAATGCTATGGCATTACATCATACTGCAGGACAATTTTGTTGGTATGTAGCAAAGTTCGTGACTTGAATGTTCGCAAGTAGTGGACTATCTGTGTATATATATTGTGCCAATATTTGCATGAGGGGTGGGGTCAGCGAGGACACAGCGGCTCACTCAATCCATATAAAAGTCTTAATAACTTTGTTTCTCTTGAATTTTCAGCAACAACAAGTAAATCCACTGGAAACACAGCAGCCACAGGCAGTACATATGCTTAGTGCCATAAAATAAAAATACCTAGCGTCACTACACGTCACAGTAATGTCTATAGATGTAACCAATCGGGTGTCAGTCTGACGTCCTTCCTCGTCAGACTCGTGGCTTTACCACAGCCTGGTCTCTCACAGATGTCAGGCTTTCAGCCTCCTCTTAGCCTCCCTCTCAGGGAGTAGCTTCAGCTCTCTCTCAGAGCCTTGCCTTGCTTTCAGCAGCAGCTCTGCTCTCTCTCAGCAGTTCTGCCCTGGCTTTCAGCAGGGAAACTCGATGTGTCTGGAGGTTTTAAATGCTCCGTACACACCCACACAGCTGTCCTTGCTGATCTGCACACAGTCAAGCCCCCTAAAGGCCATCTTGTGTACTGTACTTCTACTATATATATATATATATATATATATATATATATATATATATATATATATAAAATTGAATGTATGCGTGTGTCTGTGTGTTTGTCCTTTATGCGCTACTACACCATTCATCCGATCGGCATGAAACTTTGGGAAGTTGTTGAGTACACTCCTGGGAAGATTACTGGCATAGTACAACTATCCTAAGATAAATGGCACGCGTGCGAGCGTCGTCGACAGTTACGGACCCCCCCATGTAGATCGTTCGATTTCCATCATTGCCACTAATTCTCTCACTTCCCGATGTCGTAGAAACATGAAATTTTAGCTGGGTGATTAAATTATTCATGTACAATTCCCATGACATAGCGCGCTGCAAAACATTATCCCTCAACTAATAACCCAATAAAAAAATTATAATACTCCAAATATATATCTTAATCATTAACAGTTTATTAGTGCATTACATAAATACAGCACAAGAACCAAAATCAATAAAGGGATAAACTGTACAGTCAATTGAGCCCTTGCTATTTAAGTTTTTACTTCCTAATGCAACCTGAACTATGGTAAAGTGTGATGGGAGTTGTCAGTTCACAAACACGAATGCTAGCCTATTACCCATCATCACTCTACAAACCATATACCCTTATTTGCATATTACCCAGAGGAGCGTGCGTGGCCATTTGAGTCTCCTCACTTAGTTTATAGTATATAGTTGCTCTCCCTAAGGAGAAAAGAGCGTTTCTGTCTACAAACCATACAATGACTGTAGAAGGGATCAGAGGTAGCCAGTGGCAGAAAAAGCAATAACACTATAACTCACACATGATGTCATCTCTGATTAGCATTGTCGCTTTCTTCTTCTAGTCCAGCCCAACATGACAACTTGTCTTGGACACAACTTGTTTCTTCAGAGGTTGCCACATAGGTGTCTTTTTTGTTCTTTGCTTTTTCATATCCATAATCCCTATATTAAGATAAACTTTTAATGCTGCCACGCATCAAGACGCAAATTCAATTAATTTGAAATTTGGGCAGAGGAACAACGGGCAGCCCACGGACCCCAGGCAGCAGTGTGGCCCACTGGAAATCTGTCTGGTCTGGCAGATTGCCAGTGCAGGCCTGAATGCAGACAGCAGAATTGCTACCCCCTGTATTTGGGTGGGTGTGTGCCAACTGTGGTGGAGTACTCAAGTCGCCTCATAGATAGGGTGCCCCTGGCCTTGGTACTATTTGGTGTTAAAATAGCCAGGAGCAGATGGATTTATGTGCAGCAATAACTGTTGAGCCTGGTGCTCAGATTTTTTTTTAATGGTCCCCACAGTTTCGTGCATTTGAGACAGATCTCACTCACATGATGCGAGTGGAATCCATTTTTTAAAACGCACCTATTGATTGAATGGGTGAATCTCGGCTGAAAATTGGTCCAAGATAGGAAATGACACATTTTTTTTACTCAGGCTCTCTATCCAAGAAAAAAGCGCTAATGTGTATATCCCCATTTAAATTAATGTGTTCTATTTCCATGCAAGTTTGGTCTGTTTTTAAACCGGACCATAATCACAGGGAAAAATTGTCCCTGTGAATAAACTCTAATTCCTTTGTGAACAATTGATGTGTTTATTGCTTTTCACGGATCACTGACTGTAAGCTGTTTGAGTAAGCAGTGATTGCTACAAGGTGTGACATTTAGTAATCCTAAACAAAATCATGCTGTCACTATTACAGTAATAATAAAAGGAAATTACATAGTTACATAGGTTGAAAAAAAGACACAAATCCATCACGTTTAACTTTTTTAGATTCATTATAATCCTCAATTCCTTCAGCTGTTTGATAAGAATTAAGCCAGTTTTTAAATAATCTAATAACTGACAACTAGCAGGTTGTGCTTAACTAGGGGTGGCTTCATATATGTGTCAGGGATTCTGGTTTCTTGCTCTGTTTGGGGAGCAGGAAAGGGGAATCACTGTGGCCGAATGGCTCCATCTCAAGACTGAACTGAACAGCACCGAACGGACCCCGTTGACTATGTAGTGGCCTACAGTTTGGGGTCCCCTCCAGCACTTCAGAATCTGTGTTTTATGTATGAGTTGTATATTGTCTTAACTGTGGAATGAATCAGGTTTATGTGTATTGGAGTTTGCAGCATGAAGAGGTTAATGTCTGCTATTGTCTGGAAAATGTATTAATCTAACTGTCCATTGGTCCGTATCCATGTGATGAGTGTGTTGAGAGTAAGGGGCAAGAAGAAAGTTAGTGTGTTGAAGCAAGGTGTCAGAGTTGAATCAGTAGAGAAGTTGGAAATCTGTTGAGTGGTGTGGAGAGATGGTCTGTTGCTCCTGCCCGAGTGCAGCCATGCCAAGAACCCTCCTTCTAGAAGTTGCCCTCCCAGAGTTGGAAAGCCAGGACATGTTCGATACGTGTTGGAGTGAAAGCGCAAAAAACGCATGTACCTAGAGAGAGAGAAACCGCAAGTATGCGAGTAAAGTGCGTGCCTACTAGATGTCTACCAGTTGAAAGAGTTTAATCCAAGAGGGACAATCCTGCAGATACCTGAGACTTTAGATGAGAAATGCCTTGGGAATCCTCACTGTATGAGTAGAAGAGAGATGGGCGAGAGATGTAAGCCTGCTACTAAATACTGTTTTCATATTGTACACGTTTCCTACGTACAAGAAATGTTTTATTGTTGATTTCCAAGAGTTCAAGTAAACAGACAAGACCGAACATTTCCGGTTCTTGTTTATCTCTGTGTGTATACTACTTTATTCCAGTTGGGTGATCCGCTGCAGAAGAAGGAACATTGGCATCACGGTGACAAAACAGGACTTAAGGTAACCCAGGTTACTAAACGTGATCTCCCCCAGTTAGTAACAAGGTCGGGTTCTTAGCCACCCTTAGGAAGATGGCAGAGCCCCGTCACAAGGTTATTTCTCTACCCCGCTGTCTCCTCGACTGAAAGCCTGCTCCTTAGACGCTGCAACTACAATAAGTTTAGTTCACGTTCCACTTAGCTACCTGGCTTTTGGCTTGAAGAAAAAGGTGCTGCATGTTGGATCTACAATGGAACCTCGGACAGGAGGTTCTAACACAGATGTGAAACCACCCTATCATGCTTGGTTTCTACAAGGAGGTAAGTGTGAATCTGGATGTTGGTCATTTGACTGATGTGATATATCTGAATTTTGCAAAAGCATTTTGATACTGCACCACATATCCACCTTGTACACCAGCCTCAGATGTAGGGACTAGGGGGGGAAAATGTATGAACATGGTAAAAAATGGTTGAGGTTAAAAAATCTGAGTTGTTATAAATGGTGTATACTCAACACGGGTGAAAGTCAGCAGTGAGGTGACAAAGGTATCTGCGATCTCATTGTAATATGAATCCTCCATAGGTCCCTTATAAGACCCCATCTTGAGTATTCAGTTTTGAGCTCTACAATCAAAAAAAGGTATAGGTGAGCTGGAAACTGTTCAAAGTGAGCAGCTAGATTATTAACATTACATTATAAGTAATGAGAGGCTAGAAAAAAACTGTACTGTAATGTAATGTATGAGGCTGTTTTGTGGTACGGTATCAAATACTTTAGCAAAATCTAGATATATCACATCAGCCACATGACCAACATCCAGATTCTCACTGACTACCTTGTAGAAACCACAGATATCAAACGTTACTGGACAATAGTTGTATGGTTATAACTTTTTAAATATTGGTACACTAGCCATACTCCAATTTTATGGCACTGACCCTGTTGTAAGACAGTTAAACAAGATGAGACAATAGTCCGTGAATTACTGAGCTCAACTCCCTTAATGCCCATGCTATGAGTAAGAACCAACAGGTTCGAAACGTGTAAGCAGGATTGCCCGGGGTCGGTCAGTTTATTTGTATAACTTTTTATGGACTAAAATAAAGGGTTTTTTCATTTTATGACGGTCAGATGTTTCCATTTTTGCTACTTCTGCCATTTCAGCGTTTTCCCAGCACTGTCAAGATACAATACAGGTGTGGATAAAGTGAAAACACTATACTACACAGTGAGAGGTTTTTTTGCTTTAGGAAGTTCTTCCCTTAGTCAATTGAATTTTGCTTTTGTAAAGTTCCAGGGTTTTGGAGCTCCTCTTGTACTGTTCTGTAAAATGTTATTTAGAAACTTACCATATTCTGGTCACTGCGGCCCAAATGATCCTGTAAAATTGATATTGTATCCCTTATGTTTAGGCCTTTTTCACATGAGCGTTGCGATTCTAACTGGTTGCATCGCGGTCAAAGATCGCAACAATGAAAAATAGCCGTGATCGAGCCCTGAGATTAATTAACGCTTTTTTATCCATTCACACTGGCGTATCGCATGAAAAATATGCTGCAGCCCAGAATTCCGTCAGTCAGCAGAAATCCTTGAAATGACTTCTAATGCTTAAATCAGGGGTGTCAAACTCATTTTCACCGAGGGCCACATCAGCCTTATGGTTGCCTTCAAAGGGCCGATTCTAATTGTAAGACAGTAAAGTAAAAGTGAACCCCACAGTGCCCCGATTGGTAATAAGGTCTCCCATAGCAGCCAGTGATGCACACCATTCTGTGCATACACACGCGCGCACTCCATTCTGCGCATACACACACACACCATTAGACATACATACACATATACACACACATATATACACACACACACACATATACACACACGCACACATACACATACACATATACACATACACAGATACACACACACACACACATACACATACACACATATACACACACACATATACACACACATACACATATACACACATACACACACACACATATACACACACACATATACACACACACGCACATATATACACACACGCACACATACATACATACACACACACACATACATACATACACACACACACATATATATACACGCACACATACACACATATACACACACACACATATACACACATACACACACACACATATACACATATACACAAACACATATACACACACGCACATATATACACACACGCACACATACATACATACGCACACACATATATATATACACGCACACATACACACATATACACACACGCACACACACATATATATACACACACACACACACATATATATACACACACACACATATATATACACACACACATATATATACACACACACACATATACACACACACATATATACACACACACACACACATATACACTACCGTTCAAAAGTTTGGGGTCACATTGAAATGTCCTTATTTTTGAAGGAAAAGCACTGTACTTTTCAATGAAGATAACTTTAAACTAGTCCTAACTTTAAACAAATGCACTCTATACATTGCTAATGTGGTAAATGACTATTCTAGCTGCAAATGCCTGTTTTTTTGTGCAAAATCTACAAAGG